>NC_136430.1:439615999-440338499 GCF_052849685.1 Lactuca virosa | reverse complement strand
TTGATTGTGTAAATCATTCATTCTTATATATGTGGGCTTGTGATCCAAGATTCCTTATGTTGGACTAAGTCCATGGGGTGACCCATGGATACTCCATGGAGGTTAAAATCCATGGAGCATAAGGAATGGGTAAAGTTATGAGTTACATGGTGTAACCCTAATAGCCACCATATAAAAGAATCCCATGGCTCAAGAAATCGTGCACTAATGTGTGTGTGTGAGGGCTAGACGATTTCAAGGAGTGTTCAAGTTTCTCTCAAGTTATTCCAAGTGTATTTGGTGTTGTGTGAACCATTTGAGGTGTCACACTTGGGGCACTAGGCACTCAAGCTTCATGAAGACATTCTACATCAAAGAGGTATGTATTCTATCTTGTTATATTTATTATTTTGTATGCTAGATTAGGATAATACCTTGGATGTTCATAATTGTATGTATAATAGAGAAAACATAGATCCAAGGTATTTAGGGTTGCATGTACACTTAGGAGTGTTAGAATGCTCATAACCCAACAGAAACTTCAATCTTCCATGATCATCCTTCAAACCTCCATAAGAAACCATAGTACCCCATGAAATCAACCCACCTTTCAACAATAATCCATAGAATTGATTTTCATTGACCTTGTACTTCACATATTCACTGATCACAACCCAAGAATCATAAGACAAGTACACCATCTTTGATCAATTAAGAAGGTCTTAAGTTTTTATAGAGAGAGAAAGTGATTTTGAATGGGTTTTCTAGAGAGAGAAAGCAAAAAATCACTTGAATTATAGTGAAGAAAATTGAATTATGAATTGAATCAAGGATGAATTCGATTTCTAGAATCCAAAAACTCTCTAAAACACGAAGATCAAAGATCAAATAAAGAATCACCAAATCTAGAATGTCATCATGGATCAATTCTTGAGAAGATCAAGAATACCCAATCTGATACCAATTGTAGTGATGAAAATCATGATGACATATGCGGAATTGATAAGATCTAATGATTCATACAACAATCATGAACATGAAGAACACAGAATAGTAAATAAATTTGGGTTTAGGTCTCATTAGATTGATTAGAAAGAGTACAAATGGGTTGCAATAATTCTATCTCTAAACTAATGCTCTCAAAGTGTTCCTTACATAAATGGGTGTCACTCACTTCCTATTTATAGGAAAGACAACTCATTACACAATACAATAGGGTAATAGGCGGGGCGCATCGCATGTTACTGGGCCCGATGGTTGTCGGGAAAGGCCCATTGTATGTATGGTGTGAGGTGTTTTGGGGAACTCACTAAGTTTTGTGCTTACAGTTTTATGTTTATGGTTTCAGGTACTTCCGGTTCGAAAGGGAAGGGCCCGGCGTAACTGCACAGCATCTTCCAGAGTTTTCCGCATTGGTAAATTATGATCTTTACTTTGGTGTTTAGTTAATATACTCTCTTTAATCGATTTTCGAACAACTCTTTTGTATGGTTTAATGTTGTAAAAATGAAAATTTTACTATGAATTTTCGGGATGTTACAAGTTGGTATCAGAGCCTTGGTTTGAGGGATTCGGGCACACTTTTGGGTGTGCCTGAACTCAAACTGAGGAATTGATAATTTTTTGAAAGAAAATGAATTTTCTAAAAATATTTTAAAGAATAAAAGGGTGTGATGTGTACATTTAACTGAGCTCAAGTAAGTGATTCCTAAAATACCCATACATGTTTGTTATGTTGTATGTTATGAGAATTACATACTAGATTAGGGCTAAGGATCTTCTCAGGATTTTATGTTAGGAGAGATGCCTTTGTATCCTGGTTTTTGAGCTTTTAGAGTTGCATGCTAGTATGGATTTCAGATGATTGCATAGAATAGCCTGAATAGGTGGTACACTACTTAGACTTTCCGATGCCCGAATGTTTCTTCCTTGGTGCTTTGTGGGAATCATATTGATGTGAGCTAATTATTTCATGAATATGTTAAGTTGCATGCTGCGAAAGTTAAATAATCTAAGAGTGATTGATTTGGCCCTATGGCGCAACTCTCGTTTGAGAATAACCGTTGTAGGGTGGAGTCTTTTAGTCGAAGGATTTGAAGGGTTTTCAGCACTATAACATTCCTATGGTGCACATACAACCCTAAATTCTTTTGATCTAAGTTTTCTCAAGTTATACATGCAATTTCATTTTATCCAAAGCATATACCCTAGCTGGCAAGCAATTGGAGATATACAACATAAAAACTAGTTAGATGAATACCTCTTTGTTGTAGCTTGTAGTTCTTGGCCTTTCAAGAGCTTAGTACCTCAATTGTGATACCTCTAATAATTCACAAACACGAAAAGCAAAAGGAGGCTTATGAGAGAGAGGTTAGGAAGCACAAATCGGCTAGGGTTTCACCTTGGAATTCTTGTGGCCGATTTTAGGGGTGCTAGGGGTTACTTTATAGTGTGGAATTCCTAGGGTTTTAACATGTAAACCCTAATTCACCATGACTATTCACATTGATAGGCCCTTTAGACTAAACATTCATGGACTCTCATATAGGTTTAGTCTATCCCTAATCAACATGGATCATTAGCCCAAACTATAAGTATTACTGATTTACCATATCAGTCCCTGTAAATTTAATCAGTCTCTTTTGATCACTAAATTAATTCCAAATTAATTCTTAATCAATACCATTTAAATAATATGATTTTTCAATTAATATATTATTCATATAATATATTAATAAATCACAAATAACCTCTTTCTCAAATATCCATCCTATCAAATTGCTCTAGTGAAGGCAACCCAAAAGGACTATACTACTATCGGGTCAAGTACATATCAATTATAGTTATGGGCTTAAACACCTAATATAATAGGGTTATCTAAGCTTTGTTGCATGAAATTGTATTCATGAAGTAGTTAACTGACATTAGTAGGGGATCTTCAGCACATGAAGGTAGGGTGGAGTGAGGAATCCTAGGAGAGCCTATGAAGTATGTTAGTACAGCGAAGACGTGGATAGCCAGTGAGCTCGAGATGCCCTTTGATTGGTCTATGGATTGGAGTGTCACTGTATGAATTTTGTTGGATTTGTGTTCATGGGACACTTTATGATGTGGGTTAACTATTAAACGAATATATTATGTCACATGTTTCATAGGTTAAATAATCTTAGAGTAATTGAGTTGGCCCTACTACGAAGCTCTTGTATGAGTCTAACCATTATAGGGATGAGTCTTTTAGTCGAAGGATTATCTAAGCTTTGTGGCATGTGATTGTATTCAGGAGGTATTTAGTTGACATTGAAAGGAATTCTTCAGCAGTTGATGGCAGGGTGAGGAACCTAGGAGAGCCTAGGGAGTTTTGTAGCTAGATTTGTGCGTTTTTAGAAAGCACTTGGAGTACCGATTGAGAAAGTGACTTGGAGGATTCGGGATGATTCTTGAGGAAAGTATGGATAGGTGTGGAAGGTAGTATTGGGCCTGTACTACTGAAAGCACATAATCCATACATGAATCGAGGGGAGTCACGGAGAATCTAGGAAGCCTGTAGGATGAGGATTCTTGGGTATGTTCTGATCATTTGTACGATTGTTTTTAGAATGGTGATGAGCACACGTGGAGGAGGTTCATGTTCTGGTTTAGGCTCAGGTGCTGGTATTGAGCCGATGGATGAGCAGATGTGGGAGTTTATATCGTCACAAATCACCCGTGGTTTTTTAGAGGAGACTCTTGTGATGTTTAGTACCATCAAGTAAGGGATCATTTGAATCTTGTATGATCGTATCGGGGCTTTTCAGGCCGAGATTGTAGCAGGATAGTTGGAGGCTCATCTGGAGCTCAAGGCTTATGTAGCCTTAGAATTTTTCGGGGAGAAGGATCCTATTACTAGTTCTTGTCATGAGGAATCGAAGGTGGGTTATGCATCATGTCTTTAGGGGGATAGATTCGGTGATTGGATTACCACTGAGATTTTGCGAACTTTACACGAGGAGTTACCTGACATTATTGGTCTTATCAATGACAGGTTGGTCACCAAGTTCTAGGATCAGATCTTGGCCGTTCAAGCAATTGATGGGATGGTCGAGGTGACTCGGGAGCGGGAGCTTGGTTTGGAGGGACATCTGGGGAAAAGGAAGCGAACTCATGATCCGATTCTGCTAGCAACATCTAAGCAGTTTAATGTTTCCATGCCTGGTGCTAGAGGCATGAGGGGCCACGACTTTTATGCTAAGGGTGAAGGAACCCATGAGCATATGCACAGCAAGTCCAAATGCGACAGATGCAGATAGAAGGGCCACCTTCGCCAAGAGTGCACCATAGAGGTAGAATTATGACAACATTGTCATCAGCATAGTCACCTTAGGGAAAATTGCCCATGTTTAGTGGTTGGGGTGGCTCAGGTTCCATTTCAAGTGCTTCAGCGCGAAGGGGGAGCAGATCCCTGAGACGCTACATGTATGTATCGTATTCTTCTCTTTCATGATTTAATCATTATGCTTATGATCCTGTGTTGATATGTGTCAAATGTTATCCCTTGATTATCTAAGAATGGAAGCAACTGTACGAGTGATATGGTTATTTTATCCGGAAGTTGTCATATGCCATTTTGCATATTGAGATTCATTATAACACCCTGTTTCGAATCGTTTCCTAATTTGGGGCCGTGACCCGAGGATCGATTATCCTAAGGCTTAGCGTCTTTAAGAAAGAGAGATTTAGACCCTTTTGGATGTGCGTAATTTAGGTTAGGTGATCCGGGAGTTCGGTTTGTGAATTGAAGCCCAAGCGTATAACCGTAAAGTGGCAGTTTGGGCTTTTTATCAATTTTGGATTTTATTTTGGGAAGTTTTAAGGCAAGGATGAGTTGATATAAGTGTAGAGCTTCTCGTTACCTTTATGGGGATATAAGGATCGTCGAAAACAGACTTAGAACAAAGAAGTTATGGCCTTCGGAAGTTTGGCGGTTTTAGGGTTGAGCCTAGTACGCAGGGCGTACATAGGAGTACGTTGGGCGTACTAGGAAAGTGCATCGCGGGTTCTATTTGGAGTGCGTTGGGCGTACCAGAAGTCTGCATGGCGTACTCCAGTCAGACCCAAACCCTAATTTAGGGTCTTGGACTCTATTTAAGCTCCTTAACTCAACACGAAACCGTCTTATCGTCAGCCTCTGTCCCAATAGGCCCTAGAAACGAAACCCTAGCCCCAATTGGTGTGGTTCTTGAGCTTTTGGTGGTATTTCATGCATTTTGGTGCTCGTAGAAGAAGAAGGATCTTCTTGGAGAAGTGTGAGATTTCTTGAAGGTTTTGGATACATGTTTTGTGCATCTTGATCTACTTTCTAGAGGTATAAAGTTTCTAACTTGATGAATCTAGGTGTTAGATCTAGTCTAAGGAATGTTTTGGGTTCATTTTGGTCCTTAGATTCATCCATGTGAGTATGAGCTACTCCAAGAGCTTATAATGTTGGATCTTAGCATTTGTGAGGTCCCTTGTTCATAAAAAAGCAAACTTGATGAGTTATTTTGAACCATGCACGAGTTTGGGTGTTTATTATGGATTTTATTGAGTATTGAGTCCCTTTAAGGCATGCAAAGGAGTAAAGTTGCCAACTTTACATGTTAAGACATCTCCTTATGGACATATATGAGTTTGGAAGTCCTTGTCTTAACCATTAAGAACTTTTGTGGGATTTTTGGCTCTCTGCTGAGTACGATGGGCATACATAGGAGTACGCTCAACGTAATGCATGGTTTACGCATCAACGTCTTGTACAATGTGCTTCAGCAGTCTATACGCGGGGCGTACATTTCGAGTATATAGGGCGTACTCCCCAGGAATCCATTTTTGGCCTTTGGGGGTTGGGACATTTGAGGTTGGACCAGTTATGGGAGGGGTAAAATGGTCTTTTACCCTTTAGGAAGTTGGATTATGGATTGGGCCTATGATTTTGGGTTATTGGGTTAATTATTAATTATGGTCGTATTTATTGTTAGTTGGTGTAAGATTATCTGGTTCAGCGACCCGAGCAGTTATTTGATTATCAGTGGATTGAGGTGAGTCTCCTCGTTGTACTCGTGGGTCAAAGGCACCAATGCCGGCCCACTAGGATATGTTATGTTGGTTGTCTTTGTGACTCTTGCATGGTATGTTGGGCTAGGCCCACTTGTATGTTGGGCTAGGCCCATTGTACGATCGGGCTAGTCCCATTTATATGTTAGGCTAGGCCCATCGTATGTTATGGAGGGTGCAAACTTTCTTTGTGACTTTTGCATTTGTATGATCGGGTTAGGCCCATTATGGTAGGATGGGCCCAATGTGAGGGCTAGGCCCAATGGTATGTATGGTATGTGGTATTCTGGGGAACTCATTAAGCTTTGTGCTTATGGTTTTTATGGTTATGGTTTCAGGTACTTCCGGTTCGAAAGGGAAGGGACCGACATGATCGCAACGCATCCACGCATGTTTCCGCATTGTGATGATTTTGGGATTGTACTATGATGACTGTTTTATTATGATATACTTTTAGATATTTGAATAGAAGATAATTAGTGTTTTGACTGAATTAAAAATGAAATTTTTTCGTCATAATTTTTGGGACGTTACAAGTTGGTATCAGAGCCTTGGTTTGAGGGATTCAGGCACACTCTCGGGTACGTCTGAACTCAAACTGAGGAATTGATAATCTTTTGAAAGAAAATGAGTTTCTAAAAAGATTTTGTAAAGGGAATAAATTTCTAAAAGGATTTTATAAAGACAAAGGGGGTGTGATGTGTGCAACCGGCCAAGCTCAAGTAAGTGATTCCCAGAATACCCATACGTGTTGATATAGTATATGAATGTTTGCATGCTAGGATAAGGCTAGGGATACTATCGGGAATTGCCTGGTAGATTGGCATGATATGTGATGTCTTATATCCTAGGAAGCATTGGATTCTAGATTGGGAATATGTAATGGTATCAATATTAGTGTATGCTTTAAAAGTTGTATACGGTTAGGATCCTATAGCCCTAGAATGACTGATTTGGTCTTATTTCCTTTTCCTTGTCTGGTTGTGGTCCTAGGATAGAGTATTTTATTCGACAGTCTATGTGATCATGTATTGTGTATAATTTGCATGCATGAGGCAACCGGCAGTGATAATGGCAGCTCCTAGCATGAGTTATAGAAGTGAGCGGTGAATGTCCCCTGTTTGATCTATGGCTTGGAGTGTTACTGCACGAATGCTGCTTGCTTTGTGCTTTGTGGAAATCTTAAGTGATGTGAGTTCACTATTAAGAGAATATGTGAAGTCACATGTGGCAAAGGTTGAATAATCTCAGAGTAATGGATTTGACCCTATTGCGCAGCTCTTGTCTGGATCCAACCGTTATAGGGATGAGTATTTTACTCGAAGGATTATCCAAGCTTTTTTCCATGTGATGGTATTCATGAGGTGGTTAGCTGAAATTATGCGTAGTTCTTTAGCAGCTGATGGCAGGGTGAGGTTGGAAACCTAGGAAAGCCTAGGAAGTGCTCCAATGGGTTTAGTTGCGCTGTTTAGTGAGTACTTAGGGTACTAGTTTGAGAAGGTGACCTGGAGGATTCGGGATGATTCTTGAGGAAAGCATGGATAGGTGTTGAAGGTAGTATTGGGCCCCTACTACTGAAAGAACATGATCCATATTCGAATTGAGGAGAGTCTTGGGGAATCTAGGAAGCCTGTGGGATGAGGATTCATGGTTATTTTCTGATCATTTGCATTGTTATTTTTTTCAGAACGGTGATGAGCACTCAGGAAGGGGGTTCATGTTCTGGTTCCGGCTCAGGTGCAGGTACTGAGCCGATCGATAAGCGGATGTAGGAGTTCATATCGTTAAAGATTACCCACAGTATTTTGGAGCAGACTCTGGTGATCTTCGGTACGGTCAAGGAGAGGATTATGGAGATTTTGGAAGAGAGTCTGGGCGCGTTTCGTACTGACATTATGGTTATTGTTGGAGCTCGCACTCTTTCCTTCTGTAAGTTCCATGCTTGTGGAGCTCGCGAGTTCTTTGGGGAAAAGGACCACATTGCAAGTAGGAGATGGTTAGCGGATATGGCTAACGTTTTCTGGACGAGTTTCTACCCCAAGGGTTCGAAGATAATATTTGCCTCTTGTATTCTGAAAGACAGAGACCGAGATTGGTGGGAGGGGGTATAATTTTCTTTGGGATGCGAAACCTTGGAGACGATGACTTGGGATGAGTTTGTGATCCGGTTTAGGACCGAGTTTGCACCAGCTATTGAGGTGCAACAAGGTAGTTTCAGGACCTTCACTGAACGACTGAGACGGTGGCAGAGATCACTGCTAAGTTTCGGGAGAGAGCTTTGTTGTTTCCGCATTATGCAGCGGATGAGGAGATGAAGAAGTTAAGGTATCATGACATGCTGAGGGTGAGTTACTACCAGGTTCATGCTTACAGGAATGTAAGTGTGGTACTTGCATCAGAAACTCTTAGGAAAAGATCTCGTGGAAGTTGGGTGTCCCTATCTGGGACAACGAAGTCAGGATTCAGGAGCGCTTGCATCGCTCAAAATGGATGTCAGCTGATTGTCTACAGGATTTGAACTGATTACTACTGTTGGTAGGACAATAGTAGTAGTGATCCATCACTCCAGAGTGTGGGTGGCGAATTAATTGAAAGTGTTTGTTCGGGCATTGGGATTTTCTAGAGGATTTAAATTGGATTTGTTATAGATGTATAGAGTGCATCGATTTTTCGATAAGTTGGTAGTTGGATTTGTTGGATTAGGTGTCTAAGCCCATAACTATAATTGGTATGTACTTGACCCGATACAAGCATGGTCCATTTGGGTTGTAACACTCTGGAACAATTTGATAGGATGGATATTTGAGAAAGAGGTTAATGTGCTTTATTAATATATTATAAGTATAATATATTAATTAAGAAATCATATTATTTAATTAGTATTGATCAAGAATTAATTTGGAATTAATTTAGTGATCAAAAGAGACTAATTAAATTAACGAGGATTGATTGTGTAAATCAGTGATATATATAGTCTGGGTTAATGATCCATATTGATTAGTAATTGACTAAGTTCATGTAAGACTCCATGAAGAGTTAGTCGAAAGGGATTATCATATGGATTATTGGATTAAGGCCCAAGGAAGTGGATTAGAGTTTAACTCTTGGATTCTACACTATATAAATATAACCCCTAAGCCAAAAATTGTGCACTAGTGATTCCAAGAATCTCTAGATGATTTTTGTGTCTCCAAACCTCTCTCTCAAGTTCCTCCTCTTGTTCTTGGTTTGTTATAAGACATTTGAGGCATCACACTTGGGGTGCTAGGCTCTTGAAAGACCAACTCCTACAAGCTACAATTAAGAGGTATTCTTCTAACTTACTTTTATGATTTATGTATAAAATTGTATGCTAGTTGTAGGCTTTATGCTTTGGATAATTTTTGTTGCATGTATAACTAGAGGAAACTCAGATCCAAAGCATTAGGGTTGTATGTGCGCCATAGGAGTGTAATAGTACATAAAACCCAACAGGATTGGTGATCCGTCCATTCCGGTCGAGGGTTATAGTTCTTTGTCACGAGCTGAAGTGGATTAAGGGTTTGGAGTTGTATCATTGGAAGTACTTGGGATTATTGAGCTCGTTGGGATTTTGGGAAGTATTCATCTTGTTTTGGAATGTGTGTCATCGCTAAGATTGGCTAGTTATGGAATGCTAGATCTTGTAAGCTTAGGTTGTCGACAGTTGGAATTGTAAGGTTATGAGATGGATTGGAAATCCATCAATTTGTGTGGATTGGAAAAGCACAGTCGAATCCAAGTGGGGGAGAATCAGGGTTACACAATAATGTATATTCAGGTTTCATTGCGCATCAGTAGTAACACATGGTGGGTATGTGATTAGAACAGGTTAAGGGTTGTGTTAGAGCCTCTCTGCCTAGTCTTTTCTGATTAGGGCTATGTTTGACATACTAGCTAAAAAGCTAGTTGTTAGCTGAAAAGCTAGTTGATAGCTGAAAAGCTAGTTGTTAAATAAAAAGCTAGCTGTTAGCTGAAAAGCTAGCTGATAAACAATAACGTTTGGTAAAAGTAGCTGAAAAGCTAGCTGAAATATATAAAATTACATAAAAATACATTTAAGAGTATGTGTTTCTATAATTAATTAAGGGGTATATTTGGAAAATTTTAAAAAAGCTCCTAAAAAGCTAGTCTAAGTAACTTTTCAAAAAGCTAGCTTAAAAGCTACTTTTTGTCTTGCCAAACACGACAACATAAAAAAGCTCGAAAAATAAGCTAGCTGTGGCGCGCCAAACATAGCCTAAGGCTTTGGAATTCGAAGCATAACCCAAACACTTGGTTGTGATATAGTCGGATGCGGGTTCGACTCTTGATGATTATGGTTGGTATGGTAGATGAACGAAAAGACCATGGTTTGGGACCATGGCAGTATAGAAGTGTTGTAGGACTACGGGGTGGCCGTAACATTCACCATATTGGCAGATAGTATAGAAGTGTTGTATGACTGCGGGGTAGCCGTAGCATTCACTAGATTGGCAGATAGTGATAGAAGTGTTGTAAGATTACGGGGTGGTCGTAACATTCACTAGATTGGCATATAGTGATAGAAGTATTGTAAGATTGAGGGGTGGTCATAGCATTCACTAGATTGGCAAATAGTGATAGAAGTGTTGTAAGACTATGGGGGCAACCGTAGCATTCACTACGTTGGCAGGTAGTGTTGTAGTGTTGTGAGACTGTGGGGTGGCCCGTAGCATTCGCTTGGTCCATGAGAAACTGTGGGAGTGTGGTGAATCTATGATTTGGCTCGTAGTTTCCTTTAGGTGGGATTAGACCATGGCAGGACAGGTAGTGATACTGTGGGTAGGCCATAAAATTCATGGAATTAATGAAGGTTATGGGCCGTGTGAGGCCAGTTGTGATATAAGACTACAGATGGGCATGTAGAATTCATTTATAGCAAGGTGGATTGTATTGCATTAGTGTAATGGTTGGTTATGTTATCGATTAGTTGGAACAGGAGGGTTATTGGAGCCATTATGGCAAGCAAGCTAGGATAACTCTTTCAAGATAGACCCTCTTTTAGGAGTCGTGTGGTGCGACTGTGTAAGGCTATCAGCCTCAGCAACCGATTGGAAATCCGATATAACGGTAAATTAGTAGGTAAGTACGAGACCCGGGAAGTCTCGGTTACATCAGAAATGTAGTTATAAGACAACAAGGTAAGTCTGAGATGGTGCCAATGATTGCGATTCGTGTTAGGAGTCGCCTTATTATCGAGTGAAAGGTTTTCGACAGCAATGAATGGTCAGAGATTTTTTTTCCTAGTGGAAACAATAAGATAATCCAGGGTTGGAAGGGTTTCTGGTCAGTTTGGATTGCGAAGTGCACTCGAATTGGCAGTGATTCGGAATGATATGTCTGTCGGGGAGTCAGACAAGGTTTTAGGACTTCAGATTTCAGGCAGAGTAGTGATGGTTATTCTTCAATGGTAAACGCTAGTTCCGCAAGGATCCGTTCGTCGTCAAGGTATGAGAGCCCTGCTAAGGTTGGGTTTGGTGATATTTTTGGAAGGCTGTCGTATGTATGAGTCGAATTCTCAGCCCGTATCCAGGTTGTGGGAGTATCGTCTAAGTTGTCTGGTGTATCTGGAAGAAAGTAAGGAGTGATTTCGAGGATGAAATCTAATTTAAGTCGGGGAGAGTTGTAACACCCATTTTCCAAGATGAATCATCTTCTTGTATCTACTTAGAAAGGGATGGCCACGACGTGGTGGAGCATCACCACAACGTGACGTATCAATTGGTCCACAAGTTTTAAATGACTCACCACGGTGTGATCTCGGGGTACCACGACGTGGCAAGTGTTTTAAGTGAAAAAACCTAATTTTCGGGTCTTGGACCCTATATAAGGAACATTAAGGCTAGGGATTCATCCCTCATCTTCCTCCCAAACTAAAAAAACCTAACCCTAGCCTCCATTGAAGTTGTGAGCTCATTCTTGGTGCTTTTGGTATTTTTTAAGGAAAAAGGAAGCTCTTGGTGAGGTGGTTACTTGGAAAGCATCATTTCTTCAGCTAAGCTTATCTCTTAGACCTTGGTGAGTGCCCAAGACTCAACCTTGTCTTGACAAGTTTCTAGATCACTTGTTTTTATCCCGTTTTTCCATGAGTTAGATGGACTTAAGTGATGGGTACTCATAAAGTTTACAACTTTATGAATCTCCGGGTCAAAATGAGGAAGTAGTGCCTTGGATCTAGATTATAATCAAGTTTTGATGTCATGCGTGGGATTTTAGTCACTAAACCCTATTGCCCTAATTTGGAAAAGGGATGTTATGGACATTCAAGTCCATAAAGCCACGATTTTTATGGTCACTTTTGAGTGTGAATCATTTTTGGAAACTTTAGAGGTGCAACTCTAAAGATTTGGTGCTTAATGAGAAACTATATGAATTAAGTCACCATTAGTGATTAGGTTTGGTAGTTTGGCTTATGGAAGGATTTGAGGGATAAAGTTGGAAACTTTATCCATCAAGACCATGGGAAGGTCTAGATCTGAGCCTTGGAGTTTTGTAGTTAGAGAAGAAGGACTTAATGGATTAGGCTGTTCAGACGTATCACCACGACATGGTTGAGCTCGCCACGACGTGGTGACTTGGTCAAGACCCGCCTGTTTTCACAGTTTGTGGCCACGACGTGGCCAAGGAGGCCACGATGTGGCGACTAGTTGGGTTGACTTTTGACTTTTGACTTTGACCGTTGACTTTTGGCTTGGGTTGACTTTTGGTTAAATTCTATTTTTAGAAGGTAGACTTAGGGTTTACCTTGTGTGGATTGATAGGATGTGTTAAGCATCCATCATTTGACAGGAGAGCAATTAGCTGTGGTCGGAGCGGTTTTGAGCTGAGTGTTAGTCGACTTTGAGATTCAGGTGAGTTCGCTCATAGTACTTACGAGTTGTAACGACCCAAAAATCAGGGGTAAAAATTTCATTTTTGTTATAGCTAAAACATTTATACCATTTATTTCAAACATGTCAAATCCTCATTAAGTAAAACCTTTATCAGAGTTCGTCCCAAAATCATTTATTGCGGAAAATCATAGATGTGTGCACTGCAATCAATCCGAGCCCTTCTTTTCCAAATCGATGATACCTGAAACCAAATAACACATATCACATATCACATTAGCTATACAAGCTATCTCTACCACATATCGCATATCATATTAGCTATACAAGCTACCTCTACCACATATCGCATATCATATTAGCTATACAAGCTACCTCTACCACATATCGCATATCATATTAGCTATACAAGCTATCTCTACCACATATCATTAGCTATAAAATCTATCTCTACCACATAACATTAGCTATAAAAGCTATCTCTACCACATATCATTAGCTATAAAAGCTATCTCTACCACATATCCCTGCATAAGGAAGCCATGGGCTCCCCCACATGGTCTTACACCTAAGTGCCATGGGCTCCCCCATGGTATTTCCCTGCCGGGCAGCCATGCGCTCCCCCACATGGTCCTACATCCAAGTGCCATGGGCTCCCCCATGGTCTTCCATGCAAGTATCACAAAAATACAACTAGCATAAAACATACCACATAGTCAATAGCATACCACATAATCACTAGCATACCACTTAGCATAAAGCTAACTATCATACCACATATCTATACTACAGCCAGTGTACCACATATCATAAAATGGGCTGGCCTTGGTGCCTTAGACCCATTGGTATGGTGAGAAGACTCACCTGGAACTGCTGAAGTCCCGCGAATAAAAATCCCATTGCTGGTTGACAGATTCCCGAACTGTCAACAACAAAATGACACCCAATTAATAATTGGGTTCCAAGCCCAAGGTCCAACTCACACACCAAAGGCCCAATAGACAAGTATGGGCCAAAGCCCAACATATGGCCCAATTTTCCAAATTGGGCCCAAACCTCTACATGGACTTATTTTAAGGCCCAACCAATTATTCTTGCCCAAACAATTGGCATTTTGATGGCCTAATAGCTAATAATCCTCAAGGCCCAATCATGGCCCACTTATGGCCCAATTTTCCAAATTAGGCCCAAGCCTTTCTAATTGGTATTATCCTGAAGCCCAATAATTTCCCTTAGTCCATAAATGGGTTCCCAATTGGCGCACAAAGGCCCACCGCAGCTTAGTCCAATAAGTGGCCCTACAAGCATCCAAACCCAATTAGGGTTTTTCACATAAAATGACGATTAGGGTTAAGTGTTCCTACTTAACCCATTAAGGACTCAATCCATTAAGTCCAAACATACAATGAAATCTGGCTTGCATCATCACTTCACTCCAATGGTCCAAAATGTGGGTCCCGATAAGTCCAAATCCAAATATCCAATATTAGGGTTTTCTAAACCCTAATTAGGGTTTCCAACCCTATCATAGCCCAATAGGCCGAAAAATAAATCTTTAAGCCCATTAGGGTTTTAGTCCCTTTGTCCAAACATCCCAACTAATCAAACACAACAAGCACACCGCCACCCAACACGTTGGCTGGTGGCGGCAGGAGGCGGCAGCCACCACCTCACGGTGGCGGTTAGGGTTTCTTTTCATTATTCCAATTCCTAATTACATTTTACAATGAAATAACCGTAACATCCTAAAATTGAAGATAAGGTTCTTAAATTAATTAAGTAATTAAATAAAGCATGATTTACGTAATTAAGTCATTTAAATGATAATTATATCATTAATTGATATAAAGCTTAGAAAGTTAAAGGTTGAAATGTTAACATCTTAGAGTCAAGGGACCAAAAGTGCCAATTTGGAAAAGTGTGTTTGACCAAGGGTTGACTCAACTAATGGAAGTGATTACAAAAGTTATGTAATGGATGGAGAGGGACTTAGGATATCTATTCTCAAATAAAAGTCACTTATATTGGAAGAATGGACCATATTTGACAAAAACGAGAAATTAGAGGGACTAAATGTGAACAAGTGGGAAATAAGATGAACACTCCCTTCTTTCTCTTCCAGTTACGTATTGAGCATGCTAGAGAGCTTCAAATTGCGATTTTCTTCTCCTTTTCAATCTAGGGTTCGATCCAAGTGAAGAATGAAACAATCAAACAAAGGAGAGGAATCAAGGCTTGAAAGGTAAAAATCTTCTCATCCTTTAGCTTAGAATTCGAATTTATGAAGTGGGTATAATCCCCAATGTCGAATTTGATTGGGTTTAATGATTAGGGTTTTGGTTTCTAACCTCTCTTGAGTTGTTTTGATGATCATAATCTCAATCCAATCATCTCATTGATGGATTTGAGGATTTAGGTAAAAAGCTTCATGAACCCTAGAAAACCCAAATTGGGGATATTACAATTGATGATGAAATGAGATTGGATTCTATGACCTATATGATATTTGATAGCAATAAAACCAATTGTAATGCTCAAATTCATCCATGATGGTAGAATCAAGCATAAAGATGGGTTTTAGATGGTTATGTGAGAAATTGTGATGAATACAATGAAATTGTTGGAATGTGAGCATTTGATGAGTATATGATACTCATAATCATGAGTTGATACTAACAATATGATTTGAATGCAATAACATGAAGGATTGAGTGGTCTATAGTTGAATTTATGGAATAATTGATCATAAGGGTACTTTGGGAAATATATGGATTATTACATAGATTTTGACATATTAGAAGTGAATGGCATTCATGAACATGAATTAACATTCTAGATATGTTATTGGAGCATTAACATGAATGATTACTAGTGAAGTTCTAGCTCTAATGATTGTTTTGACCCAAGGGTAATTTGGGAACATGGAATGGAATTGAGGATTCCATAGTTGCATGAAGTACTTGCAATGAGATAAATGGTGGTTCTATATACTTAACAACACCCAATGATGTATTAAATGATTTGGGAATAAGTCATATTGGTTCAAGAGTGTTCTTTTAAGCAACTTTATCTCTTGTCTCTTTCATTTGAGTGATTGTAAGCATTAAGGTCTTAATGATTAAGTCATCATGTGGGTAAGGGTTAATTGAGTATTTGAGAATTTTATAACCTTTATTTAGTCCTTAATAACTATTTGGTAGTCATTGGAGGTATAGGGAACAAGTTACAAAGTTTTTAGCAAAATTCTGCACAAAATGGTGACCTGTAGTTTTGACACGGGGGCGTGTCAAAATGACACGGGCCATGTCAAAGGTTCTGTGAAATGTATGTTTTTCATGGAAAACCTAGTAAATGACCACCAATTGCCCTCAAACTTTATATATAAGCTAATAGGAAGTAAATAAGCTTATGGGGAATATCTAAATGTTAAAAATATTATAAGGGTATTTTGGACATTTTGTTGACCTTCACATTTATGTTATATAGGTGGTGTTTGAGAAGTGTTGATCTAAGCAAAGGAACTAGAAGATGACTAGTTAATCTACATTGGAGAACTAGGTGAGTACGTGTTGGCATTTTTCCCACTTTGGGGTACATGGCAAAACGATTTTATGATATTGAAATGCAATGCTTTGATATATGAAATGTTTTGAAACGAAAGTGTCAAATGTTTTTGGAAAGGGTATTTTGAAAGAGTGCCTTAAAGGCAAGAATGTTTTTGAAAGAAAAGAACGTTTTGGAAGATCAAATGTTTTGAAAATATTATTGAAATGTTTTGAAATATAGATGCTTTACTTTTGAAATGATTTTATGATACTAATGTATGAAATGTGTAAAGCATGGAAAGTAATGAAAATAAATGTAAAGTAATGAAAAGGAATGGAAAGTAATGAAAGGAATTGGAAAGTAATGAAATGAAAACTGCCCGGGCCATGATACCTCGTAAGAGGCACTGGAGGAATCTATCGGGGTGGCGCCTCCCTTTCGCGAGATAGATGTCCTAATGGAAATGATGCCTTGGTGGATTGATTTGTTCTTTCCACCTTGGTCTAGACTTGGGAGTGGTTCCTTTATTGGACGTAGACCCTAAGTATAAAAATGGCAACGGTTTCATACCAGAATTAGCCCTTAATTATAAAAGAAAATGGAATATGGAAATATGTCTTTTTAAATGAAATGATAAGATATGAAATGAAATGAAATGATATTTATGATGTGTACGAAATGAGTTTTCCTTGAAAATGCTTGAAACTGATTTATGGTCTAAAACTATGTTTTGCAAAGGTTAAACGTTTTTTATGAAAAAAAGGATAAATTTTTTGGGTCACAAACCCACGTAACTCACGAGACATTATTGTCTTACGTATCTCTTTTTAATGTCATGTATCTCAGGTTGCCTTTAAGGAGAGAGGATGATAGATGGAAGTTAGAAGCCAAGTTATAGAGAATGGAGTGGAACTTGATAAGTTCCTTATTATTTTGTATCGATGTAATTCTTATTTGCTTGCTATGGATTTATTTATGATTAATGGTAACACCTAATGTTTTAATTTATAAAGGTTTTTGTGGGACCGGTTTTTGTTAAATGTGGGTTAATACCCGAATGTTTTTAAAACCATAGCATGAAAAAGTTTTGAACATTTTGGGGTGTTACAATAACCAAAAATAAACACATACACTCAAAATAATCACACACACACAACTACCCTTGTGGTGGTCGGCGATGGCACCTGGTGGCAGTGGGGTTTTCCTTCGGTTCTCCGGCCAAGCATCGTTCCAGCAGCCTTATACCACCACAACATTCGAACACAACACCACCATGCACTTCTGACCGTAAACGAGCCCAGCCACCCCACCTGGTGGCGCCAAACGGCGGTCATGGTATAAAACGACAGCGACAGCGGCGGTAATATATGTGTATGACCGCAAACAGAGATGGAGGGGCGTTTACGGTGGGGAAATGGTGGCAGTCCACCACCAAAAATCACAACCACAACAGTAGCAGTAGAAGAAGAAGAGCACAACGGTCATTGCTTGACACGGCGACGTGAACGATGGAGAACCGAACAAACTGGAGGAAGAAGGTGAGACGCGTCCAGTCATGGCGGTACACGGGCATGACGACTGTCTTCGATGTTCTTAGCTTCATCAACAATCAGACGGCGAAAGGGTGACGGCGGTGTATCTTGGCGATTCTCCGGCTTCAACAGCAACGAATGGCGGTGGAGGGGGGGGGGGTAATGAGGTTTGCGGCCGCAAACGGCAGAGATAAGGTGGTGGCGGCTGCTTGCTCCTCTTAAGGTTAGGATTCCCCTAAGGGTTATATACCCGAAACCATAAACATATTGCCATAATGGCAGAATTGGTCCCTCCCCATCACCATCTTTGCAAACCAACTCCAAAATTTACAATTTAGCCCCCGCCTTTTAAAACCTCTTTCAAATCAAGTCCAAAATGTTACCAATTAGCCCCTGCTTCCATAAATCCTTACATATTAAGCCCAAATAATACCAAACACCCCATGACTTCTAAAATCCTTTGCAAAACAAGTCCTGAAATTACACTTTAACCCCCGAAAGTCTAAAATATATCATTTGGCTCCCCGAAACCACTCTCCGCTAAATATTATTGGTTTTAGGGCGACTGTTTGTTCATTAATTTTTATCTATTTATTTATTAAATAAACAGAATGTTACACGGGTCGAAGGAACCAATGTCGTCCCATTGGATTATGATATAGTATGCTATCTGTCTTTGTGACTTTTGCATAAATTGTATGTGTTTGTATGTATACCGGGCGGGGCTTGATGAGTGTGTTGTGCGGGGCCCATTGCATGTTACTGACAGATTTGTTCCGGGTGGGGCCCGATGATTGTCGGGCAAGGCCCAATGTATGTATGGTATGACGTGTTTTGGGGAACTCACTAAGCTTTGTGCTTACATATTTATGTTTATGGTTTCAGGTACTTCTGATTCGAAAGGGAACGGCCTGGTTTGACTACATAACATCCCCCAGAGTTTTCCGCATTGGCAAATTATGATCTTTCCTCTGATGTTTAATTAATATACTGTTGGGTTTTGAGCATTCTAACACTTCCTAAGTGTACATGCAACCCTATTAAACCTTGGATCTATGTTTGTCTAAGATACATGCAAAATATTATTTTCCAAGGTTTATAACCTATCTAGCATGGCATGGGGTACTTTTAACCATAAAAGAACTAGATGAATTACATACCTTTTGTTGATTGTTGATTCCTAGGAGTTTGAGAGCCAAGCACCAATAATGTGAATAGCTCAAATGGAAATCACAAATCACCATAAACTTGGAAAAATGTATGAGAGAGTATACTAACTCTTGATTTTGGCCACCACACTTACACACACATTAGGGTTTTTTCATGCAACATAAGCTTGTTTATATAGTGTACATGGTTAGGGTGAAACCCTAATAACCCATGTCTTTTCCTCTTCCAAGGATCCATGGGTAAAAGCTCCATGGATCATCCATGGACTTCCATATAAGCTTAGCCCATTCCCAAATGAGTGTTAGCCCACACCATATAAATATAATAGCCCATGATTTAATTAGTCTTCCTTTTAATCACTAAATTAATTCATAATTAATTCAAGATTAAAACTAATTAAGTAACATGACTTTATATTAATATATTATAACTTATAATATATTAATAAATCGTAAGTATACAACTCTCATAAAATTATCCATAACTAGTTTGGGTGAAGTGCAACCCAAATGGACCATGCCGGGTCGGGTCAAGTATATACCAAATAAGTTATGGACTTAGACACCTTATCCAACAAACTCCCACTTGGATAAGTCTAATAACTGTATTTGCCTATATTACTTCAGGAACCAACCGGCAATCGTAGCTCTCGAAACTCTTGTGAACTATGAAGCGCCATTTTAGATAAGTGATCATATAATCCTCTGCTCTCATAATATCAGCCGGACAAATACATGGAACAATGTCTTACTTATTGTCTAGCAGTTGTTTCTCGATTTCCGATTTGTTTGACAAAGAACTTAACTGAACACATCAATTTAGTTCTGACCGGGCCCGGTACATGGGTCAACACAAAATCATCGAGGGGCCCAGATATCGCTTCTATTTCTAGAAGGAACAGATAAACTTCGACTCATATGCTTGTTCTACTACTTATTGAATTGCACACAAAGGCACGTTTTATAACATCAAGTTACTGATGTGTTTACGTGCAATCAATGCACAACCAACTCATAGGTAACAACTCATATCTCTAGGTTTGAAGACTTATGTGATATTACCGTCTCACGATCACTCGAGATAAATTCCATGAAGTGATACAAGTGAGCGTGGGTTTATTCCAATACTCATAACTTATGAGTACTCATGAATGTTGTAGCAACCATTGCTATGGCTAAACACCTTTAGTCATCTACAATCCCAATTCATGACAGTCTTGATTCATACCTACTTCCGACATATGACCGACTGTGGAGAGTTTGAATAAATTAATTATTCTGGAAGTCAAAACATGCAAAACTGAAACAATAGTAAATAATTGACAATGATAGCAACACTTTACTCATAAATAAATCACAAATTTTATTCATCATCAAACGTCGATTACATTTTACAAGTTTCAGAAAAGGTTATCTAATCTGTAAAACTAATATCGTCCCTCAGCCCGATGCGCCTCGCATGCTGCAAATGCTTCACCCTCGTCAGTCCCTTCGTAAGGGGATCCGCAGGGTTCTCATCTGACGATACCCTCTTTGCCACGAGGAGTCCCTCTTCTATCTTGTGTCTTATGAAGTGATATTTTCTGTCAATGTGTCTGGATCTGCCATGATCTCTTGGTTCCTTGGCTAAGGCAACCGCACTATTGTTGTCACAGAAAATCTCCATAGGCTCCTTAATAGCTGGTACAACTCCAAGGTCTCCGATGAAGTTCCTCAGCCATATCGCCTCCTTTGCCGCTTCACTCGCTGCTATGTACTCTGATTCATAAGTCGAATCAGCTACAGTCTCCTGTTTGGAACTCTTCCAAGTGATTGCCCCTCCATTTAAGGTAAAGACCCAGCCCGACTGAGAGCGGAAGTTATCCCTATCAGTCTGAAAGCTAGCATCACTATACCCTACTACTCTCAAGTCATCACTCCCACCAAGGGTAAGGATCCAATCCTTAGTCCTCCGCAGGTACTTGAGAATATTCTTTACCGCAGTCCAATGAGCCTTGCCAGGGTTCCCCTGATATCTGCTGACCATGCTCAAAGCAAAGGCCACATCAGGACGGGTACAAGTCATAACATACATGATCGAACCAACAGCGGAAGCATAAGGTAATCGACTCATCTCAGCTATCTCATCTTCTGTACTCGGGCTCTGAGCCTTGCTCAGTTTGGCATTGCTTTGGATCGGTAATTCTCCTTTCTTGGAATTCTGCATGTTGAACCTTTTCAACACCTTATCCAAGTAGATACTCTGACTAAGTCCCATTAGTCTTTTACTCCTTTCTCTTAATATCCTTATCCCTAGGATATAGGTAGCTTCTCCAAGGTCCTTCATAGCAAAGCACTTCCCAAGCCAGGACTTAACCTCCTGCAAGGTTGGGATGTCATTTCCTATGACTAGTATGTCATCCACATACAGTACCAAAAAGCTAACTATACTCCCACTAGCTCTCACATACACGCAGGACTCATATTCACTTCTTGAGAAACCAAACTCTTTGACCTTCTCATCGAAACAAAGATTCCAACTTCGAGATGTTTGTTTCAATCCATAAATGGATTTCTCAAGCTTGCACACTCTATTGGGGTACTCTGCACTGACAAAACCTTCTGGCTGATTCATGTAAACATCCTCAGCCAACTTTCCGTTAAGGAAAGCGGTTTTGACATCCATTTGCCATATTTCATAATCATGAAATGCAGCAATGGCTAGCATAACCCTAATAGACTTAATCTTTGCTACTGGTGAAAAGGTTTCATCATAATCAATACCCTGAGTCTGAGTAAACCCCTTCGCAACCAGTCGAGCCTTATAAGTGTGCACCTTCCCATCCATGTCGGTCTTCTTCTTGAAGATCCATTTGCACCCGACTGTCTTACGGCCTGGTACATTGTCAACCAAGTTCCAAACTTGATTGCCATACATAGACTGTATCTCGCTGTCCATAGCCTCCTTCCATTTAGCAGACTCTGGGCCTGCCATGGCTTCCTTAACACTGTTAGGTTCATCCAGATTTACCAGTATACTGTCACTGATAAATGTATCACCTTCCGTAGTAATATAAAATCCATAATAAAACTCAGGTGTGTTCCTAACCCTTGTGGAACGCCTCGGAAGTATAGACTCGTCAGCTGGATCAACAGGAATTTCCTCCTCAAGTTGATTGCTAGTGTCTGAGGTTCCTTCACCAATTGAGTCTTGAATTTCTTCAAGGTCAATTTGCCTCCCACTGTCTCCTTGGTTTATAAATTCTCTCTCTCGAAAGACCCCTCTCCTAGCCACAAAGACCACATTCTCACTGGGTCTGTAGAAGAGGTAACCAAAGGATTTTTGTGGGTAGCCGATGAAAATACACCTTTCACTTCGAGGTTCGAGCTTGTCATGAGTTTCGCGCCTCACGAAAGCCTCGCAGCCCCAAATCTTGATATGGTCCAAATTGGGAACTTTCCCAGTCCACATTTCATGAGGTGTTTTGGCAACCTTCTTTGTAGGGACTAGATTAAGGATGTGGGCGGCAGTCTCTAAGGCATACCCCCAAAAAGAGATTGGTAGCGAAGCTCGACTCATCATAGAGCGAACCATGTCCAACAAAGTTCGATTGCGCCTCTCAGCTACACCATTCAGCTGTGGTGTCCTGGGAGGTGTCAATTGTGAGACAATCCCACACTCCTTAAGATAGTCGAGGAACTCAGTACTAAGATACTCACCACCTCGATCGGATCGAAGCATCTTAATGTTCCTGCCCAATTGATTTTCTACTTCCTGTTTAAACTCTTTAAACCTTTCAAAAGTTTCTGACTTATGTTTGATTAAGTAGACATAACCATATCTACTAAAATCATCAATAAAAGTCACATAATAGCGATTAGCATCCCTTGTGGCGGTTTTGAATGGTCCACATACATCAGTATGTATAAGGTCCAACAAACCCTCACCTCTTGCACAAGTACCAGTGAAGGGTGATTTTGTCATTTTTCCAAGTAGACAAGACTCACAACTATCATCCGACTTGAGGTCGAACGACTCCAAGACTCCATCCTTTTGGAGCTGGCCTATGCGTTTCTTGCTTACATGTCCAAGACGACAATGCCACAAAGATGCTTTATCCAAGCTAGTAGAAGAATCAATACATAATACATTATTTCCTAAATTATCTACAACCGATACAGCTTCATACACACCATCACAAGGTAATGCTTTAAAATAAAGAACATTATTAAAGAAAGCATTAATACTACCAACTTCATTATCAAAAGAAAAGGTAAAACCTTGTTTGTACAAAGCATGAAAGGAAATAATATTCCTCGCCATTTCAGACGAGTACACACATTTATTCAAATCTAACTTTAACCCACTATCTAGCAACAAAGTATAAACTCCAATCTTGGTAACAGGTGCAACCTTCTTGTTCCCCATGATTAAGTTTATCTTTCCGTGCTCCACATCCTCACCTCTTCTTAGGCCCTGCAAGTCACAACAGATGTGAATACCACAACCTGTATCAAGAACCCAAGAATTAGAATATGGTGAGTTATTAGACAATATAGTGTAAATACCTGCATGGGATGGTTTCACTTTCCCATCCTTGACATCCTGCAAGTACTTTGGGCAGTTTCGCTTCCAGTGCCCCTTATTTTGACAGTAGAAGCATTCAGCATCCTTAGGGATGGCAGAAGGAGTGATAGAACCACCTTTGATTCCAGATGAGGAGCCTTCAAGGGACTTTCCCTTGGTACCCTTCGAAGGGTGCTTCCTCTTCTTCCCTTTGCCTTGCCCGATAGCCAAAACAGGGGTAGTAGTAGGAGTAGGAGTAGCAACCGACTTACTCTTAAGACCACTTTCGGCAGTCTTCAGAAGTCCTTGAAGCTTACTGAGTGTGACTTCCTCCTTGTTCATGTGGTATGTCATACGAAATTGATCATAACACGATGGCAAGGAGTGCAAAATGATATCAATTGCCAACTCCTCAGGGAAGTTCACATTCAGTTTCATTAGACGGTCCACATACCTTTGCATTTTCTGCATGTGGCTCGTGATTGGTTCGCTATCCTTCATACGGGTAGTGATCATGGAGGAGATTATTTCATACCGCTCTTGACGAGCACTCTGATGGTACCTTTCCATCAGATCCTGATGCATCTCAAAAGGGTAATAGTCCTCATAGGACTTTTGGAGTTCAGCTGTCATGGTGGCCATCATGATGCATGCCACCTTGGTGGCATCTCTTTCATGTGCCTGATACTCAGCGACCTCCTCAGGAGTAGCAGTGGACTCATCAAGCTCCTTTAGCTCCTTATCGAGGACATATTCCTTGTCCTCGTAACGAGTAACCATCCTGATGTTCCGGATCCAATCCATGAAGTTGGAACCATCAAAGATGACCCTCCCACAAAGGTTCATGAGGGAAAAGGAGCAAGTAGGGTTAGAGCCCGAAGCTTTATTGTTGGAAGACATCTGAAAAGAAGAAAACAAGTTTAGATTAGATATATCGAATCCTTAATAATACACCCAAATGTAATATTAAGGCTAGGATCCAACACAATATATTATAACTTAGAAGAGGGATGTCGTAATCTAAGCTATAATATATTTGAAGGTAGGTGAATGACGATTCACCAATTTCCACCATGAAAACGAAATGAATTATTAGGTTTAATTAGTTTTTGAAATTCCTAGATTCTTTTGAGATTCATTGAACTTTTCAATGGCATGTTTCAATCTCGATTGTGCCCTTCAAGTTTTGTGACTGGGATGCCGAGGATCACAAAACAAGGTGTGAATAACCATGCAAATTCACTTGGTACCCTCAATATTATCACCTAATCAATGTGCCGGTTAACCACACACGCTCCACCGATCTATGATAAACATTAAGTCACCCTTCGTGATCCTTACTAGTCCAAGTTAGTGTGCCGGTTAACCACACACGCTCCACCAACGACTTGGTAAGGTACAAAGTGTGAATTTCATGGGTTAGCACCATATTCATATTTTCCTAAAGTAACTAAGATTGGGAATTTATAAAAGGTTTAGTTACTTTATAATATTCATCATACTTTTAATGAGAATTTATAAGTCCTTGTCCTACCCGTTCGGCTAACGACCCTCCACCAGTCAAGCAAGCGGTGGGTGAGAGTGGACACCCATTAAGTTGCCATTTTATAGGCAACAACCTTATACCCACCTTATAGACTGGCTTCGTGAATGAGGCGTACTAGCGGTAAGACGACTTTGATCTTATACATATATATAATAATTAACCATTAATGTTATAAATAGTATAAGGGTTGAATTTTAACTTTTAAAACTCTAAGGGTTTGGAATTAAAGTATATTAAAGTGTGTGTAACTTTACAAATTCCAAAACTTGAGGACAAGTTTTGAAACTATTCAAAACTTTTCATTTCATAACTTATGAATTAAAGGTTCATAAAAATGAAGACTCTTCATTTCCATGTAACTTATGTGTTTTAAATGTGTGTTTAAAAGAAGTGACCTTTGGATATCCATAACTTGAGGACAAATTATGGACTCCATTAAAACACATAAATGATCAAGAATTAATCCTAAACAATTCAGCAAATAATTCCTATCATCTTCTAAATTCATAAGAACATGAACATGATTATCAAAGTTTCAAAAATTATATGAACACATACAAAGCATAAAATTTTGATATAAGCTATTGTAAATGGATTAGAACAACCATTACACCAACTAAAACAAGTTTTAAAACACCAAAACAGTTTAGGGTAATGTTTCTAGTCCATTTCCAGCAGCAAAAGTCGAAAATCTGCATTCTGAGGCTCCTACTCGCCGAGTGCACGAACCTACTCGCCGAGTAGGATGAGTTTACTCATGAACTCGGCGAGTCCCCCCATGGACTCGGCGAGTTCATCAGGCAGACAGCAAAAAATTCGACTTTTTCACTATTTTGCATCAAGTATCAAACAAACAAGCCTAGGCTCTGATACCACTGTTGGGTTTTGAGCATTCTAACACTTCCTAAGTGTACATGCAACCCTATTAAACCTTGGATCTATGTTTGTCTAAGATACATGCAAAATATTATTTTCCAAGGTTTATAACCTATCTAGCATGGCATGGGGTACTTTTAACCATAAAAGAACTAGATGAATTACATACCTTTTGTTGATTGTTGATTCCTAGGAGTTTGAGAGCCAAGCACCAATAATGTGAATGCCTCAAATGGAAATCACAAATCACCATAAACTTGGAAAAATGTATGAGAGAGTATACTAACTCTTGATTTTTGCCACCACACTTACACATACATTAGGGTTTTTTTCATGCAACATAAGCTTGTTTATATAGTGTACATGGTTAGGGTGAAACCCTAATAACCCATGTCTTTTCCTCTTCCAAGGATCCATGGGTAAAAGCTCCATGGATCATCCATGGACTTCCATATAAGCTTAGCCCATTCCCAAATGAGTGTTAGCCCACACCATATAAATATAATAGCCCATGATTTAATTAGTCTTCCTTTTAATCACTAAATTAATTCATAATTAATTCAAGATTAAAACTAATTAAGTAACATGACTTTATATTAATATATTATAACTTATAATATATTAATAAATCGTAAGTATACAACTCTCATAAAATTATCCATAACTAGTTTGGGTGAAGTGCAACCCAAATGGACCATGTCGGGTCGGGTCAAGTATATACCAAATAAGTTATGGACTTAGACACCTTATCCAACATATACGTCGTGCCATCTTTTTTCGCAACAACAGGACCGGTGACCAGTAGGGATTGTCTTCGAGCATTTCTGCGATGAGGGTCGTCATAACCTGTTTTTGGTAGTATGGGTAACGATAGGGTTTGACGTTAACTGGAGGGGCAATTAGAAGGGTGGGGATGTGATGGTCATTTTTGCGGGTTAGTGGGAGGGAGGTGGGTATATCGAAGATGTTGTGGTAGGTCTGGAAGAGATTGTCGATAGTGGTATTTGGGTGGGTAGAGATGGTTGGTTGTAGCTCGGTGATATGTGGTTCAAAGTGAAAGAATAATGTATGGAGAGAAGCGATGCTTTGTTTGTGTAAAAGTGATAAGATGTTGGTGGAGGTTGCTAGACTTGAGATTGATTCACCTTTTAGGGTTATAGCAAGTGGGCCTACATTGAAGGTGAGTTGCAGAATAGAAAAATCCGCTAGTATTGGGTCGAGTGTACTCAACCAGGCCATCTCTAGGTTGACGTCGGCTCCTTCAGCTGGAAGAATAATAAACGGGATTATGAATTTTGTTTTTTGAAGATAAATTTCCAATTGTGGGCACATGCTGGTACATTGGAGGTAATCCCTGCAACCCACAATTATCGAGAAAGATGGAATATCTTCTTGTTGTAAGTTCAAAGCCGTAACGATGCATGGCTGGATGATGTTGTGTGTACTGCCCGAATCGGATGGTGTTCTAGTGGTGGGTAGGTCAGTAGTGAGCGGTGGTGGCTCGGTGTGTGATTCATCCTCTTTGTCAACGATCATTAGAAACTGGGGAGGGTTGCATTTCTGTCCGGGGCTATATTTTTCAGGGCAATGGAAGCAAAATCCTTCAGAACGACGCTTTTGGAGTGCTTCGGGGGATAAGCGTGTGAAGGGTAGAGACGACTTGAGGGGGCTACTGGTAATGAGTGGCGGTGTAGTGGTGGGTTGAAGGGATGGGGTGGTGGAGTGGATGATTGGTTGGACCATGGCGTATAGGTGCGGTTGGATGCGTAACGGGTTTTATTGTTATAAATTTTTTCGTCAATGAGTTTGGCGAAACCGTAAGTTTGGTGGAGAGTAGCGGGACTATGTATGGCTATCTCATTCTGGATGTAGGTTCAGAGTCTGGAGATAAAGCAGTTGCGCAAGGCAACCAGAGTCAAGCCATCCACCAAATTGCTAATCTTTTCAAATTCAGCTTGGTATGCTGTTACTGTTGTGGACTGCTTCAATTTGAAAATATTGGCTTGATGGTTTTCATATGTTGAAGGCCCAAAACGCAGCTCCATTGATCTACAAAATTTTGCCCTGGTGTTTAACATTTGGTTGTTAGCCAAGTGTTTATACCAACTAAGTGCCTCCCCTATGAAATAAAAGACAGCCAATGGAATTATTTGATTGTTAGGCAGGTTGTAGTAATCGAAGTAGTTATTGGCTTGAAAAATCCAATCCAATGGGTTGGAGCCGTCAAAGTTTGGTAAGCAGATTTTTGGTGGTCGAGGTTGGTGGTTCGGTGGTGGTGGTGGATGAGGAGGTGGTGGATTAGGTTTATTGGCCATAATGTTGACCAACTTCTCCAATTGGGTAGCTATTGAGGTGGAGATGCGAATCAAGGTCTGCATTTGATCATGGAGAACAATGTTTGGGATGTCAGATGAGGGACCGGACTCGACTTTCGGAGGCATGGGAACGAATGAAAGCACCAAAATGATAGTTGCCTATTTGAGATGGCAAGTCTCCCAATAAATAAGACGAGAAGTGGAGCAATTTTCTGGTTTATCATTCATACTTTTAAAAGAGATTACAAACTACTTAAATAATCACGAATGCAACTAAAAACTAGGAAGAAAATATGGTCATGGACCTTATGCTGAAACTAACACGTGAGCTAATCTGTAGCCACTACTACTTGACTTCAATGAGCAATTCAACTATGATTGGGTCTTGTTTAGTCCTTCCTGTAGTCAATCCAAAAGCCTAGCAGGTTTATGGGTCACTCTCTTGGGCCGATGATGTACTCCAGTGATATCGTTGTCATTTGGGCTTGTATCACATAACAAGTGATTTATTTGCTTCATAATAAAGATTGTTGTTTATAGATTTCCTTATGAGGAGGAACAAAGGACCTAGGAGCACATACTAATGATTATTTTGAAAATTTTACACCATGTTCCTAAGTATAACTTAACAACGGGCGAAAAATGAAATTGATGGAAATGAAAAGAAAGAAAACAATTTGGCGTCCTTGAGTTTTTTAATGAAATATTTTGGAAGGAAATGAAAGGATAATTTTTCCTCCTATTTTTTCTTCTAATTTGAAAGGATTTTGAGAGAAAGAAAGAAAATGTTTGTTTTCCTTATTTCTTTCCAACTCGGAAACATAAAATATAATTTTTCCTCCTAGTTTTTCTTCTAATTTGAAAGGATTTTGAGAGAAAGAAAGAAAATGTTTGTTTTCCTTATTTCTTTCCAACTCAGAAACATAAAATATAATTTTTTTCTCTCTCTTTTTGTCATATTTCCATTTTTTTTCTTTGCTAAAACTTGTGAACATGGTGTTAAAAAGGAGAGGGTACAACTGATGTTTTGGGGTTAGAATGGCATTTGAAGCGGATAATATGGTTAATCATACAAGAAATACATACCGGTCATGAAATAATGTGACCCGATTTATTAGAGCGGCTACTAAAGATAAAGTTAGGATGGAGTTTAGTAAGGCCAGGGAACATAAGGGAACATAAATAATCATTATGGTAGGGCGAGGAGATCAAACCTAAGTTAGGGTTAAACAAGCTTGCTTTGAGAAGTTTTGAGAATGTAGTGAGGATGAAGAAATAGATAGGGAGAAAGAATGATACAAGCATGTCAAGCATGAGTCTAAGAAAGTTAAAAATACCTAGTTTATTTCTATGGAGTGCTTTTTTTTAAATAATTATAAAAATAACTAATTACATGTTATTATTACTGCATAAAATAAAATAAAATACTATTAAACATTGATTTTATTATAAAATTTCAAATATATATATTTTAATTTGATATTATTAGTATGTATTGAGATAAAATATATTTAATGAAAAAATCATCAATTCTTTTATAAGAAAGGTTGAGTTGCGCATTACAAATTTATTAAATGTACGTGCTCATGGTTTGATATTTTAAATTTTCATGTAAAATGTTTTCTAATTACCATATACGTTGAGAAATATAACAATTATTATGGTATTGAAACTTTTTTTTATTGAACATAACTAGTTACATGTTCAACATGAACTTTCGTATTTAAAATTGGATTATTTCAGATTTAGTTCATACTAATTTTACGTCGCATCAAAAATACTATTTTTCCTTGACAGAAAAAAATACATTTCAACATTCATATTTCAAACAGAAAAATATATTTTCCAAAATTTCAATAAAAATCCAAAAAACAATTCCGAATATAGTTAAAACGATTACGTTACAAAGGGATAAACAAAATCAATAAGTTGAAAATGTTAAAACAAAAAATTTCGAACTTAAATTAAATACAAACTAACAAATACTATACATTATCTATTACTAACCACTATGAAAGTATGAATTGCGATTTTATTATATTTAATTCAAGTAAGTGTTTAAATTAATTATTTCAAGAACAACAATTGGGATGCATCTTAATAGATTTGATGTGGTTTTTATAAAGTTTGGGAGGTTCGAATCTCTCCCACTATGTCATTATTATGCTTTTTTTTTTTTTTTTTTTTTTTTTACAAAATTTGCTTACAAACTGACATCCTATTTCTCCCCGAAAGTTTTATATGAAACGTTTTCCGGAGCAAAGTTGTGGATGGTCACTTAGCTGATTACTATATAAATTTTTTGTTAAACCAAATTTAATATATAAATTTTAGTTATCATCGTACAACGAATGAGAAGGTAAACGGGCAACAAGTTGCGCCGCTAAGCCTTTTTGTATGGTAAAATCAATTGTTATGAAGACTACATCCATAGATCTAGGGGATATAACATTGATATGAGTGATCAATTGTATTGTATTAACATTTTTCACTGCATCCGGTACAAAGAAACCAAACGTATCAAATGCAAATTATATGAACACATGTTGATTTTCGATGCACGATTTCTTATGTTTTGTGACCTTACATGTAGCAGCTTTAAATGCAGTTTGTCCCGCCGTGAAACCCCCGGCCCTCAAGCCTACGAGAGGATACCCCTGTAAGGTCCACACATGTAGGGATGTCAACGGGACCAAACGGGAGCGGAAATAGCTGCCCCCGCCCCGGCCCCGAAATCAGTTGTTGCCCCCTACCCCGGATCCCCCGTTTAAAACCTAATCTTTTAGAAACTAAAAAAATTAAAAATCCAACATTACAAAACTACAATTCCAACAATCTTACAAAGACAAATCCAACATTTCAAATGCAAAATACGACAAATCGAAAATTACAAATATAAAATACCAACATGTCCAAAAATATACGACCAATTCACTACATCTCCAATATCCATTAATTTCCTTCGACTACAGAATTGGCGGTATCATTAACCGTATTTGAATCGTTGGGTTGATTCGGCTCTAAAGACATGATTACATAAATCTGAAAATTGTTCACACATATAAAAAATCAGCATTATTTTTTCACAGAACTAATAAAATCAGTCAACAATTAAAATAAGATCCCATAAATAATCTGTCAATGTTTAAGTAGAATAAGCAAAGGAAAATGCAAAAATTACACATCAAATTGAACTTATCTGTCAACAACTCAATATTGAACTTACCAGATTCAGTAACATCACTCATACATTATCCAGTGACAAAACAATGAGAAATAGAATACACAACAACAAAACAAAAATTACACAGCAACAAACTACAAATTAAACAAAAATCGGTGAGAGACAATGAGAAATATGAGAAACAATGACGAGAAAGGTCAAATGCTTTCATATCTGTTTCACACAAATTCGTTAGAAATTGTGAGCCAACAGTCGAAGTCAAACTGTGTCTGTATACAAGAAGTCAAATTCACACAAATTCGTAATTTCCTCTCAATTGTTAATTGTATCAGATAGGGAAATAGAGAGTATATTCAGATTAACACTTACCGGTAACCAGGGGATGTGAAGTCACAAACCGTATACACGAATCTGAACTATCGAGACTCGAAGACACAGTCGACTCACGACTGTCGTGATTCATGAAGAATGAAGACCGGTGAAAGGGTGTGGCATTGTGGCATGCGGAAGGGCGTCGGCGGCGGTGATGCGAAAAGTCAAATGTGGGTCGTCGGTCGCGTCTTGGGTGGGAGTGGGAGAAGTCGCAGACTCACAGTCGGAGTCGGTCTCTCCCGTATCTCGTCAATCTCCACTTCTCCATTCGGCAGTGGCACTCGGCAATTGGCACTCGTATGAATCGTATGCGAAATTACGAATATGCGATTGTGATTTGAGAACTGTGAACTGAAGACTTGAAGTGTGATTCAGTGAAGACGGAAGAAGCCTGAACCGAAGGTGGAAGCCCTAAAATTAAAATTAGATATCGTATTTCCCATTTGGCCATTTTTATTTTACATTAAATATATATTTTTTATATAAATATAAACGGGGCCCCCGCAGGAGTACGGGACGGAAATACTCACTCCCAACCCCGATCCCGAAAATAAACGGGGATTAATTTCGCCCCCGGTCCCGAATTTTTTTAAAAATTAGTCCCGTATGGTATCGGGGTCCCACAGGGATTTTTGACATCCCTACACACATGTGTGTTTCTTTCCAGCCCATCCAAAAATCAAAACGTCAGCCGGTTTAAGGGTTGACCTTCCTTCTGTCAGGTCAGTTAAGAAATTCACAGGAGTCTCTTTCTTGACGGAAACCCCGACACGCTTAAATATGTCGACCAAAACATTCATAACCATATCGTGCTTGTATTTGAACCCGAGAGTTCTTTGTAATAAACTGCATGCTCTCCAAAATGTTTATTTCATATTTGAATTTGATGGTCATTTCCTTTAATAGATTATTGAAATTAGCAAATTTATCCATATATATCATGGTTCCTTATTCAAATACTAAAACTTAATTCATATCAGTTAAATTTGTAAGTTTAAATCGCACTTTATACTTTATTTTGTAATGCTCTTTCATTTTTAATTAGGTTTAAAATATTATAAATTAATAGTTTCTCTTTTGTTCGTTAACTTGGGCTTTCATTATGCATCTATATTATATTCTATCCTAACTCATAATTTCAATTCCCATTAAGCATCAAAGAGGCCCATGTAGTAGATATATACCATCAGGCTAACATTTTCCATAAAAACTCTTGGGCTATCTTCTCGTTACATTAAAGTTTAAAATCACATATACATAAACTATTACAACATATATATATATATATATATATATATATATATATATATATATATATACATACGTGTTATCAAATTGTGTTAGTATTTATTCAACTGTTATCAAAATTATACACTGTGTGAGTACATCAATTATCAAAATTATTATCAAATCCTCTGCAGAGATAAGATGTTAAATTATTACAAGAAAACAAACAACTTTTACAAAGATGAAAGAAGATGCCCCATTATCGCAAAAGAAGATTTTCCATTATCAAAAAATGACAAAATATGATGCCAATTTGTCAAAAGCTTTACAGTTTTGTCTGCCACATCTACACTCCGACAAATGCAAGTTGATTCAATAATTCTCAAGATTGATCCGGTAATCCTTCGGTTTCCCGTTTCAAGATATTTCAAGACTCCAAGACTCCTATATATTGAGGAGATATGTTTTAATTAGAATCATCTCTAGGTTCTCTAAAAATTTCTCTCATTAAATTTCTCTCTAATGTTTAGTTCATGTCTAAGAAAAGTGTTCTCCTATCTACTTCTAGATGTTCAAAATCTTTAGATTTTCAAATCATACTTGCTCCAGACGGATGCTCTGATTGTAATTTAAAAGAAGGTAATATATAAAGAATTTTATTCAATTGTTGTATTATCTCTATGACAATCTCATTTCGAGTTATTCTAACTATTAATTCTACAAAGTTTGAAATTTTTGTTAAAATAATACTCGCATTTAATAATAATCAAGTTAATCAAATTCATGCTTGAAATATTTAAATAACTTTTGTTCTTTTATTATTCATCATGTCTGATTCAAAGATACAAGCTAATCGTCATTATTATTGTAATCAGTTAAAAGCTTTACAAGTTCTAATCAGTAATCATAAGTTTATAAGCAAAGATAGAAAACAGTTTTATAAACTAATGTATGATTTTTATCATCAAAAAATATCTGAAACTACTTGTTAATTTGTTCCGCAGTTAATGGTATCAGAGCCTAGGTTCTATTTTTGATAGTTATGTATGATATTTCTGTTTGTTATTTGGTTAATTTTTGTTTGAAGAATTTTAAGAAAATTATGAGTTTTGTTAAGAATGATACAGAGACCAGACCAGTGATTGGTTGGATTAGCGTAAGACGTGCAAGTATGGTAAGTCGCGGAGCCGGACCACAATCATCGTTGGGCCGATGCCCTCTCTGTTCATCCTAAATAGAACAAGTAAGTTTTCTTATAAAATCTTTAAACTAAAATTAATCAAATATGAGTAGATTTTCACGCATATTATCTAAAAAATATGATATTGGTAAAAATATCATGAATAAAGAACAAGATTATGATGATAACCATATAAACTCTATTGAAGAAACTATTGATAATATAGAACCAAATTTAAATGATTGGACTATACCTAAAACAAATATAAATACAATTTATAGAATAGGGACTTTTGATTATTTTCAAAGTTACTCAATTAAAATGACTGAACAAACCCTATCCATTGGTCAAGACCAACAAAATATAAATTCGTTATCATCAAGATCTATTTTTGAACATAGACAAAATTATAAATTTCTTCATTTAGGTCTTGTTCAAATTGCTATCAAACCTCTTTTTAGAATTGGTGTTGATGCTCCTGTTCTCTTAATATTAAGAGATAAAAGACATACAGATTTTCAAAATTCTATTTTAGCTATGGCAGAAACAAATATCGCAAATGGACCAATTTATTTTAATTGTTATCCAAATTTTTCTGTAGGATTATTTGACAAAAATATTTTAGACACTTTGGTTTTAACTGTTGAAACAAAGAATTTAGAATTTAAAAATAACTCTAAACCTTTAGCAATCATTTATCGTGTTTGTTATAAAACCATGACAACTACTTTAGAACCAAAAACCCGTTTGTCAAGTCCAAGAAATGAAACAATTATTTACGAAGCAAATACTAATCATACAAAAGTTCATATGCCTAAACGACTTAAATGGTCAGAAATTACTCAATCATGTAATTGGAATTTACAAAATGTTATTGAACCAAAATCTTTAGATTCTTCAAAACAAATTTCAAATATAATTGAGCATAATGATGGCTCAGTTGATATAAATTTTTCTTCTATAAATTTTTCATCATCTAGATTTTCTACTAATTCTATTCCTGAAATTGGTACTTCTAAATCTTCGTTTTCAAAATCAAAGTCTTTAAATTTAAAAACTGTTGACTATTCTAGTTCTATTCCTAAACCTCTTTATCAAGAAGATCAAACTAGTGATACAAGTTTACCAAGTCCTACTAAATCTGATTTTATTAATGAACTTCAAAATTATAGACAACAATTATGAGTAATAAAGTTCAAATAAATTGTAATTCTTTAAACAGAAATAGAGTTACTGCTATTAAAAGATTAAGAAATTCAATAAAAATATTTAAAAAACTCTTACAAGAAAAGGTATTAGAATTAAAAAATATAAATTTAATAATTAATGATAAGGAACTATTAGAATTAGAACAAGAAATTAATAACATAAAAGCAGTATTAAAAACCTTTAATATACATCTTGATAATTATTTAACAAATTTATCTAAATATACGTGTTAATGAGTTCTAAAAGACAGATTAGTTGTTGTAATAATAATACTTTTTGGAATAATTTATTAAAGACTAGATGACAAATTATTGCAAGCGTTTCTAAAGAAATAAATAGAATTAAACAACTTAAAGAAGACGAAGAAATTAAATTATCTAATATTGAAAAGGACACATATAATTATAATATTCAAAAGGAAATAATATATTGTTTATCAAAAATGATTAAAAATAAATATATTGTTATTAGTGCTCAACTTTCTATATTAATATTCATTTTAACAAGTTGATTGATTTATTCTGAAAGATATATTTTTAATAATACTAAGTTGAGCACTAATAACAATATATTTATTTTTAATCATTTTTGATAAACAATATATTATTTCCTTTTGAATATTATAATTATATGTGTCCTTTTCAATATTAGATAATTTAATTTCTTCGTCTTCTTTAAGTTGTTTAATTCTATTTATTTCTTTAGAAACGCTTGCAATAATTTGTCATCTAGTCTTTAATAAATTATTCCAAAAAGTATTATTATTACAACAACTAATCTGTCTTTTAGAACTCATTAACACGTATATTTAGATAAATTTGTTAAATAATTATCAAGATGTATATTAAAGGTTTTTAATACTGCTTTTATGTTATTAATTTCTTGTTCTAATTCTAATAGTTCCTTATCATTAATTATTAAATTTATATTTTTTAATTCTAATACCTTTTCTTGTAAGAGTTTTTTAAATATTTTTATTGAATTTCTTAATCTTTTAATAGCAGTAACTCTATTTCTGTTTAAAGAATTACAATTTATTTGAACTTTATTACTCATAATTGTTGTCTATAATTTTGAAGTTCATTAATAAAATCAAATTTAGTAGGACTTGGTAAACTTGTATCACTAGTTTGATCTTCTTGATAAAGAGGTTTAGGAATAGAACTAGAATAGTCAACAGTTTTTAAATTTAAAGACTTTGATTTTGAAAACGAAGATATAGAAGTACCAATTTCAGGAATAGAATTAGTAGAAAATCTAGATGATGAAAAATTTATAGAAGAAAAATTTATATCAACTGAGCCATCATTATGCTCAATTATATTTGAAATTTGTTTTGAAGAATCTAAAGATTTTGGTTCAATAACATTTTGTAAATTCCAATTACATGATTGAGTAATTTCTGACCATTTAAGTCGTTTAGGCATATGAACTTTTGTATGATTAGTATTTGCTTCGTAAATAATTGTTTCATTTCTTGGACTTAACAAACGGGGTTTTGGTTCTAAAGTAGTTGTCATGGTTTTATAACAAACACGATAAATGATTGCTAAAGGTTTAGAGTTATTTTTAAATTCTAAATTCTTTGTTTCAACAGTTAAAACCAAAGTGTCTAAAATATTTTTGTCAAATAATCCTACAGAAAAATTTGGATAACAATTAAAATAAATTGGTCCATTTGCGATATTTGTTTCTGCCATAGCTAAAATAGAATTTTGAAAATCTGTATGTCTTTTATCTCTTAATATTAAGAGAACAGGAGCATCAACACCAATTCTAAAAAGAGGTTTGATAGCAATTTGAACAAGACCTAAATGAAGAAATTTATATTTTTGTCTATGTTCTCTGAAGAACAATATATATATATATATATATATATATATATATATATATATATATATATATGGGCTAGGTTAATTTGTTTCTTACATTTATTGTGTGCTAGAATGCACCAATAGAAATTTAGTAAAATTAAATAATTATTTATTTAAATAAAGATAGATATTAAATGATTTACATAATTGTATGTATATTAAATGACATCCATAATTATAATTCTCTCAATTGCCATTTAGCTAATAAACCAGTGGATATTGAGGTTCCGCAAACGGTACTTCCCGATACTGTATTTGAAGCAATTGTTTGAATTCCTTATGATATGCAACTGAAACAAGTTCTTGCTAATGATAAAAAAGGGGCTTAAAATGTGGGGGCTGTTCTTATTTTACCAGAGGGTTTTGAATTAGCCCCTCCCGATCGTATTTCCCCTGAGAAAAAAGAAAAGATGGGCAATCTTTCTTTTCTATGGAAACTAATTGAAATCGTCGTTAATGTCAGCAATAACATTCTTTCGGAATGAATTTGCATCTAGGTTTTTATGTATGGGTTCGTTTTTTGTTTCAGAACTCACTCACTTAAAATACAATAAAGTTGCATGGAATATGAAGAACAAGAGTGTATTCTAGTAGAATACACTCTCATTATGCTAGAATACACTCTTATATTCTTCTAGATACGAATTCATTCTGAAAAAATATTATTGTTGACATTAATGAAGAATTTAATTAGTTTCCATAAAAAGAAATTATAAGTATTGATATTATTTAATATACATATAACTTTTACTAAATTCTTATTGGTGCATTGTAGCACACAATAGATGTGAGAAACATTTGAACCTACCTCATATATATATATATATATATATATATATATATATATATATATATATATATATATATATTATTGACATGTATCTATAGAATTTGTATACTTTCCTTTGTCGTATATAAATTTTTAGGGGTTACTTACTAGCTAATTCAAACAAGCCTTGTTGATCAAGTATTCAAGTATGTTATACTTTCTCAACTAATGTCTATAAGTAACTGGTGTGTGTTTATTTATACACTAGTTTTAAATTTATAAAATCATATATAATCTCAACTAGTTTTAAACACAAATAGACAGTGTATCTAGTCGTGAAGTAATATAGTTTAAGATAAGAAAGGGTGTCGAACACAGGGAACATGATGGTTTTATATCAAATAATTCAAATGTTAATTAAATTAATAACATTAAAGTCAAAGATGATTTTTGTGTAAACTAAATTAAACTAATTTTAATGCTTAATTAATCAACGAAACTAACGAACTAAATAGAAACAATAAATAAGAAGTATTCCACTAGAATACGAATCACCCAAATTTTTATGTTTGATTTATTAGAAGTGCAATGGATTAATGAATTGATTACCAAATTGTAGTATGACTAGTTATCTTGATCAGATTTCCTCGTATTAATAATTAATTAACAACTAACACAATGATTATGAAATTAGTAAACACGTAATTAATTAAATATATTCAAACTATGAACGATATGATCTAGTGATTTCTTGTCAATGATCATGACAATCAATCTAAGCATAACATGAATATCCAATGCTCTCTAACACAATCAAAGTCACAGATTAATATTATCTAACCCTAGGCTTATGATCAAAGTCCTAGTCATACAAACCTAATAATCATAGATTCATATGACTCAAGTACATCAAGATAGAATGATCATCTAATCCTAATAATACTCAGCAATAAACAATAAAAATCATAACTTTAACATGAAAGGTAAACCAATCAATCGAACACAAGTAAAAACCAAATTCAGTTAATCCTACTAACGAAATCAAAGCATATCAACAAGGGTTCATCAAGACCAAGTGAAAGTAAAGCTTCTTACATCATATTCAGTAAAATAAAAAAGAAAACGTCACCAAAATAATGCAAGACACGATCATGAAGCAAATCCGAAGTGAAATCTCGATACAATAACGCTTGAGTTTTCAAATCCTTGCTCCAATTAGCTTTCTAGCTTCAAAATCGACCCTTAGAGGGTTTCTGGACTTCAAAACGAAGTAAAAGTCGCACCCATAAGGCCTCTACCCTCTGGAATCGACCTAATGTACGAAATATATATAATTACCAAAATCTGACCACCACGTCCTGGTTGACCTCCACCGCAACGTGGTACTCGAGTATATCCTGTATTCTCCACGTCAGCATCAAGAATCGCGAAGATTCCATTCTCCACGTCATGGTGGTGATCACAACATCGTGGTTATCGAGAATCAACATTTTCTCAAAACACAAAAATTGTCCGTAGTTTTCAAGATTTTTTGAATCTCAGCAATCGAATTTACGAGTCATGAGATATGGCCAAAACACTCACGAGGGGTCAAGCTGCAAACAACATCATTTTTGTGTCTTTTTCAGCTCCGTTCTCCTCCTTTTGCATCCCATCTCCCATTTTAACCATAATTGAACATTTTCAAGCATATTAAGTATCATATATCTAAAAATATAACATTTTAATCAACTATATTAAGATAACGACCTAAAATATATATTTAAATATGGTTATATCAAAATACCCCACACTTATATTTGGCTTGCCCTCAAGCAAAACTGATTTTATTAGTATCACATCAAAACCCTAGCTACCAACATCGCACAAGACAATCCATTTTGAGCCTTTCCATGATGGATTAGGTGTCTAAGCCATAATTATATTTGGTATGTACTTGACCCGGTTGTAGCATGGTCCTTTTGGGTTGCCTTCACCATAGCAACCTGACTGGAAGAATAATAGAGAAAAAGGTTATTATGATTTATTAATATATTATATGAATAATATATTAAAAGAGAAATCATATTATTTATTAACATTGGTCAATAATTAATTTAGAATTAATTTTGTGGTCAAAAAAGGTTAATTGAATTAAGGGGACTGATATTGTAATTATTTGATAATTGCAGAGTGGGCTGAGGAACCCTAAAGATAGGGTGGACGAAATCTTATGGAAGCCTATAAGGATTTCGTCCAAGGGCTAGGTTCTAGAAGGATCTAGTGGGCTGCTTAGAGCCTAAGCAACCGGATTAGGTCTTTGACTGAAACGCTAATTCTTCAGCTATATAAGGACACCCTTGGCATCTAATTTTCGGCTACCACAACCCTAGAAGGATTCATTGAGCCGAAAATTACCTCTCCCCTCTCTCTCTCTAAGATTCTCCAATTTCTTTGGTGTTTGTGATCTACTATAGGCATCACACTTGAGGTGCTAAGTTCTCAAAAGCTCAAGATCTAAAAGCTTCAATTGAAAGGTAACATTCTTACTAGTTATTTATGTTGATTTTGATTTTGTTGTATGCTAGATTAGGGTTTACAAGCTTTGGAATATTATTGCATGTACAAATAGAAAAACTAGATCTAAAGCTTTAGGGTTTGCCTCTAACTGATGAACTCGTCGAGTCACCTGACGAACTCGACGAGTCAGGGCAACTCGACGAGTCCAAACAGTGACTCGGCGGGTCGGATCGTCTGGTGGCTGATTTTTCGGGATATTGACTGAAATTGAATTAGGATAATTACCAAAAACTTTTTTGGCTGATAAAATCCGATTTTTTTCAATAAGGTATACATTATCCTAATGCAATTGAAAGATAATTGTCATAAATAAGATAATTACTTGTTTTATATGATAAAGATTAATTATTTGTATTTTTAATTTGAATTATCTAGTCAAGAAAATAGATTAGGTCAAATTATGTGATAAAGATTAATAATATGATTAATTAATTATTTTTAAATTTGATCTAAAAGATATTTTGAAAAGTTTCAAAACTTGCCCTCAAGTTTTGGAATTTAAATTTTTTGATTAATAGTTTTAATTTTGAAATATTTAAATTCTAAACCCTGGAGTTTTAAAAGTTAAAATTCAACCCTTATACTATTATAATATTATAAGATTATATATATATATATATATATATATATATATATATATATATATATATGTGTGTGTGTGTGTGTGTGTGTGTATAAGATAAAGCTAGTCTTAACGTTAGTAGGTCTCATTCACGAAGCCGATCTATAAGGGGGGTATAAGGTTGTTGCCTTTAAAATGGCAGTTTAATGGGTGTCCACTTTCACCCATCGCTTCCTTGATTGGTGAAGGGTCGTTAGCCGAACGGGTAGGATAGGGCAACAAATTCCTCATTAATAAGTATAATGATTATATAAAGTAACTAAATGTTTTTATAAATTCCCAATCTTAGTTACTTTAGGAAAAATGTGAAAATGTATGCTATTCCATGAAATTACACTTTTCACCTTGCCAAGTCGTTAGTGGAGCGTGTGTGGTTAACCGACACATTAATTTGGGTCTAGCAAGAGTGGCAAAGGGTAGATCGATATTTATCATAGATCAATGGAGCGTGTGTGGTTAACCGACACATTGATTAGGTGGTAAATGACATTGAGAGTGCCAAGTACATTTGCATGGTTATTCACACCTTGTTTGTGATCCTCGGTATCCCAGTCACAAACTTGAAGGGCACACTCGAGGTTTAAACATGCAATTGAAAAGTTCAATGAATCTCAAAAGAATCTAGGAATTTCAATTCATTTAAAACTTAAATCCTTTTCTCGTTTTTGATGGTGGAAATTGGTAAATCGTCATTTACCTACCTTCATGTTATTTGCAATTAGGTTACGGCATCCCTTTTGAATTGTAAATAATCATGTTGGATCCTAGACCTAATTTCTCATTTGGGTGTTTAATTGGGGATTATTATCTAAACTAAACTTTGTTCCTTTTCTATTTCAGATGTCTACTTAAAACAACATGCTCGCAACAATGACTGATGAACTCCAAAAGTCCTACGAGGACTACTATCCATACGAGATGCACCAAGATTTGATGAAAAGGTACCATTAAAGTGCTAGGCAGGAGAGGTACGAGATCATCGCCTCGATGATCACTAACAAAATGAAGGATGGAGAGTCCATCACGGCCCACTTGCAGAAAATGCAAAGGTTTGTGGACCGCTTGCTAAAGTTGAACGTGAACTTCGATGAGGAGTTGGCCATAGATATCATTCTTCAATCGTTGCCTCCTTGTTACAACCAGTTTCGTATGACCTATCATATGAACAAGGAGGAGGTCACTCTGAGCAAACTACAAGGCCTGCTAAGGACTGCTGAGAGTAGTCTGAAAGGCAAATCTACTGCATCTACTCCTACTACTGTTGCCCCTGTCTTGGCTATTGGGCAAGGGAAAGGAAAGAAGAGGAAGGCTCGTTCTAAGAGCCACAAGGGTAAACCCCATGATGGATCCTCTTCAAGTGGGACCAAATCTGGTTCTGACACCCCCTCTTCCAATCCAAAAGAGGCAGAGTGCTTCTACTATCACGACAAAGGCCATTGGAAACGAAGCTGCCCAAAGTATCTGCAGGACATCAAGGATGGGAGGATAAAGCCATCCTTCACAGGTATTTATACTATTCAATCTAACAACTCATCACATGCTATTTTTTGGGTCCTTGATACAGGATGTTGTTTTCACATTTGTTCTGATTTTCAGGGTCTAAGAAGAAGTAGGGATGTGGAGCATGGGAAGATGAACCTGATCATGGGGAATAGGAAAGCGTCGCCTGTCACCACGATTGGAGTTTATGCTTTAGTTCTTAGTAATGGGTTAGGTTTAGATTTAAATGATTGTTGCTACTCATCAGAAATGGCGAGAAACATTATTTCTTTTCATAGTTTGTACAGACAAAGTTTTAGATTTTTGTTTAATAATGAAATTGGTTCTATTAATGCTTTCTTGAACGGTACTTTCTATTTTGAAGCATTGCCTTGTAATGGAGTATATGAAACTGTGAATGTTGTAGATAACTTAGGAAATAATGTGTTGCATATTGATTCGTCCAATGGTTTGGACAAATCATGCTTGTGGCATTGTCGTCTTCGACATGTCAACAAGAAGCGCATAGCCCAATTCCAAAAGGATGGAGTGTTGGAGTCATTTAAACTCAAGTCGGATGACACGTGCGAATCTTGTCTACTTGGAAAGATGACCAAGTCACCCTTTACTGGTACTTGGGAAAGGGGTGAGGGTTTATTGGATCTCATACATACGGATGTATGTGGGCACTTTAGATCCACCACAAGGGATGCGAACTGCTTCTATGTGACTTTTACCGATGATTATAGAAGATATGGGTATATCTACTTAATCAAGGACAAGTCAAAAACCTTTGAAAAGTTCAAAGAGTTTAAGAAAGAAGTGAAGAATCAGTCGGGCAGGAAAATTAAGATGCTCCGATCCGATCGAGGAGGTGAGTATCTTAGTAATGAATTCCACGACTACCTCAAGGAATGAGGAATTGTTTCGCGATTGATTCGACCTAGGACACCGCAGTTGAATGGTGTGGCTGAGAGGCGCAATCGAACCTTTGAAACATCCCAAAAATATGACCCAAAAATTTCGTTTTCAAAACATTATTAAAATCAAAAAACCATCCAAAGTCATAAGTAAAATCATAAGTCAAGTATCATAAACCATCATAGTGTCTGCCTCAAATCAAAATCTCATAATAAAACATTAGAGTAGCTCCCAGGCTGTGACAGTGGTGTGTGCCATGCGATCATCCCGAGCTCTTCCCCTTGCTATCGGAAGTACCTGAAACCAAAACTGAAACTGTAAGAACGAAGCTTAGTGAGCTCTCCCAAACTACCACATACCATACAAATTCATATAACACATCACATAAGTCTCGCATTACTCCCAACTTCATCGGGATGAATCCCAGCATCGGCTTACCCGACATCGAACTCCTGTCCGACATCGGGCTCACCCCGGCATCCGACCGCACCGGGCATCGGGCTCACCCCGGCATCGGGATCACCCCGGCACATACACAACATAACATAAATATATAACATGATCACATATACTGCTTCAGGCTTGCCCGGCATCGGGCCGAAGCCCGAAACACACAATACATAACAAGTAACATGCAAGAATCACAAAGACATCAAGCATACATAACTATCTCTCGGGACCGCCCCAGCATCAGACCAAGGTCCGGAACATATAAACTGCATCGGGCTAACCCCGACATCGGGTTCACCCCGGTATACTATAACTACTTAAACGGGCCGGCATTGGTGCCTTAGACCCATTCCTACTGAAGGAAAACTCACCTCTCGAACTGACTGTTGAATATCACGTGCAAAGGTGACACCGTCTTCTACTCCAACTACTCCCCGACTATAATGACCAAATAGACATTTGGTCAAAAAATGATGACTTTCCCATGGGTAAAATGACTATTTTACCCCTCTGATCTATTTTGGGTCGTGACCTAGGCCCAATCCTTTCTATTCCTCACTAAGGCCCATTAAGTCCCAAATGGCCCGACTTTCTAAATTGGGCCGAACTCTTCAAGTGGTCTTTCCTCTCAAGCCCAAATAATCCTTGGGCCCTTAACAGAATTCTGAAGGCCCAGCACGGCCCATTACTGTTATCTCCAAGACCTGGCCCAAACCAAGGCCCAACAACAAAGTCCACTGACTGAGCGTACCTCTTTGTACGCCGCACGTACTGCTGAAAAGGCTTGTACGCTATGCGTACTGGCGTGTACGCCCAGCGTACTCTCCTGTTAAGCAACCTTTTCCAAAAACTGCTTAATCCCTTAAGACATACGTCCAAACTACAGATCTGCGTCTCATGCTTCGTCCTATCCCTTAAAGTTGTTCACTTGGTGGCTTGCAACCCACCAAATGAGCCCAACATTAAAAATGACAATGAACTTCCATGGGATGGCTAGATCTCTTGCATGGCTTCATAAAAGCCTCAAAACCTGCAACTTTATGGCTAAAGGAACTCATTGAGCTTCAAGGGTAGCAATCCTACGCTCAAAATCGAAGTTGCATGATCAAGATCTAATCTTTGGACCTAAAAAGGTCCAAATCTTAAAAACCCTAGATCTAGACTTTGAGGAGGAAATATATGAGCTTTATACCTCCTCTTGCTACCAAATGGTGAGCTTGTTCCAGATCCTGGAGCTCAAGGTACTCAAGGGCTTCTTCTCCAACCTTTCCTTTCTTCTTCCAAGTCCTTCTTTTCCAAAATAAGCTCAAAAATGTCAAACACACACACAAGGACGAGTATGAACAAGTTAGGGTTTCTCTGAGGGTGATGGACAGGTGAGGAGGCCAAATGGGGAGGCTATAATGATGTATTTATAGGTCCTAAACCCCAAAAATTAGGGTTTATCATCTGCCCGCATACGTTGGGCGTACCTCTTAGTATGCTGCGCGTACGCACCCGCGTCCCTCGAATCCAATGGCCACTACGCCCCGCGTACGGCTTATGGGCAGTCCATCAACTCAGCCCATTTTCTAAATCCACTCAAATAGGTCCAATATCAAAGTGCTAGCCCAAAACAATTACTAACTTATATAATTTTAAATAATACCTCGAGGAACGAGTGTTACAATTCACCCCCACTTGAATCAGACTTCGTCCTCGAAGTCTGTTGCTTCTGAATTCGGAAACAACTCCGGGTAGTGCTCCCTCATCTCCTCCTCGGACTCCCATGTCCACTCAGAACCCTTCCTGTGTTGCCACTGTACCTTCACTAGCTAGACCCTTTCGTTCCTCAGCTCCTTAGTCTTGCGATCCAGAATCGTCACCGGTCTCTCTATGTAATTCAGGTTGTCATCAACGTGAATATCCTCTAAGGGTACCACTGCTGAATCATCCACCAAGCACTTCCACAGCTGGGAGACGTGGAAAGTGTTGTGGATTTGGCTGAGCACTGCTGGAAGATCTAACCGGTAAGCAACCCGACCCACCCGGGCCAAAACCCTAAACGGACCAATGAACTTGGGGCCCAGCTTGCCCCGCTTCCGAAACCTGATAACACCCTTCCAGGGTGACACCTTCAGGAGGACCATATCGCCCCAGTACGATACCCAGACCCTCCCATGCAGGGTCAACAATCCTCGGCTATCTTAATCAAACGAAGCTACTCGGCCCACAATCCTCTGGTACTTCTGGCGCTCCTTATTCAGGCCCTCAAACTGCGCCTCCCTAAGCTACTCCAACAGTGGAGTAATCACTGTCATTCTCAGATAGATGTATCGAATCGGGGCCGCTACCGCCTTGCGGCTCAGGGGGTCGACCACCATGTTGGCCTTGCCTGGGTGGTAAAGGATCTCACAATCGTAGTCCTTCAACACATCTAACCACCGACGCTGCCTCATGTTCAGATTCGACTGATCCATGAGGTACCTCAAACTCTTGTAGTCCGTGTAAATGGTACAACGAACCCCATAGATGTAATGTCGCCAAATCTTGAGGGCGAACACCACTGCCACCAGCTCTAAATCGTGCGTCGGATACTTAGCCTCGTGAGGCTTAAACTGTCTCGAGGCATACGCTATCACATGACCTCGCTGTATCAGCACTGCTCCCATGCCTGTGACCGAAGCATCACAATAGACTACGAAGTCATCTATACCTTATGGCAGAGTGAGGATCGGTGCCTCGCACAATCGCTGTCTGAGCGTCTCAAAGGTTGCCTGATGCTTAGGTTCCCAACGAAAAACCACCGACTTCTTAGTCAGTCGCGTCAACGGAACTGCAATATGGGAGAAATCCTGGATAAACCTCCTGTAATACCCTGCCAGACCTAGGAAACTCTGAATCTCGGATGGAGACCTCGGAATCTCCCACCGCATCACGACCTCCATCTTGGCTGTATCTACCAAAATACCCATCTGGTTGACGAGGTGCCTAAGAAACTGCACATCGCGTAACCAGAACTTACATTTTCAGAACTTCGCGAAAAGTCTCTCCCTCCTCAGTGTCTCTAGCACCTCCCTCAGGTGCTCCTCATGCTGCTCCTGAGTCTTGGAGTAAACCAAGATGTCGTCAATGAATACTATTACAGACCGATCCAACATTGGTCTGGACACACGGTTCATGAGGTCCATGAACACGGCTGGAGCATTGGTGAGCCCAAACGGCATCACCATAAACTCATAATGACCATAGCGGGTCCTAAAAGCGGTTTTCTGCACGTCATCATCTCTGACCCGTATCTGATGATATCTGGACCGTAGATCAATCTTGGAGAACCAAGATACTCCTTGAAGCTGGTCGAAAAAATCATCTATCCTCGGGAGTGGGTAACGGTTCTTCACCGTTACCTTTTTCAGCTCCCGGTAATCTATGCACATACGATGCGACCCGTCCTTCTTCTTTACAAACAGGATCGGGGCTCCCCATGGCGAACTACTCGGCCTAATAAAACCCTTGTCTAGCAGCTCCTGCAGCTGCGTAGACAACTCTTGCATCTCGGGAGGAGCTAACCGATATGGTGCCTTAGCTATCGAAGCCGCACCAGGGACCAGGTCAATCCGGAACTCAACCTGTCTCTCCAGAGGTATCCCAGGCAAATCCTCTGGGAATATGTCCGGGTACTCTCGCACTACTGGTACATCATCGAATGTCGCCTTACCCTTATCCCGGGTATCCATGACATAGGCGACATATCCTGTGCAACCCTGCTGAAAGTAGCACCTCGCTCTCGCCGCTGAACAAAGAATCGGTCCGCGCTGTGGCCTCTCCCCCCGAATCACACTAGGAGTGCGAACCCTCACTAGTTGCAGCTCACAATCAATCACTGCCCCGTTGGGGCTCAACCAATCCATACCCACAATAACCTTATTCCCTCACAGGGGAATAGGAACCAAGTCCACTGAGAACTGCTCATCAAATAACCGAAGTGTACATCCTGTATGAATTCTCGCGACCCTGACGGTCCTATCATCCGCTATCTCTACGTCGAGTGGGCAATCCAGCTCCCCTGGAGCTCTACTAAATCACTTGCTAAGTGCAAGCGACACAAATGATCGGGTAGCACCCGAATCAAATAGTACTAAGGTTGATATATCGTTCACTAGGAACGATCCCGTCACCACTTCAGGAGCTGCTCGTGCCTCCTCTGCTGTAAGCTGAAAAGCCCTGCTCCGCGTCGTAGGCGCCTCAGCCCAGCCCTGACGGCCATCTGTAATCCTCAATGTGGCAGGAGAAGGTGCTTCCACCTTCCCTGCTACTGCTAAGCTCGGGCACTGGGACCGCTTGTGTCCCTTCTGATTGCACTGAAAGCAAATCAGATCTGATGCTGTCGTGGTGGTGGTAGTGGCTGTTCAATCCCGGCTCATATGACCAGCTCGGCTGCATTTGTAGCAACCTGAACTCCCCGCCTTGTACGTCCCCTCGTGCATTCTGCTGCATTTTCCACAACGGTTGTGGCTCTGCTGGCTCTGAGATCTGTGATCTGATACCTTGGGCTTTTTGACCGAACCCCCTGACTGAACCCCCTCTGGTTTCCTCTTCCTCTCCATCTCTAAATCCAACTCCCTCTCTCGATCCCTATCAATCATGTCCTCCAGCATCTTGCAACTGGAGTGGCTCACAAACTGTCTAATATCACTCCTCAGCATCTCATGGTATCTAGCCTTCTTCATCTCATCGTCCTCCACATACTTTGGAACAAGTAGGGCTCTCTCTCTAAACTTGGTTGTGATCTCCATCACCGTCTCTATCGTCTGCTGGAGGTCCTGAAACTCCCTAGCAAGCTGATGCACCTCAATGATAGGTGCGAACTCGGCCCTGAACCTGGTCATGAAATCACCCAGGTCATCGTATCCAGAACTGTGTCATCTCCAATGGCTCTCCCAACCTCTTCCCACCAGTCCTGTGCCCTATCCTTCAGAAGACAGGATGCAAGCCTAACCTTGTCCCCCTCGGGACATCTGCTGGTGCAGAATGTGTTGGCAACATCTGCCAACCATCTGGTACCCACAATGGGGTCCCGAGCCCCATGGTAGTTGGGAGCCCCACAAGCTCTGAACTCCCTGAAAGTCAATGTGAGCGATCCCATCATGGCCGTTATCTCAGTGCGGAAAGCGCTCAACTTCTCATCCAGAAGCTCTAAGATACCCTCCTTGAACGATCCAAAAATTACAGGAGTATGGTCTAGTGTGCTGCGCGTAACCTCTGAGGAGATGAACTCCCTGGTCTGCTCATCTAACTGCCCGACTCCAGAGCCTGAGCCCGATCCCTCTCCGGCACCTGAACTACCAACTACTGGTCTAGGGCGCAGAGCCACCACTCTAATAACACATCATAACAAATGTCAGAATACTAATATAACTGGAGAGATCACATACACTACAAGTTCCCTGGTCTTATCTCAGCCTTCCTTGATTCGAGTACTGATCCTCTGCTTCCAGTAGTACGGGCCCATACTACCTTCCACATCTATCCGTACTTTCCTCAAGAACTGCCTCGACTCCACCAAGTCCCTTCTACTACTACTGCTAATCTCATACTAACTCTTCCTAGGCTTGCCCTAGGATAATCACCAACCCATTCTCCGCTATCACCTGTATAAGAAATACCTGCTACCTTTCCCTAACTAGCTCGTGAATACTATTACATATCACTAAGACTAGATAATTCTTCGAATGAGAGATCCTACCCTACAACGGTTGGACTCAAACAAGAGCTGCGCAATAGAGCTAGACCTAACCTTCTGAAATTATTTACTCCTTGCAATATGTAATGTAACATATTCATTTACTAGTTAGTAAAAGATAACTAAGACTCCTAAAAGCACAAAGTATGCAGCATTCGAGCATCGAGTACACATAATCAAGCATATACTACTTTGGCTATCATACTGACTAGTATGTACTAGCATGCAGTTCTCATAAAGCTGAACACATATAACAGACACATAAGGAATCCTTCCTAGATCCTTAGTCCTAATATAGAATGTTGTTCTAATAAAGCTGGTAATCATAACATAGCATAAACTTGTATGGGTAATTTGGGAGTACTTACTTGAACTCGGCTGATTGGATGCACCACAACCTTTTTTCTTTTCAAAGTTCTTTTCTATTTTCAAAATCCTTTTTGTAAAAAGGATTTTCTTTTGAAAATTTCATACCACTTCCTTAGTTTGAGTTCAAACACACCCGAAAGTGTGCCCGAATCCCTCAAACCAAGGCTCTGATACCAACTTGAAACATCCCAAAAATATGACCCAAAAATTTCGTTTTCAAAACATTATTAAAATCATAAACCATACAAAGTCATAAGTAAAATCATAATTCAAGTATCATAAAACATCAGAGTGTCTGCCTCAAATCAAAATCTCATAATAAAACATCAGAGTAGCTCCCAGGCTGTGACAGTGGTGTGTGCCATGCGATCATCCCGAGCTCTTCCCCTTGCTATCGGAAGTACCTGAAACCAAAACTGAAACTGTAAGCACGAAGCTTAGTGATCTCCCCCAAACTACCACATACCATACAAATTCATATAACACATCACATAACTCTGGGATTACTCCCAACTCCATCGGGACGAATCCCGACATCGGCTTACCCAACATCGAACTCCTGTCCGGCATTGGGCTCACCCCAGCATCCGGCCGCACCGGGCATCGGGCTCACCCCGGCATCGGGATCACCCCGGCACATACACAACATAAGATAAACATATAACATGATCACATATACTGCTTCAGGCTTGCCCGACATCGGGCCGATGCCCGGAACACACAATACATAACAAGTAACATGCAAGAATCACAAAGACATCAAGCATACATAACTATCTCTCGGGACCGCCCCGACATCGGACCAAGGTCCAGAACATATAAACTGTATCGGGTTAACCCTGGCATCGGGATCACCTCAGTATACTATAACTACTTAAACGGGCCGGCATTAATGCCTTAGACCCATTCCTACTGAAGGAAAACTCACCTCTCGAACTGACTGCTGAATATCTCGTGCAAAGGTGACATCGTCTGCTGCTCCAACTACTCCCCGACTATAATGACCAAAGAGACATTTAGTCAAAAAATGATGACTTTCCCATGGGTAAAATGACTATTTTACCCCTCTGATCTATATTGGGTCGTGACCTAGGCCCAATCCTTTCTAGTCCTCACTAAGGCCCATTAAGTCCCAAATGGCCCGACTTTCTAAATTGGGCCCAACTCTTCAAATGGGCTTTACTCTCAAGCCCAAATAATCCTTGGGCCCTTAACAGACTTCTGAAGGCCCAACACGGCCCATTACTGCTATGTCCAAGACTTGGCTCAAACCAAGGCCCAACAACAAAGTCCACTGACTGAGCGTACGCTGCGTATACTGCTGAAAAGGCTTGTACGCAGCGCGTACTGGCGTGTACGCCCATCTTACTCTCCAGTTAAGCAACCTTTTCCAAAAACTGCTTAATCCCTTAAGACATAATTCCAAACTACAGATCTGAGTCTCATGCTTCGTCCTATCCCTTAAAGTTGATCACTTGGTGGCTTGCAACCCACCAAATGAGCCAACATTAAAAATGACAATGAACTTCCATGGGAATGGCTAGATCTCTTGCATGGCTTCATAAAAGCCTCAAAGCTTGCAACTTTATGGCTAAAGAAACTCATTGACCTTCAAGGGTGGCAATCCTAAGCTCAAAATAGATGTTGCATGATCAAGATCTAATCTTTGGACATAAAAAGGTCCGAATCTTAAAAACCCTAGATCTATACTTTGAGGAGGAAAGATATGAGCTTTATACCTCCTCTTGCTACCAAATGGTGAGCTTGTTCTAGATCCTTGAGCTCAAGGTACTCAAGGGCTTCTTCTCCAACCTTTCCTTTCTTCTTCCAAGTCCTTCTTTGCCAAAATAAGCTCAAAAATGTCAAACACACACACAAGGAAGAGTATGAACAAGTTAGGGTTTCTATGAGGGTGATGGACAGGTGAGGAGGCCAAAAGGGGAGGCTATAATGATGTATTTATAGGTCCTAAACCTTAAAAATTAGGTTTTGTCATTTGCCGCAGTGTACGCACCCGCGTCCCTCGAATCCAATGGCAACTACGCCCCTCGTACGCCAGGTTACGCCCGACGTACGACTTATGGGTAGTCCATCAACTCGTCCCATTTGCTAAATCCACTCAAATGGGTCCAATATCCAAGTGCTAGCCCAAAACAATTATTAACTTATATAATTTTAAATAATACCTCGAGGAACGGGTGTTACATTTCACCCCCACTTGAATCAGACTTCATCCTCGAAGTCTGCTACTGCTGAATTAGGAAACAACTCCGGGTAGTGCTCCCTCATCTCCTCCTCTGACTCCCATGTCCACTCAGAACCCTTCCTGATCTGCCACTGTACCTTCACTAGCTCGACCCTTTTGTTCATCAGCTCCTTAGTCTTGCGATCCAGAATCACCACCAGTCTCTCTATGTAATTCAGGCTGTCATCAACGTGGATATCCTCTAAGGGTACCACTGCTGAATCATCCACCAAGCACTTCCTCAGATGGGAGACATGGAAAGTGCTGTGGATTTGGCTGAGCTCTGCTGGAAGATCTAACCGGTAAGCAACCAGACCCACCCGGGCCAAAACCCTAAACGGACCCATAAACCTGGGGCCCAGCTTTCCCCGCTTCCGAAACCTGAAAACACCCTTCCTGGGTGACACCTTCAGGAGGACCATATCGCCCACCTGAAACTCCAAGTCTGAACGCCGCTTGTCGGCGTAACTCTTCTGCTGACTCTGAGCAGTCTGGAGCCTGCTCCGGACCTGCTGAATCCGCTCCGTGGTCTTGAGTACTACCTCTGTACTCTCCATGACTCTCTGACCGACCTCACCCCAACAAATTGGGGTCCTACACTTCCTCCCATAGAGCATCTCAAAGGGAGGTCGGTCTATACTGGCATGGTAACTGTTGTTATACGAAAATTCCGCTAACGGAAGATACGTATCCCAATTGCCACCAAAATCTAACACGCATGCGCGCAGCATGTCCTCGAGAGTCTGAATCGTCCTCTCGCTCTGACCGTCCGTCTGAGGGTGGAAAGCGGTGCTGAAATGGAGACGAATACCCATCTCGTCGTGAAACCGCTTCCAAAACCTGGAAGTAAAACGGACATCTCGTTCTGACACCACCAAGACAGGCACTCCATGAAGTGCCACTATCTCTCGCACATAAATCTCGGCCAGCTTCTCGGCCGAGATGCTCTCCTGGATTGGTATGAAATGAGCGCTATTGGTCAACCGATCCACGATGACCCATATCGAATCGACCCTACGTGCGGTCCTGGGAAGCTTAGTAATTAAATCCATAGTGATATCCTCCCATTTCCACACGGGAATGTGTAACGACTGCATTTTGCCGTGAGGCCTCTGGTGTTCCGCCTTGACTTTCCTGCAGGTCAGGCATCTCTCCACGTGCCAAGCTACGTCCCGCTTCATGCAGGGCCACCAGTAATCGGGTAGAAGGTCTCTGTATATCTCCACGTACCAAGCTACATCCCGCTTCAAGAATCAAGCGATGAAGGAACCTCTAACACTGGCGCTCAACCCGAGGAGGAAACTCCTGTTGAACCGATTGACGAGTCTTTACCTCTTAGACGTTCCAGTAGAGTTAGTGTTCCACCTATGTTGTATGGTTTCCATATAACAAGTGAAGGTGATACGTTTATTAGTGATAACACACTAATAAATTTGGATGAACCTAACAGCTACAAGGAAGCCATAGTAGGCCCGGAGTCTACAAAATGGAAAGAGGCTATGAACAGCGAGATTCAGTCCATTTATGACAATCAAGTTTGGAACTTGGTTGACAATGTGCCAGGTCGTAAGACGGTTGGGTGCAAATGGATCTTCAAGAAGAAGACCGAAATGGATGGGAAAGTACACACATATAAGGTGCGATTGGTTGTGAAGGGCTTTACTCAAACTCCCGGAGTTGACTATGATGAGACCTTCTCACTAGTAGAGAAGATTAAGTCTATAAGGGTCATGCTAGCCATAGCTGCGTTTCATGATTATGAAATATGGCAGATGGATGTCAAAAACGCTTTCCTTAATGGGAAGTTGGCTGAAGATGTTTACATGAGTCAACCAGAGAGTTTTGTCGATGCGAAGCACCCTAATAGAGTGTGTAAGCTTGAGAAATCCATCTATGGATTGAAACAAGCGTCTCACAGATGGAATCTTTGTTTTGATGAGAAAGTCAAAGAGCTTGGTTTCTTAAGAAGCAAGGATGAGTCATGTGTATATGTCAAAGCCAGTGGGAGTATAGTTAGCTTTTTCGTTTTGTATGTGGATGACATACTGCTTATAGGAAACAACGTCCCAACCTTACAGGAGGTTAAGTCCTGGCTTGGGAAGTGCTTCGCTATGAAGGACCTCGAAGAAGCTGCTTATATTCCAGGGATAAGGATATTGAGAAATAGGAGTTAGAGGCTAATAGGACTTAGTCAAAGTACTTATTTGGATAAAGTGTTGAAACGTTTTAGCATGGAAAATTCCAATAAAAGGGAGTTACCAATCCAAAGCAATACTAAGTTGACTAAGACTCAAAGCCCGAGCCCCGATGTCGAGATAGCAGAGATGAGCAGAGTACCTTATGCTTCCGTTGTTGGCTCAATCATGTAGGCTATGAAATGTACTCGCCCTGATGTGGCCTTCGCTTTGAGCATGGTCAGGAGATATCAAGGGAACCCTGGTAGAGCACATTGGACTGCGGTAAAGAGCATTCTTAAGTACCTGCGGAGGACTAAGGACTGGTTTCTTATCCTCGGTGGGAGTGATGACTTGAGAATGCGAGGGTATAGTGTCGCTAGTTTTCAGACCGACCAAGATAATTTCCGCTCTCAGTCGGCCTCGGTCTTTACCCTGAATGGAGGAGCAGTGACATGGAAAATTTCCAAGCAGGAGACTGTAGCTGATTCAACGTGCGAATCAGAGTACATAGCACCAAGCAAAGCGTCAAATGAGGCAATATGGCTAAAGAACTTCATCGGAGACCTTGGAGTTGTACCTACCATAAAGGAGCCTATGGAGATTTTCTATGATAACGAAGGTGCGGTTGCCTTGACCAAGGAACCGAGGGATCATGGAAGATCCAGGCATATCGACAGAAAATATCATTACATTAGACATCGGGTAGAAGAGGGACTCATTGTAGTAAAGAGGGTATTGTCAGAGGATAACCCAGCAGATCCCCTTACGAAGGGACGGAGTAGGGTTAAGCACTTGCAACACATTAGGAGCATTGGGCTGAAGGACGATATTAGTTTTAGTGATTAGATAGCTTTTAGAAACTTGTAATAGATAAATTGTAATTGACATTTTAATGATTAAATAAAGGTGTTTTATTTATAAGTAATGTTGTTGTCTTGTGTCAATTATTTGCTATTGTTTCACTTTGCATGTTTTGACTTCCTAAATAATAAGATTATTTAAACTATCCACAGTCGATCATACGTTGGAAGTAAGTATGAAAGAAGACTGTCATGAATTGGTTTGTAGATTGTCTAAGCGTTTAGACATAGCAAAGGTTTTCTGCAACGTTCATGAGTGCTTATGAAATATGATTTGAGTATTGGATTAAACTCGCGCTCAAATGAATCACTTCATGGAATTAATCACAAGTGATTGTGAGACGATAATATCATATAGTCTTTAGACCAAGATATATGAGTTGTTGTTTATGAGTCGGTTGTGCATTGATAATGCGTAAACGCATCAGTAAATTGATGTTATAAAACTTATTGTTGTGTACGATTTGATGAGTAAATAGTACAAGTATATAAGTCGAAGTTTATCTGTTCCTTTTTCCCTACGAGGCTAAAAGTGATATCTTGGGCCCCTCGATGATTTTGTTTTGACTTATGTGTTAGGCCCGATCAGGACTGAATTGATGCGTTCAATTAAGTTCTATGTCAGACAAATCATAGATCGAGAAACAAACTGCTGGACAATAAGTATAACTATATTCCATGTGATTGTCCACACGATATCTTGAGAATAGAGGACTATACAATCCCTTATCTATAGGATGTGTTAGAGTTCGACAGTGGATTTTGAGAGCTACGATTGCTAATCGGATTTTGAAGTCGTACTTGCATTTATAGTTAATAGACGTATCTAAGTGGAAGACTGTTGGATTAGGTGTCTAAGCCATAACTATATTTGGTATGTACTTCACCATAGCAACCTGACTGGAAGAATAATAGAGAAAGAGGTTATTATGATTTATTAATATATTATATGAATAATATATTAAAATAGAAATCATATTATTTAATTAACATTGGTCAAAATTAATTTAGAATTAATTTTGTGGTCAAAAGAGGTTAATTGAATTAAGGGGACTGATATTGTAATTATTGGATAATTGCAGAGTGGGCTGAGGAACCCTAGAGATAGGGTGGACGAAATCTAATGGAAGCCCATAAGGATTTCATCCAAGGGCTAGGTTCTAGAAGGATCTAGTGGGCTGCTTAGAGCATAAGCAACCGTATTAGCTCTTTGACTGAAACCCTAATTCTTCAGCTATATAAGGACACCCTTGGCATCCAATTTTCAGCTACCACAACCCTAGAAGGATTCATTGAGCCGAAAATTACCTCTCCCCCCTCTCTCTAAGATTCTCCAATTGCTTTGGTGTTTGTGATCTACTAGAGGCATCACACTTGAGGTGCTAGGTTCTCAAAAGCTCAAGATCTACAAGATTCAATTGAAAGGTAACATTATTACTAGTTATTTATGTTGATTTTGATTTTGTTGAATGCTAGATTAGGTTTTACAAGCATTGGATGATTATTGCATGTACAAATAGAAAAACTAGATCCAAAGCTTTAGGGTTTACATGTGCACCATAGGATTTATGTTTTGCTCAAAACCCAACAGTCCATTACATCAAGAACGCAATACATGTATTTGTGTCTACATTTTCCTAAGAACTTCTACAATCCTAAATACTCACAATCTTCATAAACACTTCCCCCACTTCTTTTGAACAACATTCATTTTATGCATCCCTCCGAATATATCCTCAAAAATCGTTCTTAACCTCAAGGTAATTTTTGGTTAAGCCCCTAAGCATACATATGGAAAAATAACCTAGAAAGAAAAATTACAACAAAATAATAATAACTTGGGAAATTGCCTTATTCTTGAGTCTTTAATTTTTTGAACTTTTCTTCATATTTCTTGATCTTCATAGCTTTGTAGACTCTTATTCTTTCAACTTTTGCAACTTTTTTTTATTTTTCTCACTTTTTTTCCCACTCAACTAAAAATCCTATAAAAACATATGCTTAAGAAAGGGAATTAAACTAAGCAAGGTCGTGTTTTTGTTCCATGATTTCACTAGGATAGGGAAGCCACAAATACACTATAACATCTATTGGCTCAAATAAACATTGAAACTCGCATCGGATCGTCTCACACAACACTAGCAACCTAGATTTCAACATAACAATTTTTTAACTAGATTTAATTTTAAATTATTAGTTCAAATCTTTCTAATAATTTTTTTTTAAATCCTAGTCATTTTTTTTTCAATTTTTATCAGTAAGCTTGCATTCCTATATTCAACCCCCTACCCCACACTTAAATGATACAATGTCCCCATTACATGCTTAAACAATAAAAGAACATAAAATTAAAGATGGATAAAGAAACAAACTCGCCTTGGTTATGTAGTCGCTAGATCGGATGACTGTTGTGGGTTGGTTGTTGATACTAGCTTGAATTTGTCTGCTGGAACACTCCTAGAACTGAACGTCCTTGTTGAAATTGGTGGACTCTTGGCATAAAGGTAGGCGGTCAACTAATCTTCATAGCTCGAAAATTTGACTAGGGAGTTGCCACGTCGTGGCAAGTTGTTGGCCACGGCGTGGTATCTGGAACTTCAATCGCGAGCAAAAAGTGTGTCACGTCGTGGTCTCTGTAAAAATTCTGGAACGTTGAACGCAAGAAAATATTTGCCACGACATGTAGTGAGAATTGGCGCATCGCGGTCTTCAAATGTCAGAAAAGTAGTCGCGATGTAATAAAAAGTTGCATCTCAAGGTAGCTAGGTTGGCGTCGCGTCTTCGTGAAAACTCTTAACTCTTCATCGTTGAGTGAATCAACTAGTCTCGAACTAGCTAATTTCTCGACCAATCCCTCGTATCAAATTATTCCCATATATAACATTGATAGCACAAAAGACTCCTCGGTTTTAGCTCCATGTCGAATGTATACCCCACACTTATTTGTGTGTCACGCTTCTTCCTTTTCTTCTCGTAATACTCCACCCCTCTCTTGCATTTTTGTCCATCATCAATTTCTTAGCTAAAAATTTTCTTGCAACAAAAATAAGAATCATCAAAAACACTTTTAATCAAAAATAAAACTAAAATTAAAAATTAAAAATAAAAACTAAAAGGAAAAGGTAATGCGAACTAATTTAAAAATCGGGTTGCCTCTTGATAAGTGCTTCTTTTTGTGCGAGTCTTGGGCTGGACTCTCAACTTAATAAAATTCTCATAAAATCAATGACAATCCATCTGTTGCATTTAATATACCTTTTGAACCAATTTGTAAACATAATAAAATTCTCATAAAATCAATGACAATCCATCTGTTGCATTTAATATACCTTTTGAACCAATTTGTAAACAAATTGGCCAAATGAGCTTGAGTCTACAAAATCTCAGAAATTTGACAAGGTTTGGAACCGGTTGGACACTAATAAAAAATGGAGCGCACATAAGAACTCTCTCTAAAGACGAAATCGTCACCCCATGCTCTAAAACACAATCTGGACAACACAGGGGTCCACGTCGTGGTAATAGTCACACCACGACGTGGTTCCTGCAATTCAGCATGTTCCTGTTCTTTATCTGAGTCTTCTGCTAGCAATCTTTCTAGCTCCTCCAAATCTTTTTCTAGATCGAATAGATCATCAAGTGCCTACAACTCACGCTCAAGAATAGCATCAATCGTATCTATTTAAAAATAAAAATAAAAACTAAAAACTAAAAACTAAACTATAAACAAAATTTAATCAACAAATCAAAAATCCGAACTAAACGTAACCGTTCCCCGACAACAGCGCCAAAAACTTGGTGTGTGTTTATCTATACACTAGTTTTAAATTTATAAAGTCATATCTATCTCAACTAGTATTAAACACAAATAGGCAGTGTACCTAATCGTAAAGTAATATAGTTTAAGGTAAGAAAGGGTGTCGAACACAGTGAACGTGATAGTTTAGATCATATAATTCAAACGTTAATTAAATTAATAACAGTAAAGTAAAAGGTGGTTTCGTGTAAACTAAATTAAACTATTTTTAAAGCTTAATTAGTCAACGAAACTAAAGAACTAAATAGAAACAATAAAAAAGAAGTACTTCCACTAGATTACGAATCCCCTAATTTTTATGTTTGATTTTTTAGAAGTGCAATGGATTACCGAATTGTAATATGACTAGTTTTTTTGATCGGATATCTTAGTAATAATAATTAATTAACAACTAACACAATGATCATGCAATTAGTGAACACATAAGTAATTAATTATATTCGAACTATAAACGATATGATCTCGTGATTTCTTGTCAATGATGACGACAATCAATCTGAGAATAACATGGATATCTAATGCTCTCTTGTTGGGTTTTATGTACTCTAACATCCTTATGGTGCACATACAAGTCTATTTGCTTTGGATCTAAGTTTTCTATAGTTATACATGCAATAAAATTATCCAAAGCATGAAGCCTATAACTAGCATACATTTGATATTTGAATCATAAAACTAGTTAGAATATTACCTATTGTTGTAGCTTGTTGAATTTGGCCTTTCAAGAGCTTAACACCTCAAGTGTGATGCCTCAAACGGTTCACAACACACCATGAACAATTGGATGAATATGAGAGAGAGGTTTGACACACCAAAAATCGGCTAGGCTCAACTAGGAATCCACTTGTGTCGATTTTAGGGTTAAGGAAATATATATATAGTGTAGAATTCCAAGAGTCATATGAAAACCCTAATTCTTACACTTAGGCTTATGATCCAATAACTCATATGGACTAACTCTTCATAGAACTTACATAAACTTAGTCCATCATGGACCAATAGCCCAAACCATATGTATTACTGATTTACATAATCAGTCCCCGTTAATTTAATTAGTCTCTTTTGATTACTAAATTAATTCCAAATTAATTCTTGATCAATACTAATTAAATAATATGATTTCTCAATTTAATATATTATACTTATAATACATTAATAAATCACAAATAACCTCTTTCTCAAATATACATCCTATCAAATTGCCCTGGTGAATGCAACCCGAAATGGACCATGCTACTCTCGGGTCAAATATATACCAATTATAGTAATGGGCTTATGATCAAACATCTCTAACACAATCAAAATCACCAAGTAATATTATCTAAACTTAGGCTTATGATCAAAGTACTAGTCATACAAACCTAATGATCACAGATTCATATGATTCAAGTACATCAAGATAGAATGATCATCTAATCGTAATAATACTCAGCAATAAGCAATAAAAATTATAACTTTAACATGAAAGGTAAACCAATCAATCGAACACAAGTAAAAAACCAAATTCAATTAATCCTACTAACAAAATCAAAGCATATCAACAAGGGTTCATCAAGATCTAGTGAAAGTAAAGGTTCTTACACCATATTCAGTAAACTAAAGAAGAAAAACATCACCAAAAAAATGCAAGACTCGATCATCAAGCAAACCTGAAGTGAAATCTCGATACAATAGCGCCCGAGTCTTCAAATCCTTGCTCCAATTAGCTTTCTAGCTTTAAAATCGACTTCAAAACGAAATAAAAGTCGCACCCCTAAGGCCTCTACCTTCTGGAATCGACCTAATGTACGAAATATATATAATTACCAAAATCTGGCCACCACGTCGTGGTTGACCTCCAACGCGACGTGGTACTCGAGTATATCTCGTATTCTCCAAGTCAGCGTCAAGAATCGCAAATATTCCATTCGCCACATCGTGGTGGTGATCACCACGTTGTGTTTATCGAGAATCAACATTTTCTCAGAACACAAAGTTGTCCGAAATTGTGTCTAGTTTTCAGAAAATTTTGAATCTCGTCAATCGGAGTTACAAGTCATGAGATATGACCAAAACACCGACGAGGAGGCAAGCTGTCAGCAACATCTTTTTTGTGTCTTTTTCAGTTCCGTTCTCCTTTTGCATCCCATCTTCCATTTTAACTAGTATAACTTAACATTTTCAAGCATATTAAGTTTCATATATCTAAAAATATAACATTTTAATCAAATATATTAAGATAATGGTATAAAATATATAGTTGCTGGCAAAAGCCCATTTAGAAGTTTGACTTTTTCTTCTTAAATTCTAAAAAAACGTACTTTTGAATTTTTTATGAGAAAAGAATGGAAAAGGTCATAATCGAACACAACTTAAGTTCTCACGGTTTTGAGTAGAGAAAGAAAATAAATTACATAGTAAAATTAATTATAAAATGGTTTCTTTTTTTAACAATTCATCACCTGTATATGATATTCGATTTTAAAAAAAAAAATTCTTTTGAAACATTTAGTTTCTAAATAATATTCACCATGCCACATTGTCATCAATGGTGGTATGAAGTTCATATTTACATTTATCAAATATTTACACAGTAACAAAAAACAAAAAAAAAAGGTCTAGATTACCAACTTTACATTATCTTCTCCAACCATAAACATGGATGTCACGCTAATTTTGTGTTTCATTCTCTTCATTTTATATATTTTTAATCGCTTACCCTCAAAAATAAATTTCGAAAGTACAGTATACATACCCCAATTAATATTTTTTTTCTTAACAACTAACACAATCTAATCGAAAATAACCACTTGTTTCTCTCCATGTTCATAGTCAACCATTTCTTTCATTTATATGATCTATCCGCACTTTTAAAAGTTTGTAGCATTTGATTTTAATTTGCATCTTTAGTTTGTACTTTGTAATACATATAATTCTAGAGTTTGATGAAAAATGGATAAAATTCGAACCTTGAACTTTAATTCCATCTTTTTTGACTGGCCCATTGCAAGGAAGATCAACACGTAGACCGACTGATGTTTTATTTTTTGGATGGGCCGGAGGAAAGCATGCATGTATGGATCTAATATGGGTTTCCCTCTTGTGGGCTTGGGTAGTGGGGTTCTTATTGCGGGACAAACTGTTTTAAAAGCTGCATTATGCAAAGTGACAAAGCATGAAAAATTAACACATATTTATACATTTTGCATTTGATACTTTAGGTTTACTTGCGTCAAATGTTGTGAAGCTCCTCAATAGAGTCTAGTGAGTCATGCATAATAATGTTAAGACCCCATGATCTATGGATATTGTTTTTAAAAGAATTTGTTTTATCATCCAAAAAGAGGTTGCGATATAGTTTGCTGTTCATTTACCCGTTGTGTCTATGTAAAACTTTCATTATTTATAAATATGGTTTATACCACAAAAGCCTTTATATATAAGACATTGTTCTGTTTTAGCCTCAACTTTATCTTTTGTTCCTCATTTGTCATTATACTTTAGAAAATGTTTTATTTTCGCCCCCTTTGGCAGTCACCAACAGGTCATGATGACATGTCAGTTTCGCACTTTTCTCGGTTTGCATTTTGCCCCAATATGTACTTATGAGTTTGCATTTAGCCCCAACATTTTTTTGTTCCCTATTTGCCATTATTTTTTAGAAAAAAAAAATCATTTTAGTCATTGGCCAGTCACGAATAGGTATTCCGTATTTTAAAACATAATAACTTAAAATGAAAAAAAAACGAAGGAAAGAGTCGAAACTACAACTTCCCTTTGAGGGTGGGGCATCTTAGTCAGTAAGCCAATGACCCTCTTTTTTATATTATCAGTGTTGTTGTATTTAATGTACACATGTATTTTAAAATTGAACGAAAAAACCCTAATATAAGTGTAGAGTCAAAAGATGTTGTGATGATATCCATGTTTTGAAGCCTTCATCTTATAGTAGTCAAAGTATTACATAGTTGTCCATATCGAAGGTTACGTAACTTGGATATATCTATGTATTTTAGTAGGCATTGTTATTTGTAACACTCTGATAGTCGAAGTCCTACTATATTTTTTGTATATATTGATAGCACTATAAATAGTGTTGTTGCTTAGGTCATTTGTAACTTTTCGCACTTTCATCACAAACACTTATACATTTTCAACCTTCCAAATAATATGACCTGAACCAAATTTGTGTAGTCTTCTTTTTCATCTTTTTATTGTAACTGTTACTTGATTGAATTCTCGACTCATCATGTAACATCCAGACTTTTGAGGTATTAAATTTAATTTAAATTAATTACGTTTGGGTTGCCACGACGTAGTGGAGGCACCACCACGACGTGGAATATCAAGAATGTTCGCGTACTTTAATTAGCTCGCCACAGTGTGGCAGTATTTTTGCTACGCATGATAGGCATCTAAGGACAAAAACCCTAATTTCCAGGTCTTAAGCCTTATTTAAGTAATGTGTGAGCTAGGGTTTGCTCACCCTCAGTCTCCAACACTTTCTTTTCAAACCCTAATCCATTCTAACTACCTTGAACTTATTTTTGAAGAAACTCTTGGTGTTTTTAGCCTTTGAAAGAGAAGGAAGCTCATTTGGTGTGTTGGTTCCCATTGCAAGCATCATCTTCATCTTCTAGCATATCTTCTGGACCTTTGTAAGTGTCCAAGACTCAATCTTTATATTGTTAGGTTGTTATATCTCTAGATTTGTCGCATATTCTTCATGTCTTGGTGGATTGGGGTGGTGAGATCTCATAAAGTTTGCAACTTTATGAATCTCTAGGACATTTAAGGTGTTTAAGGCCTTGGATCTGAAGTAAGAATAGTTTTGGAGTCACACATGTAGTCTTGATCATAAAACTCTTGTTTTTAGCCTAAGATGAAGTTAAGACATGCATTGGACATGAATGTCTATAAAGCACCAACTTTTATGTTAGTTTTGGTGTTAGAAGCTCTTATGGAGAAGATAGTTGACTTGGGACTTCAAGGAATAAGTGTTTAATGGTTGAGTCCATGTTATGTTTTTCCTTTTTGAAACCTAGGGTTTGAGATATTGATATCTTGAGTGGTCTTAATGGATAATGTTGGAAACTTTATCCATCTAGACTATTGTATGGATCATATCTGATCTTTGAAGCTATTGGGGTCGAAGGAAACAACTTAATCCATTAATTTGTTCGAAACCCAATTCCCACGACGTGGCATTCAATTGCCACGACATGGCGACTGGGGATAGATTGACTGTTTTGTCTTTTTATGCCACGGTGTGGCCAATAGGAGGCCACGACATGGAGATCGGTTATAGCCACCTGGACTTGTCTGATTCGGAATGTTGATCGGGTTTTAACTCGCGGACCACGACATTGCTAAAGGATGGCCATGACATGGACGTCGATTGATCTTGACTTTGACTTTAACCATTGACTTCTAGGGTTGAATTTTGACTTGTGGACTTTTAAGTCAAATTGTAAGTTCTAGGAGGGGAAAACTAAGGGTTTTCCTTGTGTGGCTACTTATGTGGCATTTAGTACCTGTGCCGAGAATTTGAGAGCTTGTTGATTTTTAAGTTGCGTTTCAAGGTGAGTCTTCTTACTATATTGTAGGATGCTAGACTGTCTGTATGACTCTTGCATGTGTATGTATGTTTTATATGGACTGGGCCCGATTAGATGGGTTGGGCCTTATTATATGGGCAAGGCTCGATTATATGAGTTAGGCCCGAATGTGTGGGTTGGGCCCAAAGTATGTATGTTGGGTTGGGCCCATTCTTGTTTGGTATATGGTATTTTGGGGGAAACTCACTAAGCTTTATGCTTACGGTTTGTGTTTAAATGTTTCCGGTACTTCCGGTTCAAAAGGGAAGAGAAGACATGATCGCAATGTGCGAGGATACATTATCATACTCTGACTATCTTTTATTTATAATGAATGAATGTTGGTTTTGTTGGATTAGGTGTCTAAGCCCATAACTATACGTGATATATACTTGAATTGATAGTAGCGCAGTCCTTTTGGGTTGCCTTCAAACTTGGCAATTGAATATGATAATTTTTAGAGAGAAAAGAATGATTTATTAATTTAGTACTTGGTTAATAAATTAATTAAAAATCAAAATAAATGATTTATTAATGTATTATGGTAATAATATATTAATTAGAAATCATATTTTTTAATTAATATTTAATCGGAAATTAATTTGGAATTAATTTTGGGATTAAAGGAATTGATTAAAACTGCAGGGAATAAGGTGACAATGCTCAATAGTTAAGCATTGAGCAATTCTATAACCTCCCTATAGTAGGGGGAACGAATTCTAGATGCTCTTAGGGTTTCCTTGGGCTCTAAGGGGGCCTTGGATACCTTAGGGAGGAAGTTAAGAGATTAGGATTATCTTGGATACACATGCCTTATCCAATACCTTCCTAACACCTTTATAAACCCTCCTTAGGGTTAGATTTCGTCCATGCACTCCTCAAAAGGCTTAGAGCCGAAATTTCTCTTCTATTACTCTCTCTATAGTATTCCTTGGTTCCTTGAGTTTGTTTGTGAACCATTAGAGGCGCGACACTTGTGGCGCTTGCTACCAAAGGTCTTTCAAGCAAGGATACAAGATTGTTTACAATAAAAATCTTAAAGGTATGTATTATAACCTTTTTATGTGATTTTTTTATTATACTCTTGGGATCTAGGGTTTATAATTTGTTGTTCATTATTGTATGTTCAATTAGAGAAAACATAGATCTTCAATTAGGGTTTCATGCACACATAAGATTGTATGTTATGCTCAAACCCCATCAGTGGTATCAGAGCATAGGTTTAGTTTTCTATTGAATTGATACTAATATGAACTTGAACAAGGAGAAGGGAACATAATCGTCATTCTGTTCTTCGAACTCGTCGAGTTGGTTCTTCAGACTCGACATGTTGGACTGCAACTCGGCGAGTTGATGCGTCAGATCCTTATCTCAGATTTTCTTGCCTAACTTGTTTTACTTGGTTAATATTTGGTAATTATCTTTTATTAAATATGCCATAATCCGATTTTTAGTAATATTAGATAATTAAATAAGACCTAAATGTTAAGAGATAATTATGAATTGGATAATGTTGATTTTATTTGATTATAATTATCCTTATGGATATGATTAATAATTTAATTAATTTTTAATTAAAGGATAATTAATATATCCATACTTGGTTACTAAATAATTAATTTGATTATTAATTAATGTTAATTTTACGGTTGGTTGAGATTTAAATTAAAAGGTTTAATTAAATTAAAAGGTTTAATTTTTGAAATTTAAAATGTAAACCCTAAATTACATTCTTATGGATTTTGTTGATAATTTAATTAAATGATTAATTAAAGGATATTTAATAAATCCATATATTTTAAAATGTTTTAATATACACTTTATACTATATATATATATATATATATATATATATATATATATATATATATATATATATATATATATATAAAGGTTTAATATATATTATATGTATAAGACTAAGTCGGTCAAACCGCTTGTACGTCTCATTCACGAAGCCATACTATAAAGGGAGTTTAAGTAAGCAGCCTGTAAAATGACCGCCATTGGGTATCCATTCTTACCCACCGCTCTCTTTTATGGTGGAGGGTCGTTAGCCGAACCGATTTGATAGGACATAACTTCATTAAAAGTATAATGACATAAAGTAACTAAACTATTTTCTAAAATCTCACTCTTAATTACTTTAGGAAAAATGTGAATTTGATTCTAACCCATGAAATTGCACATTGTACCTTACTGGTCGTTAGTTGAGCATGTGTGGTTAACCGGCACACTAATATGGGACTAATATTGTTGGTAATGTGTAACATCTCGGGAATTATAAGATTCATATGGCGTGCATAAGCTTGAATCAATTAAGTATGGAAGTTTTTCAAGCCTAGGACATAAATTCCTAGGTTGGGGTTGGGGGCAAGACTCGAACGCGGGGCGTTCATATCTTGAATGGTCAGCGTTCAATGCATGAAGTTGGACGCAGAGGCCAAGACAAACGCGGGGCGTTCCAGGGAGGAACGCAGTGCGTTCTCCGTCTGCACTCAAAACCCTAAGTGTGCACTATTTAAACAACTTAAGACCCAAGACTCTTCATTCTCTCAGGCCCCACTATACCTTAAGCCTTTTTTCGAAACCCTAACCCTAATTATGAGTGTGTGAGCTTTGAAGACCATCCTTGAGTGTATTTTGAGTTCTTGAAGAAGAGTGGCCACCTTGGAGTCTCATTGATCAAGGAAGAGCTTTTGGATCCAGGTTCTCCAACTCATTTTCAAGCCTCAGAAGGTATAAAGTTTCTATCTTGCCATCTTATAGATTAAGATCTAGATTAGGGCTTGGTTTGGGTTTCTTGTGATCATTTGGATGCTCTTTGGGAGTTTGAGCTACTCCAAGAGCCTAGGATTGAAGATCCTCACGTTTATGAGTTGTTAGAGTCATAAAAATGGTAACTTTATGGTTATGGACCAACCATGCAAAAGTTTTGGGTCTTGGTTTATGGATTGGAAGCTTTAATGGAGGTTTGGATTCTTTTGGGCCATGCAAAGGTGCCTAGTCAAGGACTTTATAGATTAAGACTATGATAGGAATATATTTTGAAGATTTGAGCTTTGGACTTAAAGTATTAAGACATAAATGTGATTTTTGGTCCCTGGTCGGGAATGCAACGCGTTTACCTTAGGAACGTTGTGCGTTCCGATGTAGAGTCCCGATCAACAGTCAAGTAACGAATGGCGACGTTCCATAGGGGAACGCCCAACGTTCGGTTCACAGTGAGCTTTTTGGGCTTGTTCATGTTGGACTTGGACTTGGATTGGAGTTTTGCGTGATTGGGCTTTTTGGTCAGAAAGTTCTTGGATTTTTGGACTTTTATTTGGACATGTCTTGTTGGGCCAAGATGTTGTATTGGGCCTTGGTGGGCCCAATGGTTTTGGACCTTAGTGGGCCCAATGGGCTTGGTCCTTGGGCCATCAGAGAGTTACTATTATTGGACCAGAAATCGTTGGACTTTGGGGAAATGACCATATGGGGTTGGGCCCAATTTATAAAATTGGGCCATTGGTGGGCCATTAGTGGGCTTGGGAAGTCTATCTCGTATTGGGCCTTTCATGTTATGGTTTTGGGCTTTAGACATGGACCAAAGTAGATCAGGGGTAAAATGATCATTTTACCCTAAGGAGGATTATTGGTTTTTGGACTAAGTGTTATTTTGGTATGGTAACTCGGGGAGTCGAGAGATCAACAGATCGGGGATCTACCAGCTAGCAGTCAGAGGATTATCAGTAAGATTCAGCTTTACAAGGTGAGTTTCTCTTTGTGTGAATGTGTCTAAGGCACCAATGCCGACCCATATATGTATGTATGTATGATTATATATTCCGGACTACAGTCCGATGCCAGGCGGTGCCCGAGGAATGTTGGTATGCTTGATGTCTTAGTGATTCCTGCATGTGTCTATATAGTATGTTTCTGGATTTCGGTCGGATGTCGGGTGGGGCCGAGGAATGTTTATATGTATGTTTCCGGACTACGGTCCTATGTCGGGCGGTGCCCGAGGAAGGTATGCATGTTTAGTTATATTGGTTGTCTTTGTGATACTCGCATGTGCCTGGTAGGGAGGTGAGTTTGGGTGGGGTCTCGTATCTCATCACTAGCTGAGTGTGGACGAGGTTCCATATCTCATCATTAGCGGAGTAGGGGCGGGGCCCATGATAGGCGAGGCCTTAGGACTGGAGCATATGGTATTGTGTATGATTCTTTATGTGATAGTATGATTATATGATATTGTTTATATGTGTATAGCGGGCGGGGCACAGAGACAGGCGGGACCTGGAAGAAACATATATGTATACCGAGTGGGGTTCGATGCCAGGCGGGGCCTGATGTCGGACATGGTCCGATGCCGAGCGGGGTCCAATGTAGGGGCGTGGGCCTAGTATATGTGATTATGTGCATGGTATGTGGTAGGTTGGGGAACTCACTAAGCTTCATGCTTACGGTTTTCAGTTTTTATTTTCAGGTACTTCCAGTTGCAAAGAGAAGATCTCGAGATGACTGCATTGCACACACCATGATGATTTAGCCCGGGATGTTTACTCTGATGTTTTGATTGGGAAACTCTAATAATAATGTATTGGAATAATTTGACTCATGTTTAGATGGAATGGTTTGGATACTATGGTTTTATTTAACGGTTTAAAATGAAATTTTCGGACCGTATTTTTATGGATGTTAGACAATGGGTGTCTCGTAAATTATCATTTATTAATGGAGCGTGTGTGGTTAACCGACACATTAATTAGATGATAAATGACATTGAGAGTACCAAGCTAATTTGCATGGTTATTCACATCTCGTTTGTGATCCTCGGCATCCCAGTCACAAAGTGGGAGCATAATCAAGATTAAAAATGCCATTGAATAGTTCAACGAATCTCAAAAGATCTAGGAGTTTCATAAGATTGAAATTGGTAAATGCTTTACCTACCTAAAATATATTTGAATTTGATTACGGCATCCCTCTTCAGAATTCAAATCGAAAATATGGATCCTAACCTTAATTTAAAAATTTGGGTTAATAATTAAGGATTAAAAATCAACTAACTTGAATTCTCTTTTGTCCCTTTATAGATGTCGAGTCAAGACAACAATGGTTCTCCTCTTTTTTATGGAAATGGTTTTCCCTTATCTGAAGATCATCTTCCACATGTTGATCAAGGTGAGAGAATGTTCCATTCTTCAAGCAATGGTGGAACTGGAAATCATACTTCTCCAACTCTTTATCCACCTCCTCCAATAATTCTTCCTGAGGCACGTCTTCTGCAAGTCGAAAAGTACCAAACTACTCAAGCCCTATTGGCATGTAAACATCAAGATGGAAAGTCTGTGTGTGTGCACGTTCTAAAAATGAAATCACACATTGAAAAATTAGGGATGTTGGGTGTCGTTTTCCCAAGGGAGTTGGCTATTGACTTGGTTCTAGTTTCGCTGACAATGTTCAATAGTTGAGATTAATATTTAATCAGAAATTCATTTGGAATTAATTTTGGGATTCAAGGAATTGATTAAAACTGCAGGGACTAAAGCTGACAATGTTCAATAGTTGAGCATCGGGAAATTCTAGAACCTCCCTATAGTAGGGGAACGAATTCTAGATGCTCCTAGGGTTTCCTTGGGCTCTAAGGGTTCCTTGGATGCCTTAGGGTGGAAGTTAAGGGATTAAGTTTATCTTGGATACACCTGCATTATCCAATACCTTCATAACACCTATATAAACCCTCCTTGGGGTTAGATTTAGTCCATGCACTCCTCAAAAGGCTTAGAGCCAAAATTTCTCTTCTATTACTCTCTCTCTCTCTCTCTATAGTATCCCTTGGTTGCTTGAGTTTGTTTGTGAACCATTAGAGGCGCGACACTTGTGGCGCTTGCTACCAAAGGTCTTTCAAGCAAGGATTCAAGATTGTTTACAATAACAATCTTAAAGGTATGTATTATAACCCTTTTATGTGATTTTTTGATTATACACTAGGGATCTAGGGTTTATACTTTGTTGTTCATTATTGTATGTTCAATTAGAGAAAACGTAGATCTTCAATTAGGGTTGCATGCACACATAAGATTGTATGTTATGCTCAAAACCCATCAGGTTTTTGGTTATATTTAAAAATGGAATTTTTACCTTAAAGTTTGGGACATTACAAGTTTGTATCATAACATTGGTTTGATGGATTCGCACACACGCTTGAGTGTGTTTGGACTCAAACTGAGGAAATGGTAAAAATCTTTTAAAGAAAACCAATTCTCTAAAAAGAGTTTTATAAAATAAAAAGGGTGCAATGCATGCAATCGCTTGAGCTAAAGTAAGTATTTCCCCAAAATGTTATATGTGTTATGTTTAGTATGTTATAATTTAATCACATGTTAGATTAAAGCTCAGGATTGCATGATAGAATGCCTATTTAGGAGAGATGATTGTGTGCCTGATTTGTGAGTTGGTAGTAATGCATGCTAGTGATTAGAGATTTCCAGGAGTTTCTGAGATATGAATGCTTGATTGTGTAGTGTCTGTTGGTCGTCGTCAATGCTCGAATGTTGCTTGCTTCATACTTTAGGAGACCTTCACCGATGACCATTAGTTATTAAGTGAATATAAGGGGTTGCATACTACAAGGATTAAACAATCTTAGGGAGTTAGGTTAAACTCTATTACACAACTCTTGTTTGAGTCCAACCGTGGTAGTGTGAGATCTCACAGTCGAAAGATTCTTTAATATTTGTCGTATGCGGTTGTATTCGTGACTTGTCTTTTCCCTATAAATAGTCATGTATTATTCATTATTAGGGTTAAGAGTGAGGTAAATGTAGCCGCCACGTTGTGAGGTTTCTTGTAGAGGTAGATTCTTATTCTTAAAGTGTAATTTATTTCTCATGTTTTGAATAAATCGAGTGATCATTCGACATATCTTCTTTATTTGTGTTTGTTCTTATTTTCCGCATCTTGTTCATCAAATCACAATTAGGGTTTTATTCCTAACAAGTGGTATCAGAGCGGGTCTTTGAAGATCTATTGGTTTTTGAAGTATCGGTTCTTGATTTGATGATTTTCTGCACAAGTTATTGAAGATTATTGGTGTTTTGGCGTTTTGGAATCAAGATTCAAGCTCAACCTACTGTTCATGAAGATTTATGGTATTTTCTACTGTTCATCTGGGAATTTTTTTTAATCCAATTTGTATCTTGTTCGTGTTTTCTAGCTGGATCTGACATTAGTTTAATCCAAAATCAATATACTGTCGATAGATCAGTTTCCTTTGTTTTGGGCCATTGATTCGATTCATTACTGTTCTTGATCCACTATCTAAGCCTTATTTTCTTTAAAACACCGTTTGCGTCCCCTATTTTATATTATATTCATCTTGTTCAATCATTATGGGTTTGTCGAAATCAATAATTGATGATTATTTATTAATTATCTGAGGTAATCGTTTGTTATCGTGTGTTCATCAATTCTCATGAATCGATTCCTTCCTGTTTTATCCAAGCTCATTTTTTTATATTGATTTTCTCATTCCTATTCATATAATCGATTTGATTTTTCAATTGATTTGATTCGGGTTGAACTTGGAATATGTCTGATGATATTGTTCTATTTGTGAATGAAATCGATCTTTGGAGAATCGATTGGGTGTTTATTGATTGCAAATTTTGAAGACTTATGTTGAACAGATGACGAACGGGTGAACAAAATCGAATCTCGATTTGGCTGGTCAAAACCGAAAGTCAAAATCAGATCAAAAGGTTTAAAGTTGAAATCGGAACTGTAAAATCACTTCGTTGGAACAGAAATCGGATCTAAGGAGATAAGGCGTCAAAGTCGGATCTTGAATCGTGTTTGGTATTAATCGGAATAGAAGGAACTAATCTGAACTTGCACAGAATCAAATCTTTGCAAATGGTTTCGGAATTAGAATTGCCGCTCGTAATCAGAATCGTGATTTGGTAATTACAATCGGAACGAATGTAATGGGACTCGCAATCAGAATTATTTTGCATTCAGAACTAGAACAGAACTCAGAGTTGAAATGCTAGACTCAAAATCGGGATTGAACATATTGCTCGGAATCGGAACTCAGGTCTCGCAATCGGAACTGATTTTGGTTTCGTAATCGGAACTTTTGGCATCTCGGTTGATTGACTTTTCGAATGATCTGTTTTGATCTCGCAATCAAAATGAAGGAATCGGTACTGAAACTTTTGTCGTGTCTCACGTTCATCAAACAAATGGGGAAGAAAACTTCAATTGATATCTTTGGTCCTCACAATTTCAATAGCATTGCAGTTTTGGTACCTGTAACTTCAGCACAATGACCGTTTTAGTTCAATTTCCGAAAGTGTTAAAAATTTAGGGGAAAATGATACAGTTTCACCATTTCAGTCCCCTGACTTTCAGCAAAGTGACAGTTTCAGCCTAATATTCCAAAATGTTCACAAATTAAGGGCCGATGAACAATTTTGGATTTTCATGAACATATTTTTTCGTGAACAGAAAATTATGGATTCCATCAAGTCTTAGCGGTTCGGAAAGTCATTTATTGTGATAACGTCAAATTTTCACGACTTTTTCGGATTTTATACTTCATTGTGTATATCATTTTGTCATGGGAGAGTACAGTAATTATTTATCCATTAAAGATCATTTTCATGACCATTTGAAGGCTTTATAATCACGTTTTTTATTATAAATCGGGGGATAATTTGATATGACCATTCAAAATTAGATTTGTGATTTTTCAAATTTGAAGATTTTGGATGAAGCTTGTGGTAGAATTATGAAGGTAGGTTTTATAGTAGCAGTTCTTCATCGAGCTCTTCTAAAGCTTTTACAGAGAAGAAGCCTTTATAGTAGCAGTTCTTCATCGAGCTCTTCTAAGGCCTTGATATATCTATGACTTCTAGTATTTTCTCGATCAAGTGGCGTTACGAATCTTAAAATTTGGGTTGTTACATGATATTTTTTAGTGTCTTATATCATTAGCTTATTTGAAGATCATTGTGACTTGGAGGGGGAGTTCTTCAAAGACAAGAAGTGATTTGGTTTTTTAATTCTGAAATGGGTTTTTATGGCGGGTTTGGCTTTATTGAAGATCTTTGGGATTACATCAGAAAATGAAGTTTAAAAACATTACTTCGGTGCTTGGTTTATATATATATATATATATATATATATATATATATATATATATATATATATCCTAGAACCCGTTGTTGAAGACTATTGAAGAATCAAGATTCGTGGATTGCTTCAAATATTCCTCGTTGCGAGATCTTTTCTTATTTTCTAGATGCTTGTTTTGGAAGTTAAAGCATTGTCATCCATTCCATACTTTGAGGGGGAGATTGTAGGGTTTCAAAGTATTCCATGGATGATGGCAATGGGCCCCCTTGATGAAGTGTAGGTTAAAAGCCCAAGACTTGTATTTTCCTTATAAATAGTCATGTATTATTCATTATTAGGGTTAAGAGTGAGGCAAAATGTAGCCGCCACGTTGTGAGTTTTCTTGTAGAGTTAGATTCTTATTCTTAAAGTGTAATTTATTCCTCATGTCTTGAATAAACCAAGTGATCATTCGACATATCTTCTTTATTTGTGTTTGTTCTTATTTTCCGCATCTTGTTCATTAAATCACAATTAGGGTTTTATTCCTAACACAGCTAATAGAGGATACGTGGGAGGGAATCCTAGGAAAGCCTAGGAAAATGTAGTAGCTTGTGAATGCTTTATTTAGCCGGGTTTTGGGGAATTGTTAAGAAGTGACTTAGAGGATTAAGGATGATTCTTGAGGAAGGTATGGATAGGTGTGAAAGGTAATATTGGGCCCATACTACGAAAGCACATGATTCGTATTCGAGTCAAGGAAAGTCATATGATTCTAAGGAACTTATAGTGTGTGAGCTTCTTTGTGTGTAATCTAATTGTTTGTGTGTTGTATTTCAGTATGGTGATGACACGTAGTGGAGCAGGAGATTCAAAATTTGGTTCCAGTTCGGGATCTGGTGTCGAACTAATTGATGAGGGACTAAGCGAGTTCATCGCGTCAGAGATTATGCATGGTATCCTTGATGCAATCATTATGATGTTTAGGACGATCAAGGAAGGGATTATTGAGATGGTGGAGGAGCACTTTCGAATCTTTCGAGCAGAGATATCTGCCAGAGAGAACGGATCCCATGCGCTCACATTCAAGGATTTTTAAGCATGTAGGGCACTGGAGTTCTTCAGGGAAAACGACCCTATTATCGCCACGAAATGGATAACTAACATGGAGTGCGCTCAGATTACAACCTTCCACCCTGAGGGGTCAAAAAGTGAGGTTCGCTGCGGGATGTTTGAGGGAGCAAGCTTGTGACCGGTGGGAGGAGGTTGGCTATGAGTTGGAGCACCGACTATTCAGGCTATGACCTGGCCAAAATTTCTGACCAGATTTCGATCGGAGTTTGCAAGGGCTCTTAAGGTGTAGCAGTTGGCGAGGGAGTTCCAGAACCTGCGCCAAACGATGGAGAGTGTGTCGGAGATCACCGCCGATTTTAAGGAGGAAGCTTTATTGGTTCCACAGTATGTCGCGGACGAGGAGATGAAGAAGAATCGTTATCATGACATGTTGAGGGCGGATATCAGGGAATTTGTTAGCTTTTCAGCTTGTCTGAAATTAGAGTTTATGATAGCTAGAGCCCGAGAGTGGGAGATTGACTTGGAGCACCTCGGGAAGAGGAAGGCAGAGCAGGTGCAGACAGTCGAGGGTCCCGCAAAGAGACCCAATACTTTTTTTTCTCAATTTAGATGCTAGTCGGGCCGTGGCCGATGTGGTAGATGTAGGAGAGCTCATGTGGGGACATGTCGAGAGAAAGGTGATGGTTGCTTTAAGTGCGGCAAGACTGGTCATTTTATCAGAGATTTTCCCCAGGGATCAGGTCTGATTTGCTTTCATTGCAATCAGACAGGCCACAAGACGGCCTATTGTTCGAGGTTGACGAGAGGAGTATAGGCGACACCCGCTCCAGCTACTCTGAGGATCACAGATGGTCGTGAGGAAAAGGCAGCGACCCATTTGGTGAAGAGCAGGGCTTTTCAACTGATAGATAAGGAGGCGCGTGCAACTCCTGATATGGCCACGAGTAAATTTTCCATTTATTATTTGCTTTTATTATTGTTTATGCTTATGTTTTCTGTTGTGATGTTTAGGTACGTTCTTAGTGAATGGGTTTCCTACTTTGGTTCTTTTCAATTCAGGTGCTACCTAATATTTTGTGTCTCTTGCGCTCAGCAAGAGTTTTGACGACGCTCTTGGTGAGCTAGATTGCCCTTTGGAGGTTGAGATTGCTGATGATCGTCCAGTGAGAGTTTTGAGGGTGCATCGGGATTGTATTTTGGAGGTTTTCACTGAGATACCTGATCGATTTGGTTCCCATTCCGTTATGTGAGATTAAGGAGATTGTGGGTATTGACTGGTTGAGCCTAAATGGGGCTATGATTGATTTCCAACCCTCTATTCAGCTGCGAGGGCTAGGATGTATCTTCAGCAGGGATGTTCTGGATTTGTGGCTTACGTGTCAGATACTCGTATTGAGAGGATGACGATCATTTTTAATATATACATTATTCGGGAATATCCCAATGTATTTACTAAGGATCTGTCAGGAGTGCCTCCTGAGAGGCAGGTAGAGTTTCAGATTGACCTGATTTTGGGTGCAACTCTGATAGCCAAGGCACCCTATCGTTTAGCACCACCAGAGATGTTGGAGTTGTCTACCTAGTTGCAGGAGCTGTTAGACAAGGGATTTATCCGACATAGTGGTTTGCCACGGGGAGCCCCGATCCTATTCGTAAAAAAGAAGGATGGTTCACATAGGATGTGCATTGACTACCAAGAGTTAAACAAGTTAATGGTGAAGAACCGTTATCCACTCCCGAGGCTTGATGATTTATTCGACCAACTACATGGTGTGTATTGGTTCTCTAAGATAGATATGCATTCATCCTACCATTAGATGAGGGTTCAGGAAGAGAACGTGTAGAATACAAACTTTAGGACTTGTTATGGTCATTACGAGTTCATGGTGATGCCTTTTGGGATCACCAATGCTCTGACAACATTCATTGATCTCACGAATTGCATGTGTAGGCCGATATTGGATCAGTCTGTGATCATATATATTGACGATATCATGGTCTATTCTAAGACCAAGGAGCTGATGGGTTTTAGTATACTACAACATCCTATGGTGCACATACAACCCTAAATACCTTGGATCTATGTTTTCACTAATTATACATGCAAATGGTTTCCAAGGCATTAAACCTATAACTAGCATGCATTCTCATATACCAAATAAGATACTAGTTAGGGTAACATACCCTTTGTGTTGTAGCTTGATTCCATGGAGCTTAAGAGTCGATTGCCTCAAGTGTGACACCTCAAATGGTTCACACAACGCCAACAACAACTTGGAATAACTTGAGAGAAAAGTCCTTGTGCTCAAATCGGCTAGCCCTCTCATATGAAACCTTAGTGCCGATTTCTTGAGCCATGGGGTCCTTATATATTATGGCTATTAGGGTTACACTATGTAACTCATGTTTTTCCATATTCTTCATGCTCCATGGTTTAAAACCTCCATGGAGTATCCATGGGTTACTCCATAGGTTTAGCCCAACATTAAGAACTATGGATCATAAGCCCACATATATAAGAATGAATGATTTACACAATCAATCCACATATATTTAATTAGTGTCTTTTGATCACAAAATTAATTCCAAATTAATTCTTGATCAATACTAATTAAATAATATGATTTCATATTAATATATTAGAACTTATAATATATTAATAAATCATAAATATCCCTTTCTCACAAAAGTCTATCCAAATTGTTCTGATGCCATGCAACCCAAATGAACCATGCCAAGTCGGTTCGAATACATACCAATTATAGTTATGGACTTAGACACTAATCCAACAGTCTCCCACTTAGATAAGTCTAAAACTATTATTGCGTATGACTCCAAAACCCGACTAGCAATCGTAGCTCTTAAAGACGTTGTCGAACTCTGAACAAATCAAAGACGCGTCCATTAGATAAGGGATCATATATTCATCCATTATAGATATCATATGGACTGAGACATGGATTATAATCATTCTCTCTATCCAATTGTTGTTTCCCGATTTCCGATTTATGACGATCGACTAATTGAACAAATCAAATCAGTCCAGGATTGGCCAAGCACTTAGGGGTGTCATCACTAAATCATCGAGGGGCCCACAAATATCGCTTTTATCCCTACAAGGGTAAAAGGAATGGATAAACTTCGACTCATATGCTTGTTCTACTACTCGTTGAATCATACAAAAAGGCACGTTTTATAACATCGGGTTACCAATGCGTTTTCGTACAATCAATGTATAACCAACTCATAGTCAACAACTCATATCTATAGGTTTGAAGAATATAAAATATTATTGTCTCACGATCACTCGAGATAAAATCTATGAAGTGATACAAGTGAGCGTGGGTTTAATCCAATACTCAGAACTTATGAGCACTCATGAATGTTGTAGCAACTCTTGCTATGTCCAACACCTTAGACATCTATAAGCCAACTTCATGACAGTCTTGATTCATACCTACTTCCAACATATGACTGACTGTGGAGAATTTAAATAACTTAGTCACTAGGAAAGATTAACCTAACTATTCTAGAAGTCAAAACATGCAAAGTGAAACACAAGAATAATACTAATCCTCTATGGTCCCAAGCACCTTTGAGAATAAATAAATCACCTTTTATTTAAACACCATATTGATTACTCATTATTCATTGTATAATGTTTCAAATAATCAACTTTATACTTGAATCAAAACAATAGTCATGACATGCTCCAAGCATGCACACTATGTTTTGTCCAAACAACAGTTATGCCATACTCCAAGTATGCACACTATGTTTGTCTACGATCCTTACTTTGTGAAATAGACCAATTGAACAATATTCCAATGATGCTCATTTCACAATCCCAAATCCTTACCGTAAATGTAAGAATTCCAAATTCCTACCATTTACCGAAATCTGTTAGATTCTAAACTTATATGCATTGATCCTCTTGTAATGACTATGCACAAAAGTCACAAAGACTTGTCATCAGACATTACAAAGTATTCCAATAAAGATCAATTCCATTGAAACGAAGTCTCAAATTCAAAGTACATTGCTTTGAACATCCTTCTTGCATTAAGTTTCCTAATCTTACACAGATCTAATGAATAACTTCCACCTATGGGAACATTTCCATATTCCTATTTTGACTATCACTTCTGAACAAGAGTTGCCTCTTTTCAGAATATGTCAAAATGGTCCTCTTCAAAAATTTACACCATACTTCCAACTGTCCCTGAGCAACCAATCTTTGGTAAACCATAGATTGTCCTCGACAATTGCTTAATCACTTTAGTCATATCCAGTTCTAGTACTTTTTCCCTCTTAATTCCATAGGCAATTGGAAAAATTTAGAACAAATGAATATTATAGCACATGCAATCGATCCTATATCCGAAGCATATGGGACACGATTCATGATGTCTCACATAAAGACATGATACTAGACCAGTCTTTTGCTATAATATTTCTATTTCTATTTGCCATGTTCTCAAAATTCAGATTATGAAAAGGGATGTCGTAATCACAATCGAATTTTAGAACGCAAATAATGTTCCCATATATAGAAGTTCTTTATGTTGAACCATTCCAACATAACATTCATGTATATACTTGACTAAATTTGATTAAAATCTCACGATCTAAGCTTTTAGATTCGAAATGAAGTATAATTTCCTCTCCCTTAATTCTAGCAAAACAACTTTTCCCCAATTGAAACTTTTGTTTTCTTTAATTAACATTGCTAACTTGTAACACTTATTATAATTATCATGCTCCCACTAACATGATGATTATTAGCATAACACTTATGCTCCCACTAGCTTTGACATGTACTCGGAAATCAGCTGGGCTTCTTGAAATCAATACTTTATTGACTTTCTTACCAAAGTTCAGATTTCTGATACGAGATGCTTTGATAAAACTTTATCAATGTCATACACCTTCCCTTAGATAGCTCATATGTGTGTCTAAACAATTTTCGAGCTATGAAAAGGGATGACGTAATCATAGTCTCAATTGTTTAGACCTTTTCCATTTCTCACAAGTCCATGTTAGTGTGCCGGCTAACCACACACGCTCCACTAACGACTTTGAGAATGCAAATATCACAATTGCTATCTATTTAAAATCTACTTAGTGAAAGTGTTTCCTCACCATCATTTTCATCAATTGGAGATAAACCTTATGACACTTAGATTTTATGGTGTATGTGTTCCTATCCATGTGAATTTGTCATAACCATAAGGGGAGTTTAGTAACAAATCCAAACTCATATGGACCGAACTTATGCAATCTTAACTTCTTGCCACCTGGCAGCTCAAGGGCCTGCCATTGCTTCCAAGTAGTTGTCCAAACAATGAGAACTTGTAGAACTCAGATTTATAGTCAACTTTAACTGGAATGGGCACATAAATAAGAGTATGTCAACACGATAGGTTACAAACCTCAAGTCGTGCGCTAGTGATAAACTATAGGTTTTATTCTTGATTAGTTCTTGAAACTTTTTCAAGATATTTAAGACTCCCACTGACCTCTTGACATATAAGATTCTCTTGTCAAGAACCATTCCTTGACAAAGCAATTATTCAAGAGTTAGTGCGGATTCTTATCAAGACAAACACTTCACACAATTGGCCTTAGTTGGTTTCTGTTTTATCCAAAACATCACAACTTACCAATTTCAAATGTACAAGAGTAGAACACATTTTAGTCTTACATTTGACAAGTGTTATAAACCTTCTTAAGATTATGTCACTCAAGTTACAATCTTGGAGTATTACTCTAAGACTCAATTTTGGAACGAAGTATGATTCATCTTTTGATTTAACCAATTCAACAATTCACGATTCCTCTTCTTAGTCAAACAAATGCACTAAGATGTCCTTAGAGAATCAATTGTGATATGGTTTCATAATCACTATGATAATCACAAAACACGATACTAAAGTACTCTCCCATCTTTTCAGATTGGAGAAACTTTTATCTTTCTGCCTAATTTGATTCTTCTCATTCGTTCTACCATACATTGAAACTTTTCCAATGTTTCAGAAGTATACTTAAACTTGTAAGTATAACCATATTTACTGAACTTCAGTAAATCATGACGAATAATCTTATCGATCTTTGTGGTGGACTTGACCAGTGCACAAGAATGTGTACTCGATCCCTTAGTCCTTCACTTGACTCACATATACATGTGAACAAGGAATTAGTCTTAATTTTTCCAAAGATGAAAATTCTCATTCATCATACAATACAACTTGCATGATTCCAAGTTTCTATCCAACTGAAACTTGGGTGATGTGAATCTTTCCTTATTTGGTAAATTATGACACTACCACAAACGAAAGAATCAAATCCATTTTCCAATGTTGCTATCAATGGAATCATATAAACAACAATTTTTGACAAATGCCACTGTAAGGATATTTAAAATAGATAAAAACGAAACTTTTATTTTATTTAAAACTTGCGGAAAAACTTATCCTTAAAATGCAAATTCATATGAAAACTATGTTGTTATCTATTCCTAAGCAATCTATCACAACTCTTAAGCAGTAGCTCAAAAATTCTGATCATCGAACCATGCGATCGAAATCCATCTCCGCGATCAGAATCAGTTTACTCTTCTTTAAGCTTCCTCTTTTCTTTGATTCTTAAAACTTCAACATGTGACCCAGTCACATCATGTAATAAGAATCTCCAAATAGGAACTTAATAGAGTTAGATAGTGGACTTACCAGAAGTAGACTCAAACTTTTTGACTTGACCAACCTTATGATCTTTCCGGTAAATAGGGCAGCTTCGCAACCAATGCCCCTTCCTTTGGCAATATAAGCATATGGACTCTTTGGGAATGGTACACGAGACTGTTTCAGACTTAGCCTTTCTCTTTACCATTTGGTCAACCGAGTCGACTATGGTTTATCCCTTTCCACTGGGAAGAGAAAGCTTTTCTGTATTTCCAATGTTACCGTTGTCAATGTCCATGGAAGTTTGGGAAGTCGATCTTCCAATCAAATTTTCTTTACCCGTGCTCCAAATCATTGCTGATTTAGCAACATCACGCAAATAGGTAAGATCATTAAGGGTCATGTCATGGTCTGTCATGTAGTAGTCCTAAAGGAACTCACTATGTGACTTAGAAAGTTATTGAAGAACCTAGTCAACAACCAACTTCCTCAAGACCTTGACACCCAACTCTCTCGGCTTGTCAATATGTGACTTTATCTCCAAGATGTGAGCACACATAGACTTTGCTTGCCAATAGGGATTGAGTGACCTTGAACTTTTCAAGAACTTGTGGGTTAGGGAGAATAATTGGAGGAGGTGAAGGAAGAGAAGTATGATTTCCATGAACCAACCATGGGACATCATCTTCATTAGCAAAGCTTGTTCCTAGGGATTTGGGAAGATCATAGTTGTCTGAACCAGACATCTACAATGGGAGATATTCAAGTTGGTTGATTTAAGTCCTTAATATAACACCCAATATGAAATATTAAGGCTAGGACCCAACACGATACTTTTATAACTTGGAAGAGGGATGCCGTAATCCAAGATATAAAATATTTGAAGGTAGGCGAATGACGATTCACCAATTTCCACCATGAAAAACGAAATAGGAATTAGGTTTTAATTGGTTTAAAACTCATAGATCTTTTGAGATTCATTGAACTATTCAATGGCATGTTTAAATCTCGAGTGTGCCCTCTCAAGTTTATGACTGGGATGCCAAGGATCACAAACAAGGTGTGAATAACCATGCAAATATACTTGGTACCCTTAATATTTATCACTTAATTGATGTGCCAGTTAACCACACGTGCTCCACCGATCCTATGATAAACATTAAGTTACCCTTTTCCTACCTTGTTAAATCCAAGCTAGTGTGTTGGTTAACCACACGCGCTCCACTACCGACTTAAGCAAAGTGCAAAGTGTAATTTCATGGATTAGCACCAAATTCACATTTTCCTAAAGTAACTAAGATTGGGAATTTATAAAAGGTTTATTTACTTAATATTTATCATTATACTTATAATGAAGGGAGAATTAGAGTCCTGTCAAACCCATTCGGCTAACGACCCTCCACCAGTCAAGGAAGCCGTGGGTGAGAGTGGACACCCATTAAACAATCATTTTATAGGCAGTAACCTTATACCCCCCTTATAGACCGGCTTCGTGAATGAGGCCTACTAACGGTAAGACTGACTTTGTTCGTATATATATATATATATATATATATATATATATATATATATATATATATATATATATATATATATATATATATATATATATATAACTATTAACTATTAATATTATAATAGTATAAGGGTTGAATTTTAACTTTTAAAACTCTAAGGGCTTAACTTGGAATTAAAGTATTCATGGGGAAACTTTACAAATTCCAAAACTTAGGGCAAGTTTTGAACAATTCAAAAACTTTTCAATTCCATAACTTATGTGTTTAAAGTAGTTTTAATGAAAAACTCTTCAAGTTCCATAACTTGAGGACAAGTTATGGAAGACTTTAAAGCATTTAAAAATGAGACTCTTCATTTTCATAACTTATGGAAATCTTATGAGTTTTAAAAAAAACATAAATGTGACTTTTCATATAACTTGAGGAAAAGTTACAAAAACATATTTTATGAATAACTTTTAGATCAATATGGATTAAAAACACATTATATCATAACTTTTCTATTAATCTAAGCTAACTCATAAGAACAAGATAATTCAAATCATCAATCTTCAAGAAATTAGCATGAACATAAAACTAATACAAATCTTGAAATTATGACAATTATCTTTGAAATTGGATTAGCATGAACATTACCACATCAAAAACATGTTTATAAGTCCAAAAATAGCTTAGGGTAATATTCCTAGTCCAATTTCAGCCTTAAAAGTCGAAAATATGTTGTCAGGGGCTTCTACTCGTCGAGTGTATGAACCTACTCGACAAGTAGGACGAATTTCTTCATGGACTCGGCAAGTCCATCAGTGGACTGGGTGAGTCCAGTGTCCAGGAAGCTAGAATGTTCGATTTTTAAGCTACTTCAGCAAGTATAACTTGAAAACAAACCATGCTATGATATCACTGATGGGTTTTAGTATACTACAACATCCTATGGTGCACATACAACCCTAAATACCTTGGATCTATGTTTTCACTAGGAGGCCATCACGTGGAGATCGGTTAAGTCCACCTGGACGTTTCTGATTCGGATGCGGATCGAGTTTAAACCCATGGACCACGACGTGGCCAGAGGATGGCCATGACGTGGAGGTCGACTGATCTTAACTTTGACATTGACCGTTTACTTCTAGGGTTGACTTTTTACTTGTGGAATTTTTAGTCAAATTGTTAGTTCTATGAGAGGAGAACTACGTTTTCCTTCTGTGGTTATTTAGGTGGCGTTTAGTACCTGTGCCAAGAGTTTGAGAGCTTTTTAACTGGTGAGTTGTGTTACGAGGTGAGTCTTCTTACTCTACTGTAAGATGCTAGACTTTCTGTGTGACTCTTGCATGTATACGTATGTTTTATATGGGTTGGGCCTGATTATATGGGTTGGTCCCGGATGCGTGTGTCGGGCCCAAAGTATGTATGTTGGATTGGGCCTGTTCTTGTTTGGTATATGGTATTTTGGGGGAAACTCACTGAGCTTTGTGCTTACGGTTTGTGTTTAAATGTTTTAGGTACTTCCAGTTCAAAAGGGAAGAGCTCGGCATGATCGCATTGCTCACCCTGGGGTTTTATTTCGCACTAACGTTTGACTTATCATTGATATTTGAGGATATATTATCATACTCTGAATATCTTTTATAATGAGCGAATGTTGGTTTTTGGTTATATTTAAAAATGAAATTTTTACCTTAAAGTTTTGGACGTTACACATCAAGTGGTATTTAGATCATGAATCATCAAATTCTTTGAGGAATTTCTTTCTCGTTTTCATATCTTAATTCATTCTTTCTAATTCAACTTTTTCCACATTTGAAAACCTTGTTCTTTGAGCGATATCTGATATTTTGCATTCGAGAATCAATCAATTGAATTTGATTTCGTCATTATTTAATATTTATGTTCTTTTCTTAAGAAATCGATGGAAAACATGAACATGAATACGATGATGGATTATACGGGTCTTCTTGGTTCTTCCACGAAAACCCCAATTTTACTTCCAAAGTACTATGATCAATGGGCAGGTGGAATGGAGGATTATCTCACATTAACGAAGATTTATGGCCTCCAATCAAAAGTGGACCATTTTGAGTTGATCTTGTTCAAGAAGTGGGAACAATAGCCCAGATTGAAGATATGACAGTGAATCGATTGAAGAAAGAAGCAAATGATTAATGGTGTATTTGTGAATTGCGATGAGTCTTACCACTTGTGGTCTACAATTACATCCGTGGATGCAAAACAGCACAGAATATCTGGAATACTCTCAAAGAAAATTTTAAAGGAAATGAACGCACAAAGAAGAGTTCAGTGACTCAATGTTTGTTTGAGTTGGCTGATTTTAAGAAGAAAGAGATGGAGTCAATCAAAGATTACTATGATCGTTTCAATGAGCTGATCTATAAGTGTTCAAGGTATTATGTTGTTTAAACTTTTCTGGAGTTCAGCATTACCTTTATTCTTGGTTTAAGGAAAGAATGGAAGAATATATGTCTGATGATCAAAACGCATGAGAACTTCGACTCTTACTCTTTTTCAAATCTTTACAATATACTCAAAGATCATGAGACCGAGGTTAAAGATATTGATGATGATAAGGAAAAGATGAATTTTGGTGGTCCTTTGGTATTAGTATAAAAAATGTTAAAGAAGTATGTTCTGATGTAGAATAAGATGTTCGTGAAGAAGGATTGATAATGAACTCAAACAATGAAGCAGTGGCATATTATCCAAACAATAGTGTCAAAAAGTTTTATAAAAAGCCCATGAATAGTAATTTCAAAAACAGTTCTTTCAAGAAAACAACTTTGACATTTGGTTTTGGTGTTCAACACAAAGGTGATGAGCAGTTTGATGAAAAGAAGGAAGAAAAGAAGGTTGAGAAGAAACTCGTTTGGGGATTCTGGCTATGATTGCAATTATTGCAATGGTAAAAAAATATTTGGCAAGAGATTCCATGTTAAAGAAGAAGGGGGAGAACAAAGAGAAGGTTAATGAACATGCCTATTATGCTATGAAGATTGAAGAACTAAAAGCAAAGTCTAAGAATCTATCTCTGGTTACGAAGGATTTGAGTGAAGATGAGCGCACTTATCAAATCTGGTCGTCAGGATCGGATGATGAAGAGATGTGTTGCCCTATGGTGTTTGGAGATTAAACGATTGATAGCGAAGGAGAGAATGATGATGGAGAAGAGAATGACGAAGGACATTGCTTTATGGTTATCGCTTCAAAGTCTCCAATGACTGAGAAGGTATGTAATCTCTTAATCTCTCTTAATATTCCTTCAAGTTCTTATAATATTGTGTTATCTGGTATTGATGATGCTTTTTCTTATTTGAATGACATGTTGATTTCGATGAGTAGTGATTTGGAGAAAATGAACGTTTTTCTATAAGATGCTAAGAATAAAATGGAGGAGAAAAACTCTAAGGTAGAGAGTTTAGAGTTGAAATTAACAAATGTTATGGTTGATAGAGATTCAATTCGTATGGTAACATTTTTTTAGTTAAATAAAGAAACATTTACTTTAATACCGCTAAAAGACTTTATGGGAAGCTTACTTTACTCTATCATTCTTCTGAAATATGCGGATAACAATATAGAAAACTTCTTCCTTTCATCAATTTCAAAAGAGAACTTGTAGATGAAATTACTTATGATTGTGAAAGCAAGGTTTCTAAATTTGATCAGGTACCAAATGATTCATATGCTTATGGTATAGTTAATATTGATGAATGTTTGGATGTTGATGATTTGGTGAATATTGTGAATGATAGATTGACCAAAAATAAACGAATGGAAATTTTGAACAAAACTGAATCTTTGACCCAATGTTCTCAACAAAATTTTGCTGATATCGAAGATGATTATGACAATAAAGAAGAAGAAGAAGAAGAAGAAGAAGAAGAAGAGTAGGAAGAAGAAGAAGAAGAAGAAGAAGAAGAAGAAGAAGAAGAAGAAGAAGAATGTGTCGATTGTTCAAATTTGATGTCATTAAAATTACCTCATTAACTAAAAGTGAAGAAAATATTGATTCAACATCTAAGCTTAATAATGATTCATCTTCGACAACTAAAAATAATGAAACTCAAGAGTCAATCATTGTTGAAGATCTGACCAACAATGAAAGTGACAGTGATGATGAATCTAGTGAAAAGGAAATTCCACGAGTTGTTGAAGCATAAGTTTTTGAGTATAAAGAAGAGTATATGAAGATTTTAAAATAAAAGGGAAAACATTTACTTGAACAAAATGTAGTCCTTTATCCATAATTTCAAGATTTTCCATGTCAAGTTTTTGTTACAAAAGGAAATTATGATAATGTTGATCCAAAATTAAATGATTTGTTGACAGAAGATAATTTGAAAGTGACTGATAAAGGTTTTTACACAAATCAAAATGTTGGAGAAAAATGGTTTGAATCAAAGATCGAAAACTTTTCAACGTCAAAAGAGTAAAAAATCTTATTCCAAAGATAACAAAAATGGAAAAACTGGATTTTGGGTTGTGAAAGGAACTCACTCTTTTGTCAAAGATAAGTCAAAATCCGTTCACAAGTCTTTTCGAGATGAGTTAAAATATCAAACTGCGAAGGTCCAGAGGTCCAAACAAGATGTTGAAAAATCATATTTGAAAAAGTTTCAATCAAATAGACAGGCTCAAAATAAAGATTATTAGAAGAAAAGGTGAGATCTTCAAAAACAAAAACATTCTTAACATAAGTCACAACAAAGTCAACAAAAGAATTGTCGAAATCAATCACAAAATCATTTTTCAAATGAATCACAAAAAGTTTTTCACAAAGTTTTACCCACACATCTTCAAAACAAAAATCAAAATGATTGTTGACAAGAGAAAACTTTTGGACATAATCAAAGGTTTCAAAACCATGATAAAAAAATTTGTTCAAAGATTTTCTCAACAAAATCATAAAGGAGTTCGACAAGAATCACGATTTAGATATCAAAATCGGTATCAAACTCATTTTCAACAGGAATCACGTCAATCTTTTTCAAAAGCAAGCCAAACAATACCAATAATTAATGTGACAAAAATGTGTCATTTCAACTTGATAATCCATGTTCTCATAATCCCAAATCAACACAAAAATTAAAGGTTTCCTTTTCTAAAGGCAAAAGTGAAATGAATAATTTCAATCATTGGTTTGAAAACAAAGGAAACAAGTACTAATCAAAGGAGTTTTCAGAAAGTCGAGTAAAAGAGGCTTATGAGAATTACTTGTGTGAATCAATGAATAAAAGTGCTTCGTCACAAGAGTCATTGTCGAAGCCCTTGAAGTGGAAGAAAGTTCAACTAAAATAAAAAAAATGAGTTCTCAGAAAACAAAATTGAAAAAAAAATATTTCAAAGTTAATGCTTCATTAGTGAATGAATATATTTCCTTGCCTGAAGATAATGAAGTTAATTCGATTGATAGAATTAAATTCAAAGTTTGAAATTGGATTTACAATTCCATGACATTTCACGCTAATTCACATGAACCCAAAAAGCCTTGGGTACCTAAATCTCTCTAATTGATTGTTGGTACTATGTGACGAGCAATATGATGAGAATTAGTATATCAATAGTTGTTGCTCACGTCACATGACTGGAAGGAAGGAATGTTTGCAGGATTTTAGGAACTGGAAAGCGTTAGAGTGGTGAAGTTTGGAAACAATCAAAACTACAAAATCAAAGGATATTGGAAGACTACTAATGGGAATTTTACAGTCAATTGGGTTGCTTATGTCGAAGGTCTGAAGCACAACCTAATAAGGTCTCTCAGTTGGTTGGTGGAATTGGGAATCAAGTGTTGTTTGATGAAGAAGGAAGTATCATATCAACCAAAGTATCAAAGTGTAACACCTTATTCAAGGTATTTTACATATTGACCATTGTTATAAAAAGAATTTGCAAAATTGATACCAAAGGGTGTTAAATGAAAAATGTGGAAGGCGTGTGTACACTGGGCGTACACTCTTGTACGTTGGGTGTACGTGGTCAGGGGACAAACCCTAATTTTTAGGGTTTTGACCCTATTTAAACAACCTTATGCCTCAAGGTTCTCTCATTTTCAGTATCTATTGCCCTTTTGAGCCTCATTTTGAAACCCTAACTCATCTAGAGAGAATTGAACCTTTGTGTGTGTGTGTATGTGTGTTTTAATGGGTATTTGGTGAACCTTGAAGAATTAGAAGCTTGGAGAAGGAGCATTGATCAAGTTGGAGCTTGTAGATCAAGAATCTACTCTCATTTCTTAGCTTCATTGAGGTATAAATCTTGACCTTGGTTCTTTTGAGCTTAGATATAGACCAGTAAAGTTTTGAGCACATTTTGGTCCCATGTATGAGTTCTAGTGGGGATTTGTCACGCCATAAGTTATGAGTTTCTCCTCTTGGTGTTTCTGAGGCCCCTAGTCCATAAAGTTTGCATCTTGATGGTTGAAGATCAACCATGCATAAGTAAATGCTTGTTTGGTGAAAGTAGGATGTTAAATAAAGGGTTTGAGTCTATTTGAGCCATGAAAAGACATCAAGTTGGTAACTTTATTGTTTAGGACATCCCCTAAGGTCTGGGTCTGAAAATGGATGTTTGATCTTAAAGCATTAAGTGCTTAATGAAGATTTGGCCATCTGGGGCATATGTCGGGCGTACTCTAGCTGTCTAGCATACAATGCATGTACGCGGATGAAGTCGCGTAAGTCCCTTGGTTACAAGTTGTACGTTGGGCATACCCCAGCTAGTATATTAAGCGTACTCATTAGGAACCATTTGGACTTTTTGGTTTTGGGCCACTTTTGGACTCTAGGGTTTTGGGCTCTTGTTGGGCCAGAAGTCTTTCTGATTTGGGACATTGTTAGGCCTTGGGAATTCATGTATTTAGGTCTATATTGGGCCTTGAGTGTCTTTTAGGATTTGGGCCATTATTGGGCTTTGAGTGCTATTGAGTTTGGGCCACAGTTAATTGGGCCAATAAAGGGGAAGGGTAAAATGGTATTTTACCCTAGGAGTCGGGTTAGTAGATTAAAGTTCTGATTATGGTTTATGACCTAATTATTAATTAAGGTTGTATTTGATTGGTTAGCGCGGAGGATTTTCCGGTCCAATAGCCCGAGCATCTATTTGACTGTCAGCGGACTGAGGTGAGTTTGCTCATTATATTGCAGGACACTATGGTTTGTTTATTCTTGTAGTCTTTGTGACTCCTGCTATATGCTTTTATGAATGTGTGCCTATTTTTTATATGTATGTGGGGTGAAATAGACCCGATACAACCTTATACTGGCATATGAGTTAAATAGACTCGGGGGTGAAATAGACCCGATATAGCCTTGCACTGACGTATATGTATGGTATGCGGTATTTTGGGGCACTCACTAAGCTTTGTGATTATGGGTTTTAGTTTATGTTTTAGGTACTTCTGGTTCGAATGGAAGAGCTCGAGATGATCGCATAGCACACACCATTATTTACCGCTTTATCGACTCTGATCTACTTTTGGATGATTATTGATATACTCTGATTTTCTTATGGCTTTGATAAACATGTTTGGTTGATGGTTTATTTAATATGCAAACAAAAAATTTTGGTTCTGAGTTTTTGGGACGTTATACAAATGAAGTTTTTCTAAATTCAAAGAGAAAGAGAGATATGTTCACTTTGGACATGAAACCAATAGTGGGCTTACCTTCCATTTGCTTACTATCGAAGGCTTCTTCAGATTTAAGTTGGCTCAAGCATCGAATACTTTCTCATATAAACTTTAAAAATCTTAATAAAATTGTTTTAAATGATTTTGTTGGAGGGTTACCTGTTCTTAAATTTGACAATGATTCCTTATGTGCATCTTGTGAAGAAGGAACACAACATCGACAAGGGCACTCGATTATCATCGACTCGAAGATAGTTGAACCTTTGGAAGTACATCTTGGTCATAACAACTAATTTTTCATGTTTTGCATGAGTTCATTTTCTTCAACAAAAGTCTGAGACTACTCTAATGATGTCCAAATTTATCAAAATTATCGAAGTGAGTTTGAAGAAGAAAGTTCATCGAATCAAAAGTGATAACAGAATAGAAATCAAGAATTATGCTCTTGACTCCTTCTTGAAAAATCTTGGCATTTTTCATAATTTTTCAGCACCATATACGCCTTAACATAATGGTGTTGTGGAAAGGAGAAATCGATCCTTGTGTGAGGCAGTTACAACAATTCTTACATATGCGAATCTACCTCAATACCTTTGGGCCGCTGTCATTTCTACTACTTGTTTCACTAAATTTGTTCTTTCATTCATCGAAGATTCAATATCACCCCTTATGAAAATCGTTAACAAAAGGAAACCTAATGTTAACTTTTTCCATGTTTTTGGTTGCAGATGTTTTATTATGAATTTGAAAGATCATCTTTTAAAATTTCAAGTCAAAGCTAATGAAGGAATATTTCTTGGATATTCACATAATTAGTTACATATTGAGTATTTAATAAGCGAACAAGGAAGGTCGAAGAAACATTCAATTTGACCTTCGATGATTATTATGTTAAAAGAGTCGAACATGAGTTTCCTCAAAAATAAATTATTTCTAATTCTAATGAGGATTTTGAACAAATTACTTTTTATGTTGACTTTGATCTAATATTTGGTATTCATAACAGAGCAATCATTGTTAAAGTGAATATAGAAGGTAATCAAGTTCCTGAAGCATCAAAACATTCTAATGATTCTATAGTTTCTGATGGACAATCAGATGAAAGTGTAACTTCGACACCAAATGCACATATCTAAGAAGGTCAATCTTCGATGCTAATTCAATTTAAGGAGAAGCAACTAAAAACACAATCTCAAGTTGAAGGTAAGCAATTGATATCGAATGATATTTTTGAGGGGGAGGCAACATAGATCCGATTCATGTGTTTAGGGGTAGCAAGGTCAAACACATGTCGAAGATGTAAATCCAATGCATGTCGACGATGATCAAGATGCTCAAGGTAATGCAAATATCAATGATGATATTAATGATACTTTTCTGTTGCAGAGGAGTTTTTTATGAAAAATAAATCTTTGAGGATGCTGATCTTCATTTTGATCCATATTATCCTCCAATGGAGAAATAGAGTCGTGATCATCTAAAGACCAAATTCTTGGTAATCGTAATTCTGATGTGTTAACAAGAGCACGGGTTAGAGCATGAAATAAAGTTCTTAATGTTCACCAAGAGTTTTTATGTTTAATGTTTTTATTTCTAAGATTAAACCTAATATAATTAAGTTTGAATTAGAACATCCTGATTGGGTTGTTGCAATGCAAATTGAATTGGTTGAGTTTGATAGAAATAAATTTTGGAGGTTAATTCCAAAACCAGAAGATGTTTATGTGGTTGGTCTTACATGGGTCTTCAAAAATAAAGTTGAAAAAGAAGGGAATGTTGTTCACAATAAGGCACGACTTGTTGTTAAAGGTTATAGTTAACAAGAAGAGATTGATTATGACGAATCCTTCGCTCCTGTCACAGGACTCAAAGTTGTTAGAACTTTTCATGCGTATGCAGCTCATAAGAACTTCTATGTTTATCAAATGGATATGAATTTTGCATTCCACAATGGAGTTCTTGAGGAGATGGTGTATGTTGAACAACCACCTGGATTTGTAATGATAAGTTTCCTAATCATTGCTATATTCTAGATAAAGCTATTTACGACTTAAAACAAGCACCAAGGGCAAGGTATGCAACTTTAACCAATTTTTTGAAAATCTCCAAATTTAAGCAAGGATCAGTTGCTCCTACTTTATTTCACAAGAATGTACGGGATCATCTTATGCTTGTTCAAATTTATTATGATGACGTTATTTTTGGTTCTATTGACCCTGCATTGTCGAAGGAATTTGAAAATCTATTGAAAATTCAGTTTGAGATGAGCATGATGGGGAAAATAAATCACTTCTTGGGGTTGAACATTCAACAGAACAAAGAAGGTGTCTTTATCAATCAGGACAATTACACAAAGAACTTACTCGAACGATTTGGAATGACTAATTGTTCATATGCAAAATTTCTAATAACTGTTGGCACAAGACTGAATCCCTCCTTGGATAAACTTGTTGTTGATCTCAAGACATATCAAAGCATGATAGGTTATTTGTTGTATTTAACAGCAAGTCGACCTAATAATATGTTTTCTGTGTGTAATTATGTCAGTTCTAAAGCAAATCCAAGGGAGCCACATCTTACTGTTGTGAAGAATATTTTTTGATATTTACACCGAACTCCTACACTTAGGATTTGGTATGCAGCAAATACAATATTTTTCATTCAAGCATATTCAGATGTTAACTTAGGAGGTTGTCAACTTGATCGAAAGATTACAACTGGAGGTTGTCATTTTCTTGATGGGAAGTTAGTAAGTTGGTAGTCAAAGAAGCAAACAAATGTATCTATTTCGACAACTGAGGCTGAATATGTTGTTTTTGTTGCTTGTACATCACAAGTGATCTGGATTCAAAGTCAACTATGTAACTATGCAATCAATATGAATAAAATTCCTTTATTTTGTGATTCTCAGAGTTTCATTCGTATATGTCATGACCTCTGTCAACATTAAAAAACAAAACATATTGCTCTTTGACACTATTTCATCAAATATCATGTTGAAGATGGCAATATCGAATTTCATTTTGTTAACACGCAAATCAACTTGAAAATATTTTCACAAAACCTCTTGATGAAAAATATTTCTTGAGAATTATAAATGGATTAGGAATGATGGAAGCTTGGTATGTTCCAAAGTTTAACTCAGATTTTCGATCCGACTATCGAAACTTTTTTTTTCGGACTTTGATACTTCGACAGTGACACTAGATCATTCAGAGATTATTATTCACAAACAAAGCTTTAATTTTCTTCAATATGGCATTTGCTCTGAATCATTCAACAAATATGGCTTACTTTCGAAGGTTTGATATACTTTTTAACTTTTTTTCTTCAAAATCAAAAATTACAAAATGATTTTGTTTATTTTTGTTGAAAAAATCAAAATTTCCAAAAAGATTTTCTTTTATCTTTTGTCGTTTCATTAATAAATCTAAAAATTTCAAAATATTTTTCTTTTATTTTGTAATTCTTATAACTTTTGGGCATGCATTTTTTTAGCACTTGCTGCTTATGCATGCAATAACCAAGTTCATAGGGATCAGGGTATTGTCTGATACAAATTGACTAGTTAAGTGCCCCTAGAAACATGTTGTCGTAAGCCTCATAAACTCTCTATTTGCGAAGCCTTCATGAAATTTCTTATTCTAAGAATTTCTTCCCAATATGCTATATTAATAGAAGTCATCGAGCTACCTTTCTCTACTCATTTTGGAGTTTAGAGATACCTACTTGGTCATTATTTCATAGCAGAGGTACTATGCTTCTCTTAACAAATCTTGGAAACCGATGACGTCTTGGGTATATACGAAAACTAAACCTACGGGTCGTTTACTAAACTAAAATGAATTGACAAATTATTCAACCATGATTTTTGTTTAACCCTTGACATTCTGGGTCTGAACCAACTAGGAGTTATGGTTATTCTAAAATTATCTAAATGATCATCCTTATTGTCAACATAAGTTTGTAACAGACTCGTTATCCATCTTCTTATATCACTTCTATCACTTAACATACACAATGACACATATCCCAAGACATCTCTAGTCAAATACAACTAGGATGTAGGTGTGCCAAAACTCTATGTTGATGATCTTGAAATCATTTTAACCATGATGATAGTGAGACCCACAAAACAATACATTTTAAGGAATTGACAGTGAAGAATTAATTGTTCTAGATTTCTACAAACGAATTGACGGATGAAACTTTCATGTTTTAATGTACTATTTGTAATGTTTAAAATCTCATTTTCATTCTTTTATGTGATCTTAGTGTGTAACACCGTAAATTTTCGCACAAAATTTTCATTTTTAAAATCACATAAATGACATCAACACATTTCACAAAATATCAATATATAAATTATTAAAAACACATGTTCATAATTATTTGAATAAAATCCAGGATCCTCGAAACACAACTCCATCTCGTGTGTACAATCAAGCTGGCGCCCTCCCGTGATCTTGAGAAGTACCTGAAACACATAACACGTAACACGGTAAGCACGAAGCTTAGTGAGTCCCCAAAATACCACACACATCTCATTAGCGTCTCATGGCTATATCTCGAATAAGACCCTCCGGTCAATGTGTCTCAGTGGAACCCTCCGGTTCCACAACTCGGGTGGACCCTCTGGTCCTATCCCAACAATGCACCGGATAATACACAGCATAAATCACAAAACAGAATGCATGATATCACATATCTCAGTATAAGCACATAAGATCAACATATACACATATTACTATAACAACATAAGTCACAAAGACAGTATGCACGATAACACATATCACGTTATAAACAAATACAACCCTCCTGTCAATAAGGTACTAAGACCCTCCGGTCTACACTGTACTGAGACCCTCTGGTCAATAATGTACTAAGACCCTCCGATCAATAGTGTAAATAAGACCCTCCGGTCAATAACACGAATAAGACCCTCCGGTCACACATAAATTACCACACAAGTAAGTACAGTGAGAAGACTCACCTCGGTTGGCGAGCAGATCCTATAAATGTTGTTGTTGTACTCCGGCCTCTAACACTGAGCAAAACCCACAATTAACCCCATTAGGATCTAAGACCAAACCTTCACATATTAGGTCTAAATATGGTCCACCAACCCGGTCCATAAATAAGCTCAAGCCCATTGGGCCCACTAAGGCCCAATAAATAATTGGGTCCATAAAGGTCCACTATTGGTCCAACTATGGCCCAATATTCCAAATTGGGCCCAAAACCTCATATGGGCCTTACCCTAAATCCCACCTATATATTTTAATCCACATGATTGTTCTTGGATGGCCCATCAATAACCCAATCACCAAAACCCAAAAGAAAGGCCCAACTCAAGGCCTAAGCAAGATTAGGGTTTTCACATAAAATGACGATGAGGGTTAAGTGTTTCTCACTTAACCCATTAAGGACTTAACCCATTAAGTCCATCACTTCACTAGGCCATTCACACAATGAAGTCGGACATAATTCGCAATATCAATCTAACAGTCCAACCGTGGGTCCCAGTAAAATCCAAACTAACAAACCCAAAATTACGGTTTTCTAAACCCTAATTCGGTTTTCTAGCCCAATCATCATCCAACTAGTCCAGATCAAGCATTTGCGCCGATTAGGGTTCACTATGTCAAGCACCACCCACTACCACCTCAGGTAGTGGTGGTCAATGGCGGTTCACGGCGGCGGCCACCACCTCACAGTGGTGGTGGGGGGTTTTCCGGCCACATACACACGCATACAACCTCCAAAATACCAAAAACAGTGAAAAAACTCGAGCACACACCCACACACACACACCCACAGGCTCCACCCACGACGGCTATTGGCGGCGGAGGGTGGCAGAAAACAGCAATGGGTGGCAGCCACCACCTCATGGTGGTGGTGGTGGACTTTCCCTTCATTTGTCGGTTAGATAATATGCAACCACCTCCAATAAACACCATAACAGCCCGGAAAATACTCAACACATAATGTCCAGCCATCATTTCAATAGCTAACGTCGCCGGAATACACGGATATGGCGGCCAACGGGCGGCGGCAGCCACAGCTGACACACCCGACGCCAAACCGCCGGAAGAACGGAGAAAAAAGGGTAAATGGGTGGTGCAGATCCTTACCGAGAGTTCCCTTCGTTCACGAATCGTACAACAATGATCCCCGCTCCAGCAGTCGGTCACGGTGGCTCTTCCATCGTCTCGCTACGTCCGGCAACAAAGGCATGTTGTGGTGGTGCACATTGGCAAGGCAGCATGCGGCGGACGGGCTTGGTAACGCATGTGGCGGCTGAGGAAGCTCCTGGAGGGTGGCGGATGATGAAAGAGACACTAGGGTTAGGGTTAGCTGGCAATGCATCTTGAAGCGGGAGGGAAATGAGCACCGGGTCTAAACCCGTGTTCATTCAAACTTCGATCCCAAATGTCTAACTTCAGTCCTTCCTCCCAATTTTGTTTTCAATCTAAGTCCAAAACTTACCAAATAGCCCCCCACCCTCAGAATTCTTTTCAAATTGAATCTGGAATTTACCATTTAGTCCTTGCTTCCCAAAATCTATTCAAATTAAGTCCCAATAATTTACCAAGCATCCCCCGCCTTCATAAATATCTACAAACCACTCCGGAACTTACACTTTTAACCCCTGACTTCTAAAATTATTACGGTTAACTCCTCGGAACCAACACCTTGCTAAATTATTAATGATTTTAGGGTTTCTATTCATATTAACCCTTGTCCATTTATTTATTTAATATATGGGATGTTACATAGTGAAGTTAACTAATCCCAAGTTATTTCTACCAAATTAGATCTGGTTCTTTATTTTTTTGAAATGAGATTTTCGTTTGAACATTTTTCCGTACCTTTAGTCACTTTAAAAATTAACAAAGATTACTTGAAGTTGATTACTTTGATCACTCAAGAATTTTTACATTGTTTTCCTCTTATATTAAGTTGCGAACATGTTTGAAAATAAAGCCTAACTTCGATACTCACTAAAAGAGGTCCTTCGATACTTCTTTATAAGTATTCGGTCGTATTTCATGGGAAACCACACAAGCACTTTGATATCTCTCTTGATGTCGAAGGAAGAGAATATTTTATCAGGATCTCACTGCCTTTATATTAAAGGTTCTTTGATATCACGACTTATCCAAAAAAATTTTGTTTGATTCTATCTTTTTCTTTGGATACACATTGGCACTGAAATCCTTAAGGTTTTATACTAAGATTTCATAAAGTATGGTTTATGATTTCACTTACAGGCCCATAAGTGAATGAGACCCTGCTTTTCCTATCGAAGATTGTTACATGATTGTTATCGAAGTTTGAGGTGTCGAAGTTTGGAACATGCTCGATACTTTTGCTGATATCGAGGTGATATGATTGTTGTGATTCTGATGTCATGTTACTATTACTTTAACTTCGATCGAGAGAAAACCATAATTACGTATACACGTGGAGGATAGCTATGACATCCCTATTTTTTACGGCCAGAAAATAACGATTTTTTATGCTTATTAATTCAGAGTATTCTTTCAAAAAGATTAATTTTCCAGAATGTGTCCCAAAAATATGATAATAACATTATCAAAGCATTTCCAAAAAATGTGTTTTATTTATAAAACACGGGATGAGATTTTCAATACATAAACATAAGCATAAACGAAATATTATAGACTTTACAATATATACACTAGAAACCTACAAACTCCTTAAATCTCTCAGCAGACACTTATATCATTATCCAAATAACTTCATATTGCTACATATGATACAAAGAAGTTGAGTGATTCAGGTTAGGAAACATGATGAGTACATAGAGTTTTCAACCCACAATAATTTAATTTGTATATTTTACATTAAGAAAATAACCCAAATTACCCATTCCTGTTATTCTCACTCCTTGATCCTAACTGATGACCCCTAGGGATTTATCCTAAAGGATCTCTGAGTAGATAATATTGCCTCGGGGATTCCTTGGCAATATGAGTCAGCCATAGGGTGAACAGAGTACCCTCATGTATATTTTATTTAAACCTACAGGTTGTATTACCGCCCATGTGTGTTTTCCCAACATCTACAGGTCGGGGACCTGTCCATGTGTCAGTTTAGTACTACCTACAGGTTGTAGACTCGTCCGTATACGTTTCCTTAATGCTTATAGCTTGTAAACCTATCCGCATGTGATTGTTTAATGCCCACAGGTCATAGACTTGCCCGCATAAGAATTATTTACACCCACAGGTTGTGAACCTGTCTGTGTATGGCTTATAAACATTCTCAGGTTGCAAGCATGCCCATGTTTCTCCAGACTGTATAGAATAGTCTGTGGCTGACACCTATATGCTACTAGATGACTATTCCTTGTTGGAATAGCAATAACAAATTGGTTACGGCCTCTCATTATATTTTATTTCACCTATTCGTCACTACCCAATATGACTTAAGATAATTTGTATTACTTATCATAATATAATCAAGTAAGTCACAATGAACACAAGAATTGTAAATACATACAATAGGCACATGATGTGTGTTAAAAATGATGAATGAATCAATTGATTAAAAAAAAGCAACACAAGACACACATATCTAAATAAATTCTGTTTGGCTCAATTTCACGTCCAAAGAGTACAAGAGTGAGTACAAAATGTGATATGAGAATGTTCCAACTAATACTCTGACCTAAGTACTTACCCTATTTATAGGGTACTACAGACATACAAAATATACAAGGACTATACATGATGTATCGAAACTATAATACCTGGTAAATAGATAACATATCGAAAGTACTAAGCTTTCGATACACATAGACACTTAACGAAAGATACAACTTTCGGCTCTCACTATCTATTTTCGACCCTACAATTGATGTGTGTTAAAAATGATGAACAAATCAATTGATTAAGAAAAAGCAACAGAAGACACACAAATCTAAATAAAATATGTTTGGCTCAATTTCATGTCTGAAGAGTACAAGAGTGAGAGTACAAAATGTGATATGAGAATGTTCCAACCGATACTCTGACCTAAGTACTTACCTTATTTATAGGTCACTACAGATGTACAAAAAAAACAAGGACTACGCATGACATATCGAAACTATAATGCCTTGTAAATAGATAACATATCGAAAGTACTAAGCTTCCGATACTCACAGACACTTAATGAAAAATACAACTTTCAACTCTCACTATCTACTTTCGACCCTACAACACACATAGCATCTAAGCATTTAAAATACTTCATATATGTGTGTAAGATGAAAGTAACTATGCACTCACCTAACAGAGGTGGATGACTGGTAATTTTGGTAGCGCTTCACTTCGTACTTTCCAAAGACCTAAACACAAAAAGTACTATGCCTTAGTCTAGTTTTGTAATTCTAGTGACTATAATAATTATAGTCTAGATTTCTCACTAATCCCAATGTCTACATCAAGATCTATCAAGTATGGATCAGCCAGGCTGGATAGTTGGGAGGCATGATAGTTGGGAGGCAGGACTATTTCAGCATATAGCCTTTCTGAAATCCAACAACAAAGCCAATGTGACCATTCTAGACACTTATCCCGTAACTAGATTAATTAGTATCATGACTTGGAATCATTGATAAATCTTATTTATAGGTTCATAAGAACGTCTTATGATTATAAATACAAGTTACACTGAAAACAAAAGAGTGTAGCTTAACTTACATAGGTTTTAGTGAAAACCGGGAAAAACACACTGACAGGACTCCGAAACTGCAAGCTTCTATTTTCCTGTCTCCTCAGGACCTTAGAACCTTACTAAAATATTCTAAAAACTATAAAAAAATCGGACCTAAGAAAGCCGAGAGATTTGAGAGAGTTTTGGAGGTTTTAGGTGGAAATGAAATAAAATGGAAGAGTATATATAGGGCCAGGCGTGCACGGCATGCAGGGACAAGAGGCGCGCCTCACACAAGGGGTGTGCTGCTCCTTTATCCGCCTGCCACATGTTGCCACCTCCGTGGTCCACCTCACCCTTTCTAGACGGCTGTCGAGTGGCTTTCTTTTGTGGTGATACGTGTCACATCCACGTTCCGCCACATCATCGTGTCTCACGAAGATTTCGGCCACCCGTCATTGCCATGTAGCGCTCTCTCGTGGTTCCATGTCATTGCGCATGCCATGCACTTCGCGCTTTCGATTTTACAGATTTTCAAATTGACGTAACTTCTTGATACATGCTCCATTTTTGACGTTATTTAAATCCTCGGAAAGCTCTCGACGAGATCTACAACTTTCCTCTAGATCTCAATAGCTAATTCCCACTAAATCAAAATTTTATATTTTTGATAGGCTTGTTAGAGATTGTTGCAGAAAACATAACTTCTATATACGGACTTCGTTCTCGATGTTATCTATATCGACGGACTCCTGTTGACGAGATATTAAACTCTCGTTTAGATTGTTTTGGATAACAATCAACCGATCCGATTAGAATTTCGATTTATGCGCCCACACTGTTGCGTTGAAACTTCGAAACATCATAACTTCCTCTTATGAAGTCAGATTTGAACATTCGCTATATATACACGCTCTCGGTTTAACGACTACTACGAATTTCATTTAGATCACTTAGGCTAAAAAGTAATTTATCAAAAATTCAGTTTTTACGATACGTACTGCCGTGTCGGTTTAATCGCGAAACTTCGAATAAGCATAACTTCTTCACACGAAGTTGGATTTTAGCGTTATTTATATGTATGGAATCCTTGTCACATATACTATGACTTTGGGTAAGATTATTTATCCTAAGTAACCTTCTATTAAAATTTAATTTTAACGCTTATTATCTCTAAATTGACTAGCTCGAATCTGCGGGTGTTACAATAACGATGATGTGGCTTCGGTTACCTACTTTACACATGGCGAGTTCTAGTTGACTATCAATTCAAATTTAAATTTGACACCATTTATAAAAGGGTTCTGTGACGGTTCCAATTCAATTTTTATGCACTCCTGAATTTTCCCAAGAACCCTAACCCTAAAATCATCTCTGCATAATTCTCGTTGTATTCCGATTATCATCTCTACAGTTCCCACTCCTATTGATCATTTCAATACAACTGGCGAAGCTGTTTCGATTCCACAAATGAAGATTCAATCCAATAACGTTTTGTTCAATCCAAACTTGTTTGGTTATCCTGAAGAACTGAAGATGCTCGTTCAATGCTTGAATGATTATGTTCTTTCTCCTACTCTATCTACATCTTTTTCCATTCCAATGCAGTGGTATCCTTAGCATGTTCTATGAAAATTTACAATAAGACTGTTGATGTGGCTACGTTTCAGATGAAAACGAAAGGGACGCAGAAATGGTGAAGAAGCAGTTTGCTCAAATTCTTCAGTTGGGGGCTGAAAGTCCATATGAAGTACCATATTCTGATCTAGTTTTGCAGATGTTGCACGAAAGGGGGTACAATACTCCTATTTCTAGCATTAATGGTTTCAGAAAGTCTAAATTACTTGCTATATGGTGTTTCTTCTTAGGTGTTATCATTCGTTGTTTGACGGGAAGGAACTTTGGGCTCAACAAAGCAAAGCTTCAATTGTATTTTGTTATGGCTGGTTTATACTATGGATTAAAGGTAGATTATGATTATTTGCTTTGGGATGAATTTACCACGTATATCAAGCATTCGAAGAAGATTGCAGAGATAACTAGTGCTAGATTTTGAGGTTGATTCTACGTGAAGCATATCAACAAGCAAGAACTCAAGTTCCTGAAGGGGTTGAAGTTGCTCAATTTTATCATCTTCAAATCCTAGAGAATGTTATTGATGATCCTACTGAGTTTCCATTAGTTGGAAGGATTCCTGATGCCATGCTTTGATTGGTGGCTAAGTCGAATCTAGTCTTGGTTCAATACATGAAATCATATGTCTCTACTCCTAAGAAGGTGAAATTTTAGTCAAAGGGAGTAACAATCCAAGAACCATATGGTGTTGAACAACCGAAGAAAAGAAAGGCAGTTGCTGTATTCAAAACTAAAGTTGGGAAGAAGAATGCATCGAAGCCTAAGCCTAAAAATCTTAAGAAGAAAGTTGTTGATGAGGGTGAGGTACTAGTTCAGACAGGAGATGAAGAAACCGATATTGGGGTTCAAGAACTTATTCAATCTTTGAAATACCATCGTGAAGTTAATGAAGATGATGTGGATTAGATGTTACATGACATTCCACCTGTTTCACAACCAAGGATTGTCATTTCCGAACCTAATGTAGGGGAGAAAAACAATTTGGATGTCATTGTTCACATATCTGATGTGGATACAAACATCATAAATGATGAAACACTTTCAACAACAGTCCATGTTTCAAATTCTATTACTCCACCAGAAGCTCCTACTATCGAATCCCATGGGGGAGGAGAATAGGACTTCAAACATCACTGGGAACACATCTAATGTGGATACAAATGTCAATATTGGTGTGAATCATGATCCTTCGATAAGTCAACCACCACCATCTTCATAGTTGATAACTTCCATAGTTAACACTGCCACGCTTCCATTCAAATCACCTACGTTTGCAAGTACTTACAACAATCCATCACTACTTTATTGTCTTCTCAATCTACCAATCTGGAGATGAATAATGAAGATGAAGAGAGAGTTGAATTTGTTGATCTTGAGTTTGATCTTAAGGAATAAAACATACAAGATCATGCCATCATGTAAGGGAAGCAGTAGATGATTCTTAATTATAAGATGAATACGATCTTACAATTCCTTAATGATTCTTCTGTTGTTTCTTCTTCATTCATAAGTACCGATGATGTTGAATTATTATTGAAATCTCAAGAGTCAAAGATGAACTCTTTAAAAGTGCAGTAACTAACCTTGAGAATAGACTTGAAGGGAACTTGGCTTCTTAGAAGTTCCATCTTACTGAAGTTCAAAATGTATCAAAAGAAAGGCATGAGTTGCTAGAGAAGGCTGTAAGAACTTCTCAGGATTCAATTACCTTAAAAGTTAAAGAACCTTATGATTTAGATACCAAAGAGATTAAGAATATTGATGTCTTTTGTACTAGTACTCAAAAGAATATGGAAGTTCTTCTTTCTGCCACAAGAACTCTTATTGAAAATATTCGAGCATTTAATCAAGACTACACGAAAGAACAGAGCAAGAAGAATGAATCTGTTGAGAATAAGTTCAAAAACATCGAAACTTCTCTCACTACTTTTCAAGATTAGCTTTCGAAGATTGATGTTACACCCAATTCTTCGATACCTGACGAGCAAATTTCAAAGGTTGTATCTTCTATAAAGTCTTGTTTCAAGTCTCAACTTGCTCCGATTTTGGATTTGGTGCGTCGACTACCCACAAATGATCCACGATCGGTGCTCATGTCACAAGGGGGAGATAAGGGTGGATCATTGAATGTTGGAGGTGATGAAAAAAATAAAGTGGTTGGAAAACTTTTCTCAACACAAATTCCAATTCCAATTCATCCTAAACGAATTCAAACTATGATAGCAGCAACAACAAATCAAAATGTCGAAGTTGATGTATCAAATCTTCAATCGAAGAAAGGGTTAAACATAAAGGAAGGAGGATTTGGATCTTTGACAGTCAAATCAGTTGCAACTGCTTAAACGAAGAATAAAGGAAAAGGCGTTGAACCTTATGAGAAAGAAAACAAAAGATTGAAAGAGTTAGAGATGGAGAAGTTAAAACAACTGAATAGTTTGATGAGATAAAGAGAAAATGACCCACATGGTCTTGAAAAGGGGGATATTAACAAAGTTTGGTGCTACGAAACTATCGAATTTGTTGCTTTTGGAGATGTCGATGCTTTTGAAAAAAAACCAAAGTAGATTTATATAACTGATGACTCCTTATTCAATCAGCTTGACGTTCCTTTCAACCCTTCGATGTTCACTTTCCCATAATTCAAACTTCCTGGTAACTATCAAGATAAATAAGAATATAAAAGCATGAAGATAAGGTTCCATGTTATGCTTAGAAAGAAAGAAGAGGACATTTGGTCGTTGAAAAATATAATCAAGTTGGTCGCAATATCGAAGGATGTGACATTTGAAGGCATCATTCCAAATTATAGATACACAGTCATCTGATCAGACAATACACCATGTGAATTTACTATTGTTGATTTTCCTCTGATGAATCTAAATGATCTTATCACTTTAGCGAAGCTCATGGGAGATCTTGATAATGATAAAATTCAAGACAAAGAAACATACATCATCGGTTATGGTCACCTCAAGAACTTCATCGATTGTTATTTTGCATATTTGGGGTTAACAGACTTCGATTTTGCTACTACCTTACAATAAGAACCCAAAGAACCCAATCACATATTTAAAGGAGGACTTAAATATCAAAGATAATGAAGTTAAATATCGAAGATTATGAAGATGGTGAAATCATGATGAAACCCAAAGGGGTGGTATTTCAAGGAAATAATATGAAGGGAGGAAATAAGAAGTATTTCTTCTACACAAACTTTAAGGATATGTTCTTTGCACAAAATCTTACTAGCATTCTTATCAGAATCAACAATTGTAAGAAGAACTCAAATGATGATTGAATGGGGATAAGGAAGATTCTTTGCTGGTATATAGAAATTCAACGAGTTCTAATGAATGCAGTGAAGACTCTACCTGCTGTTTGAAGACTTAGATATTCATCATAAAGGGGAAGATTGTAGAGTCAAAAGATGTTGTGATGATATCCAAGTGTCAAAGTTTTCATCTTATAGTATTCGAAGTATTACATAGTTGTCTATATCGAAGGTTACGTATCTCCGATATTAGGGGTGTTTACGGTCCGGTTTTTTCGGTTTTTAGGTCAAACCGAAGCCAAACCGTTAGTAACGATTTTTTTCAAGAAAAAACCGAAGCCGAACCGTTGAAATTTTAAAATCGAACCAAACCAAACCGTTACTAACGGTTGGCTCCATTTTGGTTTCACGGTTTGGGCTTTTTAGGCCTATTTTAGTCGAGTTCATTAAACTAATTTAGTAAAAAAAAACTGCACTATTAAAGCTATTAAAACAACAAAAAATTCTACCAAATATTGTTAAGAAAAACTACAATATTAAAACTACCAAAACAATAAATAAAAAGCCGTAAACGAAAACATCAAATATTGTATCATTAGAATTCGCATTATCCACATTGATTGTAAAAACCTTCTCAATACCCCATGTAATGGAGTATTGACAAATCTCAACCATTTTACCAATTGTGTCACCCTTATCATTAAAAATAAGTTCAAAATTCAAAATCCTTTTTTTGCAATTTCTATTCTCCATCATTGTAATGGAGTGTTAAGCAGTAATTTGTGATGTCGAAGATCAGAACTTGCAAAGATCAGAATAACGAACAACAAAATGCATTACTGATTATCAGAATATGTGATGTTAAACAAATATCTAAATATGTATCCATTTGAGTATTAATCAAATTATTAGAATCACATTTGATCAGAAAAGTGTAATGGTTAAGTTGACTTGTCAACTAAGTAAACCTACAAAAACATGGAACAAAAGTTTATGCATACCTGCTGAAGAATACTATCACATGTCTGTATCCTTTCAGTTAAGGTGTTAACGTATAGTTGATACTTCTCTTCTATCTATGAAATAATATAAATGATATGTGCAGTGATAAAAGCATATTGTAATCCACAAGGGAAACAAGAAACCAACAGGGGAAAGAGGAAAGAGGAAAAACATGATACTAACCTTTGATTTCATTACTGGTTCAAGATTTGTAAGCCACTTGTAAAATTGTATCACGATTCAAGGTCAATGAGTGTCCATTAATTCAACAATAAAAGAATATTGTAATGAAATCCAGGCTAAGACATGTTACATACATGGTTTGTATTGACCAAAACACCACCTATTCAAAGGAAAAAAACTAGAAAGGAAAAAACTAGAAGAATTTACTAAGATGTTGAGCTTGCCACTGAAAAGCGATAAGACTTGTTCGACAAGTTGTTCGACAGCTGCTGAAGGCGGAGCTGCTGCAGGAGGAGGCGGTGAGGTGTAGTCGGAGGACGGAGGCGTCGAGGTGTAGTTGGAGGGTGGAGGTGGCTAGGTGAAGGCGGACCTGTTCGACCAGAAGTGAAAAGGGATAATGACTTAGGAGGGTAATAACGTTTCCTGTTTGTCCATTTTAGGTCCCTAACGTATTTTTTGTGCGTATTACACCATTAAGGTTGTTCTAACCGTTTACAAATAGTCCTTTTAACAGGAAGAAGCCGGTAAAAGGGATTATTTCTAAACGGTTATAACAACCTTAATGGTGTAATACACACAAAAAATACGTTAGGGACCTAATATGGACAAACGGGAAAAGTTATTTCCCTCCTAAGTCATTATCCCGAAGTGAAAAACAACGAAAAGGAAAGGAATTCGAGCTTATGAGTTTGAGACTTTGTGTCTTTTGCGATTAGGGTAAGAGAAACACCTCCTGGACTTGGGATTGGGCTTCACAAAATAAATTAGGATTGGGCTGCGATAATTAAATGTTTTTGGTTTTAAATTTTATTATTTATATATAAAAATTAATATATAATACAACAAAATACAATTATATAAAAAAAATTATTAATATATATACAAAGCCTACGGTCCGATCCGATTTTTATACGGTTTGAAATCTTAAAAACCGTAAGCCAAACCGTTCACTACGGTTTAAAAAGTTCAAAAGTGCAAGCGAAACCATAAAGAAAAATACAAACCGTAAAATCAAACCGATGACCGGTTTGGCCGGTTTCACGGTTCGAACCGAACCGCGAACACCTCTATCCGATTTATCTATGTATTTCAGTAGGCATTGTTATTTGTAACACTCTAATAGTCGAAGTCTTACTATACTTTTTGTGTCTTTTGATAACACTATAAATAGTGATGTTGTTTAGGTCATTTGTAACTTTTCGCACTTTCATCACAAACACTTGTAGCTGAACCAGATTTATTTACTCTTATTGTTCATATTTTTCATTTTAATTGTTACTTGATTGAATTTCTCGACTCATCAATAAGTCTCGAGTCCGAGACATCAAATAAACGATGTGACATGTTAATCTTTGAGCCAATAAAATTGTCATTTCTTTGGTTTCTCAATAAATATTGCATTATAAATATTTGGTTTCTCAACAAATATGTCATTAAAAATAACCAATTGTTTCTTAGATGAGTTACAAATGAATTAACAATTTTGATTTGCTTAAAGATTAGCATGTCTAGGGCCGGTCCTGTAATTTTGAAGGCCTTGTGCGAATAATAAAATAGGGGCCCATATATATATATATATATATATATATATATATATATATATATATATATATATATATATATATATATATATATATATATATATATATATATATATATATATATATATATATATATATATATATATATATATATATATATAGGGGTGATGAATTGCATGAGGAAAAACAAAAGAATTATTAAATTGATTAAATGGAAACAAATGTAAATTTATAAAGCTAGAAAGGTTAAACTTGTAACTTATTGAAATTGATTTACTAAACGAAAATAATTATTAATTTTGAAGGGCCAAGAATGTAACTTCCATAAAAGTACTTAAAAAAGATGTAAAATTGAGATTTGTGGGGATCGAACCAACACAATAAAAGAATTATTAAATTGATTAAATGGAAACAAATGTAAATTTACCAAAGCTAGAAAGGTTAAACTTGTAACTTATTGAAATTGATTTACTAAAGGAAAATAATTATTAAATTTGAAGGGCCAAGAATGTAACTTTCATAGAAGTACTTAAAAAAGATGTAAAATTGAGATCGGTGGGGATCGAACCAACGCCACAGCAACAAAAGAAGCACATTGACAGGCGCTTTGGCCGGCTGAGCTAACTATACTTTAAATTCTTATTGGAACAAATTAATATATACACATATATTAACTAGATAATTTTTGCTAAAATTTGGGCCCTCTTTTTTTCGGGGCCCTGTGCGGCTGCACACTTTGCATACCTTTAGGGCCGGTCCTGAGCATGTCATAATGTTTATTAGATGTCACAGACTCAAGACTTACACTGTCTTTTTCCTTCATTTTAAAATACATGTGTACATTAAATACAACAAACATTGATAATACAAAAAAGAGAGTCATTAACTTAGTAGCTAGCACGCCCCACCCCACAAGGAGAAGTCACAGTTTTGACTCTTGTCTTCGTCATTTTTTTTCTTCATTTTAAGTTATTACATTTTAAAATATATATTCTTAACTGGCCAATGGCTAAACTGAAAAATTTTCTAAAAAATAATGGCAAATGGGGAACAAAAAAATATTGGACTAAATATAAACTCATACATAAATGTTGGAGCTAAATACGAAGCAAAAAAATGCCAAACCGGCACGTCATTATGACATGTAAGCAACCAGCCAATGGCCCAAAAACAAAACATTTTCTAAAATATAATGACAGATGAAGAAAATAAAATTACGGCTAAGTCAGAACAATATTATATATATAATAACTTTTATAGCATAAATCCTTATGAATAAAACTATTTTTTACTTAAAATAATAATAACTAGGTGGGGAACCCCCGCGTTGCGGGGGTCGGATGCGATAATTTTTTCTGTTGTTTGTTGTTTGTAAATGTTATTTGATCAACTATTTGTTTATAGTTTGAGTTGCTCATTCCTTCCCTCTGATCTGTAAATAAATAAATAAATAAATAAGGAAAAAAAACCATCAACGAAACTATAAGCAAAGTAAGAAAATTGTTAGATTACCCTCTTTAACTGAAATAGAATTAAAATGCAACACATTTTGAGAAATTCTGGCAATGGAAATCATATATCATAAACCAAAATAACCAACATTGCATTCAAACGCTAAAACGGAAAGTATATTAGCAAGTAACTTCTACATGAACAACATGTCATCATAAAGATTGAGAATGAAAATGACCTTTCAGTAGCTTGGCCTCCTGTATTCCAGGCTTCCACCTCCACCCACCTCCACCTGCAGGCTCCAATGATGCTCCAACATCCATCCATCCTTTAAAGGATACAATAGTATTAGTCACAGATGACATACAAAATCTAAAACAAATAAATAGAAAAAACATAAAAATAAATAAAGCTAAATTGATTCAGGATGTAGTTTTTGATGGAAGTACAACTAAAAGGTGGGTAAGGGTAATCTTGTCATTTGGTTTTAGCAAATCATTCGGCCATATGTTGATATTTTTTGTGGCTAAATTGATAAGAGTTAATTCACTACATAATATAATTAATTGGCCAAATTAATAAAACGGTAATGTATAAATGTCTTCAAATCTGAAAAAAAAAAGACCTAAACATTATCCAGTAATTTTTCTACATTTTTGTTGATATATTTCCTTAAGGACCAACAAAAAAGTTATTAAACAAAGTTATAGTTATATCGAGGCGGTTAATGGTTAAAAAATGTAAGAACCAGAAGTGATTTTGTTTGGCTCCTAATTGTCGGTTCCGGTTCCAGCATTGCAGGTTGCAAAGATTGGTATCCAGTTTTCATGTTCACCTTGTTTTCTCTGTTTTAGAGACGGATTTGCTGAGTTTTTGTTGTTCCTCCATAAGAAAAAGGTATCAGGAGCTGCAAAAAATCATCACATAAAAAGAAATTATGAGAATAGAGGTAAGCAAACACTAAATAAGTAACTAATTTATTTAATTAGCAAAAGTCCTTTGGTAATAAGAAAAGGGAAGGAAGTAAAACAACATAAACAATAGTAAGATATGGAGAAAACGTGATGATAGAAACACAAAAAGTTGGCCTAAACAGAGAAACTGGTGGAGAATAGATCCAAAGCATCATATGTATTTTGCAATTTTCATAAAATTGAAGTTGGTATTATTCATCATCGAATTGATTTACCATATTTTTCCTTTGAATCGAAGTTGTACGTCACATTCCAAGAATTGCAAAGAACAAAAATATTTTTTTTATCAAGAACAACATTAAGGGACCCAAAATTTTTTAAATCTATACAAACTAAAATTTTTGTTAATGCATTAAAGTGTAAAAAAAATGTATCAATTATGGTCGTTGTCATTACCTGATTGGATTTCAAGTATGCGATGTTAGGTAAGTAAGGCTCACGGCTGTCTTCTAGATGTACTTCTCATCAGACATTCTATCCAACAATGCTTTAATGACTACCTCATAAAACAACTAAAAAGTAAAACCCATGCAATTTCTATAAATTTCAGAAAATACACCAATTCAATTAATAGAAGTTGAAAATTAATAGAACATGGGCAACAAATTGAACTTACTATGTCAACTATATGACCATATCTATATTTGGTCCTAATGAATGGTATTCCATAAGTTCCAACTCAACACCATGTTGTATTCAGACTAAGACAAGTAATTTGAACCTTTGGTTCCCTGTTGTTGTTATGAGACTATTATTATTGAATTCAAATGGAAGCTTTTGCAACTAAATTTATACAAACTCACCCATATATGTTGTCATTTTCGCGCAGATTTCTAAACATCATCTACTGAGACAATAGCTGATACATATAGAAAGTTTGTTTCGTTTGTAGACAACACTAAGGCTGTTCTTGAACCCACAACACCAGTTGACGTATTTGAGTACTTTCATCGAACACTTGGCGTGGAATCTTCCAAACTCCACCTGAAGACAGAATTTCTTTGTGCAAGGACCTAATTTTCAATTCAAATCAGCAGACCAAATATAATTTAATAAAATCACAAAGAATTAGACATTATTAGTTACCTGATCCGAGATCAAAAACCCGGAGGCGGAAGAAAAGGAAGCGAGCAGCAGAACACCATCTGATTGGAAGAAGGGAGGCGGTGTGTTGTGCTCTACCCACCAACGCTGGGGATTTCAAAATCCTGAAAACATTCCTAAAATCAATGCAAAAACAAATTTGTCAAACTGGAGGCTGAAATCAATTTACAGACTGTGGGAAGCAGTTGGAATAGATAAGAGAAGATGGGGAACCCGAACAAAGATCTTAGCACATAAACGTATTCATAAGTGAACAATAATAGAAGAGACAGATTTGGGGGAAACTAATTAATTTTACCCATTAAAGCTTCAGAGCCAAGATGAACACCATATTCGATGAAATGACGGAGGTTACGGGCCCACAACATCAAAGAAGCCGGCGGAATCTTCCTGGACGACACCGATGATGCATCAATACCTTATAACCTCTGTACGTCTGAGAATGAAATCGATTTGAGGTATTACAAAATTGATTCGATACCTGAGAAGCAGAAGGCGATGGTGGTTTCTTCTATGGCGGTCGCCTGAGTTGGAGATAAACTGGGACGGAAGGGTTTCAGGTGAGGTGGCGATTATAGCCATGAACGGTGGTGATGTTGGGAAGATCTGTGAAGAAGACAGAACTTGAGCGGAAGACCTTCGGGAGCGGAAACTAAACTAAACATCGAGAATCGTTAAGCCGTAGATGAAAGAAATTACCTTACCAGGTGGAGGTGGAGGTCGGGTGGGGAAAGCCGTCGCTTGGAAGAGCATCAGACCGTGGAAGGAACTGGAAGGCAGAAGTCCATTTATGGAGGCGGTGGATTTGCAGAGGAGCGAAAGAAAGGAACGGCGAAAACCTGTGGAAAAAACGGTGGTTTCAAGCAGAAGGTTTGGATAAGGACGGTGGAAAGAAGAAACTGGAAGGATCGATTCCTTAATGACCGGCAAATCGATATTTGGAAGGATCCAGATGAAGCGGTGACCATGGTTAAGGAATTAAACCCACCCTGGTTAGACAATAATAATAATAATAGAAATGGAAAAAGTTTTCAGGAAGAATATACCAAACATTGACTCAAGTGGGAAATTAAGGAAAATAGAGGGAGAGAAACTTAATATAACTTTAGGGACCCAATTTGACAAAGGAAGGGGACGATTACTGTTCCTTTTCTTCATAAACTTAATATATATATATATATATATATATATATATATATAATAGATAAAAAAATATACAGAAAGTTAAATATATAATTTAAAGTACAAATAATTGTTGAATGGGTACCACAAAACTTGGGCCTCTAGTTTTTAAGGCAAAATTATTAGTGGGGTTTGTGACTAGTTTGTTGATCATTGAATACGACCAAAAAAGGCTTGTGGGGTCGACATTTTTTTATGGCAAACGCCTTTATGGAGTGCCACGTGGTGGATAAAAGTGGGGCCCAAAGAATCGTACGGATGTGAATAGCAAGATACATGGTAACTGGTAAGAGCCATGGACCCATCTCCAATTTTTGATTTTTGACAAGGAGAATGCCGACATATGCTTTTCGATTTTCCAACTCTAAAGTATTTTGATTTTTTATTTGTGACCAATCTTATTTTTTAGTAAATTGAATCGTAAAAAAGTTATTATGTTTTTATAAAAATATGATTTTAATATTATGTTGTTTTTTTTTACAGTTTAGTTATTAAGTTTCTTAATTTTTATAATATTGACCGCTTAACCTGTAAACTACTAACGTGACATGTTGAGGTATCAACTTTTATGATATTTAACTTTAATTCAAAAATGTATTTTTATCATTTGGTACGCAACATATGTTTGCATATATTGTACATGCCGTCATTAATTAAAATTTATCATTTTAAAGATATAAAATAGAAACAGTAAAATGTAAAATGTAAGAAACTGAATGAAAAAAGTTTACCAATATATGGAGACTTCTACTTTGGGATTATGAAAATTGGGTCTAAAGGTATAAAATTTGTGAAGTAAATGCTTTAGTAGAAAGATACTACAATGGAGAAAGCAATTTAAAAATATTCAAGTCATTTCGAATTACAAATAAAAAAGTTATGTTAGTTTAAAAATGATATTTTGTAGATGTTTGTAGATTTTATATCCACTACCCATATATGAAGCAATGGGACCCATGCCTTAGAAACAACAACTTGAGTTATTTTATGATATAGTTTTTATTTGGATATGTTATAATGTTGGTTATGAGTAAAATTGGATAAAAGTTCATTATCTTGACATAAATTTAAAGGAATAGCAAAGATTTTGTTTTAGTTTGAAAAAGAGACAAAAGTATATTGCACGCATTGGATAAATAAAAATACAGTTAAAATATACTCATAAATGAATTTATATGAATAATAAGGCTTTTCTTTTTATAAAAAAGTAAAGCGTGTTAATATTATAAATAAATATTAATGTATAATTATAAACAATGTTAATATTATAATGAATACTAACATTTTAAAAAAATGATGAGGAGTATTATAAAGACTATTAACATTATTAAAAATATGAATATATTTTTTTCTTTTTTACTGGATGGATATATATATATATATATATATATATACACACACACATATTAGGATGGGCGTGACTTGAGATTCGGAGTACCCAAATGAACATTGATTATTGTTGTTGTGAGTAAATTGCTAGATAATCCTCACATGCACGAGTAGAGGCTCGCTACCCCTCGTGTGACCTAGGTTGGATGGCCCATAGTAGCTTGTTTGTGGATGTAAGGGCAAATTTAACATTTTTTTTGTAATATGTTCTTCACATTTAACCATCAAAATTTGTGAGTTGAACTTTGAAATTGACATGGGGTTGGGAATAGATGCATGCATGGCATTGCATTAGCATGAAATTTTTTATATCTTTTAGTCTTGTTTGAACAAAAGAAGATATCTTTTTGCATCTTTCAAAATATAAATTATGAATTTTTGAAGGATCAATTCGAGTATTGGAATTGCTATTCCTTACTGAAAATGAGTTGATCATCGGGTAGCTCACTAGACATTTCATTGTCTAAGTTATTTTAGATGTATGTTTAGATTTAGAGGCTGATGCTTAGGAGTTAGCATGAATTTTAGAAGACCCCAACTTCTGGAGAACTTGAACCTTTGTTAATGAACAACCCCACTCCTTAAAACTTTTATTAAACTTTTGGGACCATTAAACGTTTCCGCGATAAACTTGAAATTTTTGAATGATTAGCAATTAATATTTTTATTGAAAATGATTTTACAAATGGGCCCTAGCGAGGAGTGTTACAGATGAAGGTACAAATCGTCAACAGGGTAAAGGAAGAGAGCAAGTCCTCAACAACGGTGTCCGTCTAGGGGTTTCCAAAGATGTTACATATAAGATCGGTAGCGATAGTGATTGTTCAATTGAACAATGAAAAGTTTATGAAGGAGGCAGATCTGGAAAAGAGATTTAGGTGAGCACGTGAGGCTTAATGGTGGAATGAATGGTCGATTACCTTCTTGAAGGTTGTATTAAAGATGTACGACGTAACAAACGGCCACCGAAGACTCAAGAGAGAACGAAAAGAGACATAGGAAATGTAGTTTGACGGTGCCTATGGTGTATATAGGAGATTAGGGTTTTAAAGGTAAGACCGTAAGTTACAAATAGACATAATAATGATTGATGGGAAAAAGCTGTTTTTGACCAAAACTTTGGCCAAGGGTGATGTGGTTTGACGGTGGCTGATGTCAGCAAAAGGAGTCCATATTTCTTTATTTTAGAATTTAATTTTCTCTTTTAATAAATATTACAGATAATCAACAGAAATTATGAGGGGCTCAAAGGGATGCAAACATAACCTTAGTACATCTACTTCGATTCTTCTAAATAAATGAGGTCCAACAAAGTTTAATAGCGTGCTTAGAAAGAATTACATCCCCCATAATTGGAACGAAATGGTGTCCCACCACCACTTAGGTTAAATTCAATTAAATGTAATCCGGTTAAAATCAATTAAATCAGATCAAATCAAATACGTTTCAACAAAACCGATTTTAGATTGAAACCTGATCCAAATAACCAAATCTCATAGCCGATTTTGTTGAGCATATAAACAACTTTTCCTTTGCAAAATGAGATTATTTTGGAACTTTTACTTAAATTCATTTAAGTTTGCACAAAAATTACAATTTACATTCTTTTCTCTAGAACTTTATTCTATCATGTTTGTATGTATTTTATTATATAATAAACTTAATTTATGGTGGACACAAAAAATTATTATTATAAGAAGTTACTCAACTAAGAAAACCTCATGCATCCAATATTATTTTAATTTTAAATTCTATATAAGAATGCAAAAGTATTTTGTGTTTTCATATACAATATAATGAATATTATTATGCCACATTTTAAGTTACGAAAAAAAAAAAGTAAATGTAGTGTAGTGTAGCTCTACACATTTCCATTTAATTTGAGAGAAGTAATGTAAACCTAAATCAAAGAAGGGTGAGGGAAAAATAAAAACCAAAAAATAGGGAGGCCCAAAGCAATTCGACAGAAAAAAGAATTTATTACAAATGTTTTTGGCGGGAGGGGAGGTAAGTGTATAATGAAAGAAAGATAGAGGAAGTGGTTGCGTCATGTACAATGATAACTTAACTCAGGGTGGGTTGGTCTAGTTTGAATCTCAACTCAAGGCAGTTTCTTTGGTTGGTTGAACCATGAATCCCACATGATTAAAAGAGCACACACCCCTTGCCGCCTGCCCACATCTCTCCTCTAATAATATCTATATTCTATTTCTAGTTTTCTACGTGTATCAAGCATATCAAGAATTTACTGGCTTCCGCCCCAGTAGCTATATATGTCAACCACATGCCTACTACCTACTAGTTTCCAAGTTTCTAGCTCAGTCAACCAATGATCACTCATTTTTAAACATTCGACCCAACAAAGGTACCTTCATCATCAACAAAGATACCATATCTCTATATATGCATATTTATATGAATTTGTTTTTTAACGTTAGCTTATGTTTTACACAAGATATGACATGATTGGACAGGACCGTCCCTATGTCAATCGGACAAAAAATTGTCATCCAAAAAGGTGGGACAATGACTCACTCTCGATATCTCATGTGTACAAAATACATAAATGCCCATCTTGATAATTAAAAAGAGTCCTAGAAAGCTTATCCATGCTGTTTATTTCCTATGTTAAAAACATATCTCAAGGCTTTGTTTATTAGACGGGAATGGATGTGATTGTATTAGATGAGACTAGAGAAGCTTTTCTATGGTTATTTTCAAATAAAGATGAAGAATGCATTCCATCTTTTGCACACATGAAAGATTAAGTGTGTGACCTTGTTCCAAAATTTTTGAATGTGAAAAAATATTGCAATTTTTATCTCATTCACATTGCTTCCGATCCAAGTTCAGTGCATCCAACCACAGTGCAACCTATTTTTTTTGACATATACACGTAACAAATGAAGCCTTATATCATATCCTCCTACTGCAACATTGGTACACCTCATAATTTGCCCAGTTTTTGCCAAAAAAAAAAAATTATAGGAATAAATGTTGAAAATGAGGGGAAAGTCAGTTCCAGGGAAGATCATTTTGACGTTATGCATTGCCAGTTTTCTTGTTGGAACACTTTTCACTAGACACACATGGCCATACGCACCCATACTTAATGAAGTTCATTTCAAGAATTATGAACAGAAGATGAGATTATTATCATCTAAAGAATGTGACCGAAAGCGTGTAAGTACTCAGAACTTGAATCTTCATTTTTATCAAATCCAAATTTATTTCTAATCAACAACGAATAGTTTCTTTCTACCAGAAATTGGTCGAAGATAATTCAGGAGATATCATGGGAGAAGTCGCCAAGACTCATCAAGCCATCCAGTAATTCCATGGCTAGATTTGTTTGTTATAAAGGACATGACATGTCCTAGGGCAATATTTGAGAGACCAAAAACACAATCTTTATTCCACATTTTTGGGTGGTACCAAAGAATTGCATTTTTTGTCTTGTCCAATTCACCATCAAACAAAGCTTTATACAAGACTGTCTTGTTTTGTTTTGTTTTGTCTTGACCTACGTTAGCACTAGTATTTAAATGTGTAGAATATTACTCAAAGATCCACTATCTTTTTGTGTATTTATCTAGATCATTGGACAAAACAATATCCACATTAGAGATGGAACTAGAAGTAGCACGTGTAAGTCTACTCGGGCCCAAATTTATGTCAGAAAGAATGGAGGCATCTAACAAGACATCTCTACAAAAAGCATTTGTTGTCATTGGTATTAATACAGCTTTTAGCAGCAAGAAACGTCGAGACTCCCTTCGAGAAACATGGATGCTTACTGGTTCACCTTTTATTCATATTACCTTACCTAAATTTGTTTTTTTTACTATTCAGTATATCATTCCAAATGCTTGCCCCAACTGTAAGTAAATGAGAACCATAAGTTATGGGACCTATCGGTAGGGACCTACCCTATGTTGGTTGTGGGACCCATTATAGGGTATACCCATTTTACTATTTAGCAAAATGGAAAATAGCTAAAATTACATATTGACACTATGCAGGAGCAAAACTAAATAAATTGGCAAAAGAAAAAGGGATCATAATAAGGTTTGTGATAGGACACAGTGCAACACCTGGAGGTGTTCTTGATCAAGCCATTGACATAGAGGAGGAAAAGTATCATGATTTTTTGAGGTTGAATCATGTGGAGGGGTACCATGAGCTCTCCACAAAGACACAATTGTATTTTTCGACAGCTGTCTCCATTTGGGATGCGGAGTTTTATGTGAAGGTGGATGATGATGTACATGTAAATTTGGGTATGCTTGTGACTGAACTTGCACGCTATAGATCTAAACCAAGAACTTATCTAGGATGCATGAAGTCGGGACCCGTGCTCTTTCAAAAGTCGGTTTCCTTTCTCTCATCATTTCTATAATTTGATTCTTTTTGTTTGTGCTGGAATGGAAATTATGCATATTGTATCGTACATTGGATTTAATCATTTCAGAGCTAAAAAGTGAGCACCAAGGCCCTGTTTCTTCATTTCACGACTTGTAGAGAAAATAATACCCCCCCCCCCCCCCCCCTTGTTTAGATATAGAGTTTTCCAGATAAATGATTATTAAAACTTGTTAGGGGGAAATGACAGCAGTCATTAGGAAATGGAAAGGAAAATATGGGGGAAATTTGTTAATATGACTTAACGAGAAAAAGTCTCATATTCATGACTTCCTTTATTAAGTGGTTCTTTAAGTACTAAGCAAAAAAAAAACTCATCATATAACTCAGCATGTTAAGTTCTCTCTGTATTAAATCTATTAAGCTAAAAAGAACCAACACCTAAATGTTTATTTTGAAAACTAAATTGAGCAGAGGGGTAAGATACCACGAACCGGAATATTGGAAATTTGGGGAAGAAGGGAACAAGTACTTCCGACATGCAACTGGACAGATATATGCCATCTCCAAGGATTTAGCAACATATATTTCCATCAACTCGTAAGTCATAACACATAACAAGTTTCATCTCTTACCTTCATTAAAGACATGTTCATTTAGTGTTCTTGTTCTTTTACAGGGGTATTTTGCATAGGTACGCCAACGAAGATGTCTCTTTAGGCTCATGGTTAATTGGATTGGATGTTCAACACATAGATGATCGTTCCATGTGTTGTGGAACACCTCCAGGTCACTAAAAATATTTCATTTTTCTCCTATTAACAACATTAGTCCCGATATTTATTAGTATTGTTATGTGATTTCATATCCTGTGTAAAAAACTGAGCATGTATGTATGTATGTCAAATTATTGACTATTGGTCGTTATATGTGAACTGCAGATTGCGAATGGAAAAAACAAGTAGGGAATGTATGTGTAGCTGCATTTGATTGGTCATGCAGTGGAATATGCAAATCGGTTGAGAGGATGAAATTTGTTCATAACTCTTGTGGAGAGGGAGATGGTGCTGTTTGGAATGTTGATCTATAAAGGGTAATTAATGTCAACAGTGAAAAATAATAAGCAACTATTTGGAGAAGAGGCGAGAAATTGGATCAATACATAAGCTCTTTTTCAATCTGTCTCTTATATGTTTTCACTAGGTTCTTGATTTTTATTTTACCATAATATTTTTATGACTTGTGATTAATAGAATACATATAGTGTTTGGTATGATGCAATTGAGAATAGAGTGGAATGGTTAATACCATTGGAATAAAAAAAATACTATTTGTTTTGTGTGATAGAATGGAATAGATCATTCTTGAAAATGCCGTTCTTTTCTGTTTGTTAACTTTTATCCTTAGTGAGTGTTTTTCTACTTAACCATGAAATCGAGAAAAAATCCAATACAAAACATTTATTTTATAACTTTAGGCTTTTAACTAAATTATAATTTTATATTCTAAAATTGGGTAGATAATATAATTCTTATTATGATTTTATTTGGTTTTAATGAACTTTTTATTTTTGTTTTATACGCTTGTAAATAGAAAATTCATCAATTATAATAATATAATCTATTAAGTAGAGTTAAGAGTATATTTGTATTTACATATAATAAAATTTTAAAACTCATAAAAGTTCATTTTATCCATACAAATATCCAAAGATGTCGTTTAGAAAAAAGTAACCAAAGATGATCATGTAATGGACTGATTCCATTACTTCACTTCTTCCGTTAATCTATCCATTCCATTCCTTCCTCATATCAAGCAATCAGATTATGTGTGCCTTTCTTCAAATAAAAATCATGGGTGTAGGGAAAATGTATGACTTGAGTTGTATGATCTTGGAAGAGAGACTATTATTCGTATTAATTTCATCTAGAAGTTATCTAAAAGAATTCTTTTTAGTTATTGATTTGACTTAATGAATCTTGATATCCAATCTTTAAGGTGGTTTTCGGTATGAAGTAATCCATTAGGGATGAAATGAAGCATTACTGAGAAATGTAAAAAACTAAAAATCATGTTTGTTTGATACAAAATGAAATGGAATACGAATTTTTCTCGTTAACTGATTTTGATTCCATAAGGGAGAGCATTTTTTATTCATTCAATTAATGAAACTATATATTATAATTATAAATTACTTTCATTTATATAATCTTCAATTATACTAATATTTCTAAAAGAAATTCAAAACTTCAATTAAATCTTTTTTTATTTTCAAAAAAATTAACTAAATATGTCTTTTATAACAACTTTATGTCCAGTTTTCTTGGTATTTTTATTTTTATTTGCTAGCAATTCTATTGGATGCTAAATAATTCTTTTGTAACTATATGAAATACATATATCATATATTTTTTTATGAAATGAAACATGCTTATAAGTAATCAAGTAAAATTTCTTTCTTAATTTATTAGTTTAATTAATTTTAGTTCTCTATTTACATATAACAAGAAAATTATTTAAATAAATCATTTCATTTATTCGAACCAACCAACCAAACATAATAATAGCATGTTAATGATACATTCCATTATCATGCTCATTTGATCTTTGTTGTTTTTTCCATTTCTTTGTGAATTCATTCCATCATACAAAAGAGACATTAATTGGTTTGGAGATCCAAAAATATAGTTTTTGGTTGAATTAATTAGTAGATTTCCATTTTGGAAAGATGAGAATGGTTGGAACAAGTCAACACATTCAAAACTTAACCCTAAACCATGTAATAGATAAATTTATAGCATTATTACCATGTTTACAAAACATCAATTTCACTATAGGTAATTATCTATAACATTAACAATTTAAGATTGAAAGCAAAAAAAAACAAATAAATAAATAAAATAAAATAAACATTCTCAAGTTTCACAACCTAAAAGAAAAAAAGAGATGTATGTATTCAATCTAAATAAACACATCAGAGAGATCTCAACTTCAACATCCATCTTTATTGAAACAAGTATGTGAATTAAAAGATAAACTCTTATAGCACAATATAATTCTCATTACCTTGTAGTGATGCAAGAAACATATGGTGATTTTGATGTCGTTCACAACAGTGATAGTTGTGATATCAATCAATGTTTGCTTCATGGCAGACAATTGGAGAAAATGTACTCGATATTGCAGAAGAGAATCCAATAGCCACCTACAATGTAAGAAATGTGATTTGACTTTTGAGTAGTGTAGTTTAGGTCACATCATCCCCTAGTTTTGGACTTTACCTAATGCTACTATTCTACTTTTTTATAACCCAAAAAAGTGTAGAAAAAGTAGTAAAGTGAGTGCTACTGAAATATTTTAAATGTATCTTAATATTTGACAAAATGAAGGAATCTTGTGAAGGGGCGTAGGAAATTAAGATATTGTGTTACCTATAGATCCTTATGCTTCATATCAATTCTTCTAGAAGTATACAAGATGAATGAAATATCACAAAATATATAGCCTTTCAAATCCTCCTTCAGTTTGCAATTTAATTCATTATAGTGTGAACTAACAACCCTTATCCTCAATTACTTAGATATTTACATACTACTTCGGTTTTCAAGAGACTATTTGACATTTTGTACTCATCATGTCCCACACTTAAAGGCTAGAAATTTAAACATCCATCTGTTTGTTTAGTCAGGAATTCATAAGAGAAAAGATTCATATGCCAACCAAATTCATTGTCCAGTCTAGCATTTAGAACTCCTTAAAGCACTAGAAATGCCTACACCATATTTATTTGACAATGAATGCTTAACTCTTCAAAAAATTCTTGATATACATAGCTTTGGGGGAAGAGGAACATGATTATAACAAGTCAAGACATTCAAATAAAAACCCTAAACCAGGAATTTGATAGATTTAGAACTCATTGTCATGTTTTGAATGCAAGTTGTCATGTTTTAGAGGCATCAGCTACACTACCGGTAATTACCTATAACCATTAACAATCTATAGCTGAAAGTAAACAAAATTCTAAAGTTTCACAAAAAAAAGCAAGATCCATATAAAAAAAACACATAGCATTGATGTTATATGAAATGAGTTTTCGGATGGAATGATAATTATACCAACATTCGTGAATTGGAAACGTCTTACCAAAAAATTTATGCAATCAACATATAGGTTGAGAGAAGGTATCCACACCACCTATAAGGGATGTTTAGTTCTCCTTCCAAGTCGATGTGGGATCAGGTGCAGGTAGCTATGATACCATTTGTGACACATCGACACATCGACACATGCCCTAACTATGATACCATTTGTGACATCCCCCTCCGGCACGTATCACAATATTGTCCACTTTGGAATCCCGACATGAAAACTTCCCAAGGGGTCACCCATCCATGAATTTCTCTCGTCTATGCACACTTAATTACAGAGTTCTTATGGGATCTGCTGCCCTCTCGACTTTAAAACACGTTGTGATAGAGAAGGTATCCACACCCATCATAAGGAATGTTTAGTTCTTCTTCGCAGCCGATGTGGGATCGGGTGCAGGTAGCCACCCACATTGTGTATCACAACACGTTTTAAAGCTGTGAGGGCAGCAGATCCCACAAGAACTCTAAAATTAAGCGTGCTCGGGCAAGAGCAATTCAGGGATGGGTGACCTCCTAGGAAGTTTTCATGTCGGGAACCCAAAGCGGGCAATATTATGATACATGCCAGTGGGGGATGTTACAATAACGTAAGACGTTATTTTGTTAAAGGTTGCTGGCAAGTACAAGCATTGGATCCATGACGCGCCATGACAAGCTTTTTAGAACCTTTCTAAATACACTAGTTAAAATCAATGCTGTCAAGATCGGGATCATACCTAATATCATTTTATGTGTTGCAAGATCGTGATCATAAAATCGGAATGAGATCAGAAGATCCTACCAAAATGAACTTATATTCAAATTTGCTCTTAAGGTCTTGGGTGTGCAGTATACATTATTACTTGATATTGATTAAGACGTTAATATGAAGTCAACTTTAACATTTTAAGCATGAACCATAATTTTTGTTGCTACAAACCGTAAAAATTAGGAATCAAGCATCTTATTACAAAAAGAAACAAGATCAGCTTAAGATCCCAAATGAAATATCAAGAGTGTAACATGCCTAATTCGTGAAGAATTGATGAAGTTATGATGCTCTATAAGGCTTTTCACAACTTTTGATACTCGATTTCAAGTTGAATAGACCAATTTTTCAGGTTTGACCATATAATAAAACTAGAAAGGTAGGATTGGATCGTGTTAAGATCTTAAGATCCTAGTCAGTATCCTAATTTCTCACTAGAGATCTTGCTTCATATAGATCCTAGTAATATTGGGATCATTTTTGGCTTACAGGATCGTAAAAACGTAAGATCTTAAGATCAATATCGGGATCTTAACAACTATGGTTAAAAACCACTAATAGTTTAATCAAAACCGTTAATGGGTGTTGCTAAATAGACAATCCATGGACATCCTATATTAAAACTCAATTTATGATTAACTATTTATAACTAGTTTTTTCATAAAACAATGCAATTTCAACCGATAAAAATAATTAAACAACTGAGCAATATGTCTATTTTAAAATAAAATGTCTTTTTAGCCAACCCAACCACTAAGATCATCCACATCCGTGCAATGTCAATTAGTCATTCAAGCATGACACATCAGTTTTGCAATTACGTCTACATCAATGCAATATTATTCATCGTTCAAAAGTTGTCCCCATTGCCACGTCACCAACCATTTAATATTTTGTTTAAGGATATCATAAATAATAATAATAATAATTATTATTATTATTATTATTATTAATATTATTATTATTATTATTATTATAAAATATCATGAGTATAATTATCTATAAATCAAATAAAAATTATTAACATTATTATAAAACATGAAAATCCAAATATTACAAAACTGATCATCGACGTCATCATATTGGTTCCAAATTCATTTGTAATTAAGGAGGTATATATATATATATATATATATATATATATATATATATATATATATATATATATATATATATATATATATATATATATATATATATATATAATAGGGACTTGTAATGGTCGTGCTAATCACGACACATGGAGGTTTGTTTAGAAAAAATGTTTACAAATCTTAGAGCATCCACATCGCCTCTTGCAATCTCCTTTCAAAGTACATGTAGACTTCGTTTGCAAGCCAACTAAGCATATGTCTTTCAGCAGATGAAAGGCTTGCAAATCATAAATGGGACCCATCATCTTTATATAATACTATTTATATATTATATCCTTATTTTTATTAACATTCTAATTAATCAATTTCCTTTACATTATTTTAAGCACGATAGGTTCGATCATCAAATATTGTTTTCAACATTATTTTTTTATAGACTAATGGTCAAGTTCGTTATTATTTGATGAGTATTTATTTTAATAATTGTTTTTATTTAGATTACACATGGTCATTACTTATACTATTTTATTATTGAATTAATATTAAAGTAAATATCTTATAAAAAAATAAAGTAGTTATTGATGTGGCAGTGAGGACCACATTTGAAAGAAGGTTGTTATTGCACTGATGTAGAGGTAATTATAAAATCTGATGTGTCAAGTTTGAAAGACTAGTTGTATTGCACTGATATGGATGGTCTTATAAGACAGTTGTTATTGGTGTTGGGAACTAAAACATAATACATAACATAAAATAGAAACATACTTTACTATTCAATGAGTTTACAGAAATATGTTCCAAATAATTCACAATTAATTTCACCTAGAAAGCAGACCAACAACATCTTCCAACTTGTTGAGCCGCATAGAAAAAAAAAGTATTCAACTATTGAAAATAAATTAGGAATGTTGATTTATTGAGTAAGATTACATGCATCAAGAATTTTACAAAATGAAAATATAATTAGAAATACAGATGCAATTAACATCGGCCTCAGGGTAGGTATGGGATGAATTAACATAAATATGAGCTATGAAAAATTATCATGTGGTAATCTTAACTCTATTCCATATTATATTTTATATGTAGTTGTAAAACTTCTTATCCACAAAAAGGAAACAATTAAACATAATAAAAGGTCATTAAACCTAAATGAGATTATAATAAAAACAATCCATATTACTTTTACCTTCTTTGGGGGTGAAGCTCCTTAGGGGACTGGTAGCAAAGACGCGGGGTTTATTAGCGGCCTGGCCATGATGAGAGCGGTCAATGCTGTTGATTTGATGGGTCTTCTTCCACAACTATGTGACCCACAAAGTGAGCTCCTTTTGCTTCGATCATGTATGGGAATTGCAAAATTTTTCTTTGGTTTAAGGACATGCCAACTGATGCACATAGAATAGGCAGGTTTGTTTTTTTGACAAAAGATTGTGCAGGTCTATCGAGTATATAGTGGTATGAGGTTTCCTCCTACGCATTTGTAGTCTCGAGCGCCCAATCATGGGCATTACAAGACCACATCTTACGTGACAGTGGCATATATGGTATGGAATTTGATTACCTATGTGCTTTGACTCGTCTTCGCGATACGATTCCGGGATTTGACTGTAGCGGTTTCACTAATTAGGACACCCCCCTAAATCCCAAAAAGCATTGGCGTGTGCCATTTTTAGCAAAATCGTCAAAGATATGGAAGTCGACTTCGACATGACTATTAGACAGAAAGCAGTTTTTGAGTGTCTTTGGGCACCTCATGCTCAGGATTTTCTGCTAACTATTCATATTGATGGCCTTGGCCAACACATGTCTCCTGTAGAGTACCGAACTATCCTTCGTTACCGCCTCATGATTCCTCTATTCCCAATTGACGAAATATGCCCAGTTTGTCGCAAGGCATGTTTGGACACTTTTGGGGAACATGCGGTTCTTGGTAGAGAGCTCCCTGGTTTCAAGTACCGACATGATGTGGTTAGGGGTGTTCTCTTTGATGCTTGTCAGCGTGCTGGTATTGCTGTGAAGAAAGAAGGGTCAGTGAACTTTTTGACGGACCCGCAGGATGGAAGATCCACACTCAAGCCGACTGACATTTTGGTCTTTGGATGGATAGGAGGGAAGCACGCTTGTGTGGATCTTACTGGGGTCTCTCCTCTCGTCGTTTTGAGGAGTGGGGGTTTCACAGCAGGGCATGCCGCTTTGAAAGCTGTTGCGTGCAAAGTGGCAAAGCACGAGATTGCATGTATAGAAAATCAGCATGTGTTTGTACCTTTTGCATTTGATACATTTGGTTTTCTCGCGCCAGAGGCGGTGGAGCTCCTCAACAGAGTCCAACGAGTCATGCATTCTAATGTTATATCTCCTAGATCCACAGATGTTGTTTTCAAAAGAATTTGTTTTGCCATCCAGAAAGGGCTAGCGGTGCAGCTTGTTGCCCGTTTGCCTTACATAGATATGTATTGAGCTATATTTGATATCAATCAATATTACTTATTAAAAAAATCATGGATTTCTTACGATTAAATTTTTTATAGATATATATTACAATTTACATTCCATTAAAATAAGATAAAATTACAAAAAAGGTCCCTATGGTTTACTAAAGATCACAAACTCAGTCCTTGCTTTTTTTTGACGAACATGGTCCCTGTGGTTTCCAGAACTTGCATGAATGATACTTTTTGCTAAAACCATTAATTTTATTCCGTTAGTGTGAGGATAGTTTGGTCTTGAAAAAATTGCAAAAATGGTCCATGTGATTGTTAAAATTATATGGTTTAGGTCAAAAAGTGTTTTGTGGTGCATCTGTGGTCCAATTTTGGATACACTGTGCATTTTTGGTCCAAAATTGTTAAATTTAACAGCTTGGTTGTTAACTTTTTTAAAATGATAATTTTACCCTTAGGGACTATTTCTGCAACCAAACTACAAAGATCAATTCTGCATTTCTTCTTTTTAATTTTATTTAATTAATATACAATAATTCTTTTAATTAATTCCTTTTTAATTTTTTTTATTGGATTAATTTTTTTTAATTATATTACTATATATTATTAAATATATTTTTTAATCTATAATATTTATATATTAATAAGTATATTTTATTGGATTATTAATTTTATTTAATTATTTCTTTTTTTAATTTTTTAGGAAGATCCCATGGAAATGACATTGCGTAATTAAGAACAATCAAGCATGAATCAAATGATAATAGAAAGAACACAAGATGTAAATAATTTTGTTTAGCTCAATTGATGTCTGGAAGGTATTCTTAAGTGTACAAGTTTGGCAATATATGAACTCTCTCTCCTAACATTTAAGACTACAACACTATTTATAGTAGTGCCCTCAATAGACTCAAAATACATAATGTGACTAAGGCCTAAAGTACAACCTCAATGTTCACACTAAAATAGATAGATATATAAAAGTTTTATCACCTTCAATTTAAACAACACAACTTCTCTATCTATTTTCAACACAGTCTCAATTAGAAATGTCACATCATCAGATTCAATATTTCTTGATTTAACATTCTCCCCCTAAATTTTGGATCTAATAAGGAACATGCTTTTCTTCCGTGGCATTCTCCCCCTAAATGTAGAGTCTATCTATGTTGTGATATGTTGAACCTTAGGTAGTTATCTTGATTACGAATGTTTGTAAATGACGAAGGTCCACAAGACTTCGTTATGAATGTATTTACTAGGCACAGTTAGAGGTTCACCATTCAGTGTCAAAGTCCTAATATTTTTTGTATCTGCGGGTATCCTATAAATAGGGTAGGTACATAAGTGGGTTGTAACTTTTACACTCTTACACACTGAACTTTCTCTCTCATTGCAAGTTCACTTGTACTAATTCTTGATAATAGAGTTGAATCAGAATCATATTTAGATCTCGGTGTTCATACATAATCAGATTTACATTTACGATTGTTAAAACATCCTTTCAATTGGTATTAGAGCAGGAATCTACACCTCGTTTGAAGAATCTTTTTCACATTTTCATCTTAACTGAATCATTTGCTTCGATTCAATTATTTCGCAAGTTGAAACATAATTATTCATTCGATCCTTGTGATTAAAAGATTATGTGTTTGTTTTGTCAATCGTTTTGTATCCGATTTCCTTTTTTTCTTCAAGATTTTCCTCTTTTTATTTGATCAAATGGAGAAGCTGAATGTCAACACTGTGATGAACTATGCAAACTTTCTTGGATCTGCAACAAAAACTCTGATGCTACTTTCAAAGTATTACGATCAATGGGTGGATCGTATGGAAAACTATCTCAACGGTATTGATGAAGATCTTTGGCGATCGGTCGAAAAAGGACCTTATTGTGCTGATCTTGTTCAAGCGATTGGAATTGTTGGTGCCGTAAATATAAATATGAATCTCTTTAACAATATCGCTTCTAAAACACGAATCTATCACATATCTGAATGAATTTTCGAATAAGAAACAAGATCTGAAAAAAGTTCTAGAGAGAGAAAATCAAATCTGAATGGAACAATAAGTAGAATTTAATTTCTAGAACAAGAATTCCTTCCAAAAACAGAATACTTACAACACTTAAGAAGGATGTAAGATTAACGAGATCAAATTATCATTTAGGATCGTTGTTATTGAAATAGTTGCTTAAACCTCCAAAATTAAGCTCTAATACCACATATAGGATCCCATAGAAATGACATTGCGGAATTAAGAATAATAAAGCATGAATCAAACGATTATAGAAAGAACACAAGATGTAAATAATTTTGTTTAGCTCAATTGATGTATGGAAGGTAATCTTAAGTGTACAAGTTTGGCAATGTATGAACCCCCTCTCCTAACACTTAAGACTACAACACTATTTATAGTAGTACCCTCAACAGATTCAAAATACATAGTACGACTAAGGCCTAACGTACAACCTTAATGTTCACATTAAAATAGATAGATATATCAAAGGTTCTTCACCTTCGATATTGACAACACAACTTCTCTATCTATTTTTCTACACCTTCTCAATCAGAAATGTCACATCATCAGATTCAATATTTCTTGACTCAACATTCATTTTAATGGATTATTATATGTTAATAAATATCAGTTTTAATATATAATATTTATATATTCATAAATATTACTATTGGATTATTAATTTCTTTTAACTTCTTTTTTATTTAGATTAATTCTTTTTATTTGATTATTAATTTTATAATTGTATAATTTATTTTACTTGTTTTCTTTGTTAATTTAAATAAAAAAATCTCACCCATCCCACCTCTCCTAATTTATTTTAAATATTTAGAAGATAACATAATTTGTAACACCGCGACCACCATCACCTGGGGTGTTGATCAGGTAAAACTTTCGAGTTTTTGGTAGTTCAACTTAGGTAGTTTGAGGTTTTTAAAAAATTAATACTAATCGATACCTTTCTGTCACAACTAGCAAATTAGGGCTAGGATTTCTATCTTTATACAAGATAATTTCTTTGTGTAATCATGTAACCCTACTTTTGGTATAAGCCAAACTTCAACGCTATACAAGTTTATACATCCAAATTTGTGATTCAAGTCGAAACTTCCTCGTGTAAGCCCAAAATCAAACCCAATAAGTTATATCCACTCAACTTTGGGCCTTAACCCAAACATTCTCGTCCAAACCTCTTAATGGACTAAGACCTTCTTATGGGCCCTAATGGGCCGGCAGCCCTTCCAATTGATCTTTGGGCCGTGAAAACCGCTATTGGGCCCCTTTTTGGGCCAAAAGCCCTAGTTGGCCTTTATATGGGTCGAGAACCCATATTTGGGCCATTGTTGGACCGAAAATCATTTATTTGGGCTCATTGAACCGAAAATCAATATTGGGCCTCCTATTGGGCCGAAAACTCTTCCATTTAATCTTTTTGGGCCGAAAACCCATATATAGGCCTTAATGGGTCAAAAATTCTTATTGGGCCCAATGTATTCTCGATTGCCCTTCAAGCCCAAAAATATTTTCTTTCTCTTTTTCTCCTTTGGGCCGATCGGTTAGCCCACCTAATAAAAAAAAACTATTTGGGACAAATATTATGCCACCTCAATATTGTACTCCATGCATCCATGCATAATGTCCAACAAACAACTAGGAAATTCACATCAACCCTACCTAAAGTCAACCTCTACTACCCCCTTCTACTCCCTCTCATCGGCCGAACACCCCCCCTTAACCGCTCTACACTTCTCATTTCAAAACTCACCCACACTTATCTCATCCTCTCTCTAAAACTCAAAGAAGAAAAACTCTCTCTTTTCTCTCTTCAAAAATCGTGAGTTGTGTGTGTGTGTTTTCAAGAGGAATTTTCTTCAAGTCACATCTCTTGGTAAGTTCGTATCAAACTTATGATGTTTTACTTACATAATCTACTAAGATCATCCCTTATACAACATCATTTTCGTGTTTTGCCTCCTAGAACCACCTTGGTTTTGAAAATCTACTCAAGGAAGCAATCTAGGCTGAAAACCTCCTCCATCTTCCTCTTCAAAACCGAAAAAGCCCCAAGGTGAGCTTCATACCCCTATTTTTCGAGTTTTCTTTCTTTTGTGGGAGGATACAAGTCTAGTCTTGTGAAAGATCTATGTATATTTGCTTGCATGTATTTATTTTACTTGTTATGTGTGTGAAATTTTATGATATCATTCTAAAGGTCCACAAACTAGATATCCATCCAAGTCTTAAGTTGTTGGAAACAAGTTACCTTGTGTGACTTCTTATGTTTGGTTGATATATTAAAAATGTTTTAGAAATCACCATGAGACTAAAGAAAACGTAAAAATGGAACCTATTTGACAATAAAATGAGAAATGGCGTATTTTTGGTTATTTTCGGTAAAGAGGGACAATTTTTGGCAATAAAAGTAAAAATTGGGTTATTCTTGATTTTATGGTAAAAATGGGCCGAAAATGGACTTTTTAGTAAACATGGGCCATTTTTGAACAATTTAGTTAAAATGGGTCGAAAATGGTCTTTTTAGTAAACATGGGTCATTTATAAACATTTTAGTAAAAATGGACCTCTTATGGCAATTTGGGGAAAAATTGGGCCTTATGCGACAATTTTATTTTAATTGGGCCTTTATTGACAATTTTAGTAAAATTGGGCCATTATTGACAATTTTAGTAAAATTGGGCCTTTAATGACAATTTTGGTAGAATTGGGTTATTTTGACAACAATGGTAAAAATGGGCTATTCTTGACACTTATGGTAATAATGACTATTTTGATACTTAAAATTTCTAGTCGAAAATATACACTCGTAACATTATTTATAATGTTAAATAATGAAATTTAATATTCGCGTAAATTCCGTTAAGACTCTTGTGAGGCACTCATTCACTCGTACCTATCTAGTGTACATAGTAAGTCTTGTAGTTATAACCAGAGTCTCCTGGAGGAAGATCAAGATATTGTGTATAGATCTATATGGGGTTGACACCCCCACACCTGAGTTGCTCGCTACAGCTGGACATGTCAGTCTAGGGTGACAATTATCTTTAGAAACCGACGCCTGAAAAACGTCAAAACAGGCGCTCTCGTCATATTAGTATGGTTGTAACGACTCACATAGAGAATAACAATATTATATTAAAATTTACGCAAAACATATACTCCACTCATTTTATGAAGTACAAAACTATGTGTTGACTATTTTGTGTGTAAATTCACTACTCGGGTATTAGGGTTTAAGACCACAACTTTTTGTAAAACAGTAAATATAGGATTTTCTGGGAACACTCTCTATACACTTTCAAACAAGGTAAACAAAGAATAAACATGCAATTATACATGATTTAAAATGAGACTCACAAATATTTTTACAAGAAAATATTGGATTTCCTGGAAGTCACAAACCATTACAAGTTTTCTTACAAACATGCTTATGAACTCACCAACATTCTATGTTGACGCTTTTCAAAACGACTTGTATTCTCAGGAACTTAATAAGCAGGTCGGCAGCTACGGAATTTGGATATACGTTGTATTTTTGAATTATCATACATTATGTTATTTTGGATGTATTTCGTAAACAAACACAATGATGTAAACAATGCATGTTGATATCGTTAATGTATGATTATGATGGTTTCTATGTTTCATTTATATTCAATTGTTATGATATTACAAGATGAAGTCACCCGTCCCTGGACGTTTCCGCCGTCCCGGTTCGGGGGTGTGACAGATTGGTATCAGAGCATTGTTTATAGTGAACTAGCATATCTAACCATACAAGATATGCAACTATAAATACAATGGGACTAAAACACTCTGAACAACAAATAAGAAACAATTAAAAGTCTTTAGAAGAGTTGGACATCGCGGTTAAACCCAAGCAGTTATGTAATCTTATTGGGGTTAATATAGCCTGATCAACTATATTTATTCAAAATATGACCAACATTTGTTTGGGAGTGACCGGGGTGGACAGTTAATCTAAAACTTACCAACCTAATACCCAAAAGATTTAAGGAACCGAACATAAACAATTAAAGATATTATAGGAGTATTTTGGTATTATGTGGAGTCTTCATGTATTTTCTTATATCTTCTTTTGTACTCATATTCTCGTACAGACGCTATGGCTGGTTTTCATCTTCCTGGAGACCCCTACTTCCCCGATTAGGGGAATGGGGGATGGTTAGAGGCAGAGCCGGAGGAGGACCCAGAAGAAGAGCCCATGGAAGACCCGGAAGAAGAAGAAATTGACGAGGAGGTCAATGAGGACATCGAGGAGGATGCAGAGAGTGACGGAGATGACTCGGACGCAGAGTCTGAATTCATTGACCCACCCTACATGGCTAGGGTGCCTGCGCATAGGATGGGCCCCAATGGACATATGCCCCCGTGGGCCCACGATATTTGGAGATGGAGCAGGAAGAAGGGGTTGTGTCCACCGTTTGGCATGGAGCAGGGATTTTTCGACCTCAGACATGGAGGGCCGGCGGACCGAGCCCTTCTGGTGATGGTCAGGAGGACCCGGGATATCGGTGACCAGGCCCAGGCGACCACCAATCAGATGGATGCGATGAGAGCCGCGGTGGAACGCGCGGAAAGGCAGACCCGGGACATAGTGCGAGACTACCAGGAGCGGCAGGTCGCACTCGAGGCAAGGATACAGGTTACTGAGCGCCGGCTAGCTAGACTCCAAGGCACTTCCACTTCGTCATCGGCACCACCAGATACCTCCCGCCGCGAGTAGGATCCATCCTACTCACCGCTTCTATCGATGGGACTATTGGATTTAGTGTCTAAGCCCATAACTATAATTGGTATGTACTTGACCCGAGAGTAGCATGGTCCATTTGGGTTGCATGGCACCGGAACAATTTGTAAGGATGGACTTTTGAGAATAGGATATTTATGATTTATTAATATATTATAAGTTCTAATATATTAATATGAAATCATATTATTTAATTTGTATTGATCAAAAATTAGTTTGGAATTAATTTTGTGATAAAAAAAGACTAATTAAATAAATGGGGATTGATTGTGTAAATCATTCATTCTTATATAGTGGTCTTATAATCCATAATCCTTTATGTTGGGCTAAACCCATGTGGTGACCCATGGATACTCCATGGAGGTTTTAACCCATGGAGCATGAGGTATATGGAAGGTCATTAGGGTTTACATGGTGTAACCCTAGTTTGTCACATTATATAAAGTACTCCATGACATCCAAAATTGTCACTTAAGTGATAGCAAAGAGGGCTAGCCGATTTTGTGAGTCCAAGCATACTTCTCTTAAGTTCTTCTAATTGTTGGTGGTGTTGTGTGAAGCATTTGAGGCATCACACTTGGGGTGCTAGGCTCTTAAAGGCTTAAGGAATCAAGCTACAAGAAAAGGTATGTCATTCTACTAGATTTTGTATTACATATACTTCATGGTATGCTAGTTAGGATGAAACCTTGGAAAATGAAATTTTGCATGTATAATAGAGAAAACATAGATCCAAGGTTTCTAGGGTTGCATGCACACCTTAGGAGTGTTAGAATGCTCAAAACCCATCAGGGAATCTCTTTTCTTTTACTTTATGTATGTAGGACTCACCCTACGATTAAGTGATTACACTACTCATAGAGTCGTTATGCTGGCAAATGTTTATTTTCTCTATGTAGTGTAGGCCTTTCAAAGGCCAAGGTGTGCAGTTTTGTGTTTTATTTGTGATGTTGTTATCTTCTATGTTCTCTCTCTTTATTTATATTTGATATAATACAATTCAATTATAAGTACAATCGAACCACCATAACCGTTAGAAACAAAAAGGATTCATAAACTCATTGCCATTCCTGTCTCATAGAAGGAAAATGCCACGAAGATATATCCGCAAAAACACTACAGCACCACCGCCGCCGCCGCCTCCACCGAAGATAAACTCTGTTGCTTTCCAGACGGCAGTCTCGGCTGCGGTTACGTCAACTTTAGCACATATCAACCAGGGTACCAATGGAGGAGGCAACGGACAAGGAACGGGGAGTTCCAACCACGGGACTAACCCCGAACACCAGAAAACATGAACTTACAAGGACTTCACAAATGAAAAACCGAAGACCTTCAATGGAAGTAGGGGCGTGATATCTCTCATTCGGTGGTTCGAGAAAATTAAATCGCTCTTCGAAATCTGCGGCTGCCCCAAAGAGAGCAATGTGAAGTTCGCAGCCTGTACCTTTGCTGGCAGGGCGCTTTCGTGGTGGAACGACCACATCAAGGACCTAACTCTCCCGATCGCCAACGCCATGTCATGGGAAGATCTTAAATCAAAGATGTTGGAAGCATACTATCCCCGAGGCGAAGTACAAAAGCTTGAGCATGAATTGTGGAACCTGGCCGTGCAGAATTCCGATATCGAAGCATACATCGCCAGATTCAGTGAGCTGGCACTTCTGTGCCCTGGAATGATAACTTCTGAGGGCAAAAAGATCGAACGCTTTATTTAGGGGTTAACACCTCCAATCCATGGGAATGTGATCGCTGCGAACCCCTCAACGTTCAATAGTTCTAAACGCCTAGCACAGAAATTGTACGATCATGGGGATAACAAGGGCGCGAAGACTGCTGACGCTGAAAAAAGAAGGAGAAAAACCGGGGAAACAAAAGAAAGGGGTGACAGAATCAAGATTCATCTGAAAAGCAGCAAGCTGTGGCAGTCCATGCTGCTACCACTCAGTTCATACCAGCCCCCGCTGCACCAGCCTCAACCACACCAACACCTGCAAGGGCTTACGCGGGTTCTCTACCCAAGTGTGATAAATGCAATTTCCACCACAATGGTGTTGGATTAGGTGTCTAAGCCCATAACTATAATTGGTATGTACTTGAATTGATAGCAGCACAGTCCTTTTGGGTTGCCCTCAAACCTAGCAACTGGACAAGGAAATTATGAAAGGAGAGATATTAATTTATAAGATTAATAAATTAATATAAATGATTTATTAATATGTTAAAAGATTAATATATTAATTAGAAATCATTATGTTTAATTAATAGTTAGCCAGAAATTAATCAGAATTTATTTTGGGGTTAAAAATATTAATTATAAAGTGCAGGGACTAGTTTGCAATTATCTAATAGTTGAGTGGAAGGCTCCAGAACCTCCTTGGAAGGAGGTGGACGAAATCTATAGGGGAAACCCTAAGGATTTCGTCCAAGGGGGCTTGGATAAGGCCTTGGATTAACTTAGGCCCCAAGCAAAGGAGTATTAGGGTTTTCCCTAAACCCTAGATCCGTCAGCTATATAACGAGCCTCCCAGCTCCTAAATTTGGTCACTCCTTCTTTGAAGAAACCCTAGGGCCGAAATTGCATACTCCCTCCACCCTCTCTCCTTCTAGTTTCCTTCTTGCTAGTTCATGGGTGTGATTCCATTAGAGGCATTACATTTGTGGTGCTAAGCTTCCAAGAAGATCAAGATCAAGATCAAGAGGATTGTCAATTGTTTGCTATAACAATTGAAAGGTATGTAGCTCCTAAACCCTAGTTTGTTAATTTCAAAATTAGCCTCTCTCCTCTAGGGTTCTTGTTTTGAAATTCAAAGTTATATGTTCAATAGTTAAAACATAGATCCAAAGTAGGTTGCATGTGAACTTAGGAATTGTTTTCTAGTTTATTTGTTTTACTTAAAAACCCATCAGTGGTATCAGAGACAAATTTGTTTTAAATTGAACTGCTATAATGGTTGAATTGCAAATTAGGGTTTATAGCCATTAAACCCTAAAGGCCAAAATTTTCGATTTTAGGGTTTTGGTTCAAAGGGTTTTCGAAAACCCTAGCTTCCATGAACCCTAATCGAAATTAGGGTTAGGGTTTTGAAAACCCTAGCCTCCTCCCTTTAAAATTTCGAAATTTGCTTATCCCTTTTAGGGTTTCCTTGTTTTGGATAATAGTTGCCTTATTGGATAATTGAGAAAAATAAGGAAATTATCCTATCCCCATATTTTTGAAATCTAGAAGGGATATGGATTAGGATTAAATTAATTGTTTAATTTGATTAGATAATCCTTACAAGATTTAATAAATTGATTAAAAGTTAATCATCTCATCCCCTAAATTTCGAAATTTGCTAGTTATTTTAGGGTTTTATCATTTTTTGGATAATTATTGCCTAATTGGATAATTGAGAAGAATAAGGATATTATCCTTTACCCTAATTTTCGAAATTTAGAGGGATAAGGATTATGATTAAATTAATTGTTTAATTTGATTAGATAATCCTTACAAGGTTGATTAAAAGTTAATTAATAGATAAATATTAAATCTAGTTATTTGGTTTATTTTAAATTTAAAATTAATGGCTTAATTTTCGAAATTTATATATAAACCTTAAAGTTTTAAAAAGTTTAAAACACACCTTATATATATATTATAATTAAAAGTTTAATATTATATATGTATAAGAATATGGTCAGTCAAATCGCTAGTATGCCTCATTCACGAAGCTAGTCTATAAGGGGGGTATAAGGAAACTGCCTATAAAATGGTAGTTGAATGGGTGTCCACTCTCACCCACCGCTTCCTTGATTAGTGAAGGGTCGTTAGCAGAACGGGTTTGATAGGACAACTACATCTCATTAAAAGTATAATGTTATTAAAGAAAGTACTAGAACATTATTTTACAAAATCCCAACTCTAGTTACTTTAGGAAAAATGTGAAAAGTATGCTAATCCATGAAATTGCACATTCTGCTTTATTGGTCGTTAGTGGAGCGTGTGTGGTTAACCAGCACACTAAAAGGCACTAATAAAGAGTAGTAATAGGTATCTCATAATTGTCATTTTGATGGAGCGTGTGTGGTTTACCAGCACATCAATAGTTAATGATAAAGACAATGAGGTTACCAAGCACATTTGCATGGTTATTCACATCTTGTTTGTGATCCTCGGCATCCCAGTCACAAATAGAAGAACATAATCCGAGATTTAAACATGCCATTGAAAAGTTCAATGAATCTCAAAAGATCTAGGAGTTTCCAATACATTTAAAACTTAACCTTCTTTCTTGTTTTTCATGGTGGAAATTGGTAAATCGTCATTTACCTACCTTCAAATATTCTGCAAATTGGATTACGGCATCCCTCTTCCAATTTGTGGAATATTGTGTTGGATCCTAGCCTTGATGTTTCGTTTGGGTGTTACATCAAGGATTCTAATCAACCTGACTTGAATTTCTCCCGTTTTGTAGATGTCTGAATCTAACAATGGTCTTCCCAAATCCATTGGAACAAGCTTTCCAAATGAAGATGGCATTCCAAGATATGATCAAGGAAATGAGAGTCATGCTTCACTTCCTCCACCTCCTCCAATTGTTCTCCCTGACCCACAAGTTCAAAGGCTTGAAAAGTTCAAGCTCACTCAATCCCTATTGGCACGTAAGCACGAAGATGGGAAACCTGTGTGTGCACACGTCTTAGAGATGAAGTCACACATTGATAGGTTAAGGATGTTGGGTGTCGATATCTCAGAGATGTTGGCTGTTGACTGGGTTCTTCAGTCACTTCCTGATTCGTATAGTGAGTTCGTAAGAGAGTACTATACGATGGTTCACGACGTGACCCTCATTGATTTGACCTATTTGCTGATTGCAGCTGAATCAACAATGATCTGACGTACTGATCAAGCAAATTTGTCTTGTGAATCAAACTCCCAAACTTCAATGGACATTGAAAATGGTGACATTGGAAATCCAGAAAAGGTAAATTCTGAGATAGTTCCTTGTGCTATTCCAAAAGAGTCCATTTGTTTCTATTGCCAAGAGAAGGGGCATTGGAGACGAAGCTGCCCTATTTACCTGAGAGATCTAAGAGATGGGAGAGTCAAGACGTATGGCTCTGCTTCAGGTAAAATCCACTATCTAACTCCATTAAGTTCCTATTCATTGATTCTTAATACATAATGTGATAAGATTACATTTGAATGTTTTGCAGGATCAGAGAAAAGAGAGGAAGCTTGATGGAAAAGCAAGATGAGTCTGATCACGAAGAAATGGATCACGATCGCATGGATTCGAAGATCAGATTTTAAGCTTAGAAAGTTATGATAGATTTGATTACATAGTTTTTCAGTTGATTTTGTATTGTAAGGACATGTTTTCCGCTGCGTTTATGAATAAAATAAAAAATTTTGGTTTGAATAATTTTATATATCCTTGCAATGAAATCGTTATGAAAAATTGATGTTTGTGTATTGTTATCAAAAATGGATTTGATTCTTAATTATGTTATTTGTGGAAATGTCGAGAATTTGCCAAATAAAGGAAGATTCTCATCGCCCAAGTTCAGTTGGACAGAAACTTGGAGTCATGCAACTTGGTTGCGTGATGAATAAGAAACTTCATATTTGGAAATTAGACTAATTCTTTGACAAAGTGTCAAGAGAAGGACTAGGAGATCGAGTACACTAGGTTGTGCATTGATCAAGTCCACCACAAGAGTGATAAAGATATTCGTCATGATTTACTAAAGTTTAGTGAATATGGTTATACTTATAAGATTAAGTACAATTTTGAGTTGATTGAAAGAGTTTCAATCAATAGCAGAACGAATAAGAAGAATCAAGAAGGCAGAAAGATAAAAGTTTCTCTATTCTAAGAAGAAGGGAGAGTACCTTTTATTGTGTTTTATGATAAGTCTTAATGATTAAAAAACCATGTCTCAATTGATCCTCCAAGTAAGTCTTAGTACATTTGTATGTCCAAGAAGAGGAATCAAGAATTGTAGAAATGGTTAAAATCAAGAAGTCAATCATACTTCATTCCAATATCAAGTCTTAGAGTTATATTCCAAGATTGTGAATTGAGTGACAGGTCTTAAGTAGGTTTATAACACTCATCAAATGTGGAGTTTGGAAAAGTCTTTGTTAATCTTGCACATTTGAAATTGGTAAGTTGTGCTGTCTTGGATAAGACAAAGACCAACTAGGACCAATTATGTGAAGTGTTTTGTCTTGATAAGAACTACACTAACTCTTGAATATTTGTTTTTTCTAGGAAAGGTTCCTGACAAGAGAATCATATATGTCAAGAGGTCAGTGGGAGTCTCAATTGTCTTGAAAAGTTTCAAGTACAAATCAAGAATAAACTGATAGTTAATCACTAGCACACGACTTGAGGTTTCTAACCTATCGTGTTCACATATTATTGTTTATGTGCCATTACAGGTTGGTCAACTATGCATGTGAGTTCTATGAGATCTCAATGGGTTGCATAGGGGCAAGGCACCTTGATCAATGGAAAGTACATTGAAAGGTAGGGGTGAGTTGCTAAATAACTTGGAAGCAAAGGTGGGACTCTTGATGGCAAGAAATTGAGAATGGACAAGTTCGATCCATAAGAGTTTGGATTTGTCATAATTGTTGTCTTATGATTATGGTTATGACAAATTCGCATGGATAGGAACACATACACCACAAAATATGAGTGTTATAAGGTTTCTCTCCTTCATGAAAATGATTGTGAGGAAACGCTTTCACTAAGAAAGATTTTGAAGATAGCATTATGTAATTTGTATTTCTTAAATTCGATTATGATTACGGCATCCCTCTTCATAGTTCGAATTGTGGGAAATGGCAAATAGGTCTGAACATTTTAGACTTGTTCTAGAAATGTTTAAACACACATATGGGTTATCTAAGGAAAGGTGTATGAGTTCGAGAAGCTTAGATAAAGGATTATCAAAGCATCTCGGTTTCAGAAATCTGAACTTTGGAATAGAAAGTCGATAAGTAATTGGTTTCTAGAAGTCCAGCTAATTTCTGAATACGTGTCAAAGCTAGTGGGAGCATAAATGTTATGCTAAGATAGATATAATCATCATGTTAGTGGGAGCATGATTATTATTATTTTAAGTATTGCAAGTTGGCAATATTAATTATAGAAAAACAAAAGTTTCAATTTGCAAAGTTGCATGAGTTGAAAAGTTATTTTTGCTATAATTAAGGGAGAGAATATTATACTTCGTTTCAAAAATCTAAAGATTAGATTGAGAAATTTTAATAAATTTAGTCAAAGGATACATAGTGTGTTCTTAAATTTCAATTATGATTACGGCATTCCTCTTCATAGTTCGAATTGTGAGAACATGACACATAAAATATTATGGCAGAAGATTGATAAAGTATCATATCTTTATGTAAGAACATTATGCATCGTGTCCCATACGCTTCGGGTATAGGATCGATTTCAAATGCTATAATATTTGACCATTCTTAAATTTTCCAAATGTCTAGCACATTAAAAGGGAAAAAGGACTAGAATCGGTTTTGACTAAAATAATTAAACAACTATCAAAGAACGATCCAAAGTTCGTTGAGGATTGGTCGCTTGTGAGTAGTTGGAAGTATGGTATTGGATGGACCATATCAACATTATTATGAATAGATAAGATTCTATTAAGAATGAGTTGTCATATGGCAAATATGGAAATGTTTCCATATTGGGAGTTGGATGTTGAGAGTCTATGTCTAGATTAGAAACTTTTATGCAAGAAGGATGTTCAAAGGAATGTACTTTGAATGTGAGACTTCGCGTCTATGGAACTATCTTGTGACATTTTTTGATAAGAGTACTTTGTAATTTCATTGGCCAAGTCTTGGTGACTTTTGTGCTATGACTTTGCGAAATGATCGTTGCATAAAATGTTAGAATCTAGCATATTCTAGTAGTAGCAAGAACCTTGTGTTCTAACACTAATAATAAGGATTGGGAATTGTGAAATGAGCATCATTGGAAAAGTTTTTCAATTGATCTATTTCACAAAGTAAGGACCATAGGAAACAAAGTGTGCATGCTTGGAGTATGGGACAATTGTTGTTAAAATTCAAGTAATAAGTTGATTACTCGAAACATTATACAATGAATAATGTGTAATTAATATGGTGACTAAATAAAAGGAGTTTTGTTTATACTCAAAAGTTTGGGACCATATTGGATTCGACTATTATTATTGTGTTTCAATTTGCATGTTTTGACTTCCAGGATAACTGGGTTATTCGAAACTCCACAGTCGCTCGTACTTTTGGAAGTAAGTAGTGAATTAAGACTGTCATGAATTAGAATGCAGATTGTCTAAGGATAGACATGGCAATAGAATTGCTGCAATGTTCATGAGTACTCAGAAATTGAGATTTGAGTATTGGATAAACCATCGCTCAGAGTATCACTTCATGGAATTCATCACGAGTAATACTGAGACGATAATATCTTATAATCTTGAAACGAAGATATATGAGTTGTAATTTACAAAGTCGGTTATACATTGGTGATATGAAAACACATCAGTAACTTGGTGTTATAAAACGTATTGTCATGTATAATTTGATGAGTAAAAGATACAAGCATATGAGTCAAAGTTTATTCGTTCCTTTTGCCCTAACCGGAAAAGCGATATATGTGGAGCCCTCGATGATTTGGTGTTGACTTATGTGCTGGGCCCAGCCAGGATTAAATTGATGTGTTCAATTAGAAGTCCTACATCATCACAAATCAGAAATCGGGAAACATAGATTCTGGACAAAGAGATTGATTTCATTCCATGTCTTATGTCTAGGGATATCTAGCAGAACGAAGGATTATATGATCACTTATCTTAGGACACGTAACTGACTGGGTCAGAGTTCGGCAGCAGCTTTTGGAAGCTACAATTTGCTGGTCAAATTTAGAAGGCATACTAGCAATTATAGTTACAGACTTATCCAAGTGGGAGACTGTTGGATTAGGTGTCTAAGCCCATAACTATAATTGGTATGTACTTGAATTGATAGCAGCACAGTCCTTTTGGGTTGCCCTCAAACCTAGCAACTGGACAAGGAAATTATGAAAGGAGAGATATTAATTTATAAGATTAATAAATTAATATAAATGATTTATTAATATGTTAAAAGATTAATATATTAATTAGAAATCATTATGTTTAATTAATAGTTAGCCAGAAATTAATCAGAATTAATTTTGGGGTTAAAAGTATTAATTATAAAGTGCAGGGACTAGTTTGCAATTATCTAATAGTTGAGTGGAAGGCTCCAGAACCTCCTTGGAAGGAGGTGGACGAAATCTATAGGGGAAACCCTAAGGATTTCGTCCAAGGGGGCTTGGATAAGGCCTTGGATTAACTTAGGCCCCAAGCAAAGGAGTATTAGGGTTTTCCCTAAACCCTAGATCCGTCAGCTATATAACGAGCCTCCCAGCTCCTAAATTTGGTCACTCCTTCTTTGAAGAAACCCTAGGGCCGAAATTGCATACTCCCTCTACCCTCTCTCCTTCTAGTTTCCTTCTTGCTAGTTCTTGGGTGTGATTCCATTAGAGGCATTACATTTGTGGTGCTAAGCTTCCAAGAAGATCAAGATCAAGATCAAGAGGATTGTCAATTGTTTGCTATAACAATTGAAAGGTATGTAGCTCCTAAACCCTAGTTTGTTAATTTCGAAATTAGCCTCTCTCCTCTAGGGTTCTTGTTTTGCAATTCAAAGTTATATGTTCAATAGTTAAAACATAGATCCAAAGTAGGTTGCATGTGAACTTAGGAATTGTTTTCTAGTTTATTTGTTTTACTTAAAAACCCATCAAGTGGTGCATGCCGAGACTTACAATGCACCAGCTGCAATCGAAAAGGGCACACCGCCCTGTATTGCAGATCTCAGCGCCAACAAAACAACCCTCAACCCAACAATGTCGGGGCCAGTCGAGCATGCTACAGATGTGGGGAGACTGGCCATTTTAAGCGAAACTGCCCCAAAACCAATAATCAAGGTGCGGGAGGATCGGGTAGGGTACTAGCAATGGGACAGGGGGAGGCGGTGCAAGACCCACTGTAGTCACGGGTACGTTTCCCTTCAACAACACTTATGCATGCATTTTATCTGATAGTGGGGATGAACGAAGTTTCGTGAGTCACAAATTCAAACACCTAATAAATCAAAACCTCCAAAAGCTAAGAAAAGCCTTCACGGTGGAGATGGCTAATGGAAAAACCGAAACAACCAAAGACATTTTCATAGGGTGCACATTAACACTAAATAACCACTCGTTTCAAATCAACTTGATGCCGATTAATATTAGAAGTTTTGATGTGATCATCGGTATGGATTGGTTAAGGCTCCACCATGCCGATATTATGTTCCACGAGAAGGTCGTTCGCCTTCACTTACCCATCAACGAAACACTAATTATCTACGACGATAAACTCGGCGCAAACCTTCGTCTTATCTCGTGCATCAAGGCACAAAAGTGCCTGCATAAAAAGAATCTTGCCTTTCTAGCCCACGTAGTGGACAAACAGAAAGAGGAAAAGAACATCAAGGATATTCCAGAGGTGCACGAATTTCCAAACGTATTTCCGGAAAACCTCCCAGGAATACCCCCTGAGTGACAGGTCGAATTCCGAATTGACCTAGTACCCGGAGCCACACCGATTGCCAAATCGTCGTATAGATTAGCCCTGGCAGAAATGCAGGAGTTATCTAGCCAATTGAGCGAACTGCTAGACAAAGGATTCATTAGACCGAGCTTTTCACCATGGGGAGCTCCGGTCTTGTTTGTCAAACATAAGGATGGATCTTTCCGAATGTGCATCGATTATCGTGAGTTAAACAAGCTCACCATCATGAACCAATACCCCCTCCCTCGGATTGATGATCTATTTGACCAGCTTCAAGGAGCCATTTACTTTTCCAAGATAGATCTAAGATCCGGATACCACCAACTACAAGTCCGAGAAGAAGATATACCCAAGACATCTTTCTGAACTCACTACGACCATTTCGAGTTCGTGGTAATGCCCTTCGGTCTAACGAATGCACTCGCAACATTTATGGAGCTAATGAACCGAGTCTGCCGACCGTTCCTCGACAACTTTGTGATTGTCTTCATCGATACTCGTTTATTCTCGTAGTAAAGAAGAACATGGCCAACATCTACGACATGTCCTGGAAACTATAAGGGTGGAGAAGCTATAAACAAAATTCTCCAAATGTGAGTTCTGGATTCGTAGGGTGGATTTCTTGGGACACGTAGTTAGTAAAGAAGGGATACATGTGGACCCTTCCAAGATCAAAGCTATTGAGGTCTGGGCAACCCCGAGGATGCAAACGGAGATCAGGAAATTCTTAGGCCTTGTTGCTTATTAAAGAAGGTTCATTCAGAATTTCTCCAAGATCGCCAAGCCCCTCACCACCCTAACCCAAAAAGGCGTACCCTTCAACTGGGATGCAAAACAAGAAGCTGCTTTGAAAACCCTGAAGCAAGCCCTCTGCAGTGCTCCGGTGTTGTCTCTGCCAGAGGGAACGGAAGATTTTGTAGTGTATAGTAACGCTTCCAATCAAGGGTTAGGTTGTGTACTTATGCAGCGCAGAAAAATGATAGCTTATGCATCCAGGAAACTAAAGACCCACGAAGTAAACTATACCACTCATGATCTCGAGCTGGGAGCTGTGGTCTTCGCTCTAAAGATTTTGAGGCACTACCTCTATGGTACGAAGTGCACCATCTTCACAGACCACAAAATCCTCCAGCATATCTTGAATAAAAAAGAACTAAACATGAGGTAGCGGTGATGGGTCGAACTGCTAAACGACTACGAATGCGAGATCAAGTACCATCCAAGCAAGACTAATGTGGTGGCCGATGCCTTAAGCAGAAAAGAATACGCTGGTCGCCGAGTAAAAACACTAACGATGACCATCCATTTCCACTTGTCTTCACAAATCAAGGAGGCTCAACTGGAAGCCTTGAAGCCAGAGAACGTCGCAAGTGAAGCATTACGTGGGATGGACAAGAATCTCAAAATCAAAGAGGATGGAGCATACTATCTCATGGACCAGATCTGGACCCAAAATTTGGAGGATTCAGAGACGTAGTCATGAACGAAGCACACAAGACACGATACTCCGTCCACCCGGGTTCCGATAAAATATACCTGGATATCAAGCAACATTATTGGTGGCCTAATATGAAAGCTGAAATTGCTACCTACGTTGGCAAGTGCCTGACTTGCACAAAGGTTAAGGTAGAATATCAGAAGCCCTAGGGATTATTACAACAGCGAGTGATACCTAGTGGAAATGGGAATGAATAACAATGGATTTTATAACCAAATTGCCTAAGTCGGCTGACGGACATGATGCCATTTGGGTGATTGCCGATCGGTTGACTAAATTCGCCCACTTCCTACCAATAAAAGAAACTTATAAAATGGAGAGACTAACACGGATCTACATAAAGGAGGTGGTGAGACTACATGGAGTACCGATATCTATTATATCTGACCGAGATAGTAGATTCACCTCACGATTTTGGCAGTCACTCCAGAAAGCATTGGGAACTCAGCTGGATATGAGTACTGCCTACCACCCCCAGACTGACGGCCAAAGTGAGCGAACCATTCAAACACTAGAAGATATGCTCCGAGATTGTGTAATAGATTTTGGCAAGGCATGGGATACCCACTTTCCACTAATCGAATTCTCCTACAACAACAGCTACCACACAAGCATTAAAGTCACTCCCTTCGAGGCCTTGTACGGTCGGAAATGCAGATCACCTCTCTGTTGGGCTGAGGTAGGAGACACCCAACCGGAAATGGGACAAGTACCAAACAGCACCCTCACATGACCTGAGATCATCCGGGAAACAAATGAGAAAATCGTCCAAATCAGGGCACGACTCCAAGCATCTCGGGACAGACAGAAAAGCTACATTGACAAAAGACGAAAGCCGCTGGAGTTTCAAGTAGGAGATCGCGTACTGCTAAAAGTCTCTCCGTGGAAAGGGATGATACGGTTCGGAAAGCGGGGAAAGTTAAACCCACGATACATCGTACCATTCGAGATCTTTGCCAGGATCGGTCTGGTGGCTTACAAGCTGCAACTACCATCGGAGCTCAGCAATGTACACCCTGTCTTTCACATGTCAAACCTGAAGAAATGCCTATCGGACGAAACCCTTGTTGTTCCACTTGATGAGATTGAGGTGAATGAAAATCTCCTGTTCGTTGAGGAACCAGTCGAAATTATGGATAGGGAAGTGAAACGTACGAAACAAAGCAGCATTCCAATTGTGAAGGTTTGATGGAGTGCCAAATGCGGACTTGAATTCACATGGGAACACGAGGATCAGATGATGCAAAAATACCCTTATCTCTTCTCTAGTTCTTAAGGATAGCTTTTGAAAGAATTTCGGGACGGAATTTCCTCTAACGGGGGGATGATGTCATAACTATTAAATTAGGGCTAGGATTTCTATCTTTGTACAAGATAATTTCTATGTGTAATCCTGTAACCCTACTTTTGGTATAAGTCAAACTTCAATGCTATACAAGTTTATACATCCAAATTTGTGATTCAAGTCGAAACTTCCTCGTGTAAGCCCAAAATCAAACCCAATAAGTTATATCCACTCAAATTTGGGCCTTAACCCAAGCTTTCTCGTCCAAACCTCTTAATGAACTAAGACCTTCTTATTGGGCCCTAATGGGCCGGCAGCCCTTCCAATTGATCTTTGGGCCGTGAAAATCGCTATTGGGCCCCTTTTTGGGCCAAAAGCCCTAGTTGGCCTTTATATGGGCCGAGAACCCATATTTGGGCCATTGTTGGGCTGAAAATCATTTCTTTGGGCTCACTGAACCGAAAATCAATATTGGGCCTAAAACTCTTCCATTTAATCTTTTTGGGCCGAAAACCCATATAAAGGCCTTAATGGGTCAAAAATTCTTATTTGGCCCAATGTATTCTTGATTGCCCTTCAAGCCCAAAAATCTTTTCTTTCTCTTTTTCTCCTTTGAGCCGATCGGTTAGCCCACCTAATAAAAAAAAACTATTTGGGACAAATATGATGCCACCTCCATATTGTACTCCATGCATCCATGCATAATGTCCAACAAACAACTAGGAACTTCACATCAACCCTACCTAAAGTCAACCTCTACTACCCCCTTCCCCTCCCTCTCATCGGCCGAACACACCCCCCCCCCCCTTTAACCCCTCTCCACTTCTCATTTCAAAACTCACCCACACTTATCTCATCCTCTCTCTAAAACTCAAAGAAGAAAAACTCTCTCTTTTCTCTCTTCAAAAATCGTCAGTTGTGTATGTGTATTTTCAAGAGGAATTTTCTTCAAGTCACATCTCTTGGTAAGTTCCTATCAAACTTATGATGTTTTACTTACATAATCTACTAAGATCATCCCTTATACAACATTATTTTCGTGTTTTGCCTCCTAGAAGCACATTGGTTTCGAAAATCTCCTCAAGGAAGCAATCTAGGCTGAAAACCTCCTCCATCTTCCTATTCAAAACCGAAAAAGCCCCAAGGTGAGCTTCATACCCCTATTTTTCGAGTTTTCTTCCTTTTGGGGGAGGATACAAGTCTAGTCTTGTGAAAGATCTATGTATATTTGCTTGCATGTGTTTGTTTTACTTGTTATGTGTGTGAAATGTTGTGATATCATTTTAAAGGTCCACAAACTCGAGATCCATCCAAGTCTTAAGTTGTTGGAAACAAGTTACCTTTTGTGACTTCTTATGTTTGGTTGATATATTAAAAATGTTTTAGAAATCACCATGAGACTAAATAAAACGTAAAAATGGACCCTATTTGACAATAAAATGAAAAATGGGGTATTTTTGATCATTTTCGGTAAAGAGGGACAATTTTTGGCAATAAAAGTAAAAATTGGGTTATTCTTGATTTTATGGTAAAAATGGGCCGAAAATGGTCGTTTTAGTAAACATGGGCCATTTTTGAACATTTTAGTAAAAATGGGACGAAAATGGACTTTTTAGTAAACATAGGCCATTTATAAACATTTTAGTAAAAATGGACCTCTTATGGCAATTTGGGGAAAAATTGGGCCTTATGCGACAATTTTATTTTAATTGGGCCTTTATTGACAATTTTAGTAAAATTGGGCCATTATTGACAATTTTAGTAAAATTGGGTCTTTAATGACAATTTTGGTAAAATTGGGTTATTTTGACAACAATGGTAAAAATGGGCTATTTTTGACACTTATGGTAATAATGACTATTTTGATACTTAAAATTTTGTAGTCGAAAATATACACTAGTAACATTATTTATAATGTTAAATAATGAAATTCAGTATTCGCGTAAATTCCGTCAAGACTCTTGTGAGACACTCATTCACTCGTACCTATCCAGTGTACATAGTAAGTCTTGTAGTTATAACCAGAGTCTCATGGAGGGAGAGCGGGATATTGTGTATAGATCTATACGGGGTTGACACCCCCACACCTGAGTTGCTCGCTACAGCTAGACATGCCAGTCTAGGGTGACAATTATCTTTAGAAACCGACGCCTGAAAAACGTCAAAACAGGCGCTCTCGTCATATTAGTATGGTTGTAACGAATCACATAGAGAATAACAATATTATATTAAAATTTACTCAAAACATATACTCCACTCATTTTACGAAGTAGAAAACTATGTGTTGACTATTTTGCGTGTAAATTCACTACTCGGGTCTTAGGATTTAAGACCCAACTTTTTGTAAAACAGAAAATATAAGATTTTCTAGGAACACTCTCTATACACTTTCAAACAAGGTAAACAAAGAATACACGTGCAATTATACATGATTTGAAATGAGACTCACAAACTATTTTTACAAGAAAATATTATATTTTCTGGAAGTCACAAACAATTACAAGTTTTCTTACAAACATGCTTATGAACTCACCAACATTCTATGTTGATACTTTTCAAAACGACTTGTATTCTCAGGAACTTAATAAGCAGGTTGGCAACTAAGAAATTTGAATATCCGTTGTATTTTTGAATTATCATACATTATGTTATTTTGGATGTATTTCGTAAACAAACACAATGATGTAAACAATGCATGTTGATATCATTAATGTATGATGATGATGGTTGCTATGTTTCATTTATATTCAATTGTTATGATATTACAAGATGAAGTCACCCACCCCCGGACGTTTCCGCCGTCCCGGTTCGGGGGTGTGACAATTTCCTATACTTCACTTCGGATAATTGGGTTAGAGTAGATCGTGTTTTATTTCAAGTCGGGTATATTTGGGTTTACCCAAGAATTACCGATAATTTTTTTTGGATACATTTAGGCCCCACAAAGTTTTCTTCATTATGTACAAAATGATAATCAGGTATCTATGTATATGTTTGTCATTATGAAAATCTAAAAAACCCAAAACGTAGTTACAATGACGGCTTAAACTTTTTTATGGAGTAATTTTTTCCATTGAAAAGAAAAGAAAAGCGATCACATTGAGTTTTGATAAAACCATATATACTATAAATTAGGGTTTCTCTTAATTACTATAGGGAAATGTAATATTCTATTTATTTTCTTGTAAAATAAGGTATCCTAAAGATTTTAAATGAACTTAATTAATATAATTATTAATAACAAGTATAAAAGTGAAAAGGAAAAAAATTACTTGTTCGTGAGTAATGAAGAAAACATGTCCATAGAGACCCGATTATCATTTTGTACGTAATGAAGAAAACTTTGTGAAGCACAAATGTATCAAAAAATTTATGGGTAATTTTTGGGTATACCCGAATATACCCGACCCGAAATAAAACGCGATCTACTCGAACCCAAATATCCGAAGTGCAATATAGGCTAGGTATAGTTATTACTAATTTTTTTTAAAACCTTTAAACTACCCGATCCGAACTACCCTATACCCGGAAGTTATACCAGATCAACACTCTAATGGTGGTGGTGTTGTAAAGAATACATTTTATCTTTCAAATATTTAAAATAAATTAAAAGAAGCGGGGTGGTTGAGATTATTTTTCAGATTTTTTTATTTAAAATAACAAAGAAAACAAGTAAAAGAAATTAAAAACAATTAACAAATTAAAAAGATTAATATTCCAATAAAAAGAATTAATGTAAATAAAAAAGAAATTAAAAAAAATTAATAATCTAATAGTAATACTTATTAACGTATAAATATTACGTATTAAAACTGATATTTATTAATACATAATAATCCACAAATAAAAAAGGTAATTAGATGAAGTTAAATTCAATAAAGTAATATTTATTAATATATAAATATTATATATTAAAAAAATATTTATTAATATACAATACTACAATAAAATAACTAATCAAATAAAAAGAAATTAAAAATGAAATTAATTAAAAGAATTAATGTATATTAATTATATAAAATTAAAAAGAAAAGATACAATAATGATCATTCTAGTTTGGTTGCAGAAATAGTTCGTGAAGGTAAAATTGTTATTTTAAAAAAATAAAAGTTAATATTTTTGGACCAAAAACGCACAAGGTATCCGAAATTAAACCATATTATACCCAAAAACATTTTTAAACTAAAACCATATAATTTTGACAATCACATGAACCATTTTTAAAATTTTGTATTTTGTATTTCTAGATAGTAGAGACTAGTTTGTAACAATAGGTAAGCCATAAATGCCATAATCTTTTTCTATATTTTAAGTTTAAAAGTTTATAACTTTTCCACCGTTTTACCTTTTAAAATTTCATTTTCACCCTTCAATTTAAACTTGGTAAAATGTTATTTTTTACTACTTCATTTTTTAAACTTTCTTCTTTATCCCCATATTATATATAATTTGATTTTTTAATATACCTTCCATTCGTTAACCTAAAAGCTATTAGTTTACGTTTTTATTTTTATATATTTGTCGGTATAAATTTAAGGTGGATAACGTTCCAACGTGAATTTAAAACTTCGTTCGATAATTCTTTAAAAAAAACTTATTTTTTATTCACGTGCCGGTATAAATTCGAGTGTGTTTACGTTTTGACGTATTTTTGTTTACGTTTTTGTGCTTAATTATATTTACGTTTCCTACATATTAGTCGGACCACATAACAATTTCCGCTTCTTAACTTAAAAAATCGTTGTTTATATATATATATATATATATATATATATATATATATATATATATATGTGTGTGTGTGTGTGTGTGTGTGTGTGTGTGTCTGTCACACCCCAAAACCGGAACGACGGAAACGTTCTGGGGCGGAGGACGTCATGTGTAGTATCACAACAATTGTATCATAGCAATCATAGTAAACACAACCAAACATTGAATACATATATGAAAAAGGTTTACATTGACTTAATACATAGTTTTGTTTATATCAAAAGTAAAATAGAAGGACGTGACTCTAACGCTCCGACTCCTCCAAACTCCTGGAAGTAGCTGTCTACTAATTCCCTGATAATATAAGCAGTTTTGAAAGAGTATCAACATATAGCTGGTGAGTTCATAAACGATGTTTGTATATTGAAAACCAGTTGTTAATTCTAAAAATGTTTGTATGATTGGACTACCAGTAGGTGTATTATAGGATCAACATTGTATGAAAACCGTTGTATGAATTGTCTTGTTTGAAAAACCCAGGTTTCTACCCGTACGTATAGTTGTATTAGTTTTCCTTGAGAAACCATGTATTTGTCCGTACTTGTACTAAACAAGTATTGTTCGTGTGTTATTATTACATGAGTAAATCGTTGTTATCTATATTGTGAGTGTCATGACCATACTTTGAGTTGATATGGCGCTAATCGGGCACCAATATCTTTTATGACTTTGTCACCCGTAGACCTGCCGGTCATACTGTAGCTAGCAGCAAGGTGCATGATAGTCAGACCCGTATAGTTCTATACACAACAGTGACGCTCTCCCTCCAAAAGATTCTGATCACAAGTGCTAGTCCTTCACTCAGTTAAGTTTGTGAGTGTTACCAAGGACGTGTCTCCAACTAGACTAACAAATTTACAAGTAATAATGCTGAAAACCCTTTTTGTAAATAACTGAAAGAATTATAAAGTATGAGTTTGTAAACTGTGGTATGAATTCCCAAACTATACCTATTATAGTTTGTGTGTACGTATATGTATAACCTTGTATGAATTCCCAAACTATACCTATTATAGTTTATGTGTACGTATTTGTATAACCTTGTATGAATTCCCAAACTATACCTATTATAGTTTGTATGTTTGTAAGTGTAAATCATGTATTGTTCTGAAAACTATGTGGTTAAGTTCGCACATTGAAAACGTCCCTTATGCTCAGCATAATACAAAAGGGATAAAATATCTAAAATATTTTGTAAAACTATAGAAACTGTGTGTTTGTACTGATTTCGTCCGTTTTAAGTTTACTGAAATCCGTTTGTGTAACTTTCATAAAATCAGTTATGTTTGGCTTGTATTCCCCCCTGAAAACATTAAAAAATCGGAAAATGTAGGGGTATGAACTCACCTCGAGCGAGTGGTTTGATTGAAGGATCGATACGGAGGCTGAGTGTCAAGTGAAACCTTGAACACGATTGGATCCTACTCAACATGTAATGACACATATAGGAGTCAAATGAAGGTATTTCACTAGTAGATATGATAGGAAACCACTATAGGGACTTGGAAACACTCGAACTAAGTGTTAGAACCTTAAAGGATTGAGTGAGGGAGGTGTACGACCACCTTATATGTGTGTACGGCCATGGGTGTGCGGCCCATGAGGTGTGCGGCCGTACACTCATGATGGAAGGTGTCTTTGGGGTGTTTTCAAGGTTCATACTAGCATTCATGAAGTGTTCTAGGTCCATGCTTAGTTGTGGTGCAAGTGTGAGGTCAATAAGGGTCATAAAAGTGGGTTTGCGGCCCTAACGTGTGTGTGCGGCCGTACATAGGGGTGTGCGGCCGTACACCCTTCATGTTTATGCCCAAAATGTCGACTTTAAGATGCAATAAGGCTAGGGTCATGTCCAACTTGAAGATGGGGGTCAAACTCTCACTTTGGAGGGTCTTTTAGGAGTGTACGATCAACTTCTTGAGGGTGTGCGGCCGTACTCCTTTAAAGGATGAAGAACACGGTGGGACTTGATGATTTAAGTCTTAGATAGAGTGGTATTTCAAGGATATCAAGTTAGAGGATGAATTACTCACGTTCTTGAAGCTTTGGAGGGTTCACGGTTGAAGAACTTGAGAGAGGAGAAGTAGTGTGCGGCCAAGGAGTGAAAGGAATGAAAGGAAAGGGGTCTACCCTTTATATAGGGGTGGGTGTGTGGCCATGAGGGGTGTGTACGGCCGTACACCCATGTGTGCGGCCGCACACTTTTCCAAAAGGGGTGTATGGCCTGGTTTTGTCACTATACGACTTGCTGACTCATTCCTAATCTCGACATTGGTTGTACTCAAGCTTAGAACGCTTAACGCTTAAATGAACCCTTAAACAGTGCTAGAAGTTAATAGAAATGAGTTTAACATTGATTAAATTGACTAGATGTTCCAGGTAGAAGTTTCAGGTTGTCACAATATATATATATATATATATATATATATATATATATATATATATATATATATATATATATATATAGAGAGAGAGAGAGAGAGAGAGAGAGAGAGAGAGAGAGCGAGAGAGAGAGAGCTAGGTTCAAATGTGGATTGACATTTATTGTGCGGACGAGTGTACAATGCTATTCTGTGAGAATGACAAATAAAATATGTTGTTTGATAATGTGAATACGTTCAATCTTACATAATTATTGTTATTATCACATATTCTCAATAATTAAATCGTCTTTATGGTTATTATAGACTTTTTATTATTATTATCATTCTGTCAGAATGTTGTCAGAATATTTATTGAGTCGTATTCTGTAAGAATAGAAATGAGTGAAAAACGATACGTGATAACAAAAATGAATACGAATTAGTGAGAATGCATGAAATGACGATAGTTGTGTGAGGTTGAACGTATTCACGTTACTAAACAACCTATTCTCTTAGTAATTCTCGTAGAATAGCATTGTATACACGTCCGCACAATAGTTGTCCATCCACATTATAACCTATATATATATATATATATATATATATATATATATATATATATATATATATATATATATATTAATTATGTTTTTGTGCTTAATTTTATATACGTTTTCTACATATAAGTTGCGTCATATATAATAACCTTTGTTTGTCAACTTAAAGAAAACTAATTTTTTACGTACTTATTTTTATGTATCTTTCGGTATAAATTGAAGGTGGTAAACGTTTCGACGTATTCGATGTAAATTTAGAACTTACGTTCGTAAGTATTTTTTTTTTTAAACTTACTTGTTTTTTTATGCAGGTGTCGGTTTAAATTCGAGTATGTTTACGGTTTCGACATATTTTTTGCACATTATTATGCTTAATTTTATGTACGTTTCTTATTTATGACTCGTATCACATATAATAAATTCCGTTCGCTAACTTTAAAAAAAAGACTTTCTCTATGTTTCGACATAATTTTTTTTTAATTTTTTTGTGCTTAATTCTATATACATTTATTATGTATGAGTCGCGTCACATATAATAAATTTCGTTCGGTAACATAAATATAAACTAAATTTTTACGTGTTTATTTTTATGTATGTGTCAGTGCAATTGAATGTGGTAACGTTTCAATGTATTCGATGTAAATTTAGAATTTTCGTTCATCAATTCAAAAAAAAAACTTACTTGATTTTTATATGTATGTGTCTGTATAAGTTCGAGTTTGTCTATGGTTCGATGCACAAAACATAAAAAAAAATTATGCCAAAAAAAAAAATACACCGTGATGTAAACAAAAAAATTACCTCAAAATGTAGACAAACTCGAATTTAGAGGACATGTGTATAAAAAAACAACCAAGTTTCTTTTTTTTTTTATCTTTTTAAGTAACCGACGAAAGTTCTAATTATACGTAGAATAGGTGGAAATGTTTCCCACATTGAATTTATATCGACACATACATAAAAATAAATACGTAAAAAATTAGTTTTCTTTAAGGTAACGAACGAAATGTATTATATATGACACAAATTATACGTAGAAAACGTATACAATATTAAGAACAAAAACGTAACAAAAAATTACGTCAAAACATATACAAACTTGAATATAATATATTTTTTAAGTTAACGAACGAAATTGTTATATGTGGCCCGACTCATATATAGATAACATAAATAATCTTAAACAAGGAAACGTAAAAAAAATACATCGAAATATAGAAAAACTCGAATTTATACCGACATGTCCAAAAAAAACAACTAATATTTTTTTAAAAAGAATTAACGAAATGAAGTTTTAAAATCACCTTAAAACGTTGATCATCTTGAATTTATACTAACACATTTAAAAAAAAATAAGAACATAAAAAATAGTTTTTTTTTGGATTAACGAACGAAAGTTATTTTGAAAAATCAAATTATATATAATAAGAGGGTAAAAATGAATGTTTAAAAACGAATGGTGAAAATAACATTTTAAAAAGTTGAAAGCGAATGGTGAAAAACAAATTTTAAAAAGTAAATGGATGAAAAACCATAAACTCTTAAACTTAGAGTATTGAAAAAATTACGTAAATGATCCTTATGGTTTACTCATTGTCACAAATTCAGTCTCTGCTATCTAAAATGATCAAATTACTCTCACACTAACAGGCTAAAACTAACAGTGTTAGCAAAATTGACTATTCATGCAAGTTTTGACAACCACAAATACCATGTTCGTCAAAAAAATATTAGCAAGAACTAAGTTTGTGACTTTGATAAACCATAAGGATCTTAAAATAACAAATAGTTATAATTAACAAGGACATGATATATTCAATTCAAAAAAGTTATTTATTTTTTATATTAAAAAACAATAAGGGTAAATTAGGCATTTGCTTAAAAACAAATTAGTAAATTTCCGATATCAAGAGATATAAACCAAAATTTCAGAAAAAATTTCAAATTAAAATTTAAAAATATAAATTAACAATTTTGAAAATTAACTTTTCAGGTGGAATTATTGGAGATTGTTTTGAATTTTTTTCAGTGATATAATTCAAAGTTTATTTTTATCATTCTTATTTTTTTTAGAATGACACTTGAATTACAAGTTCTTAACTAATATTCTTTAAGAATAACATTAACATTTTAAAAAAGGAACCACACTTAAAGAATAAAAAATTAATTATAAGTGCGTAATTAATATTTTTGAAAAATAATTTACCTTGAGATAACAAAAGACATTCGTAAAGATTAAGACACAAAATAAAAGGAGGTAAAAATCTACTAAATTTTACCAATTCTTAGAACAATACAATTATTCTTCTTCAAAAAAAAAAAAATAATAAAAATAAATAAAAATAAAAAACACCGTCGTTGATGTTTTTTTTTTTTTACAATTTTTTTTGTCATTCTTGAGAGAATACATATTCCTGTTTTTCTCTTCTTAATCGAACCAACCGCGTGATCCTTTTCACTTGCAATCAAACATACACAGGTTGTATAAAAAACAATGAACAGAGGTGGACTTAATATATAAATGAGTTTGTATTAGCATGCTTCCAGAATACCTTAATCTTAGATATTATCAATTATTTCTAACTTTTCATATGAACAAATATAGTTTTTGAAAAAAATTAACAATTAAATCATGTTTAAAAAAACAAATTATCATATGAATACTACTTGAATGATTTTTAGTAGTTCATTCTAATTCTACAAATCATCCAATAAATTTGAACATACTTTCATCCCTCTCTAGTATGATTTCCAGAAAATTACATGGAATAAAACCGATGAATGAGGCTCGATCAAGAAAATTGATGAACACAAGCTTTTGGGGTTGTGAGAGGTTGTCCTAATTTCACATAGTTGTTTTAACTAAATTATAAAAAATTTATAGCCTCCGTATAAAACAATTAACATGATATCAGAATAGATGAAAATCAAACCTGAAAGCATTGAAACCTTTGGATCAAGAAAATTGATGAACACAAGCTTCTGGGGTTGTGAGAGGTTGTCCTAATTTCATATAGTTGTTTTAACTAAATCATAAACAATTTATAGCCTCCGTATAAAACAATAAACATGATATCAGAATAGATGAAAATCAAACCTGAAAGCATTGAAACCATTTATTGTTGGGTTATTATCATACAAAGCCACAAAGGCATACACCGGAAGCATACATAAAAATGATTGCATGAACCCAATAGCAGATCCATGTTCAAACAATCCAATGCAACAAAAGAAACAAACATAGAAGGATTAGTATACGTACATTCGTAGCCTTAGATTTCTTTGTTTTAGCCCGTTAATCGGATATGTAAAACCCAAAGTAAGATCCATCTTGTTAGTCGAACCCAAAGATCAGATTAACAACCTTTGACAACTTTGGATCAGCCAAACACCGAAACCCTTAATAATTAGGGTTTGTGTTTTTCGGACGCGATGCAAAGGCAAGAAGGACACGACACGTATATCGAGGCATATTGATATTTCGAGAAGGGTTAGAGCCAGCCGAATTTTCTAGGGTTTTATCACCTGGAGTTTCAATACTAAGCTCCTCTATTTATAGGGGAGGATTTAGAATCCTTATGGGATCTTGGTCACTAAGTAATTATCTATAAGATTTGAATTTCAAATCTTTACACTTAAACCCCTTAAGTCTACAAGTTTCTATTAATTATTTAAACACTGAATTAGTTAACAAACTAGCTCCCTATTGTTCTTTCATGTCGTTAATTGCTCTAATATGCTCTTGCATGTAACCCAAAAGGACTCTGTCATTAATAATAATATTACCAACTGTTGTGACTGTTAGCACTATTTCCAACAGTCTCCTACTTACATAAGTCACCAACACTATATGGTCCGATATTAACTAATAATAGATAGAGAGTGTGTCATCTAATTCAACTATTGTACTTACTATAAACTGGAAATAAAACAACCCTTAGATATGGTATATCGGTCCTTTCAGGGTTTTGGCCCGGGTGGTCGCGTTGCATATCGCTTGGATCTTCCAGTTGAGCTTAGTCAGATCCATAGCACGTTCCATGTCTCTCAGCTGTGAAAGTGTTTAGTGGATGATTCCATAGTGGTTCCATTGGAGGATATTCAGGTGGATGGCCGCCTGAACTATATTGAGAGACTGGTGGCGATTCTTTACCGGAAGACGAAAACGTTGAGGAACAAGGTTGTTGAGTTGGCGAAAGTTCAATGGCAGCATCGCAAGGGTTCTGAATGGACGTGGGAGCCAGAAGATGAGATGAAGGAGTACTATCCGAAGTTATTTGGAGCAACGGACTTCGAGGATGAAGTTTGATTCAAGTGGGGGAGAATTGTAACATATGGAACCCTAAGGTACTAAACTCATTCTTTTATTTTGCATTGTGAAGGTCCTCACGACGTGAGATCATGGGGATCACGTCGTGAGTGACCGCTGACCTGTTGACCCGTGTTTTTGGAAGCTCATGACATGAGACATAAGGTCTCACGACGTGAGAGTGGCTTAATGACCCTAAACCCTAATTTTCGGGTATTTAAGTGAATGAGAGGTTAGGGTTTGGCTACTTGAAGTCTAATCTCGACCCTCTTGAAGTTCTTAGGCATTTTTGAGATCTTTGAAGCATTCTTTGGTGGTTTTGGCTACTTGAAGTGGAAGAAGACCTTGGTTGAGCAACCTCTTGGCATTTTGGCTCCTACCTTGCAATCTCTTGGAGCTTTTTGACCGTTGTAAGTCTTAAAGCTTGGACGTTTCTACCTTTTTCATTCTAAATCTAAGTTATAAGCTCTTTTTTGCATGTTTGGGTGGGATTGCTTGCATGTGATCCATAAAGTTGGCAACATTATGGATCATTGACTCATTCTCTTCAATATAGTATTTGGATATGAGTTTTGGTGTAGTTTGGGACTCCAAGTTTGAGTCTAGATCTCATTTTCCCTACTCTTGGTCTAGTAAGAGTTTGAGTCATGCATTGGACATGCATGACTGAAAAGCCATGATTTTTATCATCCTTTGGGTAAAGGAAGACCCCCTGGAAAGTCTCAAGTTATGTCTATAAGGAATAAGAGCTTAATGTTTTAAGCTCGTCTGTATATATCTCACGACGTGAGGTTTAGGACCGTCACATCATGAGGATGTTGGCCATCCCGTCTATTTTGTTCGGATTAAGTCACGACGTGACTCAGGGTTAGGTCGCGACGTGACGGGGACTGGAACCTTCTTGATGGGTTGAGTAGACTCGTTGAGTCGGGACTGGGTGGAGTTGGTCCTCACGACGTGACCATGGTCTAGTCACAACATGAGAATCCGTTGTTGGAGTTTGGACCGTTGATTTTGGACCATATTGGGCCTTGGGATTTTTGATATGGGCTTATTGTCTACCATATTGGGCTTCTTTGGATTTAGGCCCATGATGGGTTTTGGGCCCAATTTGGAAAATTGGGCCATATTTGGGCTTTAGGTGATCATTTTGGAATTTGGGCCTTTTGGATAGTTGGTTTGGGCCTTGGCCTTGGGCCAAGTTAGGTAAAGGGTAAAAAGGGTCTTTTACCCTAGTTTGGACTCTTAGTGTGAGTCGAATCCAATTATTAATTGGATGTTACTTTATATTGATAGTGCGGGGATTTTAGCGGACCAGCAGCTAGAGATTTATCTGTGAGATTCAACAATCTGAGGTGAGTCTTCCTCACTGTGTTTAGCGGGTCGAAGGCACCAATTCCGACTCATGGTTTATTATGTTAGGGTGCTAGATGTCTGCGTGACTGTTGCATGTTAATGTATGCTTAGTGGGCGGGGCCCAATAGGTAATCAATATGCCATTACTTGTTATACTTGTATGTTTATATGTTGGGTGGGGCCCGTTGTGAAAGTTAAGGTGAGGCCCATCATACTCACTGGGCAGGTTCCGTTATGCGAGTTAGGGCGAGGCCCGTTATACTCAGTGGGTGGGGCCCGTTACACTCATCGGGTGGGGCCAATTATGTGTTTATTATGTATAGTATGTGGTATTTGAGGGAAACTCACTAAGCTTCGTGCTTACAGTTTTCAGTTTATGTTTCAGGTACTTTTAGTGCAAAAGGGAAGAGCTCGGGGTGATTGTAGTGCAGACACGATATAGTTCCGCATTTTCATGATAACTCTGATAATTTATGATGTTTGATACATTTGATCCTTTTGAGATGTAGGATGATGTTTTGGGATAATCTTTTATTAATTGAAAAATGAAATTTTTGGGTCTTATTTTTGGGACGTTTCACAAGGAATCTTTCATATTGTGACAAGGAGTCCTTTGTTCGTGCTTCTACAGTGAAAATCAGTGCTACAAAAGCTTACAAACTGAAATCAACTTTGAAAGGCGGTTTTCAGCATTTAAGGGGTAAGGCTGTAGATTACAAAAACTTCAAGAGGGATATGGGCTCCATCATTGGCTTCAAAGATGTTTAACTTATCGTGGACAAGATGACTGATCGGAAGAACAAATATCCGAATTATTCTTTTTATCATAGATGCGATGAGAATAAAGCATTGAATTTAATGTTTTGGGTTGAAGAAACAGAGAAAGCATACTACAACGAATTTGGAGATGTTATGTTGTCTGATGCAACCTTTCAAAAAAATAAGTAAGCTTTATGTAATACCCCAATTCCCAGGTATGAATTTAAAGCTTAATATATACTCATTTTTAGGGCAACTCGACGAGTTGGGAGGCTCCAATTCGTCGTGTAGAGTTTTAAATGGCCGCGTATCTTTAAGGCCTACTCGACGAGTTGGAAGGCCCCAACTCGACGAGTTGAGGGCTGAACATGAAACCCTAATTTTCAGGGTTTTGCACCCTATTTAAAGACCTTATGACCCATTGTTAGCCTCCCTCACCGTCCCCTCAATCCATAGAAAACCCTAATCGTGTCTTTTCCTCATTTTGAGTGTGTGTGAGCTTAGAGAGCATTCTTTGGTGCTTTTCTTGAAGGAGTGTGAAGTTGGTGGTGCAAAGTTGAAAGGAGAAGCTTTAGATCCGTGATTTTCAGTGTTTTTGCAACTATTTGCAGGTATCAAGTCGTTATCTTGATCATCCTTTTTCTAGATCTCTTCTTTTGAAAGTTATGGCCATTATTAGCTTATTTTGGGACCATTCTTGGATTTGAGCATGTTATGAAGCCATGACTTTAGATCTGGACATCTCATGGCCTCTATGGACTTAAAGTCGCCAACTTTATCAAGTCTTGGCCCTCCTTCATGCTCTAAGTCCCTTAATAAGCTTGATTTTAGTGTTTTAGCCCCTTGATGCCATGCATGGACGTAAAGCTTGCAGATTTACGTGTTATCTCAACCCTAAGGGGACCCGATCTATAGTTTGGAGGCATTAGACTCGCTTGGAAAGCGACTGAATGCATTAAGACTAGGACAACTCGACGAGTTGAATCAGGTTTTCCCGCTTTCTGGATGCTGAAGAACTCGACGAGTTGCTCTGGTAACTCGGCGAGTTGTCTCGAGCTTTTCATGATTTTCTGAGATATGAAGGAACTCGACGAGTTGGGTCAACATGGACTATTGACATTGACTATTGACTTTGACTTGACCATGGTTGACCAAGTTTGACTTTTGAGGGTATTTTGGGATTTTAATGAAATAGTCATTGGTGATTGTAGGTAGTTGAGTTGGAGTTGTGAGTTGGGATTGATATTACCGGTTCAACACTACTTGTAAGGTGAGTTTTCCTCACTATACTTAGGGGTCGAAGGCACCAAGGCTGGCCCATTGGATTGATATCCTAGTAGTTATTGATATGCTGAGTATGAGTTAGATATGCATGCTAGTTTGATATACTAGTCTGGTAGATCTGTAGGACTACCTATGATACCGTCTGATTATCTGTATGTGTGTTTATCTGTTACATGTCGACATGTTGTGTGGGTTGGGTTGAGGTTGTACTGCTCCGTGCTGTAGCCAACAAACCCTAGAGTATACCAGATATGAGCTAAGGGCCAGGGACGACATACCAGACTCATACTAAGGACTCCTAAGCATTCCAAATACGAGATGAGGGCCGGACCGAGCCTTCGAGACTCGTAGTGAGGGCTAATCACTATATTCCAGTCTGAGGACTGAGGGAGCAAGCCAGACATAAGTTGTGGGCCGAGAGCAAACTAGAATTATACTGTGGGCTCTAGAGCAAGCCAGATATGGGCTGAGGGCCAGGAAGGCCATGCCAGACTCATATTGTGGGTTCAGGGGTAATCCAGTCTGTAGAGCTGTGGACCCATTACATGTTGATATCGTTATTATGTGTGCTAGTTGTATGTATCAATATTTTGGGGTAAACTCACTAAGTTTGTGGCTTACAGTTGTGGATTTTGTTTCAGGTACATCAGATGATCGCAGGAAGGAGAATGCTTGATCGTGCACCTCCTCACATTTTGTTATGATTTATGGGATACTCTGATGTTTGAACTATTTTGAAAACAATTTGTAATAAATGGTGGTTTTTGGATGTTTGAAAAAGTTTTAAATTTTTATGGATTTTATGGATGTTACAAGTTGGTATCAGAGCCTTGGTTTGAATGAATTGGAGAAACAATCGTGTGAATCCAGTCTCAAACTAAGATAAAGATTTTTAAAATGATTTTCAAATGGTTTTCAAAGTACTAAAGGAGGATGTGATGTGTACGATCAGCCGGAGCAGTAAGTAGACCCCAAAATACCATATTGTTATTTGATATTGTGATATGTTAGAACAACATGCTAGCGATAGGCTAGGGATCTTCAGGAATTGCATGATAGAATTGGCTGATTATATGATGCCTGATAGCCTAAGGTTTTCTTTATATGAAATTGACATCAGCCGGAGCAGTAAGTAGACCCCAAAATACCATGTTATTTGATATTGTGATATGTTAGAACAACATGCTACCGATAGGCTAGGGATCTTCAGGAATTGCATGATAGAATTGGCTGATTATATGATGCCTGATAGCCTAAGGTTTTCCTTATATGAAATTGACATCATTAATGTAGTTGCTTAGTGTATGCATCACAATTGTATATAACTAAGATCTTATAGCCTGAGAATGTTTTGTTTGGCCTTATTTCCTGTTCTTGTTTGATGAAGGGCTTAGGGTAGGATCGGATATTCGAATATCTATATGGTCCAGTGTTATGTATGGCTAGCATACATGAGTGCTGCAGGGTTGGTGGAAGTTTCATGGATGAGTTGTGCGGGGTCAGTCGGCCAGTTGTGGGATGTTTAGCCTTCCTCTAGGAGTGAGGATTGAGCGCTCGCCTATTCTTGTGTATATTATTAGGGCGCTGTGATGATCCTTGAGACAAATATAGGTAGGTGTGGAAGGTAGTATGGGCCCGTACTACTGAAAGCACAGGACCCATACACATAGCAAGGAATTCACAACCCCTAGGGCTTCATTGGGAATTGGTTTCTCGTTGTATATGCGGATTATCTGACATCTTTCTGGTGTGTTTTCAGTATGGTGGTTACGAGGCGATTTGAGGCCAGATCCGGGTCGGGATCAGGAGCTGGCAGTCAGGGCAGGCCTGCATTGCCCGAGACCATTGGTCAGACGAGACCAAATGAGTTGGATGTTAGGATTCGGGAGATCCTGCATGAGGAGGTTTCTGCACTTTTCCGGGATGAGTTTCTGAAGATGTTTGAGTCTATTAAGACCACTATGGTGGGGTATTTTGATGAGCGCTATGCAACCATTGCGGAGACGGCTGCCGCTGCAGCCGTAACAGCTGCAGGTGGTGGGGTTGGTCAGGTCTTTCAGTATCGGGACTTCGATAATACGAAGTCACCGACTTTTGATGGAGTTCAGGACCCGATTGTGGCCATGAGGTGGATATCTGATGTGCAGGGATTCTTCTTCACTTGTTCATGCCCTGCTGACCAGAAGGTCATATGCGCTCTGAACCTCCTGAGGTCCAGAGCGAAGGACTGGTGGAGACTTGTTACAGGATCATACTCCGATGAGCAGAGGGATACATTATCTTGGGATCAGTTCAGGGATATGTTTCGCACTCGCTACAGTCCTCGGGTCGAGCAGGAGAGGTTGGCTCAGGAGTTTTTAGACCTGAGGCTGGGATCGGAGTCAGTGACGGAGATCACCCGGATGTTTACTGGGAGGGCGATGTTTTTCCATGAGTTTGCTTCAGAGCAGGCTCAGATGACTCGTTATCTGAGCATGCTCAAGACGGACATTAGACAGTTTATTTCTAGTCAGCAGTGATACTTTTTTGGAGTTATAGGAGGCCGCCAGGTGGCGTGACCTTGAGATTGAGTTGCAGTTAAGAGAGCAGAGGGAGGCCCCGACACAGTCGCAGCCGGCGCCGAAGCGGTTCAAGACCGCCGATTCTAGGTCTGGAGGTCAGCGCGACCGAACTTGTGGGAAGTGCGTTAAGGTTCATTCTGGAGCATATTGATCTAGTAGTGGGTGCCACAAATGTGGTAAGGAGGGGCATTATACGAGGGACTGCCGCCAGTCTGCCCCGGTTCCGAGTATGAGGATATGTTACCGTTGTGATTAGGTTGGCCACGTGAAGGCCAACTGTCCATTGCTCGCCACCAAGCCGTCGTAGGCTCCCGCGACAGCTACTTTGAGGATCACTGACGGGAGTCTAGGTAGGGAAGAGCCTCCGAGGGCTCGGGGACGCGCCTTCCGGCTCACTGTCGAGGAGGCCAGGACCGCACCAGATGTTGTGGCTGGTATGTTTATATTCCTTATCTCATTGATTATGTTTATTGTATGCTCATATGTTTGTGCCTATGTTAGGTACATTTCTAGTAAACTCCTTGCCGGCTCTTGTATTGTTTGACTCGGGGGCGAGTCGGTCATTTGTCTCCCGATCGTTTAGTAGGGAGTTCGGTTTGCCTTTAGGAGAGCTAGAGTGTCCATTGCGAGTCTCCATCGCCAACGAACACGAGATTTCTGCTTCTTCAGTCTATCGGGGTTGCGTTCTAGAGATCTTTGGGGTATCCTTCCTGATTGACTTGATCCCGATTCCCATGGGGGATGTTTGTGTGATAGTGGGTATGGACTGGCTGAGTCGTTTCAGTGCCATGATCGACTGCGAGGGTCAACGTGTAGTGGTTCGAACCCCAGGTGGGGGGAGAGCTGACTGTTTATGGAGAGGGCACCAGGATGGGCTCAGGGTTTTGCTCGGCATCCAGGGATCGACAGTATATTCAGCACGGGTGTGCGGGTTATTTGGCGTATGTGGTAGATACGCGGGTCGGGGAGCAGGTCTCGATTTCAGATGTTCCAGTTGTTAGAGATTTCGCTGGTGTGTTTCTGGAGGAGTTACCTGCAGTGCCTCCTGAGAGGTAGGTCGAGTTCAGGATCGACCTTGTGCCAGGTGTTGCCCCTATTGCTAAGGCATCGAACCGATTGGCACCACCTGAGATGCGGGAGCTGTCATCTCAGCTGCAGGAGCTGCTAGGCAAGCACTTCATCCGTCTTTACAGTTCTCCATGGGGAGTGTCGATTATTTTTGTCAAGAAGAAGGATGGTTCACACCGGATGTGAATTGATTACCGGGAGTTGAACAAGTTAACGGTGAAGAACCGTTACCCACTTCCACGGATTGATGATCTTTTCGATCAGTTGCAGGGAGCATCTTGGTTCTCCAAGATAGATCTGAGGTCCGGGTACCATCAAGTCAGGGTGAGGGAAAGAGGACGTGGAGAATACCGCGTTCCGGAATCGTTATGGATATTACGAGTTCATGGTGATGCCGTTTGGGCTCACCAACGCGCCAACAATATTCATGGACCTGATGAATCGGGTATGCAGATCGATGCTCCATTGCTTAGTTATTGTGTTCATCGATGACGTACTAGTGTATTTAAAGACCAAAGAGCAGCATAAGGAGCATCTACGCGAGCTTCTGGGAGTTTTGAGGCAAGAACGGATTTATGCCAAAGTCTCGAAATTCGAGTTTTGGTTGTGGGAGGTTCATTTCCTTGGACATCTCGTTAACCAGGATGAGATTTTGGTTGATCCGGCCAAAATCGAGGCGGTGATGCAGTGGGAGGTCCCGAAATCTCCCTTGGATATCAGGAGTTTTCTGGGATTAGCAGGGTAGTACCGGAGATTCATTTAGGACTTCTCCAAAATTACGGTACCGCTCACTTTTCTGATGAGGAAGGGAGTAGATTTCCGGTGGGACCCTGAGCAGCAGACAACATTCGAGACTCTGCGACAAAGACTTTGCGAGGCCCCGGTGTTGACCCTCCCGGAGGGAGTGGAGGATTTTGTGGTTTTCTGTGATGCATCCATCACCGGGTTAGGGGCAGTCCTCATGCAGAGAGGACGGGTAATATCATATGCTTCACGGCAGCTAAAGCTGCATGAGACAAGATATCCCACACATGATCTTGAGCTGGGAGCGGTAGTATTCTCCCTCAAGATCTTGAGACATTATCTATATGGGGTCCGCTGTACCATCTACATGGACCACAAGAGCTTGAGGCATATCATGGATCAGCCGAACCTGAACATGAGACAGCGCAAGTGGCTAGACGTAGTCAAGGATTATGACTGTGAGATCCTTTATCATGCGGGTAAAGCGAATGTTGTGGCGGACGCCCTGAGCCGCAAGTAGGCTGGATCTGCTGTTCCGGCATTGTGTATGAGGATATCTATGGATTCTCCACTTGTGGGATTGATTAGAGAGGCTCAAGCTGAGGGGGTACGGGAAGAAAATTGGAAGATTGAGAGGATCAGGGACGAGATTACCAGATTTGTTCAGGACAGTCGTGGTTTGTTGACCCGTTGTGGTCGGGTATGGGTTCATGTGTCTGGTGGGGTCAGGCAGATTGACTTGGAGGAGGCTCATAAGTCTCGTTTTTCTATTCACCCGGGGGCCACCAAGATATACCAGGATCTGAGTTTGAGTTACTGGTGGCCGTGCATGAAGAGAGAGATCGCTTAGTATGTCGAGAGGTGCTTGACCTGCAGGATGGTCAAGGCCGAGCATCAGAGGCCGCATGGCAAGTTGCAGCATGTGGATGTTCCCATGTGGAAATAGGAGCAGATCACAATGGATTTCATCACCAAGTTTCCGAGGATGGCAAAGGGTTTTGATGCTATATGGGTCATCGTGGATCGATTGATCAAGAGTGCCCATTTTATGGCCATTGGGGAGAGTTCATCGACCGAGAAGTTGGTCGATGTATATATCCGCGAGATCGTTGCTCGCCATGGGGTGTCGGTCTCTATTGTCTCAGACTGTGATGTTCGATTCACCTCTCGTTTCTGGCAGAAGTTCCATGAGGAACTGAGCACGAGACTACATTTTAGCACCGCTTACCATCCGCACATAGACGGACAGAGCGAGCGGACCATTCAGACCCTCGAGGATATGTTGAGGGTCTGCGTCATTGATTTTGGTGGGAGCTGGGACTCCTACCTACCCCTTGCAGAGTTCTCCTACAACAACAACTTTCACTCCACCATTGGTGCTCCACCTTTTAAGCTGTTGTATGGGAGGAGATGTAGTACCCAAGTATGTTGGGGCAAGGTTGGTCATAGGGTGATGGGTCGGACGAAGGTGGTTCTGCAGACTACCAAGATGATACAGCAGATCAGGCAGCGGTTGCAGACTGCTCAGAGTCGGTAGAAGAGTTATGCCGACCGACGCCGATCTGAGTTGGAGTTTCAGGTCGGTGACATGGTGTTGCTGAAGGTGTCACCCTAGAAGGGTGTGATCCGCTTCAGGAAGAGGGGAAATTTGGGTCCCCGATACATTGGTCCATTTCAGATTATTGCCAGGGTTGGAAAGGTGACGTATAGACTGGATCTCCCAAAGGAGCTCAGTCAGATGCATAACACATTTCACGTTTCACAGTTGCAAAAGTGCATATTGGATGAGGACGCAATTATGTCATTGGATGATATTCAGATTGACGAGCGCCTGAACAACGTTGAGAGGCCGGTGACTGTTTTGGAAAGAAAGGTAAAGGTCATACGCAACAAGGAGATACCTTTGGTAAAGGTATAGTCGCCACATCGGAAGGGATTCGAGTGGACATGGGATATGGAGGCTGAGATGCGGGAGCATTATCCAGATTTGTTCACTGCAGCTCGCTTCGAGGACGAAGCCTAGTTCAAGTGGGAGAGAGCTGTAACACCCAGATTCCCAAGTATGACTTTAAAGCATAATATATACTAATTTTCAGGGCAACTCGACGAGTTGGGAGGCTCCAAATCGTCATGTATAGTTTTAAATAGTTGTGTATCTTTAAGGCCTACTCGACGAGTTGGAAGGCCCTAATTCGACGAGTTGATGGCTGAACATGAAACCCTAATTTTCAGGGTTTTGCACCCTATTTAAAGACCTTATGACCCAATCTTAGCCTCCCCCACCATCCCCTCAGTCCAGAGAAAACCCTAATCATGCCTCTTTCCCCATTTTGAGTGTGTGTGAGAGCTTAGAGAGTGTTCTTTAGTGCTTTTCTTGAAGGAGTGTGAAGTTGGTGGTGCAAAGTTGAAGGGAGAAGCTTTAGATCCATGATTTTCAGTGTTTTTGCAACCATTTGAGGTATCAAGTCGTTATCCTGATAATCCTTTTTCTAGATCTCTTCTCTTGAAAGTTATGGTCATTATTAGCTTATTTTGGGACCATTCTTGGATTTGAGCATGTTATGAAGCCATGACTTCAGATCTGGACATCTCATGGCCTCTATGGACTTAAAGTCGCCAACTTTATCAAGTCTTGCCCCTCCTTCATGCTCTAAGTCCTTTAATAAGCTTTATTTTAGTGTTTATCCCCTTGATGCCATGCATGGACGTAAAGCTTGCAGCTTTACGTGGTATATCAACCCTAGGGGACCATATCTATAGTTTGGAGGCATTAGACTCGCTTGGAGAGCGACTGAATGCATTAAGACTAGGACAACTCGACAAGTTGCTTAGCCAACTCGACGAGTTGAATCAGGTTTTCCCGCTTTCTGGATAGTGAAGAACTCAATGAGTTTCTTTGGTAACTCAACGAGTTGTCTCGAGCTTTTCACGATTTTCTGAGATATGAAGGAACTCGACGAGTCAGTAGATGCACTCGATGAGTTGGGTCAACATGGACTGTTGACCTTAAGTATTGACCTTGACTATTGAATTTGACTTGCCCATGGTTGACCAAGTTTGACTTTTAACGGTATTTTGGGATTTTAATGAAGTAGTCATTGGTGATTGTAGGCAGTTGAGTTGGAGCTGTGAGTTGGGATTGATATTACCGGTTAAGCACTACTTGTGAGGTGAGTTTTCCTCACTATACTTAGGGGTCGAAGGCACCAAGGTCGGCCCATTAGATTGATATCCTAGTAGTTATTGATATGTTGAGTATGAGTTAGATATGCATGCTAGTTGGATATGCTAGTCTGGTAGATCTATAGGACTACCTGTGATACCGTCTGATTATCTGTATGTGTGTTTATTTGTTACATGTTGACATGTTGTGTGGGTTGGGTTGAGGTTATACTGCTCCGTGCTGTAGCCAACAAACCCTAGAGTATACCAAATATGAGCTGAGGGCCAGGTAGGGCATGCCAGACTCATACTGAGGACTCCTAAGATTTCCAGATAAGAGCCGAGGGCTGAACCGAGCATGCCAGACTCGTACTGACGGCTAATCACTGTATTCCAGTCCGAGGAATGAGGGAGAAAGCCAGATATAAGCTGTGAACCGAGAGCAAACCAAACTTATTTTGTGGGCTCGAGAGCAAGCCAGATATAGGCAGAGGTCCAGGGAGGGCATGCCAGACTCATACTGTGGGATCAGGGGTGATCCAGTCTGTAGAGTTGTGGACCCATTACATGCTGATATCGTTATTATGTGTGCTAATTGTATGTATCATTATTTTGGGGGAAACTCACTAAGCTTCTGGCTTACAGTTGTGGATTTTGTTTCAGGTACATCAGATGATCGCGGGAAGGCGAAGGCTTGATCGTGCACCTCCTCACATTTTGTTATGATTTCTGGGATACTCTGATGTTTGAACTATTTTGAAAACAATTTGTAATAAATGGTGGTTTTTGGATGTTTGAAAAAGTTTTAAATTTTTATGGATTTTATGGATGTTACATTTTACTTTTGTAACTATACTTCTAATCATATGTGATTGATCAATGCTCAACAAGTATGTTGATGTAATTATTTTTCTAATCACATGTGATTGATCAATTGTCAACAAGTAGGTTGATGTGATTATTATTGTAATTACATGTGATTTGATGAATGCTCAACAAGTATGGTAATTTGATTATGATTATAATCATATGTGATTGATCATTTATCAACAATCATGTTGATGTTATTATGTCTCTAATCACATGTGATTAATATCATTATATTTAATATACTTACTAGGTTCTAAATTGTCAATCATATGTGATATCATTTATCAACAACATGTTGATGTGATTATGTCTCTAATCACATGTGATTAATATCATTATATTTAATATAATGTTAAGTTCTAAATGATCAATCATATGTGATTTGATCATTTATCAACAAGCATCATGATGTGATTATATCTCTAATAAAATGTGATTAATATCATTATATTTAATATAATGTTAAGTTCTAAATATGGTTAATCATATTTAATCATGTATTTTTATATGAAAAAGGTATGCATTGGTTTTTGTTCCATTCACTATGATTGACCGTCATAAATCTTTTGTTATGGTCGGAGATGGTTTGTTAAGCACGTCGGATGTTGATTCGTATAAGCGGCGGTTACTTGAACAATTTCTGAAGGCTCATTTAAATAAAAACCATTATTGGTTTTAACCGATCAAGAAGCAGCACTAATGCAAGCTCTGGACTCTATTTTCTCTCAATCAAAACATAGATTGTGCATGTGGCATATCATGAAGAAACTTCGGAATTTTTTTTTTTTTGTCTAGTTTTGTTTTTGCTTACTGATATGTGTATAATCAAACATGATTTTACACAGATTTTTAATTTAATCTGAAAATCAAATATGATTAAACCAAGTCTTGATAAATAAAGAATACATTGTTCATTGGATATGCTAATCATATGTGATTGAATATCTTTAGATATATAAAATATGTATAATCATTTGTGATTAAAAGAAAATTAACTTCGAAGATAATTTTATGATTAAAAATTTATGTTACTAATCACATATGATTTTATTTATATATTTATTAAAACATTTAAGATTGTAACAGATGTTATTCATATATGATTTAAGACAATTTATTGTTAAATGTTATTGTTTGTAACAAATTTTAATCATATGTGATTAACGCATGATGTTGGTTGTTTATGTGTATAATCACATAAGATTAAAGCATTTTAAGTAATGATATGTTATCATTACCTTGATACTTGTTAATGTTAATTTGTAAACTATGAATCACATGTGATTATTATATGTATGTGTGGAATTTCTTAAAAGCACAGATTTCAAGAAAAGATTTAATAAGCTTGTTTAGGACATGTATATTGAGCCAAATGTTTTCGAGAGGAATTAGGAACTATTGTTAAAAGAATTTAATCTTGAAGATATGAGATGGTTTAAAGATATTTTTGAAAATAGGGAATTATGGATACTTATGTATTTTAATGATTTTTTAAAGTGTGGGTTGATGAAGACAAAATCAAGGTCTGAGAGTATGAATTCTTTTTTCAATGCGTATGCACAAAGTGGACACTTCCTTCTCAATTTCATGGTGAATTACAACAATGCCATTAAAAAACAAAGATATACCCAACATGAACTTGATCATAAAACTAAGGGAGCACGTTATGTTTGGAAGTCGCCAGGTATTATAGAACAACATAAAGCAGAGGTGCGCACGAGCAAGGTATTTTTCGAAGTTCAAAAAGAGATATATGAAGGAGGATGGTATTGTGATGTTAAAGATTTATGCGTGGGAGATGGATGATAACTTTTTAAAGTTATGCACATGAACCAGAAACATGAAGCAAAAGAAATGTATAAGGTATTTAATTTTTATTAATATCTTACTTTTTATATTATGATAATGTGGTAATAATATGTTATTTATTATAATAAATATAAATTTTTAATATTAATATGTATAATTAGATGTGATTTTATACACATGTGAGTATATGTGATTGATGTATAATCAGATGTGATTATAGGCACATGTGAGTATAATTAGATGAGACATAAACAAAGATTTATAATATTCATGTTCTAATCACATGAGATTGAATATGTTTTGTGTATACAAAAGATGGTAATCAGATGTGATTAAAGTAAATTGTATATTGTTTTGCGTGTATCATCATATGTGATTGATGTAGAAAATATATTTTGTGTATATAAAATATGGTAATCACATGTGATTAAACTAGAGTGTGTGATGTTTATTTGTAAAATCATATATGATAGATGTAGAAATCATATTTGTGTATATAAATAATGGTAATCACATGTGATTAGACCATATTGTGTGATGTTTATTTCTATAATCATATGTGATTGGTGTAGAAAATATATTTATGTATATAAATGATGGTAATCACATGTGATTAAACCAGTCTGTGTGATATTTATTTATATAATCGTATGTGATTGATTTACAAAATATATTTGTGTATATAAATGATAGTAATCACATGTGATTAAACCAGATTGTGTGATGTTTATTTGTATAATCATATCTGATTGATGTGTAATCATATGTGATTTTGTATTGTTACATGTGGAACTAACATTTGCTGAAAAAGAACTGAATTGTCGTTGTGGAAATGTTAATTGTTTCGGTATACTGTGCAGACATGCTTTCAGAGTATTGATGGACAATTTTTTTAAGGAAATACCGAAACAATATTTTCTTAGGCGTTAGAGAAAGGATGTAATATCTTCAAATTACCAGCTAACAAGAGACCGATTTGATAAAGAGGATGCGAATGTTATGAAACTGTTTAATGAAGTATTTTTCAATATTGAATCTGCTTTAGATATTGTGAGAGTTGATAAGCATAAGCTAGCGTCTCTGGCTAAAAAAACACAACTTTTGTTGAGTGAAGAGTGATTCTTCAAGCGAAGAGTCGATTAAAAATTCAAATGTGGTCAAGAAACTTTATAGGGTTACTATTCCATAAGAGGTTAATATTCATGTTCCAAATGTTCAACATAATAAAGGATGTGGAAATAAAATTCTTTTTGGCGAAATTGAAAAAGAAATTAAGAAATCACAAAAGAAGACCAGAAAATCCTCTGCATGTTGTAAAAGAGAACCACACAACAGTCGTACATGTCCATGCAGATTTGATGCTGAGAAATGATGTATACACTTTTTATTACATTCATGTTTTATTATTAGTTTTCAAGCTTATAAATATATGATGTTCATAAGAAATGATAATCATATGTGATTTTTTTTCAATTTTATTTTCCTCAGTCAACTTTTTTGCTTTTGGTTTATGTTTCTTTGTGATTTAATCTGTTTGTGTATATTACATATGCTAATCACGTGTGATTATATCAAAGTATGTCTTGTTTTATGTGTATAATCATATATGATTGATGTATAAATCATATATTTTTCATAACAGATGCAAATCATATATTATTTAATCTATTTGTGTCTATTTATATTACATATGGTAATCACATGTGATTGATGTATTATCTATGATTTAATGTGTTTGTATATATTACGGATCATAATCACTTGTGATTATATCAGAGTGTGTCTTTTTTTATGTGTATAATCACATGTGGTTGTTATATATTTATTATGTTTATGTGTCTAATCACATGTGATTGATGTATAAATCATATAATGTTCATAACAGATGCAAATAATATCTTGTTTAATCTCTTTGTGTCTGTGTATATTATAGATGGTAATCACATGTGATTATATGTAAAAGATGGTTATGTGTCAAATCACGTGTGATTGATGTATTCTCCATGATTTTATATGTTTGTGTATATTATAGATGGTAATCACATGTGATTATATCAGAGTATGTCCTCTTTTTTGTGATTGTTATATATTTATTGTGTTTATACGTCTAATCGTATGTGATTATGCCATATTACATATGTCTTTGTTTTATGGCAATTATGGTAATCATATGTGATTATATGTTATTATAATAGATTATACCAAATTATATATGTCTTGTTTTATGTGTATAATCATATTGCCAATGGTAATCATATGCGATTATACCAGATTACATATTTCTTGTTTTTATGTGTTTAATCATATGTGATTGAATCTGTTTGTGTATATTAAGGATTTCTGATTACTTAAGATGGAAAATTTATATAAGATAGATCATCAATATTAGAATCATAAAAATTAATAATTAATCTAAATAAATTTTTATCATGATTATTATCCAACAAACAATGATCCATTAATATGATTTGTAACTTAACTTGATCTAAAAAAAATTATTGTGATGAATAATTTCCATAAAATAGATAACAAAAAATTTAAATTAATAATTTTATTTGAATATCTAGAAGCCATGAATAGAAATTAATATCCAAAACCATATTTAATATCTAGAACCATGCAATACTAAAATTGAGAATGTATCTTAAAAAGGTTCATAACCAAAAAAACATACCAGACTAATATTGTTTTCTTAAAGAAACTGACATGAAATCATTAAAAAAATGCAAATAGAAACCAAAAACAAACATATATGAGATGCTTTAACAACAACCACACGAATAATATGTTTTCAAACACACCTGAACCAACAATCATAAACCTCCAATTCCTGCACTCCTAACTTGAACTTTTTCAGATGCGCTTCACTTTAAATATTCTTCTTCTTATAAATTCAAAAGTTATTAGAATCATCTAAAGTATTCGAAAATCTTGATTTCCATTAATTAAAATTAGATAACGTCTTTGCAACATATTTCTTCCTTATCTTATCCAATTGTAGGCTTAGTCATCAACTGTAGGTTCTAAATCAGCCTCAATATTATCAGCTTTGTTACCAAGATACACTTCATAAGAAACTACCCATATTCAAAATGATTATTTTTCATAGGAGTGGCATAAAGTTTCAAATCACAGGGAAGTTCTTTGTCTTTCAAAGTTGGTTCTTTTGGAATAGAAAATCTATAATGCACCACTTTTTCAACACCAATATACCGTATCTTTAGTTCATAATATTTCAGATTTTAGGGGAAGCTTAAGTCCCGTTTGATAAGCTTTTACAAAAGATTAGTAATGGTGTTCCATTATAACAATTTACTTTCGTAAAAAACTTTAGTTATCATACAATCTTTGTCTTTTCTTTGAAGAATATATACATAGGCAAAACAATGTCAACATAAGATCCATAATAAACCATTGAATATGATCTAAAATAACTAAATTAACAATATAATGAACTCATCAACATATGATCCACAATAATAAATATAGTGAAGTTATCAAGTAAGAAAACAAGTTATCATAATTTATTAAACGAACTAGAAATAATAAATTTCATATGATGCAAATAACCATCAGTGCAATCATCAATCAATGTTTCAGAAAATAAGAAACTCAATCATATGATGAAATAAGAAAAAAAAATCAAACATATATAATTATATAAACTAGTTTTAATGGAAATACATATTATTCATCATAAGCATATGATCTAATCATAAACAGATGTACCAAAAACAAGTAATTAAAGAATATCATCAAGTAACAAAAAAAATTATCAGAATTGTTTAAATGTAATATGATTCTAAATTTTGCAAAATCTACATAACAATCAAGGGTGTATATAGTAACATATGTTTAAAGCCAAACAACATCAAAACATAAAACTTTACGGTAAAAAAACAAATAAAATATCCAATGCCTAAAAATGTCTAACAATTTTCAAGAAAAAAGCTTTGTTCATTGTTATAAATAACTACATCAGTAATTATCACATATAAAAAAATGAAAACAACAAGAAAATGTTCAATTATTCGTTTTTAGGATATGATTTCTTAGAGACGTTAAATCGAACACCTTGTGAGCATCATTGTATTGAGCTTCAACTTGATGCTTTTATCTTAACTCTTCGTCCATAACTATTTTCAAAAATCAAAAACATAAAAAATTAATCTTAGTATTCAGTATTATATACTTTGAAGCTCAAATTGACAAGAATATGAACACTAGGGTTTCAAAAATCACAAATCGTAACTATATTTAGGGATTATCATAAAAACTGCATATTATTACATATTATATTCATTATCACTTCTAACCTTACATAACAAAAAGCAAAGCAAAGAAAAATCAAACAATACAAATCAAAATAGCTCAGATCAAGCCAAAAACGAAGATAAAAACAGTATAAATTAAAAATGAATGTTTACCTGCTTTCATAACTTGAAATCGAACCAAAACGAGTCTTAAACACGAAGAATTAAAATGATTACGAGATCATATGGGGGATTTCCTAAATGATTTAGAGTATCAAAGAGTATTCTCCATGAAATTAGAGGGACAGAGGTAAACTTACGCTTCATTGATCATCCAAGAATTTAGAATAGAACATTGACAATTATGCCCTTAAACTTTTTGCCCTTCAGAGGAAAGCAACAAATACTTTAGGTTGTTCCCAAAAATGCCACCGTCCCCTAATAAAAAAATTAGAAAATCTAAAAAAACCATAGTCACTCATTTTTCCAGATGAAATGTTCAGATTTGTGAGGGCACCTTAAAAAATATATATATATATATATATATATATATATATATATATATATATATATATATATATATATATATATATATATAAGATCGGGTGAGGACACTTTTTAAAGTGAGGATTCGTGAGGGCACCTTAAAAAAATTAAAAAAAATACAAATCATAAAATCGAGCATAGTACTACATATGAGAGAAAAAAAATTGGAAAAAAAATTGGATCATTAAAATTGAAGCATGTATCATTTTTAAGATCCATGGATCATTTTTATGATCCATGATTCAATTTTTATGATCCATGATTCAATTTTCATGATGCAAAATTTTTTTCTCCCGGATATAGTACTATGCTCGATTTTAAGATTTGTATTTTTTTTTTCAATTTTTTTAGGGTGTCCTCAAGAGTCCTCACCGAAAAGAGAGTTCTCACTGGAACCGGACCCTATATATATATATATATATATATATATATATATATATATATATATATATATATATATATATATATATATATATACAGAGAGAGAGAGAGAGGAAGGATCATTTGAGAACTCATAGTTTCCCGAGAACTCGAGAACTAAATGTGGAATGTTAGATAGAAAAAACAGATGATCAAGATTACTTGTGGCATTTTTGTAAATTAAAAGAAACTTATAGGTGTGGGGGTATCTTAACTTAAAAAGGACAAGGGTATTGTGGGAAACACAAATGTCTGTTCTATCCTGATGAAAATGGCAATAAATATATCGGCTTCTTTCGTCTTCTTGGCATCTGTGTATCATATCGTCATACCAACTGCCTCATCTCCTCCGATCGCCACCATTCCTGTTCCAAACCCTCGCCTACGACCTTACGTTCATAGTAACCTAATCATTCACGAGCATGACGCAGTTACCCCCGCCGCCACCAATGCTACACGAACAGTTCAGGAAGAAATCACAAACTCGATTAGATTTATTATGGACGATACGATTCAGTTCAAACCACAAATTCCTCAAATTCAGAAACCACAAATTCCTCAAATTCGGAACTCATATGAAATTGAAGGTATCGTTCTATCTAACACCACTATCAGTTAAAGGAAAAATCCCCAAATTAGTCTCTCTCTCTCTCTCTCTCTCTCTCTCTCTTACTCTCTATTTGTTCTCTCTCTCGCTTACATGTTCTTCACCACTCTCTCCTCCATGATCGCCTCCCTTCGCCTGTCAACAATCAGAAAACCTAATCGCTGGATTTGAAGGAGGTCGATAATCTGATTTATTGCCCTAAACGCTCAACTGTACGTCCACAAGATGTCGATAGCAACTACAATGAAGATCCTTCATTATCGACATGTTATCTCTTTGATGGATACGTTCATTAAAAATATCTTCTCATGCGGAAGAGCCTATGTTCTAGGTCTTGAAGATTTTTTGATGCAAATTCATCGCAAGGTAACGTTTATAGTCCTCATTTCCTCATTCATGTTCGTAATATCCATGAACATCAATCACTTAAGTACTTAAACCCTTAGTTCTTTTGATGTTCCCAAATGTATCAGGGTTTGTTGAATTAGATCAATAACCCATGCGAAGAAGTTATATATGTTCAGAGGTGTTTCATCATACAAGTTTTGTTCTTAATAAAACTTTAATACAAAAGATTATTAGATCCCATAACCCAATGATTTGATTCGATTTTATGAGTGTAAGAATTTGATGAATTACCTTACTTTGCTTATGAGAACAAATGATAAAATTCAACAACAGGAAAATTTGCATATTTTTTAGGTGTATGCAGGTGTAGGCTATTTTTTCTTATTTATCTGATGGAACAAATGATAAAGTTCAGGTTGTGATTGAGGCAGGTGTATGCAGACGCCTTGTTGAGCTTCTTCTGTGATATGATAAGGCTTCTTTTGTGATTAAGGCAACTAGTGATATGACAGGGCTTCTTAGTGTTCTTCCACCAAAAGCTCGTCTTTTAGTGGATGGTGATGATGTTGAAAAGTCAACCTCAACAATCGATGTTCCTTGTGACAATCTTTCTGTTGGAGATAAAATTATTGTACTACCTGGAGTAAATAAAAAAAGTTATTAACTTCTGTAATATAAAATATTGTTATAAATTTAATCCATTTACAAAATGTTATGTTTATTATTATTCATGATCGTGTTCCTGCTGATGGTATTGTTACAGCTAGCAGAAGCACAGTAGATGAGTCAAGTTTCACTGGAGAGCCACTCCCTGTCACTAAGCTTCCAGGGGTAATGATAGTTTCATTCTCAAAGAATATAATTAGTGTAAATTACATTTTTAGTATCTGAATATATAATGTAATTAGTGTAAATTACATTCTTCTCTAGTAACTCAAGGGCATTACGGTCAAAGCTTAGGATGAAAATTGAAAAGAAAGCAGAATAAATTTGGAGTTATTGTTTAATTAAAAACTGTGATTTCCAAAACAATAAATATTGATTAAAGTAACCTCATTTTTGCCGGTTATAATTGGTTTTCCATGCAGAAGTTCAGCAAAGATACAACTAACTGACCATATATCAACTGATAGACCATATCTTGTAGCTCCATGTAGCAATTCAGGAGGTATGCTCAATTTCAAATAATTTATAAAATATAACAACCTGAAGAGTATATATAATTATAAATATATAATATATTTAAGCACTTGAGTTACCTATACCACAAAGTAATAACACGGTTTGTGAGATTTCCTTTATGATTTGTAGAGTATAAACGCGCTAAACTAAAATCAGCAAGCTTTAAGTTAAACTTATTTTATGTTATTTTCCAAAAATAAATTTTAGCTTATAATTATATATTAAGATTTCATAGTATTTAATTTTAGTGTAAATTAGAATTTTGGTCCCATGACTTCAGCTCTTTTTTTCTTCATTTTTCTTTATCCTAAAATGAATCTATTTGCAATTTTAGAGTAAATATGGCTTTCTTCAACAAAGCTAGTGGTATACTAAGGCACGTGATTTACATGTGATTCATATGTGAATTACATGTGATTTATATGTAATTCATATGTGACTCACCTGTGATTTACATGTGAATCGCATGTAATTCATATGTGATTCACTTGTGATTTACATGTGATTCACATATGAATTGCATATGTGATTCACATGTAAATCACATGTTATTAACATCTAAATCATATGTTAGTTACATATGAATCACATGTAATTCATATATGAATTAGATGTGATTCATATGTAATTAACATATGAATTACATGTAAACCACATATGAATTATATGTGATTCACATGTAAATCACATATGAATTACATTTGGTTCACATGTAAATCACATATGTATTTTTGTGAGTGTTTTTGCATCAACCGATTTCTTTTTATTTTTCTTGTAGATTTGGAAGAAATTGCAGTGAATATTGAAGAGGTGAAAAATGATAAATTGAAGAAAATATGAAAATATTGACACGAAGACATGAAAACGCTTTGAAATTTTGTAGCATTTTTTTGTTTTTTATATTTTATATTATATCGAATAAAATACTTATTGTATTGTGTTTATAGATTAGTAAATAAAATGAGTTTTCTTATGAATTCTTTACAAATATTATAATATATGAAATATGGATATATGCACTTTTAAAAATATGCATAAATGTACCAGAAATGTTGATTTTTTTTGGTTAAAAATTTATAGTATTTTTTAAATAATCCAGTTTATTTTTTTAAAATTTTTATTGATTTTTAAATGATTTTAAAAAAATTGCAGATTTTTTAAAACAAATATTTTTTTTCAATTTTTTTTTCAAAAATTCATGTTTTCCATAAAAAAAATAAAAAATCTGCACTTTAAAAAAAAAACTAAAAAAAATACTATTTTTAAAAAAATCCGAAAATTTGATTTATTATGTTTTCCAGGGATGTGTTTGCCCTAAGACTTTACACAATGTGTATTGCCATTGACTTGTGGTCTATTCTTGCATGAAAATGGATACTTTTGGTTTCTTGAGTTAAGAAGTTCTCGAGTCAGTATTTGCTTGTTTGGTCGACCCGGGTGCACCATCAAGTCCCTTAGTTTGAAGGGAAAAAACGGCGCTAAAATTTTGCCGTGTAAACTATAACTTCTCTTGGTAATCAAAGTGTTGCACGTGGGGTGGTCTTAGTCTTCATTAAATGTAGCTAGCCATCGGTTAGTCACATCGACATGGTTGATTAGATTGTTTAATTAATGCTTAATCGGTTCTTATCTTTATATACTGAATAATGAAATTTTGGAACATTGTTTATCGTACACTCTTTTCTTTTTTGTCGACCTATTCTACCATGGCTCTTGAAATGTCATCCATTATTTCTAACATTGAGAGTTTTACTTTAGACCGATATGTTCATCAATACCATCTATCTGCTCTGCATGGTGTCCTACTGCCTTTTTCTTCTTCCTCGATTCTTGATCCTCCATCAGATAAGGTGAGACTCCACATGCGACATCTAGTTTGTGGTTTAAGAGTCCTTCCTAATCCTTTTTTTTCTTAAAGTGTTTGTGTTCGTATGGCATCCATCTAATATAGTTGTGTCCTAATGTTGTTTTGAAGGTTATTGCCTTTGAAGTATTTTGTCACACCCCAAACCTAGGATGGCGGAAACGTCCGGGGGTGGAGGACTTCATGTATAGTATCATAACAACGAGTATAATAGTGATCAAAGTAAACACAACCATCATAAATATAATCGAGAAAGTTACATGGTGTCATGAGTTACATGTTTCAAAATCGATTACAATATAATTATAAAATGGTTTGTCTGACGCCGTAACGTTCCATCCTCAAAAGATGGTAGTTACTTGTTTTTAATGATTACCTGGGAATACAAGTAATTTTGAAAGAGTGTCAACAATTCAGTTTGTGAGTGCATAAGCTTTTATATGTAGAGTTGAAATCCTTTCTTTTTAAATGTAGTGTATGTTCAAGAAAAATCCAATACTTTCCTTATAAAATGAGTTGCAGTCTTAAGACTCAAAGACCGAAATGTACAAGTATTTTCCATACTTATGATAGTATAAGCAGCTTTAGATAAATAAAACCCTTTTAAATGTAAGAATCCCCGTAAATTATATGTGTCGTTGTTTCCCTATGTGAGTTATTATAACCGTGGTAATGACATAGATGACCTGTTACGACGTATTTCAGGCGTCGGAATGTTATGACATTTGTCAGCCCAGACCTGCCGGTCTAGCTGTTGCATGCAACTTAGGTGCGGGATTGTCAGTCCCAATATAGATCTATACACAAGTATCACGCTCTCCCTACAAGAGACTATGGTTATAATACAAGACTTTAACCGATACTCTAAAGATTCCAATGAAGTAATGTATCACAAATTTGATTCAACGAGTTTACGTGTAGTGTGAATGAAAACCCTTTTTGTAGTGGAAATGAAACCTTCCTTAGTATGTTCGTAGTGTTAATGTACCATAAACTATACCTATTATAGTTTATCATATATGTTTGTAATGATGAAAGACCCTTATGTGAATGATTATTTCTTTTTCATGGAAGTAAACTAACATGAAATACAATCAACATGTAGCTTATTATTTCTATACACTTTGCTCAACATGTTATAAAGTGTTAATGAACTTGTAAACTATTTTACTAGTTTTAACTTTTCTGTCACTGTTTTTAGAATAATCATAGAAAAATCACCGTAAGTCGAAAACTGAATCCGTAGACTATGAGAGTTCAGAAAATGTGTCTAGTTTGTTCATAATTTTTATTATGATTTTTAGTGGTCTCTAACCAGTGTGAAAATGTCCATCTTCACAGACTGTCATTTCTGAAATGATAGGCAGTTTTGTAAAAATCGCCATAAATTGTGGAAAAATCGTATGAACGTGTGCGAGTAGTTCTTATAAAGGTATAAACCTAAACTATTTTCACCTTATACAATTTTGTAAAATATTATGTTTAAGATGGTCGAAACAGTCCGTCAATGGACCATAACGTTTCTGTTGAAATCTGATGCTTACGTTTAGATTATGTTTTTGGTGTTATAACTTGTATTTCCCCCCCCCCTAAAACTTGAAGAAAACATGAAAATGTAGGGGAATGAACTCACCTTGAGTGATTTCTTGTAGAGTGGAAGGTTGAGGATGAAGGATTTCCAAGTCAAGAACACTTGAACAACACTTGAGGTTTTTGATGATACTATGAACAGATATATTAATATTTGTGTAAGTGATCACGATTTGTATAATAATGTGTAGAATGTTTAGGAGTTGAATGAATATACTTTCCAAAAATGGAGGAAAACTCAAGAACACTTTTTGTCAAAAAAAATTGTGACTGAGAAAGAGGGAGAGAGAGAAGTGTGCTTCTGGTGAAAGCAAATGAAATATTGAATGAGAAGAAATGAAGATTTCTTGGGTGGATTTGATTAAAGGAAATCTGATGGAGTGTTGTGAGGAGATGAAAAAGGACAATGATTTGACTAGGTAGAGTGTGAATAGTGACATAAAGTAGGTGTAAGGATGGCTTGTGTCATAACTTTATGGAAAAGTCAACAAGTACCTTTATGTCATTTAGATATTATCTTGAACAAAAATATGACTTATAAATAATAAATCCTCAAGATGAGAATAAAATATAAGTTTAGGGGGTCTAATATGTCAAAAATATGAATTAGGTGAAAATCCCATGTCCAAATCATGAAAAACAGGCTCAAAATGCGAAACTGGTCAAAAACCGGGAAGAAATGCGAAGGTGGGTTCGTAGCGAGGGCTGCTGCTTGGAAAACGAAGGCTCTCAGTGCGTGAGGGTTCACAACGAACGTTGGTTAGAGGAAGTAAACCTGGCCGAGGATGCGAGAGTCGGAAGAAGGTGCGAACCTGGAGGCTCGCCGCGAGACTTGTCGGGTAGTATGCGAATGGTCTCGGTTTCGCTGCGAAGGTCATCTGCTGTGCGAAAGTGTCCGGTTTTAGAGTGTGAAGATGCGGTTCGGAGCGAGAGGAAGACTCGGTGCGAGATTTCTCGGCTAGGAGCGAACCTACAACTAAAAACGAACGTGGGCTAGGAGGATGTGAGGACCTGCGAGCGTTCGCAGATGAACAGTAACCTGCAAACCTTCATGCCTCTTTTTGACCTCCTTTTTTCGTTTTAAGCTGTTTTCGACCAAGGGAAGGTTCGGGATGGAATGGATGTTCATATAAACGTTGGAAAATGTGATTTTTATTACCAAGAGGTTTGAGAGAGATTGGGAGAGATTTGGGAGAGAGAGATATATAGAGCGAGAGAGATTGAGAGAGACTTTGCTTGTGGCCTTTGTTAGTGTTTTGTCCCGTAGTGCTAGGATTATAAACTCCACTATGCCTAGTTATGAGTGTTTTACCCCCCCAATAAAGTTTCTAAAGTTCCAGATACATCTTGTCTGAACCGGGATGTACGGAGTATCGAGTTTTGTGTGCTTCGTTCATGACGACGTCCCTGAATCCACCAAACTTCGGTGTCCAGATCCGATTCATGAGATAACGAATGCCGTCACCCTTGACTTGTTGGTTCTTATCCATTCCTCTTAAAGCCTCTCCTGCTACATTCTCTGGTTTTAAAGCTTCCAGCAGAGCCTATTTGATCTGTGTGGAAAGGTGTGAATGGATTGTCATGGTTAATGACTTTACTCGGCGGCCCGAGTATTCCTTTCGACTGAGGGCGTCAGCTACTAAATTGGCTTTGCCTGGGTGATAACGAATCTCACATTCGTAATCATTCAATAGTTCTACCCATCACCTCTGCCTCATGTTGAGCTCTTTTTGATTGAGGATGTGCTGAAGGCTTTTATGATCAGTGAATATAGTACATTTCGTTCCGTAGAGGTAGGGCCTCTAGATCTTTTAGGGCGAATATTACTGCTCCCTGTTCAAGGTCGTGTGTGGCGTAGTTGACCTCGTGTGTTTTTAGCTGTCTCGAGGCGTAGGCAATGACCTTTCCTCATTGCATTAACACACATCCAAGACCCTGGTTCGACGTGTCGAAGTAGACCACAAAGTCTTCAGTTCCTTCCGGTAGGGATAAAATCGGAGCGCTGCACAGGGCCTGCTTTAGCGGTTGGAACGCGGTTTGTTGCTTCTCTCCCCACTTGAAGGTTACACCCTTTTGAGTCAGGGTGGTAAGTGGTTTGGCGATCTTGGAGAAGTTTTGGATGAACCTTCGGTAGTAGCCAACGAGGCCTAAGAATTGACGGATTCCTGTAGGTGTCCTTGGTGCTGACCAGTTCTCGATCGCCTTGATTTTGTCGCTAACCATATGATCGAGGAAGTACACTTCTCGGATCCAAAATTCGCACTTTGAGAATTTTGCATATAATTTCTCCGCGCTTAACGTCTCTAATACTTGTCGTAGGTGTTGGCTGTGCTCTTCCTTACTCCTTGAATAGACCAGAATGTCGTCTATGAAGACAATCACAAACCTGTCTAAGTAAGGCCGACACACCCGGTTCATTAGATCCATGAACACCGTAGATGCGTTTGTTAATCCGAAGGGCATCACTACAAACTCGTAGTGACCGTATCGGGTTCTGAACGCTATTTTAGGAACATCCTCCTCCTGGAATCGTAGTTGATGGTATCTCGACCTCAGATCGATTTTTGAGAAGTAAGTTTCTCCTTGGAGTTGGTCGAATAGGTCGTCGATTCGGGGTAGAGGGTATCGGTTTTTGATGGTAAGCTTATTTAGTTCGCGGTAGTCGATGCACATGCGGAACGATCCATCCTTCTTTTTCACGAATAGGACCGGTGCTCCCCAAGGCGAGAAGCTCGGTCTAATGAACCCTTTGCTTAGCAGTTCGTTCAGTTGGTTGGATAATTCTTGCATCTTGGTTGGCGCTAGGCGGTATGGCGCTTTGCCTACGGGGGTAGCTCCAGGAAGTAGGTCGATTCGGAATTCGACTTGTCGTGCGGGTGGAACTCCGGGAAGGTCTTCTAGAAATACGTCGGGGAAATTACAGACCTCCGGAATGTTGTTGATGTCTTTCACCTCTTGTTTCTTATCCACCACATGGGCTAAGAAGGCGTGATATCCCATGCGGAGATACTTTTGGGCTTTGACGCACGAGATGATTTGTAAGTTTGTACTAGGTTTGTCGCCATAAATGACGAGAGTTTCGCTACTTGGCAGATTAAGGCAAACGGCCTTTCCGTAACACAGAATGTCGGAACAATTAGAACTTAACCAATCCATGCCAACGATGATGTCGAACCTTTTTATTGAAACAGACATTAGGTCGATTTTGAATGAATGGTTATCTAGAGTGAGGGTACACCCTGTGTATACATCGTTAGTGCGCTCTGCCTTTCCATTTTCCATTTCTAGGATGTATGTATCTTTTAGTGATTGGGGATTTTGTTTAAGCAATTGTTTGAATTGGTGGCTAACGAAACACCTCTCCGTTCCACTATCGAATAATATGCATGCATATGAGTTATTGACGAGAAACGTACCGGTAACCACCGTGGGATCTTCCATTGCTTCACCGTGACCTAATGCCAAGACCCTCCCAACACCGCCAGCATTTGCGTTTCTTGCTTTTGGGCAGTCTCTTTTGTAATGCCCGGACTCCCCACAGCCGTAGCAGGCCCGACTTGCCCCGACATTGGCGGCCAGGGTGGCTTGTTGGGCTGGCGCCTTGTAAAAGCGGGTTGTATGCCCTTTCTTGTTGTAGTTGCTGTAGTGCATCTCTCGACAAGGTCCGGTGTGATAAAAGTTGCACTTGTTACACTTAGGGAGGGTCCCAACATACTGTCTCAGGGGTGTTGGAGCAGCGGGGGTAGTGGCAGCGTGAACTGCCACTACTTGTTGTTTCTTGGCGGAATGTTGGGCTGGCTGGTTCTTTTTGTTGTTCCAGAACTTCCTTTTGTTGTTTCCCCCTTTCGCTTGCTCGGAGGTGGCCGCCAGAGTGCCATGGCTGGCCCTATGGTCAATGATTTGTTGTGCCAAATATTTAGCACTGTCAAAAGTAGTCGGTTCTGAAGCTAATACGTTCCCTTGAATATAGGGGGATAGTCCCCAGATGTATTTCTCCACCTTTTTACTCTCCGGGGTGACTATCCCGAGACATAGTATGGCCAGATCGCTGAACCTTGCATTATAAGATGTGATGTCAAAACCGGTCATTTTGAGGCCCCAGAATTCATGTTCCAATTTCTGCACTTTGCCCCTTGGGCAATATTCTTCCAGCATTAAGGTCTTCAAGTCCTCCCAGCTCATTGCATTCGCCACTGGGAGAGTCAATGACTTTACATGACCGTTCCACCAGGTAAGGGCTCGGTCAGAGAAAGTGCAAGCTGCAAATTTGACATTGATCGCTTCAGGGTATGCACAAATCTCGAAGACTGATTCAGTCTTCTCGAACCATTGCATCAGAGTGATGACGCCCCCGCTGTCACACCCCCAAACCGGAACGGCGGAAACGTTCGGGGGGCGGAGGACGTCATGTACAGTATCACAACAATTGTAAAATAGTAATCAAAGCAACACAACCATTACATTGATAAAAAATAGTATTTACATATGTTCATAACATAGTTTGTATGACATCAAAAATATATCAAAAGTATAAAAGACGTGACTCTAGAATGCTTCGTCTTCTCAAAATCCAGCGGGTATACCTGTCTTATCGGTTCCCTGAGAATACAAGTGATTTTGAAAGTGTATCAACATTTAAGTTGGTGAGTTCACAAGTATGTTTTAGTGCTGGAAAACGTGTCTTTGAACTTTGAAAATGCTAGAGTGTTTCTCAAGAAAATCCAATATTTTCTATAGTAAATGTAATGTAGTCATGTAAGTTTCTTGTCTTTGTATACGTGTATTAGTGTATTCTATGTTAGAAAACAACGTATGGAATCTGTATTTGTATGAAAACCTTTGTATGTATATCTGAATACCACCAGTTGTAGTGAAAGTAGTGTATTGTATTAGCATTTGAATACAACCTTAGTATTAATGCGTGAAATCACCAGTTGTAGAGTAAAATAGTGTACCATAGTATTGTTTGCGTGAAAACCATGTATGAATGCCTGGTTATTACCAACTGTAGTGTAAAGTAGTGTACCATTGTTTTATTAATGAAAATAAAACCATTGAAGTAGTGTTAATCCCGTAAACAAATGTTTTAGTTATACTGTTGTGAGTTTCATATAACCATGCTAATATGACCTAGTGGCCTCAACGACGTTCTTCAGTCGTCGGTAATATGACATTTGTCACCCCTAGGCATGCCTGCATAACTGTAGCTAGCAGTTTGTGTGGGGTTTAGTATACTACAACATCCTATGATGCACATACAACCCTAAAAGCTTTGGATCTATGTTTCTCTAATTATAGATGCATATGGTTTCCAAAGCTTTAATCCTACAACTAGCATACAAATAACATATGTATAATAAGACAAGTTTTAGACATACCTCTTGATGTTGTTGATGTTGCTAGGAAGACTTTGGCCTTTAAGAACTTAGTCCCCCAAGTGTTGCACCTCAAATGGAATCACAACACATCTATGACAAAGGTGACTCTTGAGAGAGAATTTCCATGCACCAAAAAACACCTCCATGAACTCCAAGAACTAGAAGTAGTCGTTTTTAGATTATGGAACTTATATTTATATATAGGATTCCAAGATTCATGGGTATAACCCAAATCCATACCCATGGGTTTTATGATCCATGGTTCATGTGGCCCAACTCTTTATGTATCCATACATAAACTTAGTCCAATATGGATCATAAGCCCAACACATATAAATATAACCAATTACCATAATTAGTCCCCATATATTTAATTAGTCTCTTTTGATCACTAAATTAATTCCAAACTAATTCTTGATCAATACTAATTAAATCATATGACTTCATATTAATATATTAGAACTTATTATATATTAATAAACCATAAATAACCTCTTCTCAAAAGTCCATCCTAGCAAATTGTCTTGATGATATGCAACCCAAATGGACCATGCTACTCTCGGGTCGAGTACATACCAATAATAGTTATGGGCTTAGACATCTAATCCAACAGTTTGGGTGTGGGATTGTCAATCCCATATAGATCTATACAAAAACCTCACGCTCTCCATCCGAGAGACTCTGGTTATAATTTATAGGACTTGAACCTGTACCCTGGTGGGTACCCGAAGTAGTGCCTCACAACCATGTATTAACTAGTTTACGTGTAGTGTCATAATGTTCTCTTGTTAATTGAAACTGTATGTATTACCTTGGAGTGTAAAATAATTATACTTCAACAATTATTTTAGTAGTGTATCTTGGTAATAGAGAATTAGAGTAGTGTTTCCCAAACTATACCTATTATAGTTTTTATTGTACGTCCTTGTTTAGTGCATTGTACTTAGTAAAATAGTGTAACAAATCCCAACTATACCGACTATAGTTTAAATGTATGTTTCGTAGTGAAATAAAAACATCTGCAATTTAATCGTATAAGTAATTACCCTTATGCTAGACATATTACAAAAGGGTTAAAATATATAAAATATTTTTAGGAAGTGTAGCGAAGGCTTGTTTTGAAACAATTGCAAAGGTTTTTAAAATATTTTAAAATATTTGTATAACACAATAGACCTTGTGTTTTACTTGTATTCCCTCCTAAAAATATTAAAAACGTTAAAAATTTAAGGGTATGAACTCACCTCAAATGTGCGTTAACTGGAATTAGCGAGTTGTAGAGACAATCCCCGGGTAGGCGTACGTGCTAGTAACGTTACCCTAAAAATAATTGTATTCGTCGTCGTATTTAAATTAATAATAATTTAATTTAAATAATGTGTTAAATAATTAATTAATTAAGTAAAGAGTACTTACAAAAATTAATTTGAAATAAATGGGTAATGTTGAAGGGTGAATTCGGTGAGAACAATGGGTTTTCGGTGGGGGATGGGGTGAATTCGGTGTGTTCTTGTGTTCTTGAGGGGATGCTTGAAGATTTGAAGAATGTTATGAAGATTTGAAGATGGGAAGAATGTTCTTGAGGAATTCGGTTGAAGATATGAAGATTCCGCGTAAAATTCGTATGACTTTTGAGAGGTAATTTGGCAAGAGTTCAGTGGCAAAAGTGACAAATGAATTGGGAAATCGGTTATACACATATATATATATATAGGGTGTGTTTGGCCTTAATGGGCCTCAATTGAGGTGTCTTCGGTCCTATAAGACCGAATTTCTTCATGAAATCGGTCATAAAGTCAATGGAATTGTGAGTGTTCGGTTTCTAGTCAATGAAGAATTGAGAATTCGGTCAAAGCTTTACAAATGGGGTGTGAATTCGGTTTCTTGGTCAAGGGGAAAACAAAATTCGGTCAAGCCTTATATCTTTAAGGGAATTCGGTTTTGGCTTTTCCAATTGAAGAAGAATTCGATCATGCATTTATTTAAGATTCCTTAGAACAAAACTACAAATATACTAAGATATAATATGATTTAAGCTAAGTATTAGGCTTAGGTATGAATTAGTACAATTCTTTGTTTGATCTAGTGTAAGCTTTGATTGAACTAGTGTGAATTTTACTGAATTTGATTGACTCGAAAGAACGGGTTTTTACATTATCCCCCCGTTAGAGGGAATTTCGTCCCGAAATTCATTCTATAGTGAATACATTATGGACTAGGGAAAAGATGCGGGTACTTTTGTTTCATTTGATCCTCTCGCTCCCAAGTGAATTCAGGTCCCCGCTTGGCATTCCAGCAAACCTTCACTATCGGTATGCGACTTTGTTTCGTTCGTTTGAATTCCCTATCCATGATCTCTACTGGTTCTTCCACGAAGTTAAGACTCTCATATATCTCAATTTCATCGAGTGGAATCACAAGAGTCTCTTCAGATAGACACTTATTTAGATTTGACACGTAGAAGACAGGGTGTACGTTGTTAAGCTCTTGTGGTAAACGGAGTTTGTATGCTACGGGGCTGATCCTAAAGAGGATCTCGAACGACCCAATGTACCTTGGATTTAGCTTTCCACGCTTTCAGAAGCGTATCATGCCCTTCCAGGTTGAGACCTTCAACAGAACGCGGTCACCAACCTGGTATTCCAAGGGTTTTCTCCTTTTGTGTACGTAGCTTTTCTATCTATCTCTTGAGGCTTTTAGTCGTTCGCAGATTTGGACGATCTTTTTGGTGGTTTCTCGAATGATTTTCGGGCCAGTGAGAGTGCTATCAGGGACTTGCCCTTTAGCTAGCTGTGTGTCACCCACCTCAGCCCAACATAGAGGGGATCTGCACTTACGGCCATAGAGGGCTTCGAATGGAGCAACCTTGATGCTAGTGTGATAGCTTTTGTTGTATGAAAACTCGACCAGTGGCAAATGGGTGTCCCATGCTTTACCAAAGTCAGTCACACATGCTCTCAGCATGTCCTCTGGGGTTTGAATGGTTCTCTCACTCTGCCCGTCATTTTGAAGATGGTAAGTTGTGCTCATGTCTAACTTAGTTCCAAGAGCCTTCTGAAGTGACTGCCAGAATCTCGAGGTGAATCTACTATCTCTATCCAAGATGATAGATATGGGCACACCATGCAGTCGTACTATCTCTCAGATGTAAGTTCAGGTCAGCTTCTCCATCTTGTATGTTTCCTTGATTGGCAGGAAGTGGGCAGATTTGGTTAATCTATCAACGATTACCCAAATGGTGTCATGACCACCGGATGCCTTGGGCAACTTGGTAATGAAGTCCATTGTGATCCGCTCCCACTTCCACTCAGGTATCTCTGGCTGTTGAAGTAAACCTGATCGCGTTTGGTATTCTACCTTAACTTTGGCACAAGTTAGGCACTTGCCCATGTAGGTAGCAATCTCCGTTTTCATGTTTGGCCATCAATACAGTTTCTTGAGATCCAAATACATCTTATCTGAACCTGGGTGAACAGAGTATCGAGTCTTATGTGTTTCATTCATGACTATGTCTCTGTAACCACCGACCTTTGGGGTCCAGATCCGGTTCATGAAATAATGGACTCCGTCTCCCTTGATCTCATAGTTCTTCTCCATTCCTCGCAAAGCTTCATTTGCCATGTTATCCGGCTTCAAGGCTTCTAATTGAGCCTCCTTGATCTGTATGGACAGATGTGAATGGATTGTCATGGTTAGTACCTTCACCCTACGACCTGTGAACTCCTTTCGACTAAGGGCATCCGCTACTACATTGGCTTTACTGGGATATTAGCGAATTTCGCATTCGTAATTATTGAGTAGCTCTACCCATCGTTGTTGTCTCATGTTAAGTTCCTTCTTATCAAAGATGTGTTGAAGGCTTTTGGGGTCGGTGAAGATAGTGCACTTGGTACCATAAAGGTAATGTCTCCAGATTTTCAATGCAAAGACCATTTCTCCCAACTCAAGATCGTGAGTAGTGTAGTTGACTTCGTGTGCCTTAAGCTGTCTCTAGGCATAAGCAATAAATTTTCCTCGCTGCATAAGTACACAACCTAGCCCCTGATTAGATGCATCACAGTAGACTACGAAGTCTTCTGTCCCTTCTGGAAGAGACAAGATAGGTGTGCTGCACAGGGCTTGCTTAAGAGTCTGGAACGCAATGTCTTGTTTTTCTCCCCAACTAAAAGTTACACCCTTCTGAGCCAGGGTAGTAAGTGGTTTAGCAATTCTGGAGAAATTATGTATAAATCTGCGATAGTAGCCAGCAAGACCCAAGAATTGATGGATTTCTGTGGGCGTTCTCGGTGCTGACCAATTTTTGATCGCTTTAATTTATGAAGGGTCCACGTGTATGCCTTCTTCGCTGACCACGTGACCAAGGAAATTTACTTTCCTAATCCAAAACTCACACTTTGAGAATTTAGCGTAAAGCTTCTCCGTCCGTAGAGTTTCTAGAACTTGTCTCAAGTGCTGACTATGCTCTTCCTCGTTTCGTGAATAGACGAGTATATCATCTATGAACACTATCACGAACTTGTTTAGGAAGGGTCGGCACACCCGATTCATTAGATCCATGAATACCGCGGGTTCATTGGTTAGACCGAAGGGCATCACTACAAACTCGTAGTGACCATAACGAGTTCAGAATGTTGTTTTGGGAACATCATTCTCGTGAACTCGTAATTGGTGATACCCCGATCTCAGATCTATCTTTGAAAAGTAGCTGGCTCCTTGGAGTTGATCGAAGAGGTCATCTATACGCGGGAGAGGGTATCAGTTTTTAATAGTGAGCTTGTTCAGTTCGCGATAGTCTATGCACATTCGGAAAGATCCATCCTTCTTCTTAACGAACATGACCGGTGCTCCCCAGGGTGAGAAGCTTGGTCGAATGAATCCCTTACTGAGCAGTTCGCTTAGCTAGCTGGATAATTCCTGCATCTCTGCTGGTGCTAGATGATAAGGGGATTTGGCTACAGGGGTAGCTCCAGGAATTAAGTCGATTCGGAACTCGACTTGGCATTCAGGAGGAACTCCTAGAAGATCTTCGGGGAAGATATCAGGAAAGTTACAGACTTCAGGGATGCTCTCGAGGTCTTTAACTTCTTGTTTTTTGTTGACTACGTGGGCTAGGAACGGATGACACTCTTTTCGCATGTATTTTTGAGCCTTGATGCACGAGATGATGCGAAGGTTTGTGTTGAGTTTGTCGCCATAGATAACGAGGGCTTCACCATTTGGAAAATTGAGACGAATGGCTTTTTTCATAACAAAGGATATCAACACGATTGGGGCTCAACCAATCCATGCCAATGATGACATCAAAGCTTTTTATGGAGACTGGCATAAGGTCAATGGAAAAAGAGTGGTCGTTTAGAGTAAGGGTACAACCTATGAATATGTCGTCAGTGCTCTCTTTCTTCCCGTTAGCCATTTAGACAGTGAATGTTTCGTTTAGTGTTTGTGGTTTGTGTTTGAGTAAGTGCTTAAATTTATGGCTAACAAAGCTCCTCTCCGCACCACTATCAAAGAGAATGCATGCATAAGAGTTATCGAGGAGGAACGTACCCATGACTACGGTGGGATCCGCTACCGTGCTCTCCTGACCCATGGCAGGCACTCTCCCCTGGTTGCCAATGTTTCTTGCTTTAGGACAATTCCTATTGTAGTGACTGGTCTCACCACATCCATAACATGCCTGACCTATTCCAACTCCGAGGGTCTGAGTTTTAGGCTGCGCAGGCGTCTTGTAAGAAACGGGTTGTATGCCCCTTCCTGTTGCAGCTAGTGCATTGCAATTCCCGACAAGGCCCATTATAATGGAAATTGCATTTGTCACACCATGGCAGATTCCCAGCGTATTGGTTGGGAGGTGTTTGAGTGGCAGGAACGGCAGCAGGAATAGTAGCGGCGTGGACTGCCACTATTTGCTGTTTCTTCGAGGGTTCTTGCGAAGTTTTCCCCTTTCTTTTGTTCCAGAACTTTTTCTTGCTGCCACCCTCTTTGGGATGTTCTGGAATAACTGTCACAGAGTCTTGGCTATCTCCATGATCTATCAGAGTCTGTGTCAGACGTTTGGCACTGTCGAAGGTAAGTGGTTTAGCGGCCAAAACATTCCCTTGAGTTGGGGGAGTCAGTACCCAAATGTACCTATCCACTTTCTTGCTCTCCGGGGTGACCATCCCGGGGAAAAGTAGAGCCAGGTCACTAAAACTTGCAGTGTAAGCAACGATGTCGGAACCCTTCATCTTTAGGTTCCAGAGCTCCTGTTTTAGTTTCTGCATCTCGCCCTTCGGGCTGTATTCAACGAGCATCAGTTCCTTCAAATCATCCCAACTTATAGCGTTAGCTACCGGAAGAGTTAGGGATTTGACTTGGCTGTTCCACCAAGTTAGAGCTCTATAGGTGAAGGTGCATGCTGCAAATTTTACTTTGCTCGAATCGGGGCACGCACAGATTTCGAATATTGATTTGGTCTTCTCGAACTAATGTGTTAAGGCAATGACACCTCCAGTTCCATCGAATGATTTAGGTTTAGCCGTTGTGAGATCTTTGTAGGAACACTCTTTCGGGTGTCCTTGTCTACCTCCGAGGTTAAGGGGATTGGTACCACTACCCGAACCGGTAGTACCGCTCGAATTGATCTGCGAAATGGAGGTAGCCACAACGGCGGTCAATGCTGCTTGGAAGACAGCAGGGTCAAATTGGGGTGGTGGTGGCGGTGGTGGGTTTGTCGAAGTGTTGTTTTTCTTCCTGTTGGACTTCTTTGGAGCCATCTTTCTCTAAAATGATTCAAGAGAAAATGATGGTATGTCCTCTATAGGGGTCATGACTCAGGGGATAATGAACGTGATATATCTAATCCTGACAGTTATAGTGTTCTATTAAGTGATTTACAAAGGAAGTCTACTAATACAAGTAAACAATCACCATAATAACAACATTTGGAATGAATGTCTGTAGTGTGGTTCGTGCTTGATCCCCCTATAATCACATAATGTACACAAAATATATATAACTAAGATCAAATAGACCTTCGACTAAGTGATCCTACTCTAAGTACACAACCAAACAAGGAACATGAAGTAAAGAAAAACCACATATTCCGAGTCTATGAAATCTTACTTATATACAACTTAGATGTATACACTTAGCAATTATAGATCTATTAGTAAGAGTTCCTCGTTTTCACATGTTTGGTTCTAGTATTGTAGTGCTATAAAATACTCCTATAGTATTTTAACTGTATGTTAGGTTCTAGTATTTCCTTTGTATAGAGTTTGGTACGTTTTAGACTTGTTGCAACACCACTATCACTCCCAAACACATGTTGGTCGTATCTCAAATAAATATAGTTGATCAGGTTATATTTATCCCAGATATGTTTACATAACTATCCAGGTTTAACCGTAGTATTCAACATCAAAATACTTTTGTTTTGTTTTTCTTGTGATACTATTTCTGGTATGTATGTATACTTGTATACTTCTTATAAAATACTTATATTTTAAAAGTATAATTTAAGTTCAGAGCGCTTCGGCCCCATAGTGTTTATAGTTGTATATATTGTAAGGTTTAATATACTTAGTTCACTATAAACAATGCTCTGATACCAATCTGTCACACCCCCAAATCGGAACGGCGGAAACGTTCGGCTTCGGAGGACGTCATGTACAGTATCACAACAATTGTAAAATAGTAATCAAAGCAACACAACCATTACATTGATAAAATATAGTATTTACATCTATTCATAACATAGTGTGTATGACATCAAAAAGTATATCAAAAGTATAAAAGACGTGACTCTAGAATGCTTCGTCTTCTCCAAATCCAACGGGTGTACCTGTCTTATCGGTTCCTTGAGAATACAAGTGATTTTGAAAGTGTATCAACATTTAAGTTGGTGAGTTCATAAGTATGTTTTAGTGCTGTAAAACTTGTCTTTGAACTTTGAAAATGCTATAGTGTTTCTCAAGAAAATCCAATATTTTCTATAGTAAATGTAATGTAATCATGTAAGTTTCTTGTCTTTGTATACGTGTATTAGTGTACTCTATGTTAGAAAACAGTGTATGGTATCTGTATTTGTATGAAAACCTTTGTATGTATATCTGAATACCACCAATTGTAGTGAAAGTAGTGTACTGTATTAGCGTTTGAATAAAACCTTAGTATTAATGCCTGAAATCACCAGTTGTAGAGTAAAATAATGTACAATAGTAGTGTTTGCGTGAAAACCATGTATAAATACCTGGTTATTACCAGTTGTAGTGTAAAGTAGTGTACCATAGTTTTATTAATGAAAAGAAAACCATTGAACTGGTGTTAATCCCGTAAACAAATGTTTTAGTTATACTGTTGTGAGTTTCATATAACCATGCTAATATGACCTAGTGGCCTTAACGACGTTCTTCAGGCGTCGGTAATATGACATTTGTCACCCCCAGACACGCCTGCCTAACTGTAGCTAGCAGTTTGGGTGTGGGATTGTCAATCCCGTATCTATCTATACAAAAACCTCACGCTCTCCATCCGGAAGACTCTGGTTATAATTTAAAGGACTTGAACCTGTACCCTGGTGGGTACCCGAAGTAGTGCCTCACAACCTTGTATTAACTAGTTTACGTGTAGTTTTATAGTGTTCTCTTGTTAATTGAAACTGTATGTATTACCTTGTAGTGTAAAATAATTATACTTATTATAGTTTTGATTGTACGTCCTTGTTTAGTGTATCTTGGTAATAGAGAATTATAGTAGTGTTTCCCAAACTATACCTATTATAGTTTTGATTGTACGTCCTTGTTTAGTGTATTGTACTTAGTAAAATAGTGTAACGAATCCCAACTATACCGATTATAGTTTAAATGTATGTTTCGTAGTGAAATAAAAACATCTGCAATTTAATCGTAGAAGTAATTACCCTTATGCTCGACGTATTACAAAAGGGTTAAAATATATAAAATATTTTTAGGAAGTGTAGCGAATGCTTGTTTTGAAACAATTGCAAAGGTTTTTAAAATATTTAAAAATATTTGTATAACACAATAGACCTTGTATTTTACTTGTATCCCCCCCCCCCTAAAAATATTAAAAACGTTAAAAATATAGGGGTATGAACTCACCTCAAATGTGCGTTAATTGGAATTAGCGAGTTGTAGAGACAATCCCCGGGTAGGCGTACGTGCTAGTAACGTTACCCTAAAAATAATTGTATTCGTCGTCGTATTTAAATTAATAACAATTTAATTTAAATAATTTTTTAAAGAATTAATTAATTAAGTAAAAAGTACTTACAAAAATTAATTTCAAATAAATGGGTAATGTTGAAGGGTGAATTCAGTGAGAAAAATGGGTTTTCGGTGGGGGATGGGTGAATTCGGTGTGTTCTTGTGTTCTTGAGGGGATGCTTGAAGATTCGAAGAATGTTATGAAGATTTGAAGATGGGAAGAACATTCTTGAGGAATTCGGTTGAAGATATGAAGATTTTGGGTAAAATTCGTATGACTTTTGAGAGGAAATTTGGCAAGAGTCCGATGGCAAAAGTGAAAAATGAATTGGGAAATCGGTTATACACATACATACACACACATACACACACGCACACACACACACACACACACATATATATATATATATATATATATATATATATATATATATATATATATATATATATAGGGTGTGTTCGGCCTTAATGGGCCTCAATTGAGTTGTCTTCGGTCCTATAAGACCGAATTTTTTCATGAAATCGGTCATAAAGTCAATAGAATTGTGAGTGTTTGGTTTCTAGTTAATGAAGAATGAAGAATTCGATCCAAGCTTTACAAATGGGGTGTGAATTCAGTTTCTTGGTCAAGGGGAAAACAAAATTCGGTCTAGCCTTATATCTTTAAGGGAATTCGGTTTTGGCTTTTCCAATTGAAGAAGAATTCGGTCATGCATTTATTTAAGATTCTTTAGAACTACAAATATACTAAGATATAATATGATTTAAGCTAAGTATTAGGCTTAGGTATTAATTAGTGCAATTCTTTGTTTGATCTAGTGTAAGATTTGATTGAACTAGTGTGAATTTCATTGAATTTTATTGACTAGAAAGAACGGGTTGTTACACCCGCTTCCATTGAAGGATTTGCGTTTTCCATTTTTAAAATCTTTGTAGGAACATTCCTTTAAGCGTCCCTGACTGTCTCCCTGGTTAGAGTTCGTAGTACCATTTCCCGTTCCACCAATACCGATCGTACTGATATGTGACATTGCGGCTGCCACAGCTACTGTCACGACAGCTTGGAAAACGACGGGGTCAAATTGTGGAGGTGGTGGCGGAGGTGTTGGTGGTGCATTGTTGAAACGCATGGGATTTCTCCGTGGTGGCATATTTCTGCCACAAGTTTTTAAAGACGAAATGATGGTAAGCCTTTAATAGTGGTGATAAGTCGGTTGTTATTGAACTAGATTATCAGTTCCAGGAGTATTATGTTCCAACTTTAAAGTATTTGCAAGCAATTCATAATGGAAGTCCATACAATTAAACTTATGAATTTAATAGTAATGTCTTAATGAAATCTTGTGACTTGATCCATACTTGGTCCTTCTACATTCGCTTGGTGTATGCTAGTTGTGTATAACTAAGATTGAATAGATCCTTGAATCTAATAGATCTGCCCTAAGCCTACAACCAAACAAGGAACATGACCTAAAGCGGAACCATCATTTCTAAATCGATGGAGTCTTAATTACATACAACATTACTGTATACACTAAGTAATCGTAGATTTACCGTAAGTAACGATATACACTGTTATGAATTGGTAACACTCTCAGTGAAATATAATGCATGCCAATTTCATCGATATGGTTTAGTACATAGTGTTTGGAAATTTTGACCTTGATGCAGGTCTACCTCACATCAATGCAAGGAAAAATTTGGACAGCATCACGATCCTTCGACTTGTGTATTCACTTAATCGCAGGATCGAACCTACACACAGAGAAGAGTAGCACCAACGCATACTCGTAAACCTAATCTATAATGATTTGTGAGTAGTATGAACCCCACTCACGACGACCAGTCCCCTGCGGTCCCTGAGACGAAGTCGACGCGCCCTGTAGTTCTGCTAACCGACGCTCGGTTGCGGTCACTCTCTCCTCGAGAGCCGAGCGTTTTTCCTGATACTCCCTCACCTCCGCCCGAGCGGTGGTAAGGTCCTCAACGAGTCAGTCAAGGGGATAGTAGTCTCTCTCCAGGTCTCGAGTACACGCGTCGGTGGCTTCCGCAGCAGGGCTCAGCTCCAGAACTCGGTTCGCCGTCGCTCTATTTGATCCCCTAGGTCCGTGATTTGCTGGATCACGACTGGTTATAGTAACCTCGTTGCTCGCCAAAATGGTGAACGTTGTAGCTGGTGACGACTCCACCTCTCGATGTCTGCGGCCCAACGGGGCGTAGGTCCATTGTAGCCGAATCGGTTCGCGGGAACCCTGGCAATATAAGGAGGGTTGATAACCTCCGACTCCTCTTTTGACTCCTCTTCGTCTTCTTCTTCCTCCAGTTCCTCTTCAAGTTCATCTTCTTCGGGCTCTTCCTCTTCGATTTCAACGGGGTCCTCATTGGGATCCGCTTCGGGCTCTTCTTCAAACACTTCCTCAGGGTCTTCTTCTGGTTCCTCCTCTACCCATCCCCCGTTTCCTTGATTGGGGAAGTAGGGATCTCCCAGTAAGTGGAATCCTGTCATGACGTATGTGCGAGAATAAGGGTGTAAGAGGCACATAATGAATACAGAAATATTGCGCTAAAGCAAGATAAAATACTCCTATAGTATTTTAAACGTTATGTTCGGTTCTTAGTGCATTTCTTGTATGGGTGATGGTAGGTTGTTAGACTTGTTGTCCACTACGACTATCCCCCAGCATATGCGAATCACTTCTCGGACAAATATAGTTGATCAGGCTATATTCATCCCAGACTTGATTACATATCCCAAGGTATACTCACAGTGTACAACTCATCCTTTTTACTTTTGTAGTTTCCTAGTTACGACACTATACTGGCATGTATGCATGTACTTACACTTTTCGTAAAAATATTATTTTATTTCTAAAAATATAGTTGTATGAAAAATGTTTAGTCAGAGAGTTTTAGTCCCATTGCGTTTATAGTTGGTATATCTTATGTTGTTCGATATACTTAGTTCACCATAAACAATGCTCTGATACCAATCTGTCACGCCCCCAAACCTAGGATGGCGAAAACATTCGGGGTTGGAGGACTTCATGTATAGTATCATAACAACGAGTATAATAGTGATCGAAGTAAACACAACCATCATAAATATAATCGAGAAAGTTACATGCTGTCATGAGTTACATGATAAAATGGTTTGTCTGACGCCGTAGCGTTCCATCCTCAAAAGGTGGTAGTTACCTATTTTTATTGATTTCCTGAGAATACAAGTAATTTTGAAAGAGTGTCAACAATTAAGTTGGTGAGTGCATAAGCTTTTGAATGTAGAGTTGAAATCCTTTCTTTGTAAATGTAGTGTATGTTCAAGAAAAATCGAATACTTTCCTTATAAAATGAGTTGCAGTCTTAAGAGTGTGTTTGGTTGGCAGGAAAGGATTGGAATTTGAGGGAAAAGGATTCCAATTCCCTCGAATTTCTGCGTTTGGTTCAACCTTAAGGAGGGAAAGGGAATCCTAAATGAGGAAAACATTCCTTCATACGTTGGAAACTACATTCCTTCAACAAACTGATGAAAATAATTCCATACCATCAAGGAAAGGGAAATATTACCATTATACCCCTTTTGTTTTAACAAAACCCTTCTAAAAACAAAAACCCTATTCGAACGTATTCCTTAAAATCGGACTCAACCAACATCACAGTGCTCGTCTTCTCCATTCTTTCAACAAAATCGAATTGCAGGCTTCATCAAACTTAACTCGTTATCCATCTCTTCATCATGTGTGTGTATCGACACAACTCGTATTCTTGATTTCTCTCACTGTCTCTCTCTAGCGCTCTCTCCCTCCCTCATAATCTTGATTTCTATTGATTCTACACACTGTTTCTTGTTGTGATAAGTCGATTTCAGGAAAATCGATTATCTAGATTTATGCAGTGAAAATCGATTTCCTGAAACATGTATGTAATTGTTTCCTGTTTTCTGTTGATTCAAACTTGTCTTCTCGATTTCCTGAAAATCGATTTCAGTGATAATCAAACTTGTTCCTTTTTAGTTTTATCAATAATATTGATAATCTAGTTGTTTCTGTGAAGATCTATGCTTATTCAAAAGTGTTGTTTCTGTGAAAACCATGTTGTTTATCTTCCTGAAAATCAAAGTGTTATTAATTAATCAATTAGAACATCTTGTAACAGCAACAAATGTGAAAATAAAATTGTTCATCTATTTTTATTTTAACATCAGCAACTATTAAAATTAAATGGTGTTGTTTACACTCTGAATATGATCTGAATTTCTATGCACAGGAAAATGTCCCGACCTAGTTTAACAACATATAATCATAGACAAAGACAAAATTCATTGATTTTGAGATGGTGGAATGTGGTTTTGCACATTATTGTACTCCTCCTGTTAATGATGTTCAAAAAACAAAAAGATAAATGACGTATTAAGCGGATTTCTTCAAATATAGATCGATACCGAATACTACATGAAATAGTTTATTGGAGTGACACCATGTCTATATCACAAATTAGGATGTCTCGAATGTGCTTTAAAAAGTTATGTCATATGCTTGAAACATTCGGAGGGCTAAAACGACGTAGGAATATGGATATTGATGAATAAGTTGCCATGTTTCAACATATTATTGCTCATAATGTTAAGAATCGAGTCATCGTACGTCGCTTTCCTCGTTCGGGAGAAACGATTAGTAGGCACTTTAGTCGAGTTTGTAATGTTGTCATACGATTGCATACTCGTTTGCTTAAGAGACCCGAACCTGTTCCCAATAACTCCACCGATGAAAGATGGAAATGGTTTAAGAATTGTTTAGGAGCTTTAGATGGAACATATATAAAGTGCCTAGTTCCAGCCGAAGAAAAGCCTAGATATAGAACAAGAAAGAATGACATTGTAACTAACGTTCTAGGGGTTTGTTCCCAAGATATGCAGCTTATCTACGTGTTACCGGGATGGGAGGGGTCGGCTGCGGAATGGTAGAGTTCTTCGTGATGCTCTTCTTAGACCACATGGATTGAAAGTTCCAAGACCGGGTATGTAAATATTATATATATATATATATATATATATATATATATATATATATATATTAACTATAAATCTTATTTGCAGGTTATTATTTAGTTGATGTTGGATATACAAATGGAGAGGGCTTTCTAGCCCCGTATAGAGGGCAAAGGAATCACTTAAATGAATGGCGTCATGGGCACCAACCAACTACAACCAAGGAATTATTTAACATGAAACATTCATCAGCAAGAAATGTCATTGAACGATGTTTTGGCATTTTGAAGGTAAGATGGGGAATATAAAAGGACAATTCGTATTATGCAATTGAAATGAAAAATAAGATCATAATGGCATATTGTCTACTACATAACTTCATAAGACAAGAAATGGAAGTAGATCCTTTTGACAATGATTGTGATCGGGACGAGGGAAACAGAGATCTTGGACCTGAAGATGTTGATAATATTACTTCTGTAGGGACTTCGAATGAATGAACCGTATTTAGAGATAATTTAGCGGAGTCCATGTTTGCATCTAGGGGCGCGACAAATTAAATTGGCATTTTGCTTATCTATTTATAATGTATCTCTATGTTGGACAAGGTGTTGTATTGTTTGCTTATCGTTACGTTGAACAATTGTTGCTTGCTTAATGATTTGTTGGACAAATTGTTGCTTGCTTAATGTTATGTTGGATAATTGGCATTTTGCTTATCTATTTATAATGTATCTAAAACTAGTTGTTATACTTATCTATTGGTTTTTGTTATGTTTATATAGGTATGACAAGTCAAATTAGAAAGTATAAGACATGGACAAACAATGAAGAAACAAAGCTAGTTGAGGCATTAGTGAATATGACCAATGCTGGAGGATTTAAAGCTGATAATGGTTTTAAGTCAGGTTATTTGCAACATCTTGAGCAAGCATTAAAACAATCACTTCCGGACTCGGGTATTTTAGGTAAGCCACATATTGAGTCAAAGATAAGAACCATGAAGAGAGATTGGCAATGTGTCTACGATATGGTAAACAGTTCAAACACAATCGGGTTTGGTTATGATTCTGAAAAACATTGTGTTACCGCTGAGGATCCGGTTTGGGAGGCGTACCTACAGGTACATGATGTTATAATATTTGTATTTTTATAGTTTATAATGAAGCGACTATATGGAAATATTTTGTTTTTTTGTATAAATTATCATTTTGGTAAATGGGTTCATAAAGAAGCGACTAGATGGAAACACAAATCATTTCCTTACTATGAAGATCTTTGCATTGTTTTTGGAAAAGACCGAGCTCAAGGAAATAGAGCTAGAGATTTCATTGAGACGGAGCAAGATGTAAACTTAGAAGAAGAAATGCAACAGTCGGATGATGACTTCCTTGAATCCGAGGAAATTAGCCATAATACAACAGTGAAAAATGAGGAAACTTCACCAAGTGTTCGCTCTAATAAGAGGAAACGGCGTGCCGATGATGTGTTCCATAATGCGGTTGGTTTGATTACTTAAAGTCTTAAAGAAATATCAAAAGATTTGAGTCAAGGTAATAAATTTGACATGAAGATTAACGAATTGAGTGAGAATATCCCTCCGGAGATTTTAAAGATGAATTCATTAAGTCAAGTCGAGAAGTTCAAAGCTTTGACCAAGATAAGAAGTGACCCTATAAACGTACAAAATTTTTGGTAAATTGAAGAAGGCGATAGAGAAGTTTGGGTCAAATACATTTTGGAAGGGTAGTATTATTAATTAGGATGTTAATTCGTATTTTGGATTTTTAAGCTCTTTTGGGATGTTTATTAGGATGTTGCTTGGTATTTTGGATTTGTAAGTTTTTGGTATCTTCGATAGGGATGTATCGAAATATTGATATGCTTTTTGGTAACGTTATTATGATGCAAAGTGGAATGACTTTAACTTATGATGTTTATTAATAAGATTTTCGTAATATGTTTGCATGAATGTTCAATCAATAAATTAAAATTTTACTATTTCAATAATTTATATAATATATGTTTATATATAACTTAAAAAACAAAGTAAAATTAAGCAAAACAGAAAAAATGGAAATTCTGTCATTTAACATGAATTCCAATTCCATTTCCTGCGAACCAAACAGCATATGGAATTGGATTCAAATTCCTGACAGATTCCTTTTCCAATACCAATTCAAATTCCTTCAGCAACATTCAGCGAACCAAACAACACCTAAGACTCAAAGACCGAAATGTACAAGTATTTTCCATACTTATGATACTATAAGCAGCTTTAAATAAATAAAACCCTTTTGAATGTAAAAATCCCCGTAAACTATATGTGTCGTTGTTTCCCTATGTGAGTTATTATAACCATGCTAATGACATAGATGGCCTGTTACGACGTACTTCAGGCGTCGGAATGTTATGACATTTGTCACCCCAGACCTGCCGGTCTAGCTGTTGCATGCAACTTAGGTGCAAGATTGTCAGTCCCAATATAGATCTATAAACAAGTATCACGCTCTCCCTACAAGAGACTATGATTATAATACAGGACTTTAACCGGTACTCTAAAGAGTACAATGAAGTAATACCTCACAAATTTGATTCAACAAGTTTACATGTGGTGTGAATCAAAACCCTTTTTGTAGTGGAAATGAAACCTTCCTTAGTATGTTCGTAGTGTTAATGTACCATAAACTATACCTATTATAGTTTATCATATATGTTTGTAATGATGAAAGACCCGTATGTGAATGATTATTTCTTTTTCATGGAAGTAAACTAACATGAAATACAATCAACATGTAGCTTATTATTTCTATACACTTTGCTCAACATGTTACAAAGTGTTAATGAACTTGTAAACTATTTTACTAGTTTTAACTTTTCTTTCACTGTTTTTAGAAAAATCATAGAAAAAATCACCTTAAGTCGAAAACTGAATCCGTAAACTATGAGAGTTCATAAAATGTGGCTAGTTTGTTCATAATTTTTATTATGATTTTTAGTGGTCTCTAACCAGTGTGAAAATGTCCATCTTCACAGACTGGTCCGAAATCCTTTATGAAATTATAGACAGTTTTGTAAAAATCTCCATAAACTGTAGAAATATCATATGAACGCGTGCGAGTAGTCCTTATAAAGGTATAGACCTGAAATATTTACAACTTATACATTTTTGTAAAATTATTATTAAGATGGTCAAAACAGTCCTTGAATGGACCATAACTTTTCTGTTGAAAGCTGATGCTTACGTTTAGATTATGTTTTTGGTGTTATAACTTGTATTCCCCCCTCCCCCCCCAAAACTTGAAGAAAACATGAAAATGTATGGGGTATGAACTCACCTTGAGTGATTTCTTGTAGAGTGGAAGGTTGAGGATGAAGGATTTCCAAGTCAAGAACACTTGAACGACACTTGAGGTTTTTACGATACTATGAACAAATATATGAATATTTGTGTAAGTGATCACGATTTGTATAATAATGTGTAGAATGTTTAGGAGTTGAATGAAGACACTTACCAAAAATGGAGGAAAACTCAAGAACACTTCTTGTCAAAAAAATCGTGACTTAGAAAGAGGAAGAGAGAGAAGTCTGTTTTTAGTGAAAGCAAATGAAATCTTGAATGAGAAGAATGAAGATTTCTTGGGTGGATTTGATTAAAACAAATCTGATGCAGTGTTGGGAGGAGATGAAAAAGGACAATGATTTGACTATTTAGAGTGTGAATAGTGACATAAAGTAGGTGTAAGGATTGCTTGTGTCATAACTTTATGGAAAAGTCAACAAGTACCTTTATGTGCTTTATATATTATCTTGAACAAATATATGATTTATAAATAATAAATCCTCAAGATGGGAATAAAGTATAAGTTTAGGGGGTCTAATATGTCAAAAATATGAATTTGGTGAAAATCCTACGTCAAAATCATAAAAAACGGGCTCAAAATGTGAAACTGGTCAAAAACTGGGAAGAAATGTGAAGGTGGGTTCACAGCGAGGGTTGATGCTTGGAAAACGAAGGCTCTCGGTGTGACAGGGTTCGCAGCGAACATTGGTCAGAAGAAGCGAACCTGGAGGCTCGCTGCGAAACTTGTCGGGTAGTATTCAAACGGTCTCGGTTTCGCTGCGAAGGTCATCTGCTGTACGAAAGTGTCCGGTTTTAGAGTGCGAAGATGAGGTTCGGAGCGAGAAGAAGGCTCGGTGCGAGATTTCTCGGGTAGGAGCGAACCTCCAACTAAAAATGAATGTGGGCTAAGAGCGAACCTCCAAACATACAAGCACTAGTCGAGTTGACCGGTTTGACCTGTTGACTTTGTTTGACTTTGACTTGACCAGAAATTGACGGTTGTCACATCATCCACCCGATAGAGGGAATTTCGTCCCGAAATTAGCGTTTTGAGTGGGACTTCAAGGGTTTGGGAAGATATGTGAGTATTTTTGTTTCATCTGATCTTCGCGTTCCCAGGTGAACTCGGGTCCTCGTTTAGCTTTCAATCGGACCTTCACAATAGGAATGCGACTTTTTTCGTTCTTTTGATCTCTCGATCCATGATTTCTACCGGTTCTTCTACGAAGTGGAGACTCTCGTTGATTTCAATTTCGTCAAGAGGGATGACGAGAGTCTCATCGGACAAGCACTTCTTTAAGTTGGACACATGAAAGGTACGATGTACGTTATTGAGTTCTTGTGGTAATCGAAGCTTGTATGTTACCGGGCCAATCCTGGCGAGGATCTCGAACGGCCCGATATACCTTGGATTTAGTTTCCCACGTTTTCCAAAATGTATCAATCCTTTCCAGGGTGAGACCTTTAGCAGCATCCGGTCTCCGACCTAGAATTCCAAGGGCTTCCGTCTTTTATTAGCATAACTCTTCTGTCTATCTCGAGAAGCCTTTAATCGTTCTCGGATTTGGACAATCCTCTCAGTCGTTTCTCTTATGATCTCCGGGCCAGTGAGAGTGCTGTTAGGGACTTGTCCCTTAGCTAGCTGTGTGTCACCCACTTTAGCCCAACACAACGGTGATCTGCATTTGCGGCCATACTGGGATTCGAATGGAGCAACCTTGATGCTAGTGTGATAGCTGTTATTGTATCAGAATTCGATAAGTGGTAAATGGATATCCCAAGCTTTACCGAAATCTATCACACAAGATCTTAGCATGTCTTCTAGCATTTGTATAGTTCTCTTACTCTGCACGTCGTTTTGTGGGTGGTAGGCTGTACTCATGTCCAACCTAGTTCCCCAGGATTTTTGAAGTGATTACCAGAACCGTGAGGTAAATCGACTATCCTTGTCGGAGATAATGGATATTGGTACACCATGCAGTTCCACGATCTCCTTAATGTATGTTATGGTCAGTTTTTCCATCTTGTCAATTTCCTTTATTAGTAGTAAGTGTGCGGATTTGGTCAACCTGTCAACGATCACCCAAATGGTATCGAAACCACTCATTGTCTTGGGTAACTTGGTTATGAAATCAATTGTGATCTGCTCCCACTTCCACTCGGGTATCTCTGGTTGTTGCAACAAACCCGAGGGCTTTTGGTATTTCTACCTTGACCTTGGCGCAAGTCAGGCACTTGCTCACAAAGGTAGCAATTTCGGCTTTCATTTTCGGCCACCAATAAAGTTTCTTAAGGTCCAGATACATCTTGTCTGAACTGGGATGTACAGAGTATCGAGTTTTGTGTGCTTCGTTCATGACGACGTCCCTGAATCCACCAAAATTCGGTGTCCAGATCCGATTCATGAGATAACGAATTCTGTCACCCTTGACTTCTAGGTTCATATCCATTCCTCTTAAAGCCTCTCCTGTCACATTCTCCGGTTTCAAAGCTTCCAGCTGAGCATCTTTGATCTGTGTAGATAGGTGTGAATGGATTATCATGGTTAAGGACTTTACTTGGCGTCCCGAGTATTCCTTTCGGCTGAGGGCTTCAGCTACTACATTGGATTTGCCTGGCTGATAACGAATCTCACATTCGTAATCATTCAATAGTTCTACCCATCGCCTTTGCCTCATGTTGAGCTCTTCTTGATTGAGGATGTGCTGAAGGCTTTTATGATCGGTGAAGATAGTACATTCCGTTCCGTAGAGGTAGTGCCTCCAGATCTTTAGGGCGAATACTACTGCTCCCAGTTCGAGGTCGTGTGTGGTGTAGTTGACCTCATGCGTTTTTAGCTGTCTCGAGGCGTAGGCAATGACCTTTCCTCATTGCATTAACACACATCCAAGACCTTGATTCGATGTGTCGAAGTAGACCAGAAAGTCTTCAGTTCCTTCTGGTAGGGATAAAATCGGAGCGCTGCACAGGGCCTGCTTTAGCGGTTGGAACGCGGTTTGTTGCTTCTCTCCCCAGTTGAAGGTTACACCTTTTTGAGTCAGGGTGGTAAGTGGTTTGGCGATCTTGGAGAAGTTTTGGATGAACCTTCGGTAGTAGCCAGCGAGGCCTAAGAATTGACGGATTTCTGTAGGCGTCCTTAGTGCTGACCAGTTCTCGATCACCTTGATTTTGGAGGGATCCACGTGTATCCCTTTCTCGCTAACCATATGACCGAGGAAGTCCACTTCTCAGATCCAAAATTCGCACTTTGAGAATTTTACATATAATTTCTCCGCCCTTAACATCTCTAATACTTGTCGTAGGTATTGGTTGTGCTCTTCCTTACTCCTTGAATAGACCAGAATGTCGTCTATGAAGACAATCACGAACCTGTCTAAGTAAGGCCGGCACACCCGGTTCATTAGATCCATGAACACCGTGGGTACGTTTGTTAATCCGAAGGGCATCACTACAAACTCGTAGTGATCCTATCGGGTTCTGAACGCCGTTTTAGGAACATCCTCCTCCTGGACTTGTAGTTGATGGTATCCCGACCTCAGATCGATTTTTGATAAGTAAGTTGCTCCTTGGAGTTAGTCGAATAGGTTGTCGATTCGGGGTAGAGGGTATCAGTTTTTTATGGTAAGCTTATTTAGTTCGCGGTAGTCGATGCACATGCTGAACGATCAATCCTTCTTTTTTCACGAATAGGACCGGTGCTCCCCATGGCAAGAAGCTCGGTCTAATGAACTCTTTGCTTAGCAGTTCGTTCAGTTGGCTGGATAATTCTTGCATCTCGACTGGCGCTAGGTGGTATGACGCTTTGCCTATGGGGTAGCTCCAGGAATTAGGTCGATTCGGAATTCGACTTGTCGTGCAGGTGGAGCTCTGGGAAGGTCTTCTGGAAATACGTCAGGGAAATTACAAACCTCTAGAATGTTCTTGATGTCTTTCACCTCTTGTTTCTTATCCACCACATGGGCTAAGAATGCGTGGTATTCCTTGTGGAGATACTTTTGGGCTTTGACGCACGAGATGATTTGTAAGTTTGTACTAGGTTTGTCGCCATAAATGACGAGAGTTTCGCCACTTGGCAGATAAAGGCGAATGACCTTTTCGTAACACAGAATGTCGGCACGATTAGAACTTAACAACTCCATGCCAACAATGATGTAGAAGCTTTTTATTGAAACAGGCATTAGGTCGATTTTGAATGAATGGTTGTCTAGAGTGAGGGTAGACCCTGTGTATATATCGTTAGTGCGCTCTGCCTTTCCATTTGCCATTTCTACGATGTATGTATCTTTTAGTGATTGGGGATATTGTTTAAGTAATTGTTTGAATTGGTGGCTAACGAAAATCCTCTCCGCTCCACTATCGAATAATATACATGCATATGAGTTATTGAGGAGAAACGTACCGGTAACCACCGTGGGATCTTCCATTGCTTCCCCGTGCCCTAATGCCAAGACCCTTCCAACACTGCCGACAATTGCGTTTCTTGCTTTTGGGCAGTCTCTGCCCACAGCCGTAGCAGGCTCGACTTGCCCCGACATTGGCGGCTGGGGTGGCTTGTTGGGCTGGCGACTTGCAAAAGCAGGTTGCATGCCCTTTCTTGTTGCAGTTGCTACAATGCATATCTCGACAAGGGCCGGTGAGGTGAAAGTTGCACTTGTTACACTTGGGGAGGGTCCCATCATTCTGCCTCAGGGGTGTTGGAGCGGCGGGGGTAGTGGGAGCATGAACCGCCACTACTTGTTGTTTCTTGGCGGAATCCTTGGCCGACTGGTTCTTTTTGTTGTTCCAGAATTTCCTTTTGTTGTTTCCCCCTTGCTCTTGCTCGGAGGTGGCCACCACAGTGCCATGGCTTGCCCTATGGTCAATGAGTTGTTGTGCCAAATGTTTGGCACTGTCAAAAGTAGTCGGGTTTCAAGCTAATACGTTCCCTTGAATCTGAGGGATAGTCCCCAGATGTATTTCTCCACCTTTTTACTCTCCGGGGTGACCATCTCGGTACATAGTATGGCCAGATCGTTGAACCTGGCAGTATAAGATGTGATGTCAGAACCGGTCATATTGAGGCCCCAGAGTTCCTGTTCTAATTTCTGCAGTTTGCCCCTTGGGCAATATTCTTCCAGCATTAAGGTCTTCAAGTCCTCCCAGATCATTGCATTCGCCACTGAGAGAGTCAATAACTTTACATGACCGTTCCACCAGGTAAGGGCTCGGTCAGAGAAAGTGCAAGCTGCAAATTTGACTTTGCTCGCTTCAGGGTATGCACAAATCTCGAAGACTGATTCAGTCTTCTCGAACCATTGCATCAGAGTGATGACGCCCCCGCTTCCATTGAAGGATTTGGGTTTGCCATTTGTAAAATCTTTGTAGGAAGATTCCTTTGAGCGTCCCTGACTATCTCCCTGGTTAGAGTTCGTAGTACCATTTTTCGTTCCACTAGTACCGTTCGTACTAATATGTGACATTGCGGCTGCCAAAGCTGCTGTCACGGCAGCATGGAAAACGGCGGCGTCAAATTATGGAGGTGGTAGCGGAGGTGGTGGTGGTGCGTTGTTGAAATGCCTGGTATTTCTCCGTGGTGGTATATTTCTGCCACAAGTTTTTAAAGACGAAATGATTGTAAGCCTTTAGTAGTGGTGATAAGTCGGTTGTTATTGAACTAGATTATCAGTTCCAAGACTATTATGTCCCGATTTTAAAGTATTTGCAAGCAATTCATAATGGAAGTCCATATAATTAAACTTATGAATTTAATAGTAATGTCTTAATGAAATCTTGTGCCTTGATCCATACTAGGTCCTTCTACAATCGCTTGGTGTATGCTAGTTGTGTATAACTAAGATTGAATAGATCGTTGAATCTAATGGATCTGACCTAAGCCCACAACCAAACAAGGAACATGACCTAAAGCGGAACCACCATTTCTAAATCGATGGAGTCTTAATTACATACAACATTACTGTATACACTAAGTAATCGTAGATTTACCATAAGTAACGATATAAACTGTTATGAATTTAGTGGTAACACTCTCAATGAAATATAATGCATTCCAATTTCATTGATATGGTTTAGTACATAGTGTTTGGAAATTTTGACATTGATGCAGGTCTACATCACATCAATGCAAGGAAAAATTTGGACAGCATCACGATCCTTCGACTAGTGTATTCATTTAATCGCAGGATCGAACCTACACACAGAGAAGAGTAGCACCAACGCATACTCGTAAACCTAATATATAATGATTTGTGAGTAGTATGAACACTACTCACGGCGACCAGTCCCCTACGGTCCTTGAGACTAAGTCGAGGCGCCTTGTAGTTCTGCTAACCAACGCTCAGCTGCGGTCACTCTCTCCTCGAGAGCCGAGTGCCTTTCCTGATACTCCCTCACCTCCGCTCGAGCGGTGGTAAGGTCCTCAACGAGTCGGTCAATGGGATAGTAGTCTCTCTCCAGGTCTCGAGTACGTGTGTCGGTGGCTTCTGCAGCAGCGCTCAGCTCCAGAACTCGGTTTGTCGTCGCTCTATTTTGATCCCCGAGGTCCGTGATTCACTGGATCACGACTGGGAGGGCTCGGTCAGCCGTTCCCCCGTGGTTGAGGTTATAGTAACCTTGTTGCTCGCCAAATGGTGAACATTGTCGCTGGTGACAAATCCACTTCTCTGTTTCTGCTGCCCAACGGGGCGTAGGTCCATTGTAGCCGAATCGGTTCTCGGGAACCCTGACAATATAATGAGGGTTGATAACCTCCGACTCCTTTTCTGACTCCTCTTCGTCTTCTTTTTCCTCCAGTTCCTCTTCAAGTTCATCTTCTTCGGGCTCTTGCTCTTCGATTTCTTCGGGGTCCTCATTGGGATCCTCTTCGGGCTCTTCCTCGAACACTTCCTCAGGGTCTTCTTCTGGTTCCTCCTCTACCCATCCCCCGTTTCCTTGATTGGAGAAGTAGGGATCTCCCGGTAAGTGGAACCCTGCCATGACGTTTGTGCGAGAATAGGGTGTAAGAGGCACATAATGAATCTAGAAATATTGCGCTAAAGCAAGATAAAATACTCCTATAGTATTTTAAACGTTATGTTCGGTTCTTAGTGCATTTCTTGTATGGGTGATGGTAGGTTGTTAGACTTGTTGTCCACTACGACTATCCCCCAACATATGCGAATCACTTCTCGGAAAAATATAGTTGATCAGGCTATATTCATCCCAGACTTGATTACATATCCCAAGGTATACTCGCAGTGTACAACTCATCCTTTTTACTTTTGTATTTTCCTAGTTACGACACTATATTGGCATGTATGCATGTACTTACACTTTTCGTAAAAATATTATTTTATTTCTAAAAGTATAGTTGTATGAAAAATGTTTAGTCAGAGAGTTTTAGTCCCATTGCGTTTATAGTTGGTATATCTTATGTGGTTCGATATACTTAGTTCACCATAAACAATGCTCTGATACCAATCTGTCACACCCCCAAACCTAGGATGGCGGAAACATTCGGGGGTGGAGGACTTCATGTATAGTATCATAACAACCAGTATAATAGTGATCGAAGTAAACACAACCATCATAAATATAATCGAGAAAGTTACATGGTGTCATGAGTTACATGTTTCAAAATCGATTACAATATAATTATAAAATGGTTTGTCTGACGCCGTAACGTTACATCCTCAAAAGATGGTAGTTACCTGTTTTTATTGATTACCTGAGAATACAAGTAATTTTGAAAGAGTGTCAACAATTAAGTTTGTGAGTGCATAAGCTTTTATATGTAGAGTTGAAATCCTTTCTTTTTAAATGTAGTGTATGTTCAAGAAAAATCCAATACTTTCCTTATAAAATGAGTTACAGTTTTAAGACTCAAAGACCGAAATGTACAAGTATTTTCCATACTTATGATAGTATAAGCAGCTTTAAATAAATAAAACCCTTTTGAATGTAAGAATCCCGGTAAACTATATGTGTCGTTGTTTTCCCTATGTGAGTTATTATAACCGTGGTAATGAAATAGATGGCCTGTTACGACGTACTTTAGGCGTTGGAATGTTATGACATTGGTCACCCCAGACCTGCCGGTCTAGCTGTTACATGCAGCTTAGGTGCGGGATTGTCAGTCCCAATATAGATTTATACACAAGTATCACGCTCTCCCTACAAGAGACCATGGTTATAATACATGACTTTAACCGGTACTCTAAAGAGTACAATGAAGTAATGTCTCACAAATTTGATTCAACAAGTTTACATGTAGTGTGAATGAAAACCCTCTTTGTAGTGGAAATGAAACATTCCTTAGTATGTTCGTAGTGTTAATGTACCATAAACTATACCTATTATACTTTATCATATATGTTTGTAATGATGAAAGACCCTTATGTGAATGATTATTTCTTTTTCATGGAATTAAACTAACATGAAATACAATCAACATGTAGCTTATTATGCTATACACTTTTCTCAACATGTTACAAAGTGTTAATGAACTTGTAAACTATTTTACTAGTTTTAACTTTTCTGTCACTGTTTTTAGAAAAATCATAGAAAAATCACCGTAAGTCTAAAACTTAGTCCGTAAACTATGAGAGTTCCGAAAATCTGTCTAGTTTGTTCATAATTTTTATTATAATTTTTAGTGGTCTCTAACCAGTGTGAAAATGGTCATCTTCACAGACTGGTCTGAAATCATTTCTAAAATGACAGACAATTTTGTAAAAATTGCCATAAATTGTAGACAAATCGTATGAACGCGTGCGAGTAGTCCTTATAAAGGTATAAACCTGGGCTATTTTCACCTTATACAGTTTTGTAAAATATTATTATTAAGATGGTCAAAACAGTCCGTGAATAGACCATAACGTTTCTGTTGAAAGCTGATGCTTAAGTTTAGATTAGGTTTTTGGTGTTATAACTTGTATTCCCCCCCCCCCCCTAAAAATTGAAGAAAACATGAAAATGTAGGGGTATGAACTCACCTTGAGTGATTTCTTGTAGAGTCGAAGGTTGAGGATGAAGGATTTCCAAGTCAAGAACACTTGAGGTTTTGACGATACTATGAACAAATATATGAATATTTGTGTAAGTGATCACGATTTGTATAATAATGTGTAGAATGTTTAGGATTTGAATGAAGATACTTATCAAAAATGGAGGAAAAATCAAGAACACTTGTCAAAAAAAATCGTGACTGAGAAAGAGGGAGAGAGAGAGAAGTGTGCTTTTGGTGAAAGCAAATGAAATCTTGAATGAGAAGAATGAAGATTTCTTGGGTGGATTTGATTAAAGCAAATATGATGGAGTGTTGGGAGGAGATGAAAAAGGAGAATGATTTGACTAGGCAGAGTGTGAATAGTGACATAAAGTAGGTGTAAGGATGGCTTGTGTCATAACTTTGTGGAAAAGTCAACAGGTACCTTTATGTCCTTTATATATTATCTTGAGCAAAATTATGATTTATAAATAGTAGATCCTCATGATCGGAATAAAACATAAGTTTAGGGGGTCTAATATGTCAAAAATATGAATTGGGTGAAAATCCCACATTAAAATCATCAAAAACGGGCTCAAAACGCGAAACTGGTCAAAAATCGGGAAGAAATGCGAAGGTGGGTTCGCAGCGAGGGCTGCTGCTTGGAAAACAAAAGCTCTCGGTGCAAGAGGGTTCACTGCGAATGTTGGTCAGAAGAAGCGAACCTGGCCGAGGATGCGAGAGTCGGAAGAAGGTGCGAACCTGGAGGCTCGCTGCGAGACTTGTCGGGTATTATGCGAACGGTCTCGGTTTTGCTGCGAAGGTCATCTGCTGTGTGAAAGTGTCCAGTTTTAGAGTGCGAATATGAGGTTAGGAGCGAGAGGAAGGCTTGATGCGAGATTTCTCGGCTAGGAGCCAACCTCCAACTAAAAACGAACGTGGGCTAGGAGGATGCGAGGACCTGCGAGCGCTCGCAGGTGAACAGTAACATGCGAACCTTCAGGCCTCTTTTTGACCTCCTTCTTCCGTTTTAAGCTGTTTTAGACCAAGGGAAGGTTCGGGATGGTATGGATGTTCATATAAACATTGGAAAATGTGATTTTTATTACCAAGAGGTTTGAGAGAGACTGGGAGAGATTTGGGAGAGAGAGAGATAGAGTGAGAGAGATTGAGAGAGACTTTGCTTGTGGCCTTTTTTAGTGTTTTTTGTCCGAAGGAGGTTGTCTATTTTCTTTGCCAATGCCAATTAGGCCACTAAGCTTAGGAAAATGATTCTTTGGATCATTTTGTAAATAGGATTTTGAATATATGGTTAGCAAGTGCTGATGTGGGTGATAATCAACATTAAAATTGTAAGTGGAGTGACATATTTAACATACAAATTAAAAATTTAAAAGTCATTTCCATTATGTGTCCAAGTTTGTGTATTCATTTTATATAAATTATAAATTCAAAATCTCTCATAAATGATAAGATTTACGTATTATATAAAAATCAGGTCAAAACAGGAAGTGGGGTAGATAACATACCTAACTTGAGTATTTCTTTTCCTTGAATATTAAAAATAAAGCTGCAATTCTATGTGATCAAACGTCTCTGCCTAATGTCCCGAATCTGAAAATTTTCAACTTCCATTTGAAATAATTTCAGCAACTTAGTGTCGATGTCTTTTAGCTTCAGTGAGTAAGTGAACTTCTTGATGATTAATGCGAATATTTGAAGAACAGATGCTATCGTAAAAGGCTGTTTTTCTAGTAGTGCTTGCTACCTACCCTCTACAGCAGTGATGGTCATATTGTTTATAGAGCAATCTTTAGCTTTTGTTTCATCCATAGTTGACTTTGACTCATCTTTAGCAGTGGTGATGAATGCTGGCATGTTTGGAGTGGGGAATGGTATGGCATCATTAAGAAGCATGGAGATCATATCAGATGTTGTTGGTCTATAGACCACACTTTCTTGTACACAGAGAAGGGCAACATGAACAACCCTCAAGAATTATTGTACAACAAAAGTATTTCCCAATGTAGGATCCTTCAATTCCAATGTATCCCCTTGTTGCCATAGCTCCCATGCCTATGTCATTAAGAGATGATCAATATATTTTTTTACTCTTTACCAATAAGTATAATATGTATAAGATGTTAAACGGTGAATTTTGCTATTCTTACATATCCAATAAGATTGAAAGTACGGTCATGATGACTGAAGCTGCTACTTCTATTGGATTAGTGTCTAAGCCCGTAACTATATTTGGTAAGTATTTGACCCGGTTGTGCATGGCCCTTTTGGGTTGCCTTCACTAGAGCAACTTGACAGGGTGATTTATGAAGAGAGAGGTTATTTTGTGGCTAAAAGATATTAATTAAATAACGGGGACTTAAACTGTCAAATGTGTGATAGTTGGATATTGGGCTGAGAAACCTTATGGGCTAGGCATGGACGAAATTAAGTATGTGTCCATCTTAATTTCGGCCATAAGGGCCCTATTCCAGAAGGTTCCTTGTATTGTTTAAGGCCTAAGTTGTCCATTAGGGTTTTGACTGAAGCCATACTAACATAAGTATAAATAGAACCCCTATGGCATCAGTTTTCGGCGACTTGAAACCCTAGAGAGTTCCATAGCCGAAATTATGCCTCTCCCCTCTCTCCAATATCATCCTCTTGCTTGTGTGGTGTTTGTAAGCCATTAGAGAAGTGAAATTTGTGACTATAAGCTCCAAGACAAGAAGATTCGAGCCATTGTTGAAGAGGTAATCATCTAGATCTATTTTCATATGTTATTTTCGAAATATCTATGCTAGATCTAGGGTTCTTAAGTCTTGGATGAATTGCATGTACAATAGAGAAACCTAGATCCAAGCTTTAGGGTTTGCATGAGCACATAGGATGTTGTTTTGGCTCAAACCCATCAGTGGTATTAGAGCCTTGATTGGTTTCAATTGTATTTGATGCCTAGTATTTCATTCATGCTTTAAAAATTCGTTTTTTGACCCTCTGACTGAAGAACTCGTCGAGTCCCAATGAGGAACTCGACGAGTTGGATGAACTCGACGAGTCCACATTGGGAACTCGACGAGTTTAGCTGTCAGAGAGAGGATATCTCGGGATTTCTTGCTGTTTTGCTGAAGGATAATTACCATAACTATTTGTAACTAATAAAATCGGATTTTTATTGTTATTATATGATTATCCTTACCAAAACAAAAGAGAATTACCAATTAATTGAATAATAAATTCCTTATGTGATAAAATTTGATTATTTGAATTATTTGATGAATTATCTTGTGATTAAAATAGAATAGATCAAATTTAGATAATCATTAAATTAAATGTTTAATTTAACTTATTTGCTATTTGATCCTATGTGTTTTGAAAAGTTCAAAACTTGCCCTCAAGTTTTGAAATTTAAATTTTAATTAAAAGTTTAATTTGAATTATTTAAATTTCAAACCCTAGAATTTTACAAGTTTAAAATTCAACCTTATACTTTATTTATTATAAGATATATATATATATATATATATATATATATATATATATATATATATATATATATATATATATGTATAACTTAAATGCTAGTCTTACCGTTAGTAGGCCTCATTCACTAAGCCGATCTATAAGGGGGGGGGGGGGGTATAAGGTCATGGTCTATAAAATGACCGTTTAATGGGTGTCCACTCTTACCCACCGCTTCCTTGATTGGTGGAGGGTCGTTATCCGAACGGGTAGGATTGGGAAAACCTTTCCTCATTAAAAATATAATGAATTTATAAAGTAACTAAATGCTTTTTCAAAAAATTCCCAATCTTAGTTACTTTAGGCAAAAGTGAATTGATGCAATTCCATGAAATTACACTTTGTACCGTTGCTGAGACGTTAGTGGAGCGTGTGTGGTTAACCGGCACACTAATTGGGCTCTAAGCAAAGGTGGCAAAGGGTGACTCGATGTTTGTCATAGTTCGATAGAGCGTGGGTGGTTAACCGGCACATCGAATAGGTGATTGTAACATTGGGGGCACCATGTATATTTACATGGTTATTCACACCCACTTTGTGATCCTCAACATCCCAGTCACAAACTTGAGGGCCATATCGAGATTTAAACATGCCATTGAAAAGTTCAATGAATCTCAAAAGATCTAGGAGTTTTCAATAAATTTAAAACTTATCCTTAATTTGTTTTTTTTCATGGTGGAAATTAGTGAATCGTCATTCACTTACCTTCAAATTATTTGCTTGTTAGATTACGGCATCCCTCTTCTAATTTGTAAATAATGTTGTTGGATCCTAGCCCTAATTTCTCATTTGGATGTTTAATTGGGGATTCATTTCTAATCAAACTTGTCTCTTTTCTATTTCAGATGTCAAACGTCAACAACAACTCTTCCGGCTCAAATTCCTCTGGCTCGTTCTCACTCATGAACTTGTGTGGGAGAGTGATCTTTGACGGGTCCAATTTCAATGATTGGATCCGTAACATCCGAATGGTCACTCGTTACGAGGACAAAGAGTATGTCCTCGATGAGAAGCCGAAGAAAATCAACATCAACACTGCCTCTGTTGAAGAGATTGCTGCCTTTGAGGCCCGTGAGCGTGATGCCACGAAAGTCCATTGCATCATGCTGGCGACTACGACTGCAGAACTTCAGAAGTCCTATGAGGACATGTACCTCGATGAGATGCATCAAGATTTGTTGGACCGGTACCACCAAAGCTCTAGGCAAGAAAGGTACGAGATCATCACTTTGATGATCACTGCCAAAATGGGTAATGGAGAGTCCCTTACTGCTCATCTGCAAAAGATGGAGAGATATATGAGCGTGATGCCATGAAAGTCCATTGCATCATGCTGGCGACTATGACTGCAGAACTCCGTAAGTCCTATGAGGACATGTACCCCTATGAGATGCATCAAGATCTGCTGGATCAGTACCACCAAAGCGCTAGGCAAGAAAGGACCGGGATCATCACTTCGATGATCACTGCCAAAATGGGTAATGGAGAGTCCTTTACTGCTCATCTGCAAAAGATGCAGAGATATGTTGATCGCCTGCTAAAGTTGAATGTTAACTTTGATGAAGAGCTGGCAATTGACATCATCCTTCACTCCTTGCCTCCCTGCTACAACCATTTCCGCATGACCTACCACATGAATAAGGAGGAGGTCACTTTGAGCAAGCTTCAGGGCTTACTAAGGACTGCTGAGAGCAACCTCAAAGATAATTTTGTTGCATCAACTCCAAATCCTGCTGCTGCCCCAGTCTTGGCAATTGGGCAAGGAAAGGGTAAGAAGAGGAAGGCTCCCTCAAAGAGCCACCATAAGGGAAAGTCCCATGATGGTACCTCTTCTAGTGGAACCAAAGTTGGTTCTGCTAAACCCAACTCCAACCCCAAGGAGGCAGAGTGCCACTACTGCCACAAAATAGGGCATTGGAAACAAAGTTGCCCGAAATATCTGCAGTACATCAAGGATGGAAAGATCAAGCCATCCTACGCAGGTATTTACACTATTAAATCTAATGATTCATCACATGCTATTTCTTGGGTTCTTGATACAGGATGTGGTTTTCACATTTGTTCTGACTTGCAGGGCCTAAAAAGAAATAGGGATGTGGAGCATGGGAAGATAAACCTGATCATGGGAAACAGAAGATCTTCGCCCGTCACCAAGATTGGGGTTTACTCTTTAGTGCTTAGTAATGGATTAGGATTAGATTTAAATAATTGTTGCTATTCGCCAGATATGGCAAGAAACATCATTTCTTTTCATGGTTTGTATAGACAAGGGTTTAGATATTCATTTGATAATGAAAAGGGTTCTATTAATGCTTATCTTAATGGTGTTTTCTATTTTGAAGCATTACCTTGTAATGGAATATATGAAACTGTGATGGTTGTAGATAACTTAGGAAATGATGTGTTGTGTATTGATTCTTCCAATAGTTTGGATAAAACATGTTTGTGGCATTGTCGTCTTGGACATGTCAACAAGAAACGCATAGCCCAACTCCAAAAGGATGGACTGTTGGAGTCATTCGACCTTAGGGACGATGACGTGTGCAAGTCTTGTTTACTTGGAAAGATGACCAAGTGACCCTTCACTGGTTCTTGCGAAAGGGATGAGGGTTTATTGGATCTCATACATACAGATGTATGTGGACCTTTTAGATCCACCACAAGGGATGCATGCCGCTTCTACGTGACTTTTACCGATGATTATAGCAGATATGGCAATATCTACTTAATCAGGCATAAGTCAGAAACCTTTGAAAAGTTCAAAGAGTTCAAGCAAGAAGTGGAGAATCAGTTGGGCAGGAAAATCAAGATGCTTCGATCTGATCGAGGTGGAGAATATCTAAGTCTTGAATTCCATGAATACCTCAAGGAATGTGGAATCGTTTCACAATTGATACCTCCCAGGACACCGCAGTTGAATGGTGTGGCTGAGAGGCGTAACCGAACCCTGCTGGACATGGTTCGTTCCATGATGAGTCGTGCTTCGCTACCTATCTCATTTTGGGGTATGCCTTAGAGACTGCCGCCCATATCCTTAACTTAGTCCATACGAAGAAGGTTGCCAAAACACCTCACGATATGTGGACAGGGAAAGCTCTCTCGTTGGCACATATCAAGGTTTGGGGTTGCGAGGCTTTCGTAAGACGAGAGACTCACGACAAGCTCGAACCTCGTAGTGAGAGGTGTATTTTCGTCGGCTACCCGCAGAAGTCCTTTGGATATCTCTTCTATAGACCGAGTGACAATGTTGTCTTCGTTGCGAGGAGAGGGGTTTTCCGAGAACGAGAACTCATAAGCCAAGGGGACAGTGGGAGGAAAATCGATATTGAAGAGCTTCAAGAATCGAACGATGAAGGAACCTCTAACACTGGTGCTCAACCTGATGAGGAAACTCCGGTTGAACCGATTGACGAGTCCTTACCTCTTAGACGTTCCGAAAGAGTTAAGGGTTCAACCCAAGTTTTATGGTTTTCATATTACTACAGAAGGGGATACGTTCATTAGTGATAGTATACTAGTGAATTTGGACGAACCTAACAGCTACAAGGAAGCCATGGCAGGCCCGGAGTCTGCGAAATGGAAAGAGGCTATGGACAGCGAGACTCAGTCCATGTATGACAACAAAGTTTGGAATTTGGTTGACAATGTTCCAGGTCGTAAGACGGTCGGGTGCAAATGGATCTTCAAGAAGAAGACCGACATGGATGGAAATGTACACACGCATAAGGCGCGATTGGTTGTGAAGGGTTTCACTCAAACTCCCAGAGTTGACTATGATGAGACCTTCTCACCGGCTGCGAAGATAAAATGTATTAGGGTGATGCTAGCCATTGTTGCATTTCATGACTATGAAATATGGCAGATGGACGTCAAAACCGCTTTCCTTAATGGGAAGTTGGCTGAGGATGTTTACATGAGTAAGCCAGAGGGTTTTGTCGATGCGAAGCACCCCAATAGAGTGTGTAATCTTGACAAGTCTTCTTATGGACTGAAACAAGCATCTCGCAGATGGAATCTTTGTTTCGATGAGAAAGTCAAAGAGTTTGGGTTTCTACGAAGCGAGGATGAATCATGTGTATATGTCAAAGCCAGTGGGAGTATAGTGAGCTTCCTCGTATTGTATGTCGATGACATACTACTCATAGGAAACGACATCCCAACCCTACAGGAAGTCAAGTCCTGGCTTGGGAAGTGCTTCACTATGAAGGACCTCGGAGAGGCTGCCTATATTTTGGGAATAAGGATAGTGAGAAACAGAAGTAAGAGACTAATAGGACTTAGTCAGAACACTTACTTGGACAAGGTGCTAAAACGTTTTAGTATGGAGAATTCTAAGAAGGGGGAGTTACCAATCCAAAGTAATGCCAAATTGAGTAAGACTCAAAGCCCGAGTACTGAAGTCGAGATAGCAGAGATGAGCCGAGTACCTTATGCTTCCGCAGTTGGCTCAATAATGTATGCTATGACTTGTACTCGCTCTGATGTGGCCTTCGCTTTGAGCATGGTCAGCAGATATCAAGGGAACCCTATCAAAGCACATTGGACCGCAATCAATAATATTCTTAAGTACCTTTGGAGGACCAAGGAATGGTTTCTAGTCCTTGGTGGGAGTGATGAATTAAGGGTGCGATTGTATAGTGACGCCAGTTTTCAGACCGACAGGGACAACTACCTTTCGCAGTCGGGCTGGGTCTTTACCCTGAATGGAGGAGCAGTAACTTGGAAAAGTTCCAAGCAGGAGACCGTAGCTGATTCAACGTGCAAATCAGAGTACATTGCAGCGAGCGAAGCGTCAAAGGGGGCAATATGGTTGAAGAACTTCAACGGAGACCTTGGAGTTGTGCCAGCCATAAAGGAGCCAATGGAAATTTTTTGTGATAATGAAGGAGCGGTTTCCTTGACCAAGGAACCGATGGATCATGGCAGATCCAGGCATATCGACAGGAAATACCATTTCATTAGACATCGGGTAGAAGAAGGACTCCTCGTAGTGAAGAGGGTATCATCGGAAGATAACCCAGCAGATCCCCTTACGAAGGGACTGAGTAGGGTTAAGCACTTGCAACACGCTAGGAGCATCGGGCTGAAGGACGATATTAGTTTAGATTAGATAGTTTCGAAACGTGTAATAGATAAATGTATTTGATATTTGATGATTAAATAAAAGAGTATTATTTATAAGTAATGTTACTGTCTTATGTTGATTATTTACCTATTGTTTCATTTTGCATGTTTTGACTTCCTGAATAATAAGATTATTCGAAAGTTCGACAGTCACTCATACTTTGGGAGTAAGTATGAAAGAATATTGTCATGAATTGGTTTGTATATTGTCTAAAGTGTATTATACATAGCAAAAGTTTGTTGCAACGTTCATGAGTGCTTATGAACTAGATTTGAGCATTGGATTAGACCCGCGCTTGCTGGAATCACTTCATGGAATTTATCTCGAGTGATCGCAAGACGATAATATCATATGGTCTTAAAACCTAGATATATCGTTTATTATTTGCAAGTTGGTTGTGCATTGATAATGCATAAACGCATCAATAACTTGATGTTATAAAACACATTGTCGTGCATAAATTGATGAGTGAATGGTAAATGCATATAAGTCGAAGTTTATCTGTTCCTTTTATCCTAAGAGGGTAAAAGCGATATCTGGGCCCCTCGATGATTTGGTTTGACTTATGTGTTGGGCCCGGTCAGGACTGAATTGACGTGTTCAATTAAGTTCTATGTCAGAAGAATCAGAGATCGAGAAATAAACTGCTGGACAATAAGTATGACTATGTTCCATGTAATTGTCCACACGATGTATAGAATGGAGGACTATACGATCCCTTATCTAAAGTACAGGTTACTGATAAAGATCAGAGTTCGACAGCGTCTTTGAGAGCTACGATTGCTAATCGAATTGCACCTACACTATAGTTATTAGACTTATCCAAGTGGGAGACTGTTGGATTAGTGTCTAAGCCCGTAACTATATTTGGTAAGTATTTGACCCGGTTGTGCGTGGTCCTTTTGGGTTGCCTTCACCAGAGCAACTTGACATGGTGATTTATGAAGAGAGAGGTTATTATGGTTTATTAATATATTATATGAATAATATATTAAAGGAGAAATCATATAGTTTAATTAAGATAAAACTGCAAATTTGGTCCTTATGGTTTGCAAAAATCTTTGGATGGGGTCCAAAAAGTTTCCAGCTTGCAAAGAAGGTCCAAAATGAAGGTTTTTCTAGGTTTTTGGTCCTAAACTTAAGAAAAATTCGTATTTTTGGTCCATGGAGCACTTGAATTGACTTTTTTGCCCTTTAAATTTCTCTTTTGTATTTTTTATATTTTTATTTTATAAATATTAATGTAGTTTTGTCTTTTTTTATTTGTTTAAGTATTTAAATAATAAAAACAAAATAAATAATAAAATCTCACCCCCTTTGATAATTATAAAAAAGAAAAAATTAGAATCACTTCTCTCTCTCCCTCTCTCTCTCATCCCAAACGAAACCACCCACCTCAACTTCATCTTCTCCGGCGCCTCACCCCACCCTCATCGGCACTTCATACCTCCCTCATTCCCATCGAAAAAACCCTTCATTCCCCTCTTCCTTTCCATAGATTCTTCATAATACCCGATTTGACAGAGGGTTTCTACTCCCCCTGTCTTTCCACGCTTGCTTTCCGGTGAGGATCTCGATCAAAGTGCATCCCAATTACCTCTAACAACCATTTCCCTTCTTCCCTTATCCATCGTTCTGTCTTCTCCGACGATCGTTCGCTTTTCTCCAAAGGAAAGGAGTCCGCATCTTTTAATGAACAGATTTTGAGATTTAGGTTTGGGTTTAAACTTATAATTATCGATCTGTAATATCTTTTCTGGTTTTGCTAGTTACTGGATGACATAGGTGGCAGATGGAGGGAGAGGAGGAAGAGTCTGGACAGATTTTGATGGAGACGGTCGCCTATGGCTAATCCGATTTTCATCTTGATGGTTAGCCATGGCTGATCTCTCCAAATTCACATATATTAACTTTAGGTCATAAGGGGGGATTAAGATGATGTAGGTGACAGATGGAGAGGGAGGAGGATGCAAGTTAATTATGAAGATGGTGGAGAGAGGATGGAGGACATGTAGTCGGTGGTGAAGAAGGAAGACGAAGAAGATGAAGTCGAGAGAGAGAGAGAGGGAGGAGGAAGGTACCGTCGATGTGTGTGGGTAGAGTGTTTTCTTTTTTCTTTTTCTTTTTTTAATTATTAAAATATATAAGTAAATAAAAAAATGTGAAAAAGGAATAATAAGGGCAGAATAGTCCTTTCATCTCTTTTAGGACCAAAACCAAAGAAAAGTTTTGATTTTAGACTTTCTATGCAAGTTGGAAAGTTTTTGGACCCCATCCAAAGTTTTTTGCAAACCACGGGGACCAATTTTATAGTTTTGTCTTTAATTAATATTAGATAAGAATTAATGAAGAATTAATTCTGTGGCTAAAAGATATTAATTAAGTAACGGTGACTTAAACTGTCAAATGTGATAGTTGGATATTGGGCTGAGAAACCTTATGGACTAGGCATGGACGAAATTAAGGATGTGTCCATATTAATTTCGGCCATAAGGGCCCTATTCCAGAAGGTTCCTTGGATTGCTTAAGGCCTAAGTTGTCCATTAGGGTTTTGACTGAAGCCATACCAGCACAAGTATAAATAGAACCCCTAGGGCATCAGTTTTCGGCGACTTGAAACCCTAGAGAGTTCCATAGCCGAAATTATGCCTCTCCCCTCTCTCCAATATCATCCTCTTGCTTGTGTGGTGTTTGTAATCCATTAGAGAAGTGAAATTTGTGACTATAAGCTCTAATACAAGAAGATTCAAGCCATTGTTGAAGAGGTAATCATCTAGATCTATTTTCATATGTTATTTTCGAAATATCTATGCTAGATCTAGGGTTCTTAAGTCTTGGATGAATTGCATGTACAATAGAGAAACCTAGATCCAAGCTTTAGGGTTTGCATGAGCACATAGGATGTTGTTTTGGCTCAAACTCATCAATTTCTTCTTCCACTGACGATTTCCAATATCAAGACTCCAAAGCTGAAGATATCAGACTTGATAGAGAAATTCCCTTCCATTGCATACCCATGGAAACATATAACTCAATTGTAATTTTGATATTGTAACTTTGTAACTAAGACAGCTTACTATGTTCCAACCACCCTGTTAGTGATTGCCTCGGTCTCATTCTGCTTGAATATTCTTCCCATACCAAAATCAGAAATCTTCGGGTTCATACTCTCATCTAAAAGAATGTTGCTAGCTTTTACATCTCGATGAATAACTCTCATCCGTGAGTACTTATGCAGGTATAACAACCCTTGAGCAATTCCTTCAATTATGTTGAATCGTTTACACCAATCCAACTCTGTCTTTCTATTTTCATCTGCAAGACATCGAAAGAAAATAGTCTTTTATGAATATCACAAGTAAAACCATTGTATACATTTATGTTACAAACAATTCATACCAAAGAAGAAGAAATCTAAGCTTTATTTGGGCATATATTCGTATATTAACATCTTTTCTTCACCATGAATGCAACGACCAAGAACTTGAACAAGATTTGTATGCTGGAGTTTAGCAATAAGTACTAGTTCATTCTTGAATTCGATGAGCCCTTGCCCTGATGTTCTTGAAAGCCTTTTGATTGCAATTTCTCGTCCATCACTTAGTCTTCCCTGTTTTTTATAATTTCATGATATCTCTTTTTGTCAGATTAGAGGTACAAATGCAAAAACATAAAACATGCATCAAATTAGATTAAAGTAACATAACCTTGTAAACAGGTCCAAAACCACCTTGTCTGAGCTTATTCTCAATGGAGAAATCATCAGTGGCAGCCATGATAGAGGCAATGCTGAATAATAACAAGTCATTTCCTTTCCCACCATTGTTTTCAAGCTGATGTATATCCTTGAAGCTTTCAGAAGCTGTCAACTCCAAGAAATACTCATCTCTCTTCCATATCTCATATTCTACGATCAGTATTAATGACTTAACAAAATAGGCAACTATATCGTACAAACAGAAGCTAGAATTATCATCATTTCTAATTATATACCTTTTCGTTTATGCTTTCTCTTCTTTATATACCATAAAATGCCAAAACATAGGAAAAAGAGAGGAATGACAGCGCCAATGAGTATCCATTCCCAATTCTTGCTCTTTTCTGTTTTGGTACCTGCATATTGACTTGTTTAGATTCTAAAATGATCAGAAGGTAGCTAAAATCATTGGAAATTAACATTATTACCTGTACTTGGATTGATTGGATTTTGGTTGATCACATACTTTAAAGTAGAGTTATCACGAGTATTAACTAAAAAGTTATTACTTCCAGTCCATATAACACAGCCAGTTCCATTGATGCTACTACTATTAAACCCCACACAAGTGCAATCATTCCAACACTTAACAAAACAATCGCTAATACTTAAACTTGAGTTGTCATCAATAACACTTCTTGTCAAATCATGTGCAAAATCTCCTTTCATTTCACTAAACTTATCACTATCTCTTCTACACTGAGGCAAACTCGACTCCACACAACCATTACCAGAATCATACCCATAACAGTACTCAGGTGTCCAAACAGTAGAATTATCAATATCTGTAACTTGTCCTTTTGCTGTTAAAATCCACATGGGTAAAGCAGCGATATTATTGGCCTCATAGCTAAAGTATCGTGCTTCGTTGGTGTATACAAAAGAGTGATTATATCTAGATTGGCTACTTGGGCCATTCAATGAAAACATATATTGAAATATTTGATTATTTAGACTACCACTAGTCCAGTAGGGTTGTCCTCGTCTTCGAATCATCAATCTTTGGGATGCTTCTTCAATGGGCTCCCAGCTCATAGTAAAAGCTCCTGAAGAAGGTATATCATTGCTCAGCCAAGAAGTCAAGGTCCAGTTCTTCCTTTTTGTCATGTCATACCCAAGTTTCATTCCAGGTAAAAGTACATTACTTGGATGATCAAAACTCTGCCACAAAACCCTTTTCTCAATTTCATCAATCAACCTAAAATTACCATTCTCTTCAAGGCTTGCAGTCACATTTGGGTTTGGACTAATTTGAACATTGGTAATGCTCATAAGAGTTCGCCCTCCTGCAATGATGATCAAGTCTCCAGTGTTGACATCAATGGAGAGGGCATTGGCACCTGAGGTGGATATGATTGGCGTGTTTGGATTCGCTAACCATATTTTTCTTGATTCAACATCCTCGGTGTACCAAATTCCCAAGTACCTATAACCTTCACCGAAAAACCCTAATGTGAAATTTCCACGGATGGAAACAAGCCGGTCATATGATTTCGATCAGTTTTCCGCCAAGTTTGATTGTTGAAAATGAATCGGAAGAAGGACAAAATCTGACGGTGTAATCGGCATCAATACAGTTAAATATATGAGTCGACCCATAACTGGATACATTGAAGTTGCAACTTGTCCTACCCCAGATACGACCCGACCACCCAACCGGAGCTTGAAAAGAGCATGCAGTACCCTTTGTTAGCTCGAATCCAGTATTGGAATCAGTCCAACCATTGACTCCAGGACAAACAGTGAACCCACAGTCATTTATAAAAGTAAAAGTAGTCCCCGAAGCTCCTACGAAGTTATACAAAATTGCATTTAGAACAAAATCTTATCTTGGCTTATGTGTATGTTTTGGATACAAAGGTACAGATTTACCAATAGATAAGAAGAAGAAAAGAAAGCCCAGAATTTGAGGAAACACTCCTAAATGAAATTGTGAAGATGATGATGAAGATGAAGAGGATGGGCCCATTCTTGAAGCCAAATAGTTCAGTCTCGTTGCAGCTACGTAATGATCATACATATGGAGCATGTAGCAAATCTAAAATGTGTGTAAAAAAATATGAATTACAAACAGCCTAAACAATATGACCATCACTGCTGTAGAGGGTTTAAACTTACAGATTTGGCAAGCTCTTTAGCTTTATCGTCATCAAAACCAAGTGTAGACATGATCCTGTGAGCAACTGATTCCTTTTGTGCCCAGATCCCCAAAAGCAAATGGGAAGTTGTTACTTCCCCTGTTTCTCCTATCAACATCAATTATAAATTGTTACTTTTCATTTGTGTATCATTTAATATATTTTACAGATGTAATAATTTGTTGGTTGGGTTCTTCTCCAGAAACTATATTCTCATTGTTCATATGAGAATCATTGACCACATTATGCTGTTTAGGCAAAAAGTAATCATTTTTCTCACAACCTTTTTTGTTTAATCCTGAATCATCCCACAATGGACCATTCCATGGCTTTGTTTTTTCATGATCATCATCCCATGAAGGACCATTCCATGACCTGTTTTTCTTATCTAACTTAGGGTTTGAATTTGATGCATCATCATCATCCCATGACTACTAAATTATTGGACAGTGCACTTGTTATGATTCTATATATTAAATTAAAAACCCAATTAAAAAGTAACATACTAAATGATACAAATGAAAAGACCGACTAAATGAAAGTAGAAGGAAATAAATTGGTTTTTTATTTTTCTTTCACTGTCCATGTTTCACTACAACTTGGGACAAAAACATAAAAATTAACGTATTCAAAGCTTAAAAAAGAAGTTGTTCAATGTTTTTTTGAAAGATAACCAAGGCTTTACATTCAGGTCCTGCTGAGTAACTTCTTGTAATACGACTTTACATTCAGGTCCTGCCGAGTCACCAACTTGCCATTATGTATGTAATCACAAAAATGGTGAAATGAGTCTTAAAATAAAGAAATATGTTTAAAAATTTTCATCACCTGTTGATCGAATTCAGTGAAATTGTAAACAGCATTAACTACAGCAGAACTTGCAAGACTCCCACGTCCCATTCCAGTCCTTTTCCACATTCTCTTCAAGATCTTTCAAATATTCCAGGTAAAAGGGGTTTATCTGTAATAGCTTTGAAGCCTATCATTTTTCAAAATTCCCGTCGCCTTTAATCCTCTACAAAGTTTCTCAACCTACACAACATCAAGTAATTATAAATAAAGTTGAATACATACAACCAGATCATACCAGGTTTGCAAAGTTGAATACATACAACCAGATCATACACTTCTCTCTGAAATCATAAAACATCATGAAATTAATTACAAAAATTATATAATATTATATAAGTAATAAATAAAACTATGTGTGAGTTGTGACATTCTGATCGTTTCATGAATAAGGAATAACACTACCATTGGGCCCACCACCAACCACAGGGTTAAACCTGGGAACACATTAATTAGTATTTGTTAGACAAAAATACTAAATATAAAAAATGTATATGTGAATAAACTTATAAAAAGTAAATAAATAAAACTTATGCCATTCTCTGGGCACCTCTGATTCTGCACTCGTATTCAACCTTGGCTGATAAGATATTCTCGTAAGGAGATATCTTGGATTGCAGCATAGTTTGTAAAAGAGCCTATTTATATTTTAAAGGGGAATGAATAATCTTAGTGGTAAATAAAAAATGATAAAATAATAATAATAATTGTGGGAGTTTTTGAGATACCTGGCAACCTATGGAAGCAGATTGTCTCATGAGATTAAGCTCAGCTAATGATTTGACCCATCTTGCTTCATGGGTGTATATGGAGAGATCATGGAGTTTACCACTATATGCAGCTATCTGGAATGCCTCTAACTCTTTATAAGTTGGGATACATGTCTTCACATTATGATGTTGGGTTTACAAGAATTCTTTTCCTACAACATGATTATAAGTAGAAAAATTCAAAGTTTAAAAGTCAACCAGTGGGGAAAAGTTCAAGCCTCATTGTTGTCTCCTTCAGCTTTGACTCAACCTGTCGACCACCAACGTATAATCAGTTTTGCTTCCAAAAACATCACAAATCCCAAATAATAACTGATCAACTAAAAATACGGGAAATCAAATTGATGATATTACCTGGTCAAGGAGGAGAACGACAAGAAATACATAAAAAATAGATATAAATATGAATTGGGAAGTGAGAGAAAATTATGACTACCAGGGTATGAGAATCATGATTACCAGGGTATGAAATACGATTAAAAACACCTACAACCATTAACCCCTCAACAGCCCTCCTCACTTGTGTGCCTCTTTCGCCATCCCCCATAACCCTCAAGGCTTCATATTTATAAAGATCAATCAGTCATCCAACAAAGTCAAGTGTTTGAAAGGGCATCAAAATACACTTTTTGTTGTAATTTTTCTCTTAGGCATTTCATCATACAGTTGGCGAGCCTTAATTTGGAAAAAACTGAAATAGAAGAGATGAAATTTAGAAACAATCAACCTGTTCAACTGAAAAAGAAAAGGATCGAAATTGATTAATGCAAATCGGTTCTCTTAGGCATTACATCATATATAGTTCACCTGAATCGGTTCGATTAATGCGATTCGTGGTGGTGGTATAATGGGGATTTATTGGTGGCGATGGTGAACCAGAGAGAAGACGAAGGGTGGTGGGTGCCTGGGTGGTTTTCGAACAGTAGGGGGTAGAGAAAGAGAGAGAGAAAGACTTGTAGTTGGTAGTGTATTACCTGCATCAAATCAAAATTGAGCGAATGTTGATTTCATAAGATGACTTTGAAATCACAATATGTATATGGATGTCCACAAATTTGTTGCTGAAACCTGGAGAATCGACCTAGGTTTTCCCTGACTTGTGTTTAAAAAACCATTTGTGGTGGGTAATGGAAGAGAGAGAGAGAGAGAGAGAGAGAGAGAGAGAGAGAGAGGGGTTTGTTATAGATAGGGCGGGGGCGACGAACAAGCTGTTTGATGATACTGATAAAAAGGAGATCGAGCAGAGATCCGATGAGAAGATTAACAAGTAGCGGAGAAGCGGATCGGAGACGAGAGAAGAGGGAGAGGGGAGAAAATAACAATGCGGGTTTTCAAAATTTTGGGGATTTCATTTTCCCCCTATCTGCTAAACGCACATTCATTAAAATTATAAAGCGAGACTTACAGAGGACGCGCATTTAACATAAAGCGCCCTCCGTGTTTTTAATTTTTTTTTCTTACGACACTAATTTAAGGGCACGCAATAATCCGTGACCTAAATCCTTAATTTTTTTTGAAGAGATGACACTTTTTTAATGTCACTCTCTTTTGTGTAACATAAATCAATGAGTGTCGTGGTTTGCGCGTCGTAAAAGGGTCTTTTTCTTGTAGTGTCGGGATTTTGGAGTCGTACTTGCAATAATAGTTATTAGACTGATCCAAGTGGGAGATTTTTGGATTAGGTGTCTAAGTCCATAACTATAATTGGTATGTACTTGACCCGAGAGTTGCATGCTCCATTTGGGTTGCCTTCACCAGAACAAAATTTGATAGGATGGATATTTGAGAAAGAGGTTATTTATGATTTATTAATATATTACAAGTATAATATATTAATTGTGAAATCATATTATTTAATTAGTATTGATCAAGAATTAATTTGGAATTAATTTAGTGATCAAAAGAGACTAATTAAATTAACAGGGACTGTTTATGTAAATCGGTGACATATATATTGTTTGGGCTATTGATCCATGATGAGCTAAGTTTATGTAAGTATCCATGAAGAGTTAGCCCACATGAGATATGGATCATAACCTAAGTGTATGGATTAGGGTTTACCCATGACTCTTGGAATCCTACACTATATAAATGTTACCCCTTAGCCAAAATCGGCCCACCTAAGTATTCTAAGAGAATCATAACCAATATTAGAGTGTCTAGCCTCTCTCTCAAAGTTCTCCTTTGTTGATGGTGTTTGTGAACCATTTGAGGTATCACACTTGAGGTGCTAAGCTCTTGAAAGGCCAAAACTACAAGCTACAATAAAGAGGTATTGTTTTAACTTGATTTTATGATTCATGTACAAAAATTGTATGCTAGTTGTAGGCTTCATGCTTTGGAATTTGTTTGCATGTATAACTAGAGAAAAACTTAGACCAAAGCTATTAGGGTTGTATGTGCACCATAGGAGTGTTATAGTACACAAAACCTAACAACAAATTCGTCAGGGTTTCGTTTTCCCGTTATAAATCGTGTTGCTCATAATCTTACTCTCGTATGATTACTCAAGGTAATGTTGTGACTTTTTCGGGGTGTCGTTTGCCCCTTATAAGTCATGTTGCTCGTAATCATACTCTGGTATGATTAGTCAAGGTAATGTTACTGAAACATTCCAATATATGGTCCCAAAAATTCCATTTTTTTAATAATAGATAAAATGGTATTTCCAATATCATCTAAATATCTCAAATAGAAACCAATGTATCAATGTCACAAAATCAGAGTAAAACACCGTATGTGGAATCTCAATGGTGTGTGTGATGCAGTCAACCCAAGCTCTTACCTTTGCCACCAGAAGTACCTGAAACATAAACTGTAAACAGTAAGCACAAAGCTTAGTGTGTTCTCCAAACTACCACATACCATACATATCATGCGACAATGAGATTCGGGCCCCGCCCACACTCGGTGAGATACGAGCTCCACCCACACTCGAATAACCGGCCCTGCCTAATGAGATACGTGCCTCGCCCACACTCGGATAACGATGAGATATGGGCCCCGCCCACACTCGGATAATAATGAGATACGGGCCCCGCTCACACTCACATAATGGGCCCCGCCCAACAGATATACATATACAAGCACATACAAGTATCACGAAGACAACAAGTACAATAACCTAACAAACGAAGGTCGGCCTTGGTTCCTTAGACCCACTAACCTAGTGAGGAAACTCACCTCGAAGGCTGAAAGATAGCCGAACAAATCCTGGCTCCAAATATCGGCTCTACTCAACCCATAAACATAAACGATTTGCTTAAAGACAACTTAAAATGCCCAAAAGCCCCTTATAGGTCAAACTTGGTCAAAGACTAAAGTCAAAGGTCAAAGTCAAGGGCCCGAGTTGACCCAACTTGCCGAGTTGTCCTTTAACTCGCCGAGTTTCTCCATTAATTTGCAAAGTCGGGAAGAAACCGATCCAACTCACCGAGTTTATCAATAAACTCACCGAGTTCGTCGGAAACCCAACATCTTAATCCATTAAGCCGACATTATCGAAACTAAGATCTTCACAACTCATATCTCAACCAAAAGGGCATATAGAAGGGTAAAGTTTCCAACTTTACCCCTAGGAACCATCAAAATGGGTTTAAATCCCAAACACCAGGCTTAAAAGGTGGAGGGCTTAATCATTAAGCACTTAATCGCCAAAGGGATAGCCCCAAACTGCAGATCTAGCCCTTAAGGCTGAATGGGCATGTAACGTTTCCAAATTTACACTCATGCATGACTAGGAGAGGCTCAAATGCTCCAAAAGTGGCCATAAGAAGGACCTAATAAATGCATGAAGTCCTCAAGAGCTCATGAAGATTCAGATCTGAAAGAATAAACACTTGGGACATCCTACACCCCCATCATCCACCCAAACATGGCTAAAAGCTTACAATCTAACCCAAGAAGAGATCTAAGCAACTATTAAGCAAGGTGAGAACTTCATACCTCAAAAACTTGACAAATAAGCTAGAGATTTTGGATCCAAAACTTCTTCTTCAAGCCAAGCCACTCCCAATTCCATAGCTCCTTCAATATGCACCAAAAATGAACACTTAAGGCTCTCCCCAAGCTCACACACTCGAGAATGGAAAGAAATGCTCGATTTTAGGGTTTCTGGACATAGGAGGCTGGTAAGGAGGCCAACCAAGGGACTTAAGGCCTTTAAATAAGGTGCAAAACCCTAAAAATTAGGGTTTCCTTCCCAGCCGCCAACTCGCCGAGTTGACTCATTAAACTTCGTGACCAAAAACCATTCGACACGCCGAGTTGAGGCTTCTAACTCGCCGAGTCCTCCATGAAAATAAAAATAATTGGAAAATAAATTCATACCAGAAACGAGGTGTTACAATTCTCCCCCACTTGAATCAGACTTCGTCCTCGAAATCCGCTGCCTCGAATAATCCTGGGTAATGCTCCCTCATCTCCTCTTCGGGCTCCCAAGTCCACTCCGACCCCTTGTGTTGCAGCAACTGCACCTTCACTAGCTCCAAGACCTTTTTCCTCAAGGTTTTCGTCTTTCGATCTAATATTGCCACTTGTCTCTCAATGTAATTCAGGAGGTCATCCACCTGAATATCCTCCAACGGTACAAGTGCAAAATCATCCACCAAACACTTCTGCAACTGAGAGACGTGAAATGTGCTATGAATCTGGCTGAGCTCGGCTGGAAGATCTAAACGATACGCAACCCGACCACCCGAGCCAAAACCCTGAAGGGACCGATAAACCTGGGGCCTAGCTTGCCCCGCTTCCTGAACAGGATGACACCCTTCCAAGGTGACACCTTCAGGAGAACCATATCTCCAACCTGGAACTCCAAGTCTGATCGACGCTTGTCGGCATAGCTCTTCTTTCGACTCTGAGCTATCTGGAGCCTACTCCGAACCTGCCGAATCAGCTCAGTAGTCTTGAGTACCACCTCGGTACTCCCCATGACTCGCTGGCCGACCTCGCCCCAACAAATCAGGGTCCTACATTTCCTCCCGTAGAGCATCTCAAAAGGAGGTCGATCAATGCTAACGTGATAACTGTGGTTATATGAAAATTCTGCTAACGGAAGATATGTATCCTAAATTCCACCAAAATCCAATACGTACGTACGCATCATATCCTCAAAAGTTTGAATCGTCCGCTCACTCTGCCCATCGGTCTGCGTATGAAAGGTTGTACCGAAGTGGAGACGGGTGCCTATCTCGTCATGAAACCGCTTCTATAATCTGGAAGTAAAACGAACATCCCGGTCTGAAACCACCGATACCGGCGCCCCATGACGTGCCACCACCTTACGAACATAAATCTCGGCTAGCTTCTCTGCAGAAATACTCTCCTGGATTAGGATAAAATGTGCGCTCTTGGTCAATTGATCCACGATGACCCAAATAGAATCCACTCCGCATGCGGTCCTGGGAAGCTTCGTGATAAAATCCATACTGATGTCTTCCCATTTCCATACGGGAATCTCCAACGGCTGCATCTTGTCGTGAGGTCGCTGATGTTCGGCCTTAACTTTCCTGCAAGTCAAGCACCGCTCCACAAACCTTGTGAGCCTCCTCCATCAGAACTTGGCACGCACCGCCCCCATAAGGAACCCGGACCCTCTGATGCAGGGTCAACAATCCTCGACTGTCATAATCGAAGGAATCCACTTGACCCACAATCTGCTCGCTCTTCCGGTGCTCTTCCCTATCGCCTTAACCTGTGCCTCACGAATCTACTCCAACAACGGAGTAACCACGGTCATACTCAAGCATAAATCTCTGATCGGAGCCACGGCCGCCTTGCGGATGAGAGCATCAGCCACCACATTGGCCTTCCCTGGGTGATAAAAGGATCTCACAATCATAATCCTTCACCACATCTATCCAACGACGTTGTCGCATGTTCAGGTTTGACTGATCCACAAATACCTTAGGCTCTTCTGGTCCATATAATAGTACAACGAACCCCATAGAGGTAGTTCCGCCAAATCTTGAGAGCAAAAACCACAACCCCCAACTCTAAATCATGCGTCGGATAATTCGCCTCAATAGGCTTTAGCTGCCTAGAAGTGTAAGCGATCATGCGACCCCGCTGCATCAATACTGCACCCAAACCCGTGATCGAGGCATCACAATAGACCACAAAATCATCGACACCCTCCGGCAAGGTCCGAATCGGTGCCTCACACAATCGCTGCCTAAGATACTCGAAAGTTGCCTGCTGCTCAGGCCCCCAACGAAATGCCGTCGACTTCTTGGTCAGTCGGGTCAATGGAACAACAATCTTGTAGAAATCCTGGATGAATCTCCGATAGTAACCCGCCAACCCAAGGAAACTCTGGATCTCGGATGGAGACCTCGGAACCTCCCACTGCATCACGGCCTCAACCTTCACCGGATCCACCAGAATAACCTTCTGGTTGACAAGATGCCCCAGAAACTGCAACTCGCGCAACCAGAACTCGCACTTAGAGAACTTTGCAAAAAGTCTCTCCCTCCTCAAGGTATCAAGCACCCCCCTCAAGTGCTCCTCGTGTTGCTACTGAGTCTTGGAATATACCAAGATATCACCAATAAAGTCTATCACAGACCTATCCAACATCGGTCTGCACACGCGGTTCATGAGATCCATGAATACGGCAGGAGCATTGGTGAGCCCAAATGGCATCACCACGAACTCATAATGGCAATAGCGAGTCCCGAAAGCTGTCTTCTGTACATCCTCGTCCCCGACTCACATCTGATGATAACCCGATCGCAGATCGATATTGGAGAACGAAGATGCACCATGAAGCTGGTCGAAAAGATCATCAATCCTCGGGAGGGGATAACGGTTCTTTACCGTTACCTTATTCAACTCTCGGTAGTCGATACACATCCGATGGGATCCGTCCTTCTTCTTCACAAACAGAATCGGGGCTCCCCAAGGTGAACTGCTCGGCGTAATAAATCCCTTGTCTAACAGCTCCTGCAGCTGTGTAGACAACTCCTGCATCATGGGAGGAGCCAACCGATATGGTGGTTTAGCTATCGGATCCGCACTCGGAATCAAATCAATCCTAAACTCCACCTGCCTCTCTGGAGGTACCCCATGCAATTCTGGTATCCAAGGTTGCCTTACCCAAATATCGGGTATCCATGACATAAGCGAATAAACTCGAACAACCCTAATGAAGATAGCTTCTGACTCTCACTGCCGAACACATAATTGGTCCATGCTGCGGTCTCTCTCCCTGAATCACCAACCCTCTCCCACTTGGGGTCTGAACCCACACTAACTGCTGCTCACAATCGATCACCGCCCCATTAGGGCTCAACCAATCCATGTCCACGATGAACTTGTTCCCATGCAGAGGAATAAGAACCAGATCAACTGGATACCGCTCACCGAACAACTGAAGAGTACAATACCGATGAATCCTCGCAACCCTGACCGCCCTATCATCATCAATCTCCACATCAAGAGGACGATCCAGCTCCCCTGGAGCTCCAACAAATCTATAGTGTTAGGATTAAATTATGGTTTATTGTAAGTGAAAAGAAAGCTATAAACCAAGGGGGAGATTGTTAGGTCATAAATTGTGGTTTATAGTTTGCTTTTCATAAGCTATTAGAGTTCTCGCTCTAGAACCGAAAACACCATGTTTTGGTGTTGTTTGGACCAAAATCACAAGTGATTTTGGTTAGGCTTAATATTGGCTTGTTTGGGTTTTGGGCGTGGGCTTGGTTATTAGTTCTAGTTATAAATAGCTTCATTTGAGTCTTTTAAAGTGAGTTGGACGTTCTAGGGGCTGCCATATGCAGAGAACACGTTTTAGAGAAAACTAGAGAGAAAACGAATTGTAATCAAGAATCTTATGTACCTGACTATTAAATAATAGTGTGCACTGAAGATTAACATTTTGTGTTCTTATTCATCTTTTATCTTGCATTATTCACTTGATTGGGATTCCGCACCATCAAGTGAATCCGATTGATACATCAAAGCCTTTTTGGGGACTTACAAGTGGTATCAGAGCTTGGATCGATATCAATCAGGTCATTGCAAACGGTTTTTATTGGAGTTTCTAGGTGTTTTTGATTTATAGTTTATGAATTTTTGGTCATCGTTCTTCGTGTTCTTCATATTTTTGGAGTTTTGATCGAGTTTGGGTTTGAAGATTTGAAAATCCCGTGTTTGTGGCAAGTTTTGGGCATTTTAGGTCAAGATTTGAAAGATCTAGGTGGCAATCCTCGCATCCGGTCAAACCCTAGGCGGATAGCAACGTTTTCGGAGCTCAACAACGATTTCAGACGGGGGCGAGGTTCACGGTGCGAAGGTCTCGGAGCGAAGGTTTACGGTCTGCAGCGTCGGTTTTCGGTACTAGGCTTCAGAAGTTCATGATCTCTCCTGATTTCGGTTGGACGTCACAACCTTGCGTTTTCGGTTCAGCTGTTCTTGGATTCGGATCTTCAGCCTTCGCTTTCTCGGCTGGAATCTCGGATTTTCCATTTTTTGACTTATTTTTGGACCAGAAGTCTCGTTTTTGGTCAAAGACTTTCGTTTTTGGTCAAATACCCTCGTTTTTGGTTAAATACCTTCGTATTTGATAAAATACCCTCATTTTTAACTCAAAATTCTCTCGTTTTTGGTATTAAAATTCTGTTTTCGGTCTAGAAACTTTTGTTTTCGGTCAAGGTTATTCTTTTTGGACAAAGAACTTTGACTTTCACCTTTGACTATCAAAGTTGACTTTTGACTTTCAAGTTTGACCTTTGACCTTTAACTTTGACTTTCTCGTTTAACTTTCAAGTTTTCACGTTTAACTTTTTAAGTTTGACTTTCAACTTTGAATTTTAAGTTTGACTTTCAAGTTTGCCTTTCGAGGTTTCAAATCAAAGGGCAATTTTCTTGGCTTCACAATCAGTTCTACTTTTGGTAAATTATTCTTTTTGGTGAATAATGAGTTCTTCAATCACCAAGGTTAATGAAGCTTCATTGTATCATCCGGAGTCCCAGGTACATCATTTTGGTTATTTACGTTTGAAGTTTATAGTATGACTCGACGAGTTGGTGCAACAACTCGCCGAGTAGTATCGCGAATGGCCACGTGGTTTTAATGACCTACTCGACGAGTCCGAGAGGCGACTCGCCGAGTAGGCGTTGGGATGAGAAACCCTAAATCCCCGGGTTTGGGGCCTATTTAAAGGCACTTATAGCCTCATTTGCGGCTACCCTTCCTAGAGAGCAAACCCTAAACGACCTTTGAGCCTAGAGAGAGAATGATTTGCTAATTGTGAGTGTTTGGTGCATTTTGTAAAGAGAAGAGAAGATTTCCAAGCCAAGGGACAAGAGGGTGCTGCTAGATCTGAGGTTGTTTCACTTCAGAGCTGCTGGGAAGGGTATAAAGCTTGCACCTTTCTCATTATTTTGTATAGATCTCATGATTTGTGAATCTAGGGTTTTTCTACCCAAATATGAGGATTTTGAGTGTTCCATGCTCATTGAGTGGGTTGAACTTCAGATCTGGACCATGTGAGGTCCCTAGAGTCCAAAAGTCCTTGCTTTATCCAACCATAATAGTGATCTTGAGTGAAAAACCCTTTTTGGGGTATGCTTTGGCATTTTAAGCTCAAAGTGCCATGCATGAACGTAAAGCCTGTGACTTTACGTGATAGATGAGCCTTAGGAGTATGGATCCAGAATTTGGGGAGCTTCTCTGCTTTGAAAACGACTGAATGGGAGATGAGTCTGAATGGACTCGCCGAGTCAAGAAGCTGACTCGACGAGTCGGATAGGGTTGTCTTGATGGTTTTGATCGCTCAGTAACACGGCGAGTTGACGGGTCAACTCGGCGACTTGAATCAAACTTTTGGGTGATTCTGTGAATGGCGAGCAGACTCGTCGAGTCCCACGAGTGCACTCGACGAGTAGGGTCAACATGGACTGTTGACTCGAGTTTGACTTCTGTTGACTTTGGGTTTGGTCAACCCTGTCTTTGGGAAAGCATGAAGGGGTAAAATGGTCTTTCCTACTTCAAGAGAGAGAGAGAGAGAGAGAGAGAGAGATAGCTTAGTGAAATGTGCAATATTAAGAGTTAATTAGATATACTTATCTTATGTGATTAGGAGGAGGCTAGACTGGTGATTTGTGTGCGAGAGTATTCATTCACTCAGCTTACTTACGAGGTGAGTCTTCTCACTATACTTACCAAGAGTGGTAGATTTACGTGATTGAGCTGATCATGTGTCTATCTGTGCATTTTTATATTCTGCATTATGTCTTGTGATTATTGTTGCTATGAGTTTACTGAGTTGGAATCAGATGATTTCACTGAGATACATTGACCGGAGGGTCTTACAGAGTTATAGCCTCGAGTGGCTAACGAGCTATGTGTGGTATTTTGGGGAACTCGCTAAGCTTTATGCTTACCGTGTTATGTGTTATGTGTTTCAGGTACTTCCGATTATCACGGGAAGGCCCCGGCTTGATTGTACACACACACTCGTTTGGGAATATATTTTGGAGGATCCTGGTTTATGTGATAAATAATTTTTGATAAATAAATTGTACCAATGTTGATACTTGAGATTTTCGGGAATTATGATATGTGAATTTTATGTTCAAAAATGAAAATTTTGATTTGAAAATTTCGGTGTTACATTCATGCTCTCATTCCTGTGAAGCTAAAATTAAATCTTATCGTGATCAACATGAATTATTAATTAGGGAAATTGAGGACCTTAAATATGAACGATATACTATCCAAAAGGAACAAAAACCTTTAAAAAAATCAATTAGAGGCCAAAACCAAGGACTTTAGAAAACTTCAAGAAGAATACAGCACAAAGTGTGTACGTTATGATTATCTCAACAAAAAATTGCCGAATTAACTGTCGAACTTGATGCATTAAAAGCTAAATATAAAGATGCTGAATTTAACTTTAAGAAATTTGACGTGTCAAGTGAGGTAGTTGTGTCCATGATAGAAAAACAATTAAGATTTAAAGATAATCAGAATAAGGGTCTAGGGTATCACAGTGTTCCACCGCCCTTCAATGATAACTATACCTCACCCCTTCAAACCAAGTAGATAGAGACACCTACAAAGTATGGCCAAACCCCTGTACCAGCTTCAGTTAAGACTGAACAATCTGGCCTAACTAAGAACATTAAGGTGAATGATACTAATGTTTCTGCCTCATGTGTAGAGCAGGTCAAAGTGCATGATGGGCATGAGCAGAACAGAAATCATTCTTGTTCTGCTGATAGTGGTTCAAAAGCTCGTGATGAGGCGAACAATTCTAATGCTTCTACTTCATGTGAAGATAAAGAAGCAGTGCAAGATGGGAGTGAGCAGATCAAAATCAATTCTGAGTCTGCTGAAAGTGTTTCAAAAGCCTGTAACGAGGACACTCCCACTGTTGAAAAATCTCAGGCACAAAAATCTGTCAAGCAGTCTAACAAATGTTTGTGTGCTTCTGTTTATGGAAGTTCTTCAAAACGAACTTCCGTTGGACAAGGACCAAGTCACAATCTGATTTATATGAAAAGACAGACTTGCTTTAACTGTGGGATTCCCGGTCACATTGCCAAAAATTGCTCACATCGTTTGTATGTTCCTTACTACAGACAAGGTTGGTAGAACGCGCCAAGAGGGAGATCCTCCAAAAGAAATCCTTCAAGGTCACAATCGCGTAATGGTGACTGGAATGCGAAAAGGGCCAAGAATCAAACTCCCAAGGACAAGAAGGGAATGTCAGACAAGAAGCCAAATTCAAGAGATGGTTTAGTTAAACGAAGATCAGTTAGGTCAAATTCATCTTGGCGATCGGTATCAAGTTCTAAAGCAAGTGCTGAGGCAACCATCCGATTAAACAAGAAATGGGTTAAACCCGACTACAGATGGGTACCAAAGGTTCACACTCCCAAGTCATCTAATGATTCTAATATTTCTTAATCTTCTGTGTGTGATAAACAGGATATGTCATGGGAGAGAGTACCTTGTGTAGATAATAAAGGTCAACCCAGCTTCAAAATGGACTGGGTCCCAAAGACCAACTAATCTCGCACTCTGTGTCGAAGCAACTATGGAGGAATATCATCAGACTTCGGTTTGTTGATAGTGGCTGTTCCAGGCACATGATAGGAGACATCTCTCATCTGTACGATATTCAGAATATTCATTGAGAGTATGTTTCCTTCGCGGGAAAGGAAGAAAGAAGAGGATCACAAATGGGGATTATGCTTATCAATGTGAAGAATTTTTTGAATCTGTTCCGAAATTGAAACACAGCTAAGGCTGAACATGTTGCCGCATCTGCGTGCTATTCTCAAGTCATCTGGATGCATCTTCAATTGCTGACTTACGGTTTGAATTCTTTCGATACTCCTGAGTTTTATTCAAATGATTTGTTTCAAAGACAAATTTTTATTTTTTGTTTAAATTTGCGCATTTATTCTATTTCTTCCCCATGCACAAATTTAAGGGGAGAAATCAAAAAAATAAAATCAAAAATTCCAAAAAAATATGTCTTCTTTCGTAAGTATTTTTGGGAAGTGATATGAGATTTAGTGATAAAGGGCAAGTTAAATTGTCTGACAACTTTGATCCCAAAAGTTCTTGTTTTGTACATTTTGCATTTTATTTCTGATTTTCTTAAATTTGTTCATATTGTCTTATATGCACAAATTTAGGGGGAGAATTAAAAAAATAAAAAAAATCATAAAATTTAAAAAATACAAAATTATGTTTATTTCGGTTTTTATTTCTTTTTCAGAAAAATCAAAATCCAAAAATATATTTTATTTTTCATTTTATTTTATTTTTATTTTTCATTTTATTTTTATTTTTGCTTTTGTTTTTATCTCAAAATTTCTTTTGTCTTGAAATGTGAATTCTTAAGAAGAAGAGACTCAAGGAGATTGTATCGAAATTTTCTGAGCAAGGAGAAGAAACTTGGAAAAGAATTGACGGAGGATTCAAATGCGAGTGATACACTCTTTCATATTGAGACATATACCAGTCTTAATACGAGTCCTCACATCAAATGTTAATGATCAAAAGTCATTTTCACCATGACTAATGTGAAACACCCAACCATTCTTCACCCATATCTAAACTTTCTCCATTAAATCACTTCTACGTACCGGTACCCCTTGAGGTTTGAGTATAAAACAACTCGGCTGGCGGTTACCAAAAATTTTGTGTTTATGATCTTGGAAGTCATTATCACCATGATTCTAAGTGAAACCCAAAATCCGAATTCCATCCATTTCTGAATTAACGGCGAAAATTTTAATGTTCTAGATATTTTCACCCATGAAATTGAGGGATAATGGTTCATACCTGGTGTGTCACTGTACAAAATGTCAGTTAGGTAGTTTCTTTATAAGAGTTGTCGTATTTAAGGAATTGAAAGTCATGAACTGTACAAATTGTCAAATTGTTCTTGTCAGCTTTCTTTACCTAAGAACTGTCACGACACCAGGGCGATTCACCCAACAGGGAAATAGATATCGTTGAACGTCTCACCAAGGGCCAAGTTAACTTGTTTAACTTGAAAAACTGTATTGAGATCTTTGATCTAGGATATACAGGGGCTGACATCAAAAAGGCCATGAGTAGTTCTCTGATACTCAACAAATCGTAGTGCGTTCCTCCGTGTTTACACAGATACTGCGAGTAGTCTCCTTCTAAGCCAAGGTTGGGTCCTTGAACAACTGTGGTGAGAAGGGTCTTTATGATTCTGTGATCCACAGGGACTTTTTAGTCATTTTTTACTTTTCAAGGCACAACGGTGATCATTAAAGAATACTCATTCGAAGGAACTGGAAGTGAAGATTATTTTTCAACATTTATTCTTTCAACCCCAGAAGCAAGGTGAAGCTGTTTTTGAAGTTATGTGACAGATTGCATTGAAGCCTCCTCAATCAATTTGCTTCTATCTATGAACTTGCTGAAGTGATCCAGAAGAATCGGTCTCTCTGTTTTTTTTCTCTGAAGTATTTCAAAGCTGCAAGTGCTGATTTTCAAGAACATGTACAAGAATCCTCTACACCCAATGTGCATTCAAGGTCAATTCTTTGAAGGAAGTCCAACTGTTAAAGATGAAGTTATTCATGAAGAAAATTCATACGTTCATCTTGAACTTGTGAAGAAATCAAAGATTAGAGCTGAAAGCCAAAGATCAAGGAAGACTGAAAAGGAAAGAAAGCAATAAAGCAAGGGGGAGATTGTTAGGATTAAACTATGGTTTATTGTAAGTGAAAAGAAAGCTATAAACCAAGGGGGAGATTGTTAGGTCATAAATTATGGTTTATACTTTGCTTTTCATAAGCTATTAGAGTTCTCGGTCTAGAACCGAAAACACCATGTTTTGGTGTTGTTTGGACCAAAATCACATGTGATTTTGGTTAGGCTTAATATTGGCTTGTTTGGGCTTTGGGCTTGGGCTTGGGCTTGGTTATTAGGTCTAGGTATAAATAGCTTTATTTGAGTCTTGTAAAGTGAGTTGGACGTTCTAGGGGCTGCCATATGCATAGAACACGTTTTGGAGAAAACTAGAGAGAAAACGAATTGTAATCAAGAATCTTATGTACCTGACTATTCAATAATAGTATGCATCGAAGATTAACATTTTGTGTTCTTATTCTATATTTCATCTTGAGTCATTCACTTGATTGGGATTCTGCACCATCAAGTGAATCTGATTGATACATCTAAGCGTTTTTGGGGACTTACATCTTGCTAAGCGCAAGAGATACAAAAGATCGGGTAGCCCCACAATCAAACAATACCAGAGCAAAGATACCGTTCACAAGGAATGATCCTAAAGTAAAACACATAAACATGAGCAGCAAATCAATATAAATAAGAGAAAAGGAAGAGATACATACTCGTTACAACATCATGACCTGCATGTGCCTCCTCAGCTGTCAGCTAGAAATCCCTGCTCTTCGTTGTAGGTGCACCTGCTCGGCCCTGACGACCATTAGTAATCCTCAATGTTGCAGGAGTGGGTGCTGACACCAGTCCTGCTGCAATCAAACTCGGACAATGGGACCTCTTGTGGCCCCTCTTATTGAACTCAAAGCAAATCAGATCAGATATCGGGGTGATGGTGGTGGTAGCAGTACAATCCCTGCTGACATGGCCAATCCGGCCGCACTTGAAGCAGCCAGAACCACCCACCCTGCATGTCCCCTCGTGCTACTTGCCGCACTTGACGCAGTGGCCTCGGCCCTGCTGGCCCTTCCCTCTCGAATCTATCGCCTTGGGCCTCTTGCCCGAACCCTCAACATTGGACACAGAATCAGGATTCCTCTTCTTCTCCTTCTCCATATCAATCTCCCTCTCTCTATCCCTATTTATCATGTCTTCCAGTGTCTTGCAGCTGGATCGGCTAACAAACTGCCGAATATCACTCCTCCGCATCTCATGGTACCAGGCCTTCTTTATCTCCTCGTCTGCCACATACTACGGAACTAGAAGTGCCCTCTCCCTCAAAATAGAGGTGATCTCAGTCACCGTCTCGGTAGTCTGACAGAGATCGTGGAACTCTCGCGCCAGCTGCTGCACCTCAATCACCGGTGCAAACTCGACTCTAAACCTGGTCGAGAAATCACTACAGGTCATCGAATCAATGACAACATCATCCTCTATACCATGCCCTACCTCCTCCCACCAATCACAGGCCCTATCCTTTAGGAGAAAGGAAGCTAGTCTGACCTTGTCCCCTTTGGGACAACGGCTGGTACGAAAGGTGTTGGCAACATCCGCCAACAACCTGGTGCTCGCAATGGGGTCCCTAGCCCCATGATAGTCTGGTGCTCCACATGCCCGAAACTCCCTGAAGGTCAGAGAGCGCATCCCGATCAAAGCCACCATCTCAGTGCGAAAGGCGCTCAATCTCACATCAAGGATCTCCAGAATACCCTCCTTGACCGTGCCAAAGATCATAGGAGTCTGATCAAGGATACTGCATGTAATCTCAGACGGGATGAACTCCCTCGTCTGTTCATCAAGCTGTTCGGCTCCATAACCTGAGTCTGAACCCTCCCCGACACCGGAACTACCCACTGGCCTGCCTCGCAATACCACCATACTGAAAATAGATCATAAGATTATCAGAAAAAGCATCAATGCGCATATCGGGGAAATCATAACTACCCAAGCTCCCTGGCTTCATTGCAGCCCTCCTTGAATCGAGTACAGATCCTATGCTTACAGTAGTACGAGCCCATACTACCTTCTACACCTATCCTTACTTTCCTCAAGTAGTGCCTTAACTCAACCAAATTTCTCTATAACCAACTGATCCCTCCAGCTAAGGCTTCCAATACTAAATCTCATTCTAGGTTTTTCCTACGGCCCCGCCCAACATACATACATATACAAGCACATACAAGTATTACGCAGATAACAAGTATAATAAACTAACAAACGAGGGTCGGCCTTGGTGCCTTAGACCCACTAACCCAGTGAGGACACTCCCCTCGAAGGCTGAAACATAGCTGAACAAATCCCGACTCCAAATATCGGCTCTACTCAACCCCTAAACATAAACGATTTCCTTAAATACAATTTAAAATGCCCAAAAGCCCCTTATTTGTCAAACTTGGTCAAAGACTAAAATCAAAGGTCAAAGTCAACGGCCCAAGTTGACCCAACTCGCCGAGTTTCTCCATTAATCTGCAAATTCGGGAAGAAACCGATCCAACTCACCGAGTTTATCAATAAACTCATCGAGTTCGTCAGAAACCTAACGTCTTAATCTATTAAGCCGACATTATTGAAACTAAGAGCTTCACAACTCAGATCTCAACCAAAAGGGCATCTAGAAGGGTAAAGTTTCCAACTTTACCCCTAGGAACCATCATAATGGATTTAAATCCCAAACCCCGGGCTTAAAAGGTTGAGGGCTTAATCATTAAGCACCTAATCGCCAAAAGGATAGCCCCAAACTGCAGATCTGGCCCTTAAAGTTGAATGGACACGTAAAGTTTCCAAATTTACACTCATGCATGACTAGGAGAGGCTCAAATGCTCCCAAAGTGGCCATAAGAAGGACCTAATGAATGCATGAAGTCCTCAAGACCATAAAGTTGGCACCTTTATGCCAAAAGAGCTCATGAAGATTTAGATCTGAAAGAATAAACACTTAGGACATCCTACACCCTCATCATCCACCCAAACATGGCTAAAAGCATACAATCTAACCCAAGAAGAGATCTGAGCAACTATTAAGCAAGGTGAGAACTTGATAACTTAAAAACTTGACAAATGAACTTGAGATTCTGGATCCAAAACTGCTTCTTCAAGCCAAGCCACTCCAAATTCCTTAGCTCCTTCAACATGCACCAAAAATGAACACTTAAGGCTCTCCCCAAGCTCACACACTCGAGAATGGAATGAAATGCTCGATTTTAGGGTTTCAGGACAGAGGAGGCTGGTAAGGAGGCCATCCAAGGGTCTTAAGGCCTTTAAATAGGATGCAAAACCCTAAAAACTAGGGTTTCCTTTCCATCCGCCAACTCGCCGACTTGAGGCACCTCAACTCACCGAGTTGACTCATTAAACTTCGCGACCAAAAACCATTGGACACGCCGAGTTGAGGCTTCCAACTCGCCGAGTCCTCCAAGAAAATATAAATAATTGGAAAATAACTTCATACCAGAAACCAGGCATTACAGTTACGACCTTGTCGTGGTGTCATTTTCCCCTTATAATTCATGTGAAAGGCTTCCTTTTGCTTTTTATTAAACGAACTTACCGCTTATGTATTTGATTCCTTGCTTTCATACATATAGAATTTTCGTAGGTTTTTTACGTTCCATGACATTGGTGTTGTATCTCTGTCCATGGTTTCTAAAATATATGAACCATATCGGTTCATTTCATATATCTTATAAGGTCCTGCACATACTGGTCGTAATTTGCCTTGTGGCTCCTACCGACTTGCATCATTGTCTCTTAGTACTTGTTCTCCAACTTGGAATGACATGTTATGGACTCTCTGGTTATAATGGCTCTTATTTTGCTTCTTGTAATGTTCCTGTCGAGTTTTTGCTACTTCTCGCCTCTCTTAGGTTCATTCTTAACTCGTTGTCATTGGTTGTTTGATCGTAGGTTGTTGTTCTATCCGTGAGGACAGTTAACTCCAATGGTATTACCGCTTCTGTGTCGTACACTAAGTTTAATGGTGTTTCCTTTGTCATCGTTCATGGTGTTGTTCTATATGTGCATAACATACTTGGTAGCTCATTTACCCATCGCCCGTTTGCTCTCAAAGATCCAGACTGGGGAAAAGCTATGCAAGAAGAGCTAGAAGAATTTGAAAGAAATGACGTATGGAATCTTGTCCCTACCCCACCCGATGTTTCTGTTATAGGTTCAAGATGGGTATTCAGAAACAAAACTGACGATCAAGGAATCGTTTGTCGAAACAAGGCACGTCTCATAGTCAAAGGATATTCACAACAAGAAGGAATCGACTACGATGAAACATATGCTCCAGTTGCCAGAATTGAAGCAATTCGCATCTTTCTTGCATATGCTGCACATAAGAACTTCAAAGTATTCCAAATGGATGTTAAATGAGCATTCCTACATGGAGAGTTAGATCGCGATGTATACATCCAACAACCACCAGGTTTCGAAGATCCCAAATTTCCTGATCACAGCTTCAAATTGCAGAAAGCTGTCTATGGCTTGAAACAAGCACCCCGAGCCTGGTATGCCACATTGACAACCTTTCTCGAAGAATCAGGTTTTAAAAGAGGTTCAATCGATCAAACCCTCTTTCGTAAAATCTATAGTAAACATCTTTTAATTGTACAAATATATGTTGATGACATTATTTTCGGTTCTACTGATGAATCTTTGAGTATTAAGTTTGCAGATCTAATGAAGAGCAAATTTGAAATGAGCATGATTGGGGAGATGACTACTTTTCTCGGACTTCAAATCAAACAGTCAACTGATGGCATTTTCATCAACCAAGAGAATTATGTCAAAAACCTACTCACTCGCTTTTCAATGGACAAATCCAATACCGCAAAAACCCCAATGGCTTTTGGATACAAAATCGATGCAGACTTAAATGGCAAACCTGTTGATCAGAAAAGATATCGTGGAATGATCGGATCACTCTTATACCTCACTGCCAGCAGACCTGACATCATGTTTTCTACATGTGTCTGTGCCAGATACCAAGAAAATCCTATGGAATCCCATGTAGTTGCTGTGAAACGCATCTTAAAATACCTAAAAGGCACTCCCAAACTTGGCCTTTGGTATCCAGCTAAATCCGATTTTCAGCTGAACGCTTTCACCGACTCAGACTATGGAGGATGCAAGTTAGATAGAAAGAGTACATCTGGTAGCTGTCAATTCCTAAGAGGTAGACTAGTGAGTTGGACTTCAAAGAAACAGACTCGTGTATCCACATCAACAGCAGAAGCTGAATACGTCGCTGCCGCCAGCTGTTGTTCGCAAGTCATATGGATGCAAACTCAACTGCGAGACTATGGCTTCAAAATTTCACAAATTCCCATATTTTGTGACTCAACCAGTGCAATTGTCATTTCTCACAATCCCGTTCACCATTCCATGACAAAGCACATCGATATTCGATATCATTTCATCAAAGACAACATTCAAAAGGGTCATATCGAATTGCACTTCATCAACACCGAAGATCAAATTGCCGATGTCTTCACTAAGGCTCTCGATGAAACAAAGTTTCAATACTTCCTAGGCCGTCTAGGAATGTTAAATCCAGATAACATCTATCCTTAAACTTTTACTTTTTGTTTGTACAAAAGTGTGTTTACTTTCATACAAAAGGAAAATTCAAAAACAATTGAAAATTGCTTTCCTTTCAAAAATACCAAAAACATTCAAATAACCAATATTTCCAAAAACATTCAGAAAAACAAATCTTCAAAAAAAAAAAATTAATAAAAGACTTGCCATAATAAGCTTTTATAGAACCTTGTGATTAATCTTCTCTTGACTTAATTTTCAGATGCTTATGCTCGATGAAGATTTTAAGTCATATTGATTCTCAATTGGAGTGAAGGTTCAAATATCCTACTTTTCATAATGTATATAACTTTATTTCCTTCGATTTTATTTCATTATTGACGATTTTAAACAATCAAGGGACATAAGGTTAGGAGGTTCAGATGAAAACAAAAACCCATGTGAGAATTTGTGCCTCGTCGATCTAAATCATTGTGGAAATCATTTCTTGTGAGCTTAGGTGTGTCACTATTGCTTATAAGGTATACCCAATTATACCTTGTCACGGTCTCATTTTTGCTTAGATATCAAAATGACCAGGGACGATACATTCATTTCTTACATACTAGACAAACTGTCTTTTATGCCACCTATCCCTACCTAGATAAAAGCCAACCAAAAATGAAGACTTGCGATCCCATGATCCATCAAGCAAACAACGACATATCCTTACAAGAAAACCAAAGGAGAAACAAATATCTATCAACATCTAATCCTCAAAGACAAATCAACAAGAAAACAAATGGATTCAATAAAGATATACCAAACAAAACAAAAAAAAATATATTCTATATTTGGTATTTTCAAACAAACTTTCAACCAAATGGTTATTTCAAAACAAAAATCATAAAATCCCGCGATTTGTTTTAACCATTTTTCACAAAAGAAGATATCTCAATCACTCAAGTCAAATACTCTTAAAAAGGTCTCAAATGTAGCAAATTCTCAATGCTAAAACAAAATATCTTTTTACAATAAATCGATATTGATCAACAAACAGGATACTATCAAAGAAGAAGCTGCAACAACAATGGATTTCCCGGGATACTGTAGCCTTCATCACTGAAGAATCTTAGTTGCAAACTGCACTATGAAAATTGCTAAACCCCTTTACATGTATTTCCCGACGGAGAGAGAGTGAACTTTAATGGCATGAATGAAGAAACCCGCTGAGTAATGCCGAAACCAGTCTTATGTGATTGATTATCTAATAATGCGACTAAGTGACTTTACAGGAAAAGCATAGCTGAACACCTCCGATATGAGTGTGAGTCGTCAGAGAGAGATATCACTCATTTTTAGTGATCATTAACTTGTTCTGCTGCCAGAACAACCAAACACCCAAGTGAAGTGTGAGCTATACCTATGAGCGTTCATCTGAATCGACCTGTTAGACCACTTGTCGTCATTAATAATGCTATAAAATCTAAGGAAATTTCTTTAGATACATATATGACTACCCTTTGATAACCGAACCCGAGACTTTAATTCGGAAACAAATTTCTAAAAATCTTTTACATAAGATATGTTAAACCAAGTCACAAACTTTCAAAAAGATTACAATGGTTTTATATATATCTTCTCATTGACAAAACTTTTATCCCAAATCTTCAAGATTAAAACTGTTAATGTGATTATATCTATCCTTATTTCATCAATGATCACATAGGGGGAAATTGTTGAAAAATGTTTTTGTATGTGATCATCACTGAAATAAGACGAACTGTTTTTTATGTTATCTAACAAATATTATCAGTTATTTCAGGTTGCATTAATGCGCGATCAAACGGAATATACGAAAACACGTGAATGACAGAAAACGCATAGACGAGAAAATTTAGTTGTGCGACTAAACAGTTTCAATATATATATGTATGTATATTATATATTGTATATATATATATATATATATATATATATATATATATATATACAATATACAATATGTATATATATATATATATGTATATTATATATATATATATATATATATATATATATATATATATATATATATATATATATATATATATATATATATATAATGGAAAGAAATGAACAAAGCAAAAAGAACCCAACACCATGTGTACTACCAACTATTACATCCACCAAGCTATTTATTTTTCATAAACAAACACAAGTGGAAGAGTTGTTTGATTCATTTTTGCATATATATATGTATGTATACGTGAGTTTTGAGTGAGAGTTTAAGTGTGTTTTGTGTTTCCTTGTAATATATCTCCTATTACTCTCTCATCTCCAGAAGAATAAACACATAGCCAACCTCAAAATACTCTCCAAACACCCTCCAAATACCCTCCTTAAACCTCCTCCAAAAAACCCTTTCAAATCACCACAACCATCATCACCTTGCTGTTTTTCGACATCAGAATTTGCAAGTTAAGAAACAATTCACCGAGCACAACTCAACAAGATAATACGGGAGAGATTTGCACCGCAAATTATTCAGGACCTTACCTACATCCAGGAATTTTCCTCGATTTTTTTGACCACTGCAAACCCCAGAGAGACGCGAGAGAGAATTGGCTATCCAGAGAGATTTACTACGAAAATCTATATTCATAACCACCCAAAGCTCTTTCAACATCACCCTCTTTGTTACCTTATACCACCAAAACTACAACCTTATTCCACCTTCTACCACCCTCCAAATACCCACTTCAACCTCATCAAATCACCTTAAAAAACCCCATACCCACATACAAAAAACATTACCCGTGTATTTTGTATCGTTTTGTAAACAATTCATTGTTACATAAAAAGAACTTATTGTTACTTACCGGATTGAACTTTGAACAAATAGAGACACAGTCTATTAAGATCCAGTCCAATTCTAAACCAGTTCAGTCAATTTATTGACGAACCGACTTTATATATATTTATATATTTATATATTTTATTACAGCTTTACGTCATTTAAATACTGTCATTTATTTCATTTATAGCTTTCAGTCATTTATAGCTTTCCAGTTTATATTTATTCCGCACTTCTTATTTTTTTTTCGCATCTTATCTCCTTAAATATATATATCTGTCACCCAGTAACTGGTATCCGAGCCTTTATTCGTGGTAATCAGATCGTATATTTTCAACAGATTCTACAAAGGCTCTTATGTTTTTGCATCCTATTTTAATTGCTAATTGTAGCCCTGCAATTAAGGCTTCGTACTCAGATACATTGTTTGATGTTGTAAAATCAAAATGTAATGCATATGTTATGTATTCTCTCGTTAGACTGATCAATATTATACCAGCCCTGTTCATGTCCATGCTTGAGGATCCATCAGTGTGTAATATCCATTCCTCCTTATTTCTCCTGCTAATCTTTCTTATTGTTCTCCTCTACAATTACTAGCTCTATATTTCTAGTTGTCTCAGTTATGAAATCTACTAATATGTGTGCCTTTATACTTGTTTTTGGCTTGAAATCTATACCGTTCTCCCCCTATCCAACCGCCTACTTATCCAGGCGTCCCGGTTTTTTTGGTTTTAACAATACTTTTCGTAATGGTGCGTCGGTTAACACCTGGATTGGATGTGCTAGGAAGTACTTTCTTAATCATATTACTGTGTTAACTAGGGATAGAGCTAGCTTTTTATGTCGGAGTATCCTATCTTGGCTCCTTGTAAGACGCGGCTTACAAAGTATGTGAGTACTTGTATTTCATCTCTATTTTCTACTAATACTACACTTACTCCTAATCTTGATGTGGATAAATACATTGATAATATTTCCCCTGGGATTGATGATGCCAGAGATGATAATTCTTCCAATGTTATTTTGTGTTTGTTTAACGATGCTTCCACTTCATTTGTCCACTTGAAATCTTTCTCTTCCAATACTCTTTTAAGTGTCTTGTAGAAAGTTAATATTTTCTCAGCTGATTTTGCTAGGAAACGTCTTGATGCGTCTAACTTTCTGTTCGGTTCTTGCATATCCTTGGTTTTTTTGGTGACCATAATTGCTTTAGCAAGTCAATCTTTTTAGAGTTTTTTAGTCCTTCTCTAGTGATCATATGACCCAGAAATTTGACTTCTTCTGCTCCAAAAAGGCATTTCCCTGGGTTTAATTTCATGTGGACTCATTTCTAGTTGTCAAATGTTTCCTTTATATCGTTCAAGAAAGAATCGTCATTATTGCTTTTTATGACCATATCATCCACATATACCTTAATATTCCTGCCTATTTGTGGTGAAATTTTTTTATCTGCTAACCTTTGATACTTTGTGCCGGTGTTCTTTAATCCAAATGGAATCATATAAAAAAATGTTCCTCTATATGTCTGGAAGTATGTTTTTTTCTTTGCCTCCTTTGTACATTTGGATATGATGGTATCCTTTATATGCGTTTAAGAAGCTTTTCCATTTTTGTTCGTCCAACAATTCTATATTTTCATCAATCACTGGAACTAGGTAGCAATCTTTTGGGCATGATTTATTTAGGTTGGTGAAGTCGACACACATTCTCCATTGCTCGTAACCTTCGCTAGGAATAAAGATTCCCGAACTATATATGCATTTACTACTTAATCCAATTCATCATTTGTTGTGACAACCTAGAAAATACACTGCCAACCGCCGTTAGGAGCTAACGCTGTCAACAACATGAAATTAGACCACTCTGTAACCATTCGGTATATGAATAAATATATTTGATTTTGTGCTTAATTACGTCGATTAATGGGCTCAAAATAGAAGTGCGCAAAAAATTATGTCATCTTATGAGCAGGTTAACATTTTTTAAAGCATACGAATTACCGCTATCCCAAAAATAAAAACTTTGTAAAAATCCAAAATGGTATGACAGACATATGATTTTATAGTAAATAAAAATCTACTGTATACAAAAAGTTACAACGTCAAAAACTACGAGGAGAACGGTTGACTTTTAGCAGAAGTCACCAAAAGGAGAAACGTAGTACGACTTAAGGTAGGAATTTTGAGATAAAGAACGCCTAAATCGGAATCTGCATGAGAGAGTTATGATTTCTATAAAATCATAATGGTTATAAAAGAAGCTAAAAGCAAAAGTTAGAATTAGCCAAAACGACCAAAGGGAAAGTTGTAGTGCATGTCGAGACATGCACGAATATAAAAGATTCTTTGAAAAAGGAGTGGGCATGCGAGAGATATAAATTTTCAAAGTTTAAAAATCATCCACTCGTGCACCCATGTGCAGTGCGCGGCATGCTTTCTGACACCTCGATCTGGCAGGATACAGATGATGTGGCGCCATGAAAGGGGGACATGTGTCATCCCCCAAGTGGTTCACATGCAACTTGTGCGATGCGTTCTGCTCGACGTGCTCTCCAAACCCCTTATAAGTAGAAAATCTTCCACAGATCATTTCTCACACCTTCAAAATCACAATTCTCTCTCTCTCTCACTCTCACTCTCTCTCTCTCTCTCTCTCTCTCTCTCGATTCTTGATTGTCGATTCTCATGTCGATACCATCCAAGTGTCCTTGAGTTCTGGGATTTTGACTCTACCCTACATCAATGGTTCACACTATGAGGCTGAGTTCACGGCCCCACTTTACAGTTTTCAAACCGTTTACGGGGGGAGGGGTGATGCATGTTATATGACAACTAGTTTTCATAATTATTATTAACTGTATAGCATTAGTTATATAATTATGCTTAGGACATTAGGATAATATTATGCCGGGTAGATACCCAACCCAATTTTTATGGATATTATTATGCCTAAACGTTATGCTAAATCAAACACTAAGAAATTATGCATATCTAGTCGTTATGCTGGTAAAATGTTCAGGTAAAAATTTTACCTAGCTATTATGCTAGCCAACCTATAGCCACCATTTGGATAACTTTGTACCTAGTGGTCACACTGCCCAAATACCCGGATAAACTGAATACTATAACTAGTTATACATATATATATATATATATATATATATATATATATATATATATATATATATATATATATGTGTGTGTGTGTGTGTGTATAATAAGTATCTCGTATAAATACAACAGGATGGACTAGTGGAGGCTGCATACAAACAAGTGTTAGATGATACACAATTCATCACCTAGCTAAATAGCCTTTAGCTAGCCCCGGTCTATAATATTTAAATCTTAAGTAAGCGAGAAAGATATGTATAGGTCTATATGGGATTTACACTCCTACATGTGGTTTCTAGCTACAACCTGACGGCAAGTCTAAGCAATCATAACTTTCTAAGCTATTTATGACGTCCGATGAAGCGTCTTGGTTTCGAGGATTATTCTACACAGTCATAGGTCGATTGTAGGAACTCATCGTAACATTTTTAAACTTAAACTATTACTATTTAAGGGACGCCTCGAAAGGAGTAGTAGCATACGTAAAGTAAAACAGTAAAAGAATACTAGTATGGTATATCTCTAATGACTATAAGAAACCAATTATATAGGATTCCAGGGAATGTATCAACAACTAAAAAAAAAGAGAATAGGATATCATAATATACATTTTCCTATTCATAAACAACGATCCAAATCTCAAATATAGATACTAAACTATCCAAACTACTACTAGGATAACACTAAGAAAATAGTGTGGCATACACAAACCCACTAACACATGTTTAGGAATATAATAAACGTTGACATAACAAACCCTACTAAACTTTTTAAGGTATAAAAACCGATGAACTAACCAAGATTATGTTGAACTTTCAAATGACATGTATTCCTAGGAAACAGATGGAAACGGAAGATCTTACAGCAATGGCTAAAAAGGTGATTAACAGTTTACTAAGAAGCATAATTACCAAGATAAATCACTATGTAATATATTCATGTCCTTATGTAATAAAACAACTGCTAAATAGAAGTGGTATTTATGTTATAAAATTATGTATAAATTCAAGTGCAATCTTATCTGTGAACCAACATCCTAACGTCGCGCCGCCCGACGTTTCCGTCGTCGGCCGGGGGTGTCAGAAATTGGTATCAGAGCTATAGGTTATAGCGAACTAAGAATTATTTTTAAAAAGAATTAAAAATATAACCTAGGGACATATACTCTAAAAAGGTATGTCCTTAGAAATACAGCTAAAAGTATTATTATTAAAAACACTGCTGATAGACTATTTGCGGGAGAGGTGTCTAGTTTGAACTATCGTTTGGGTTGTTGGATTTTGGAATGACAATATGCTAAAATGGTCCTCGCCTCTGACACTTCTCACCTAGTTGATCCTTACTTTGTAGTCTTGAAGTACAAAACCAAAAATTAATAAAATACACACTAAGATTTTCGTGGAATCAAGATTTTAAATCAAATACCCTAAACAAGTTTTATAGTACATTGCTCGAACCAAAACTAGGCATATAACTGATCAACTATGCTTTATTATTGTTAAACTTAATGCAGTACTAAACTTGAATATGGTTGTTGATAACACTTTTGAAACTCAAAAAATAAAAACAAATATAGAAGCAAGTAAAACCAATCATGATATACAAAACGGGAGAGTACCAAAAGTGGCCTACATAAATACATCATAAATGTCATGTCCAAAAGTTACAAACAAGGAAACAAACAACTAAATATACCAGTCATCATACTCCTCCTCATCACCCTCATCATCGTCATCACCATCATCATCATCGCTCGGATGCGTACCAGGTGTACTAGCTCCGTCCGTCGGGCGTGAATAAGGGGGATAAGCAATCCTCCGCTCCACGAGCATCTAACTCAAAGCTACCATCAACCACCGATACTCTGACCAAAAATCATGAAACTCCCTAACAAATGCATCCAAACACCTAGATATGTAGTGTAGGTCGATCTCCGGCTCTTGACTCTACTAAGTAGGCGCCGGTGCAGGATGAGCTCGATGTCTACGAAAATCAAGACCATGTACAAACTCCTGCTCCACGCCTTGTTCTAGATCTACCTGACGAAGAGGTACAACAACATCATAGAGGGTTGGGGGAATCCTCCAAGTTCAATAAGTCCCACGAACAGTCACCTGCATCCTCTTTAGATCCCCCTCATCTTGGTCTCCGATGGGATACTGACTCATCCCTTAACTGTCTACTCCATAGGACCAAGCCAAACGACTAATAAAATGACCTTCACAGATCTTACTCCTCGACTTAGCACCTGAAGCCGAGCTAGTTGATAATAATAATGCAATAGCATAAGAAATATGGAGGTAAAGATTGGTGCAAAGCAAACACCACATAGGAAATAGATCGCCTGTAGGAACCTTATCGTTATCCTCAAGATGATAAATAGTAGAGGCGATCAACCGATGGATCAATCTATGAACATGAGATCTAAATCTGCTCTCCTTGGCTAGTCTCGATACATAATCCCCATTGGCCAAAGCCTAAACCTCCATAGGATTGTACTCCCTCGGCTCTAAGAGAATAGAACTATCAAGATAAGACTCAAAGAAGGGATGATCAATATCCTCAATTGAGTAAATCCCCAATCCATGCCCCAAATCCACAAGGCTACAAGAACGAGCTACCCCACCCAGTCTAAAAGAAAAGATTGATTCGTCGGACCAGAACCATGGAAAAAAATTGCAAACAAAGATCTCTCTATAAATGACCTCTTGGATCCCTAACACATGAAACCATGTGTGGCTAACGAAGGTCACAAGACCCACCTCGTCATGGAAAACCCATGTGAGGAACGGCTCTAAAAGTGCAGTCAAACCTAAATCCCCAGCCAACTGCCATTCAAGAGCCTAGACACCAGCTCAGATCCCCTTAGGATATAAGAAGCCCATTCTATAGCATGAAAGGTATCCAAAAAATGATAAATAAGGATGTGTGGGCCAGTTGTGAGGAAAAGGACCCGCACGTTGCCTCCAACTCAACATAAAACCTGAGGAAATAGCAAACATATTATTAGATAAAATTTAAAATGAAAATTTGGGTAAGAACCCCTTCACGCGCAACCTCATGAACCACGACATGCAACTTGAACATACGTTGTGCGCACCTTTAAGTGCACCGCGTCCACCAAGAACAGTCGGTGACAGATTGAGTATAGGGCTCGATTATGTCTGAATATCAACCTAAAAAGCAATTGTGTTGATAAACAAACTATATACAAGAAAGATACATGTCAATTTAACAAAAAACGTAACAAAATGTTGGAATTGGGCAAAAACCCTAACTTTTCACCCAGAACCAAAAAATCTTGAGTTAAGGTTAAATTAGCTAACTTTTAGGGGAAATCAAGCATAAAAATGTGATAATCGGTCGACATATTAATGATTTAACTGCTCAATTTCGTGTTTTACCACCAAAATTGCTACAATCCCAAAAAGCTCCAAAAACCTAAAAACGGGAATCTAAGAATCGTTATAAACTAAAAGATAATAGGCTTTAAAGTAATGTGTACTTGAGTAGTATGGGAGTCAAGAAGGGGAAAACAACAAAAATACAAAAAGAGCGGAGTGCATGTAATGTGTGGGGTCCGGTTGCGAAAAATGGTAAGAAAAATAGAGATGCACATCGATAAGTGGGGACCAGCGCACGTCTTATATACGTCTGACCCAAGCACGTGCGAGGCACCGGCTTTGTGCGACGTACACCCCTAAACTTTGAATTTCAACACTTTTAACCCCTGAACTATGTTGCATGTTCCTTTTCACTCCAAAACGCTAGAAATTTTACCTTGAATGTCCATTACTTAAACAAATAGGCTCTAAATGCACCAAAACGTTATAAACCAAAAGAAAATACAATACAAATGAACCAATAAACAAAATACAGAAAAATGAATGCGATAAAAATAAAAACCTACCTAGAAACCAATAAGAAGACATGTTGTTAAGTATTTAGACTAATATAACCACCCTCCGCAATAGGAATGCATCGACCAACGCCTCGTTAAGTGGAACGGAGTAACGAAAAACCTCTAGGATCTAGGACAAACTTTCGAAACTTACATATACCTACTTTTATAGAAAGAAATTCAGTCAACTCAAAGATAAATCCTATTAACATCCTACCACCATCAAATTTATAGTAGGGCGACAAAACTCTGGAACTTTAGAGAGTTACAAAGGCAATAGATAAGTAAGCACATACCTGAATTTCAAGAGCAACAAGCCAAGATCATCCTATTGAGATGAAGGAGCAATTGGTCTAAACCATTGGGTTAAGAAGATAAAGAAAAAACTTAATAGCATATACCAGACCTTTTAAAGGCTTAGCCACCATGCACCTAGAGCTAATAAAACCAGAAAGTTAGTAAATTGAAAATGCATCAATGGACTAGCCCCATCAACTCAATAAAAAGTAACTAACACTTAAAGCAATTGGCCTTCTTATGGCCCCTTTGATTGCAATGGAAGCAAATCAGATCAAATACTTGGGTGGTGGTGGCAGTAGTGCAATCCTTGTTGAAATGACTTGTCCTGTCGCACTTCAAACAGCCAAACCACCCACCTTGCATGCCCCATCGTGCGTCTTGTCGCAGCGTCCCCGGCCTTGCTGGCCCCTCGACCTCGAGTCAAAAACCTTGGGCCTATTGCCTGAACCCTCTGAACTCTAAACCTGATCTGACTTCCTCTTCCTCTCCATCTCTTTCTCTCTCTTTGGCTCACGCTATCATATCCTCCAGTGTCTTGCAACTAGAGCGGCTCACAAACTGCTTGATATCGCTCCTCAACATCTCGTAGTATCGCGCTTTCTTCATTTCCTCGTCTGCCACATACTGTGGAACCAGCAACGCCCTCTCTCGTAACATAGCAATTATCTATGCCACCGTCTAAGTAGTATGGCGAAGGTCCTGAAACTTCATCGCTAACTGTTGGACCTCAAGCACAGGTGCAAAATCAGCCCGAAACCACATCACAAAATCCTCCCAAGTCATCGACTCAATCACCTTGCCTCCCAAGGCGTATCCAACCTCCTCCCACCAGTCTTGAGCTCTGTCTTTCAAAAGATAGGATGGCAGTCTGACCTTCGCCTCCTCAGGACAAAGGCTAAATCAGAAGGGGTTCCCAACATCTGCTCACTAACGCCTGCTTGCAATCGGGTCCTTCTTCCCGAAGAACTCTGGGCTTCCACATGCCCCATAACTCACGGAAGGTCTAAGTGCGAGCTCCCATCATCGTCACCATATCAAAATGAAATGTGCCCAAGCGCTCATCCAGAATCTCCAGAATACCCTCCTTGACCGCGCCAAATATCACACGAGTTTGCTCAAGAATACTACGGGTATTCTCTACTGACATGAACTCCCACATCTGATTATCCATAAACCTGGCCTCAGAGCCCGAACCTAAACCATCACCGGAACCAGCATCGGCACCCCTATCTGCACTAGAACCTCCTCAAGTGACCACCATACTAAAACAAAAACCATATAAACCATTAGAACATACTCGAAGAAAAATTTTGCACTCTGCAAGCTCCCTGGTATCATCGTGGATTTCCTTGACTCGAGTATGGATCCTCTGCTTCCAGTAGTATGGGCTCATACTACCTTCCACATATATATGTACTTTCCTCAAGGATCACTCCGAATCCTCCAGTTCACTCCCTTATCAATCCAAACAACCTTCAACTAGACAAGGCTCTCGGTACCGATTCACCTCCTAGGATTTTCCTAGGGCTACCACCTCACCACTCTCCGCCATCAGCTGTACAAGGAACTCCCTCTAACATCCTCTAACTAGCTCATGAATACTATTACATATCATTGACACCAGATAGTTCTTCGAATGAGAGGTCTCACAATACAACGGTTGGACTCAAATAAGAGCTGCGCAATAGAGTTAAAATCTAACCTTCTAAAATTATCTAGTATCAATAATATGTAACTTAACATATTCGCTTACTAGTTAGCTGATGTTAATGGGAACTCCTAAAATCACAAAGAAAGCAGCATTCGAGCATCGAGTAATCGGAATCAATGCATACCCTAAACATGTCACTCTACCACTAACTGATCACTACTATCATGCAAGTCTACAAGTTTATACAACAGGCATACAAAGGCATCTCTCATAGCATTTTATCATATAATCCTGAGCAGATCCTTCACCCTAATCTAGCATGTAGTTCACAGATTCACAATTCAAAACATGGCATAAACACGTATGGGAATTTTGGAAAAACTAACTTGATCTCAGTCGATTGCATGCACCACACCCCTTTCTTTTATTAGAAAAACTTTTTTTGTAAAACATTTCTTTTATGAAAAATCTACCAAATCCTCAGTTTGAGTTCAGACACACCCGAGAGTATGCATGAATCCCTCAAACCCAGGCTCTGATACCAAGTTGAAACGTCCCAAAATTCAAGACCGAAAACTTCATTTTCACAATAATAAAAACCATCAACCAAACATGTTCATAATACCATAAAGGAAAATCAGAGTAAGTCAATGTAACATCCTGATTTTCGTTATATAATTTTTCATATGTCTTATTCAATTAATTTAGTTATTTTTGGATTTTAAATTAAAGGTGGTAAATTAATAAAAAGAAATAATATTTATAAATTGGTTCTAAAACCTTAAAGGTGTATAAAGTGAGGGTTATGGGTTGAAAATGACAAGTTAGGAAACCTTGGATGTTAAGGATTTTGTTAAAGGGGCTGTTTTGGTCCCTATGGCATAGTTGAGGGTGAAATTATGAAAAATTTGAAATTGGGTCTTATTTTGATGGGATTGTGGCCTCATGACCGGCCTCTTCTTGCTAGCCCATTTGTCCAATATTTTAATGTAATACATCCTATACCTAGAAGCCCAAAAATCCAAATCGTGAAGTGTGTGTGCGTGATTTTGAGTTACGGCCAAGGGAGCGGGAAAGAAAAGAGAACTGAGAACCAAGAATGAGATGGAGAAGGCAGAAGGGAAGAAGTAGGGTTGCGATCAAGTGAAGAGATGAAGTTTGATTTCTAGGGTGTCATTGTTTCAAGGTAAATATTCATCACAATCTCCTTTCTCCTTTTTTTTGGTAAAACCCACCACCACCACCGTTTGGGTCATGACAGCCACCTCCGGCCACCACTTCCATGATGACAGTGGGTGGTGATGTTTCCAGCAAGGTTATTTGGTCCTTAGTCTCGGGTGTTGAAATGTTGTAAGCTAAAAACCCTAAGTCCATAAATTATCTTATAACATTATACTTTCGTTTTGCATATAAAGCATTGTGCTTTGAGTTGGATTTGAAGTGGCAATTGTCATTTTGATTCAAGACTATATGTATACTGTTAAAGTCCTTCTTTTCCAGTTTATAACTCGTTTGGATTAGGTCTTAACGGGTTAAGAAGCTAATTAACCCTGAAATGCCAAGCTGTGAATTTGTGGAAATGCCCTAATCTGTCCAGAACTTTGAGAGGCCATAGCTCGTTCATGAGAAAACCTTTTTAGTCGAAATAAAAAGCCCAAAGTTTCATTTTTTAGTCCTATACATTTCATTAGTTTTGAAAGAAGGCAAAAAATGCCACTAACTAGGGAGAAATTGACCATTTACCCAGACTGGTCCATAATGAACTTTTTTGCGAGACAGTTTTGTAAAAATCGCCAAAAATTATAGAAAAATCGTAAAGATGTGTAAAAATACTACTTTTAAAGCTAAGGACGAGAAATTTATACGTCTAACCCATTTTGAAAAATAAGGTGTTTAAGAGGGGTAAAATAGGTCTCGAACAGACCATAACTTCTATGTATAAATATGAAAAAAATAACCCATTAGTCATTGTACTTTTGAGATATCAAAGGACCATAACTTAACCTTTTTTTGGTCATTATTAGGAATTTGAAGGTTGACCTGGTGTGAAGGGGTGTTTGGATTATTTGAAGGGTGCTTGACTACTCAAGGTGAGTTCCTCACTTCATAACCTTAGGGTATTATATGCCTACTGTTAAGTCGGGTGTGACTAGGAACTATATGATTGATTGTTAAAGTAATACTTGTTGCATGAGAAATGTTTGATGTTCTTCTTTGTTATGTGGAATGTATATGCATGATATGTTTGGGCTCGACAGCTGAATACCGAGCCAACTGACCGAAGGCCATTGTGCCAAGTCAGGGGGACCGAAGCCGGAAACGCCAAACCCGTGGACTCGACGGCTGAATACCGAGTCGACTGACCGAAGGCCATTATGCCAAGTCAAAGGGACCGAAGGCGGAAATGCCAAGTCCGTGGATTCAACGGCTGAATACCAAGTTCTTGTTTGGGTGTTGTTAAGGATGTGTTCCTAAATAGGCACGGGTTACATGATCTTGTTGTTTATACTATATGAATGTTTGTATATTTGATGATGACATGATAAGTAGGAGTAGGGTGTAATGCTTCTATTGTTATGTTGTGTTGGAATTCACTAAGCTTCGTGCTTATCCTTTCCATTATAAAATGATTATTACAGGTACATCATGTATGAATGTGAGAACAAGGATCTAGTTCTACAAGGACAAGGATTGAAAACTCAAACCTTGAGTTAATGCTTAAGATCAATGTCTGCTACTAACTTAATGGTTCCAGTCGAGTCTGGCAAGACAAGTCAAAACTGAATATGAAAATCAACAAAGTACTTCAATTATTGAATATAAGACAATGAATATGATCAAGTAAAGATAATAAATGAACACAAAGAATGTTTGAAAGATAGATTAGAGAGAAAGGTGTAAGTGAAGTAAATGTGAAAATGTCTATCTTCTGTGAAGAAATCCATCATTTGTAATTGTTATTGAATGCTCCTTATATAGGAGAATGTGTTACATCGTACTAGCCCAAAAACATACATATGACTGGCTAATAGAGTTACTTCTGACGCTCTGATTATCTACAAATACAAAAGAGACTAAGCCCTATGATACATTACATCAAACATAATGACAAAAGTATTTAATACAGACGGACAAAAGTAGATTCGGACAGACACAAATCTTCACTGCGGACACCATACAGACTCCGGACTTCAAGTTAACTCCAGAATAAGAACTGACTTCGGAACTGGGCTGACTCCGGAACATACAAAGGATAGAGATTGCTAGAGGTTCACTTTCAGGTTCCAACAATCTCCCCTAAGTGAAATTAGAAATCTAGTCATTTCTGGCAGTCTAAAGTCGATTTTGGTCAAGTATTTTTCTGTTCCGAACAGATGGGCCAGTTCATAGTCACCTCTGCAGAATTCAGCAACGTAGTCCTTGAGAAAGCCTAAAGCAGCATGATAAGCTCCCATACTGAGATCATCTGACTGAATGCTTCAGAAGTGAGCAGCAATAGTCAGGATGTCATTTGGATTGATGGCAGGGAAGTCAACATCAATAATGGTTTTTTGAATGGGTTTGTTCCCGAAGATGTGATACCAGAACAACACGCAGTGGAGTTCAAACTTAGTCAGGATCTTTCTTCCGAAGCCGAAAATTTTTGTGATGCTTTTCCAAGACCAGACTTCTTTGAGAGGAAGTGCATTCTTGGAGTAGATAGTCTTCAGTCTTTCGCGTTCAGTCTGGATGATCATTTGAGGATAATCTTTCGTATGAAGAGGAGCAAAGTTGGTGTAGGTCCTGCTGAAAGGAGAGAGAGGCAGGTCGATTTGGTCTGAATCTTGATTCGGAAGATCATAATACATGAAGGGCACTATGTCTAAGTCTTTTAAGATTCCATCTCTATAAAGCGGAAAGATACCCAACATCGGATGAGGATTATCATCCTTGAAAGATTGGATCTGGATGCTATTTTCAAGGGCTAAGTTGATCTCTTCTTGGGACCATCCACTTCTATCAGTCAAGGGCGGAGCAGTGTAAGAGACGTCCGAAATGGGCTTCTTGCCCTTGTCGTTTTGCTTCTGAAGAGAGGAGAGGATATGCTGCATGTTTTCATCGATCATAAATTTTGGAGGAGAGGAGGGAATGGGCTCTTCCGGAATATCATCTGGTTTCCGGAGTGGAGAACCTTCATCGATTGGAGCAATTTTGGAGCCGAAATAGGAGGCAGCATCGAAGAAGTGGCTCGGAAGGCATCAGCAGTCAGTTCACTTTTGGCTTTAGCCATTTCTATGCTTTTGTGAAGGACTTCAGCCACAGTGGATGGCCATGATATTGCTGACCATATTCTTTGTTCTTCCTCCGTAAGGATCTTGGCAGGAAACTTCCTTAGAGCTTGGAAAGCTAACACTCCATTCTTTACAAACACATCCTCTTCTTCACTATCATCATCATTGTTGTCATCATCGTCACCAGGGAAAACTGAAAGGATTTGCAATGAGTCATCAGATTCATCTCGGAGTCTAAACTCCGAGATAGGTTTCCGTGGTTGAGATCTTCTACTTGGTCCTTCTCCCCCTCTTGCAACGGATGTCCCAGCAACCAGTGCAAGTAAAGCAGACTCCTTCAGGTCCAAAAATTTATCAAAAACCTTTTGGAAACTGGTTTTGAGCTGAAGAGTGAGAGCATCGTAGGCTTCAGCAGTGGGAGCTTGAGCTTTGAGGTGATCGAACAGTTGGGAGAGAATAGAGAGCATTTCATCAAACTTGTTGTTAGGAACATCTACAATGTTCCAACATGCTCTAAGAAGATTGATTAAGACATGTTGCATAATGAGATTCATCTCATCCTTCTTTCGGATCTCTTTCTCCAAACGTTGGATCTGCTTCTCATGAGGAATATGAGTTTGCTTAATGAGTTCATTGGAAGCATTCAGTATATCGTCATGGACCTTTAACATCTTGGTAAAGGTGTCAAGGTAGTGATAAACACTTTCATCGTATTTCTTCTCAACTTCCTCTATGGTGTGCTTGAGCCTTAAGGAAATGAGTTGATCCAGCTGAGCTTCTCGTTCTGCAGTGGTGGGTCCGGACAGGTTGGTTGCGGACAAGGAATTTAGGATTGCATCCAGCTTGGAATCCAGTCCGGAAACCTTGACATCGAGGCTGGTGTTGAGTCCGGCCACTGAAGCTTATATTGCGTTCACCTTCTTCATAGTATCGGAAACAGAGTCTCGGATTTCAAGGAGGGCAAACGGATCAACGTAGTTTCCTGTGGAAGATCCGGTGTCCGAAGTGGAATCCTGAGGCTTGTTTTTGGTGGGATGCGGATTGACAGGAGGTTCTGAAGGATCAGGCTTGTTGGTCGCAACATCATCATGAAGTTTGGGAGTGTAGTGAAAGTGGGATTTGAGTGTCTGGAATCTTCGTGAGTGGCACATAGATTGGGTAATGAGTGATGAGCTCGATCATCACTCGAATCGACTCATCATAGTCGTTTGGATCCAGTGAAAAGAGTTGAATTGTCTCCCTTAGAAAGGGTTCAATTGACATGGAAGAGGATGAACCCTTGGACGATTTCTTCATCGTAATGGATTACGAGATTTTGGGAGCAGTTTGGGATTTTTTGGTGGGAGAAGAAGAAGACGCCATTGATGAACACGTTGAAAGCTTGAAGAACAGTCTGAATGCCTGAAGAAGATGAGTTCAAGGCTTTTGTGCGCGTAAAGAGGTAAAAGGGGGTTTAAGGGAGTTTATATAGGTGATGGAAACGGGTTGGGTTAAGAAAGGTAATGATGAAATCCGGAATTGGAAACAGGTTGCATTTAATGTCTTTCCATTTTTAGGGTGAGTTGACCTATGATGACAAAAGTTTCTATTGGCACAAGGCAAAAATTAGAAACCGTCGTTTGAGTGATGGGATGTTTACTTTTTGGAGGCGTGCATTCGTGGAGTGAATTTCGAGGAGAAATGATAGGTATCGAAAAAAGTAACCGTTGGAAAACGTTTCACCTTATAAACCTTTGGACTTCAACATGTTTGATTTTGTAAAGTGGATTTGAAAAGCAAATCCGAAAGACTTGAAAATTTTCAGAACTAGGTTTTAAAAGGATTACGAAACACAAGTTTGAAAAGAGTCCGGAGTGAAATTTTGAGATGAAATTCCGGAATAGTATTTTAGAAATTCTGGAGTGATATCTTGAAATTCCTGAGCAAATTTTAGAAAATTCCGGAGCAAAATTTTAGAAATTCTGGAATGAGATTTTAGATGTTCCGGGGTGAATTTTGAAAGAATTTCCGAAGTATGATTTGAAAAACTTCCAGAGTGAGATTTGAAAATTTTCCGGGGTTTAGAATACAATACCTTTCCGGATTTGAATTCCGGGATGACCTTATGAAGTAAGTTCCGAGGTGAAACATGTACCAATGTAACTATATGGGCTATGGAATTCATATGATAAGATGAACTGTATAACTTAGAATTCAAGTGGTGGTTAGTGAAAAAGACACATAAAATGATCTTATTTATTCCGAGACACAATAGTTCTGAGATGAAAAATAATTTTGAATTCGGAACTGATTTTCTTTCTGATGTTTCCATCAGAGAGTGCAAGTCTCTTCAAAGAACTGAGGATCAGGCATCATCATACCCATTTTGTTCAGAAAACCATTGAATTTGGTTTCGTCTAATTCCTTAGTAAAGACATCAGCAATTTCGTCGTCAGATGGAACAAAATTAAGTTCGATGTTACCATTTAGAACATGATATTTAATGAAATGGTATCGTATGTCAATGTGCTTCGTCATTGAGTGTTGAATTGGATTGTGCGAAATTGCAATGACACTTTGAGAATCAGAATAGATCGGAATGCGTTGAAAGCGGTAACCATAATCCAAAAGTTGAGATTTCATCCAGAGAACTTGAGAGGTATAGCTGGCAGCAGCAATGTATTCTGCTTCGGCTGTAGAGAGTGCAATTCAGTTCTGCTTCTTGGATGACCAACTAACCAATCGACCACCTAAAAGTTGACAGCCACTAGATGTGCTTTTTCTACCCAATTGAAGACCACCATAGTTTGAATCTGAATATGCTTGAAGTACGAAGCTCTCATTTGCTGGGTACCAGATTCCGAGATTCTTTGTACCTTTAAGGTATCTGAATATTTGCTTAACAGCCAAAAGATGAGATATCTTTGGATTGACATGAAATATGGCACACAAACATGTTGAAAACATGATGTCCATATGACTTGCTGTGAGATAGAGTAGGGATCCAATCATTCCTATGTACTTATTTTCATCAACTGCTACACCTGAAGGGTCCGAAAAGATCTTGTGTCTGAAACCCATTGGTACCTTGGCTGAGGCACAGGTGTCCATTGAGTACTTTTTGAGGAGTTCCGAAATATACTTCTCTTGGTGAATGAAAATTCCTATGCTAGTCTGTTTGACTTAGAGGCCAAGAAAGAAGCTTAATTCCCGATTCATGCTCATTTGAAATCTACTGACCATTAGCTTAGCAAAGTCAGCAACCATTGATGAATCGGTGGATCCGAAAATGATGTCGTTAACATAAATTTGGACCAACATGAAATGTTTTCCATTTGACCTTCGGAACAGAGTAGGATCTAGAATTCCTCTTTGAAAGCCTGAACGCTTGAGAAAGTCGGTGAGGGTCTCGTACATGCGCGAGGAGCTTGCTTAAGGCCATAGACAGCTTTCCGAAGTTTGTAGCAGTAGTTCAGATATGATAGATTAACAAAACCGGGAGGCTGTTGAAGATATACTTTAGTATAAAGTCACCATTTAGAAAGGCACTTTTGACATCCATCTGGTAAACCTTGAAGCCTTTATGAGCAACATAAGCAAGAAAGACTCGGATAGCTTCAAGACGTGCAACAGGAGCAAAGGTCTCATCGTAGTCAAGCCCTTCAATCTATGTAAATCCTTTAGCCACCAATCTTGCTTTGTTTCGAATGATAACTCCAGCATCATCTAATTTGTTCCGAAACACCCATCTAGTACCAACAATGGGATGATTCTGAGGAGGAGGAACGAGAGTCCAAACTTCATTTCTATCAAATTATGCAAATTCTTCTTGCATGGTTGTAATCCAATCAGCATGTTCAAGTGCTTCTTTGATGGATTTGGGTTCAACTATTCAGATAAAAGCCGAGAAATGACATTAATTTTGAACACTTATGGCAGATCGAGTTTGTACACCAGCGTTTGGGTTTCCAATAACTTGGTTCGGAGGATGATCCTTGGTCCAAACATGTAATCTCGGAAGTTCTTGTGCAGCAGATCATCTAATATCAACAATGGGGTTGTGTTGCTCCCACTGAATAGTTGAACATGTGGATGATGCTCCCCCTGAACTTCTGAACCGGATAGGTTGACGTCATCTTCAGGTGGGAATTCAAAGAAATTTACATCATCATCGATGTTGATAGGATTGGAATCGAATTCAGCAACTGCGTCTTGAAATCCATCCACATTTGATTCAAGGGAAGGTTGACCATTCTCCCCCTCAACCTGAGAAGGTTGAAACGGTTCGGAATCAAATGGAGGAAGACTAGGAGTCGTACCGGAGACATTTTTGGGAGATCGGAGCTTCGGATGTGGTTTGTCTCGTTCGAGATTCCGAATCAAGAGCGGTTTATAAGGGTCCGAACAAGGTCTCAAAGTCAACTTCAAATATTATTTGCTGGTTCGGACATCCTGGAGCTGGAGCATCGGACTCCATGATGTGAGTTGTAATGTGGGTTGGGCCAGAATTCCGAATGAAATTGTCATCAAAGATAACGTCAAAACTTTCTTCCAGAACATGAGTTCGCCGATTAAGAACTCGATAAGCCTTTCATTTAGCAGAATATCCAAGGAAGATGGCTTCATCAGCTTTGGGTTGGAACTTGGTAAGCTAATCACGGTTGTTCTTGATGAAGCATCTACATCCGAAAACGTAAAGAAACGAGATAGTTGGCTTCCGACCGTTTATGGCTTCGTACGGTATTTTGTTGAGGCGTCGATTGATTATACTTCTATTCTGAGTAAAGCATGCTGTAAAAACAGCTTCAGCCCAAAGATAGAGTGGAAGATTTGCAAAGTTGAGCATGGATCAAGTAGCTTCAACAAGTGTTATGGAGCAGAAAAATTGTGATCGATACCCTTCTCGGTGAGGAAGTTTTCAATGGTGGAATTGGTGAATTTCGAACCGGTGTCACTTCGGATTCTCCTAACTGGGAGTTTGATGAGAACTTCAATTCCTTTGATGAAGTTGATTTGCTTCTCAGGCTGTTTTCGATTTGAGCCTTAGGAAGAAGTGTTGAGAGAAAAACTTGAGACACACTTGATCAAACTTTAGAACAAGTATAGTTGCGGAATAGTTTATCTCGAAGGATCTAAAAGCTCAACAATAATAATAAGTTAAAGAGTTAGAAAGTTAGAGAGTTAGTTGCGGATATGTAAGGAAATATAAATGACAGCAGTTGTTATATCAAGTATACACATAATTTGATTCTTAACAAGGAATGCATTCAGACCAAGTTAATAAGTGAGATCAAACTTAGTGATTAAGTCACAAGTGACTTAATCCGAAGAGAGATAGTATTCAGTAATATTCAAGTGAACTTTGAGAGTAAGAAAGAGAGTAAAGACATAAGATAGGAGATTTAAGATGCGTAATCAGATATTGAATAAGAAAGGTTGAGCTCTATATATAGAGACTCAAGAATTACATTGGATCAAATCTCTAAGAGTAGCCATGCAAGGCATACTGGACATTATAGAGTATTCTAACAAAGTATATAAAAAGTTAAACTAAGAAACTAGATAGTGAAGCTGCGGATGAGCGATGACTTCGGATGCGGTTGCTGATTGCGGATCTTCAATGACTGCGGTAGATCAAGTCCACCAAAACTTCCTGACATTCTCCAACCAAGTGATCCTTCTTAAAATTTCAAACTTGACTTCGGCAGTTGTGTGTTTTGACTTTTGAACTGCAGTTCGACAAACTTCAATCTGCTTCCTTGTGAGACAATTCATGGCAGTCATAGGAATGAAATATTTGGTTTCATTGAGCTTTCGTTTAAAGATGACTCCAATATCTGGGAAGTTTTTTGCACCTAGAGATCTTTCTTGAAAACCTTCAGTAATCATCGGTGCGGGGTCAAGTGGTGGTAGATCAAACTTTTTGGCTAGGGCAGGGTGAATGTCTGCATCAATCTTTGCGAAGTCACAGACAGTTTCCCTTAGAAATGTGCTTGCCCTTTCAAGTGTTATCTTCATCTTCGTATGCTTTTCAGATTTGTTTTGGAACACCTTTTCTATTAGAAAGACTTCTTCAGGATTCATACATGGGAAGTCAGCTTGGGTGCGGATGTAGTCCTGATTCCTTCTTGTAAGAGTATATTGGATGAAGTCAGCTTTCATGAATTTCCGGGGCTTATAATTCTTGACTGCGGATGGTCTATCATTAGACCAAATTTTTTCAATTGAAGAAGCATGTTTGGCATAGAATCGATTGAGTCTTTCGAATTCCATGGGCAGTCTCTTGTGGTCCGGTAAGCTGCGGTCAAACTGCTCAAATACAGTGAAGTATTTAGCATTGAAAGAGATTGGAACATCCCAGTAACTGTCAGATGGAGGTTCAACATAAGTGAGATAGGGTTTGTAGTCATCATCCAGCAGTCTGCGGTGAGGATTGATCCAAGATTTGACTAAGGACTCATCCATGGTAATGTCGAATCCGTTTTCTCTCCAGATGAGCTCAGCAAATTTGGCTGCTTTCCAGTCTTTCTTCTTCTGTTGCGTTGTGGGAGAGTCGTTGGAATGTTCGGATGACATGTTGGATGCTAAATTTTTGAAGTAGGGAGGAGTCTCCGGTCGCTCAGGAGAGGGAGTTTTTTGAATGATTTCCTTTTGTGGTGGAGACTAATGGCTTGGATTCGTGTGATGAGATGGTTGTGGTGAGGGAACTTTTTCAGTTATGATGAGGGGGCTTCGATGATGAGAAATGTTGTTTAAATGATGGTCTTCATCACTTCCCCCTCTTGAGGAATGCAAACCCGGAGCTTCCTCAAGCCATTCCTTAAGACCATCTACTTTAGCACACACCTCCTGAAAATGAGCTTTGAGTACATCAGCCAGTTGTTGATTGTTTGGGATGGCGTTGTTGAAGAGTAGTCGATGAATCTCCTTTGTAAGTTGAAGGATCTCAGGACCATGAAAATTTGAAGAAAGAGAGCGTTGGAGTCCGTTGATGGTAGATTGGAGTACCGAGATGGTGGACTCATAGGCAGTGTGAGTTTCATCTATCAGCTTCTGGGAGTGAGTGGACTGGTCCGCAATGGCTTTTTGAATATCTGCCTTGATTGCGGATACCTCAGAGATGAGGCGCTCCGCAATATCCATAAACTGCTTATGATCAGCTTGTCGACTTGTATCAAGAGCTTGAATTCCCATTTCAACTTTCAGGGAAATTCACTCAGCAGCCAGTCTTTCACGAGTTTCCAGTCATTAGATTCTTTCAATCAGTGACTGCGGTCTTGAAAAGACTTCAGGTTGCGGTTGAGTAGGCTTAACCGCAGCAAGAATCTGGTATACTTTGGCATGTAGACTCAGAAATTCTTTTCTGGACACAACATTCTTCTTCTTCTTCTTCTTCTCTTTTGGTTTGGAGATTGAGTGTTGAGAACCACTCGAAGCTTCTTCTTCATCAAAAATCATTAAATCATCATCAGAAGGAGTAGGCTGATTTACCTCATTGAGATCAAAGTCATCGAATCTGAAGGTAGGAACTGAGATAACTTCTATTGCGGTGCCATCATCTTGAGAATCTCTAACTGTTGGAGTTGGAGGGAGTTTGGATGTTCCTGCGCCCTCATGAGTGGGATGTGCGTTGCGGAGGGTCTCAGCCATTGTGGACATCCACTGTTGGACTTTGAGAATGGTAGCTACGGTGTTGGCGTTATTGATTGCGTCAGCCCAATACTTGGCTACGGTTTCGATCTCCTCCTGTTTTTGTTGAAGCTGTTTGGTTTGTTGATCCTTTCTGGCTTGAAATGCCCTATGGAAAGCGGTATATTTCTTGATATCTGATTCCGATACTGGATTGTAGTGTATCCATGAATCATTTGATTCGTCACCGTCAAATCCTTGAAAGCGCACCAAGCTGTCTCTCGGGTTCACGGATCCTTGCACAATGGTGCTCACCGTGCCTAAACCACCTGTAAAAGATGTAAGTAGAGTAGGATTTCCTGAGCTTCCTCGGTCTTCTTGAACCGTGGTCAAGTCTGGCCTCGACTCAGTTCTGGCAAGGGCGGAAGAATTGCCCTGCGGTTGGGAAGGTGTTTGAAGTGTTTGGGTGACAGACAAGAGTATCGAGTTCAACTCCTCGGGAGAAAAGAAATGTAGACAGGAAGCCTTGGAGACCTTAGGGCGAGGACCCGTTCCATCCCCTTGGGAGTGAACTGGGGGTTCGGTTGAAACAGACACACTTTCTGTGTCTGAGTGGAATTCGATGGTGGTATTGAATGGGTCTGCGGCCACCCCAAGGACTACCGGAGCCTTTTGAGAGGCTGTGACATCAGTCCGGTCACGCATTTGGCCAGTGGGATCGGTTTTTCTTTTCTTTAGAATGGCAATGGGTTGTGTGTCATTATCAGAATCATTGGAGTAAGAGGGAGACTGATGGTCAGTTGATTCGCCATCTGAGGATTCAATTTGTTTCCTTTTCTTGGATGGTTCGGTGTGTTTGGGAGTATCTGTCTTCTTTGGGGTTCCATGTTTCTTGATGATGTTGCGGGGACCTTGGCGGTCTGAGGCTAACTGCTTGCGCCTCTTTGACATAGATAAGTTGGAGAGAGTAGTAGAAGATGGGACTGCGGTACTACCAGGATTGATGGGTGCGGATAAGGCTTGTCTAGCTAAAGGCGGGGTAGAAAGGTATGGGTCAATACCTTCCGTAGCCTCTATGTGGTCAGTGACATCAATGGTTTCAAGTCCAAGTGAGGACAAAATGTGGACTGGTAGTCGTCTAATGGGTCCGAAGATAGATTGATCTTTAGAGGGATTGTACCTTTTGAGATCTCTGGTGATGAAGAAGTTGACATCGTTACCCATGTTGAGACCTGCATCCGCATGAAGGTCTGAGATGCATAGTGACCAGAATCTTGCAAAGGTGAGCTCGGTAGGATTTTCTCTTGGACTCTCTTTGGGAATGTACTGCAAGAAGTCATCCTATAGGATCTGACCGTAGTTGACATCGTGGCCAGTGAAGATACTCCAGACTAACTCTAAGAGCTTGAGGCCCATGTTATCAGTGCCTCCGGTTCTGCCGAACAGACTGCGGATCACGAAATGGCATACGAACTGTCATACCGCAGGCAACTGATTCTTCTTGAATTCGCCTATCCCTTTCAGTTTCTTTTGGTAACCCATTTGGTAAAGTGCAGAAAGAATGTCCGCCATGCTTGGGGAGAAGACCTTTGTAGAAGGATGAACTAACAGGTTGATGGCGTTGAGAAATTTTTTTTTGTTCAGAATAACCGAGGAATCATTGACCAGATTCAGATGCACTTCTTGAAGGTTGTTGAGGGGTCGATATGCTGAGAAAGCACATTTGAAAAGGGTTGATTGAGGATCCACATCTGTGAACGAATCGAAAGGACCAAACAATGCGTGATTTGACAGGAACTTGATCATCAACTTGATCGGAGCATTGTAAGAGGGATAGTCTTCAAACACTGCCCTAAAATTGCTTGAAGCAATCGTTGGCATTTGGTTTCCTGAGGCAGAGTCTGAACCAGTTGGGTTTCCTGAGGCAGATGCCTTGGAGAGTTTCTTCGAAATACCCGATTTCACCATTGTTAGAAAAGGTTGAAGAAGTTGCAGGAAAACAGAGTGCAAGAAGATGAAGGAGATGAAGTTCGTCTTGAGAGTGTTCAGAAAGCGTAAAACTTTCTTGGGGAAGAAGATGAGGGTTTTATAGTATCGGATTTGAATGGTTATTAATTTTACCCTAAGTGAAATTGCAAAAGGTAAAAACGTTTGGGTTGTTTTTTGGAAGATTAATCTCAGCCACAGATTAGATAAAAAGGGGTTTATTTTATTTTTGAGATTTTCCAAAAAGGGGTAGCATTTAATGAAATGTCAGTCCCCAAACATCACGTCTAAAGAACGTGTGGTGAGGGGTTAATCCGTTGTACAAAGGAGGGAGATGTAACGGATTTGACGTTTTGGGGGTAATAGGGAGAGACCGTTTAGATGAAATTTTTATGGAAAATCGATATTTTTGTCATCATACCCAAAATAGGTCTGACACAAGGTTTATTCAAAAAGTGGAACTGAGACAGTGATATGCTACACAAAGAATGTTTTTGAATGTTTTTCTTATTTAATGAGAAATCATTAAATAGCACACCTTGTTTCAAGAATTTATGACGTAGGTGAGAGATTAATCAATGTGATTGCGGATGGATCTTTGATCATTGCGGATGGATGGTTGGATGACTGCAGTAGAAGAACTGAGGAGAGCACTAGAACAAAAATTAGTAACAACTAACAATAAGGACCATATTGGAAGATAGATATGATATATAGTTGCGGTACATGAGATGTACTGCGGTACATAGAATATACTACGGTACATAGGATATACCAAAACTATCTATCATAAATAAGTTCAATTAGGACCGCAACAGAGACTAAGGATGGTCTGCGGTACCTATCAATTCAAAAAGAATTGCGGGTCCGGATTCATCATTCCTAACATTTGTAAGAAACTGTTGAGTTTTGTAGAGTCAAGTGCCTTTGTGAATACATCAGCAATCTCTTCATGAGTATGGACAAAAATTAGTTCAAAGTTACCTTTCAGGATGTGGTCTTTAATGAAGTGATACCGTAGTTCAATATGCTTTGTCTTAGAGTGCTAAATTGGATTGTGGGAAATTGCTATAGCACTCTCAGAGTCACAATAAATTGGTATCCGCAGCATTCTGTATCCGTAGTCCATGAGTTGTGTTTTCATCCACAAGACTTGTGAACAACAGCTGGTTGCGGCCACATATTCAGCTTCTGCGGTAGACAATGATACACAACTTTGTTTTCTTGATGACCAGCTGACGAGTCTTCCACCCAGAAATTGACATCCACCGTAGGTGCTTTTTCGATCTAGTCTGCATCCGGCATGATCCGCATCTGTGAATTCTTGTAGGCTGAAGTCATTCCTTGTGGGGTACCATAAACCAAGGGTCCTACCTTTTAGGTATCTTAGAATCTGTTTGGATACGGTCATGTGTGACATTTTTTAATCAACCTGGTATCTTGCGCATACACCTGTTGCAAAGACAATGCCTGGTCGGCTTGCGGTGAGGTACATCAATGAGCCAATTATACCTCTATAAGTCTTATGATCTACTGATTCTCCGGAAGGATCAGCAGATATCTTATATCCGAAGGCCATGGGAACCTTGGCCGAAGAACAGTTGTCCACTGAGTATTTCTTTAGTAGTTCAGTGGTGTATTTCTCCTAATGGATGAATATCCCTTGAGGGACTTGTTTCACTTGAAGTCCTAGAAAGAAGTTAATCTCTCTATTCATGCTCATTTGGAACTTGTTGGTCATGAGCTTAGCAAATTCATCCACCATTCCCTGATCAGTTGATCCGAAGATGATATCATCCACATATATTTGTACAAGCATAAGGTGATTACCGTTTGCTTTTCTAAATAGAGTGGGATCAATCACTCATCTTTTGTATCCGGATGAGACAAGGAATTCAGAGAGGGTCTCGTACCACGCTCTTGGGGCTTGCTTTAGACCATAGACTGCTTTTTCAAGCTTGAAGCAGTAGTCAGGGAATTCAAGACTTTTAAAACCCGGAGGTTGCTGCAGATAAACCTCCTCTTTTAATTCTCCATTGAGAAAAGCACTTTTCACATCCATTTGGTGTACCTTGATGTTCTTGTGAGCTGCGTATGCTAAGAAGATTCGGATGCCTTCCATTCGTGCTACCGGAGCATACGTTTCGTCATAGTCAATACCTTCAAGTTGACTATATCCCTTGGCAACTAGCCTTGCCTTGTTTCTGACTACCGCACCAGATTCATCCAGCTTGTTTTTGAACACCCATCTAGTACCAACAATAGTGTGACCTTGCGGCTTTGGAACGAGTTGCCACACTTTGTTTCTTTTGAATTCTTCTAGTTCTTCTTGCATTGAGGATATCCAGTCTGGTTCTAGTAATGCTTCTTTGATCGTTCAGGGCTCAACTGAGGACATAAATGTTGTGTAGTGACAGTGATCTGATAAGTTCTTGGAATATCGAGTCTGGATGCCTGCGGATGGGTTGCCGATGATTTGACCTGGTGGGTGGTCCTTTGTCCATACGTGTAGGTGGGGTTGTAGATGATCAGCAGCTGCGGTAGAGGGAATGTCTACAAGATCAGAAGACTCTGCGGTTGGAGATAGCAGTTCCCCCTGGATTTGAGAACAATCTGCGGAATCATCTTGGATTGTTGGAGCGAGATTAGCATTTTCTTGAGCAGTTGGAAGAGGTTCCCCCTGGATTGCTGATAGAGGATGCTCTTGAGCTTGAGAAGGTTCCCCCTGGATTGTTGGAATTGAGAAAATTCTCGAGTCTGTTCTTGTGTCAATGTTCTCTATATCTTCATCATCTGAGTCAGATGAGACATTTGATGGTAAGGATTCTCTGCGGATGGGAACTTGAGCTACATCAAGTACTGGAACCTCGATGGTTGTTACTTGATCCGAAGTGGAGCTTTCCCCCCTCAAACGGCGAGGTGGAAGTATTGAGTGATGCTACATCAGATAAAGATGGACCAGATATATCAGCATGCTGCTGTAGAGCTTCCTGGGACACAAGAACTTCGGATAACTTGGCTGTTTCGACAGGGTCAAAGAGATCTTCATAGTTTACTTCAACTAGGTTTAGTGGACCCGAAGAGGTAGGAATATCACATTCTAGGATTGTTGTAGTTTCGGTAGATGGAGCGGTGTTGCGGATGTGATAATCATCGAATTTGACATCGAAGCTTTCAATTATTAGCCTTGTGCGTCCAATGAGAACTCTATATGCAACTTTGTTTGTTGAGTAGCCAAGAAAGATACCTTCATCAGACTTCGGTGCAAACTTGTTAAGATGATCTCTGTTGTTGATCACAAAACATCTACACCCAAAGATATGAAAGAATCGGACATTTGGCTTGCGGTTGTTAAGGCCCTCATAAGGAGTTTTACCGAGACGCTTGCATACAATGCTTCGATTCTGCACAAAACACGTTGTGGCCACTGCTTCGGCCCAGAAGTAGAGAGGAAGGTGTGCGATTTTGAGCATAGATATGACTGCTTCTACCAGAGTTCGGTTCCTTCGCTCAGCTACTCCATTCTGTTGCAGAGTGTAAGGAGCTGAGAAATTGTGAGTGATACCTTTTGTAACCAAGAAGCTGTTTAAGAGATGGTTGGTAAACTCAGCTCCATTATCACTTCAGATGCGACGCACTGGTAGTTTGATTTAAAGCTCTATCTCCTTGATGAAATTGATGATAATCTGTGGTGTTTCTGACTTGAGTCTAAGAAAGAAAACCCATGTGAAGCGTGTGAAGTCATCTACTATAACCAGTATGTATTTCTTGTGATGAAGACTGACTACGGTGGATGGACCGCAAAGATCAATGTGTAGGAGTTCCAGTGGTTCAGAAATTGAAGAATCAATCACTATTGGGTGACATGCTTTGGATTGCTTTCCACATTCACATGCAGGATAGAGAGTATCATTACTGAACTTGAGGATTGGAAGACCTTGGACGAGTTCTCCGGTGACCAAATTGTTGATGTATCTGAAGTTGAGATGAGCTAGCTTGCGGTGCCATAGCCAGCTGACTTCGGATACTGCTTTGGATAGGAAGCATAACTGCAGTTTGCCTATGATCAGAGAGACGTCCAAAGGATACATAGTACCTTCAGATCTGGATTTGATCAGACATGTGTTCCTATCGCTTGTCATTACATAGCAAAATTGGTCATCAAATTCAACTCGATGGCCTACCTTACAAAGTTGGCCAACACTTATGAGATTGTGTTTAAGGCTTTCTACATAAGCAACCTTATGAATAGAGAAGTTTCCCGTAGTAAGAACACCATAACCTCGGATTATCCCATTCGCATTGTTGCCAAATGTGACATTTCCACCGTTGCAAATTGGCCTGAAATCCCGAAGGTATTCTAACCTTCCGGTCATGTGCAAGGAGCAGGCACTGTCGATTAACCATTCTTCTTCTTGTTCCTCCTTGCACAAAGCCTGAGAATTACACGGTTAGTTTAGGCATCCAAACTAGTTTGGAGCCTGGGACAATAGGTGAATTTCTGATTGATGCATGAACCGAGGTTGCAGGGACAAGTTTCGTGTCAACTTTTAAGCCTAGTCCTGGGTGTTTGTGAGATTTTGGAGTGTTGCGATTTTTAGAAAAGTTACAAGGTTTCTGAAACAAACCAGATTTCACATGAGATGAACCATTTTGACAACTACATTGACATTGACAAGCTGAAATTTTGTCTTTCATTCTAACACCTTGTTTGGTCACCGGTCTAAACGATGAGGTGGGCTTGTGACCGGTCCGAGAGTGATAAGGTCTGACATTGGTGCTGTTGGAGTTTGAAAAGGTTGGTTTCGAAGAAGATTGGGCACGTGTAGATCTTTTGGACCTTTTTGTTGGGTTTGGTAAAATACCCTTCCACTTGTTAAAATTATGATGTGATTTCAAAAGTGTTGGAGTGGGTAAGATACCCTTCCATTTTGGATCATCTGAGGAATAAATTTGAAAACCATTGCTTCGAAAAGACTTTTCCTTCTTTTGAGTTGTGTCAGATGAGTTTGAAATGACTGTTGAAACTATGCATTCCTTTTTGTATGTTTTCTTGATGGGAGAGTTTTTTGAAAAATAGTGCGAGAAAACAAACTTTTTTGGACTCTTAGATTTAGGAAATCTGATATGCCTTTGGTTTTTAGAAAAGTTTTGTCGATTTGTGCCTCGGGATTGAATTTCCTCTTTGAAAGCCTTTTTAGCTAAGGTTTTTGGGGAACCGCAGTCATTGGTGTTCAGCTGTGGTTTCCTGGAAACCTTTGAAAATTTATGAAAACGAGGGCTAGAGTCATCCGAACTGAAGGATTTACGGCTTTGAGAGCATTGACCCACTTCAAAGTTGTCTATGGGTAATTCATGATGAATTGGATGAAGAGTCACAGAGCTTTTGTTTGACGATTGAGGTAAGGAAGATTTGACTACCGCAGAATAAGACTGAGTTGGAACATCTGTGGGATTTTTGTGAGACTTCTGCAACTCATGGTTGAAGTGAGAGACATTGTGGTCTGAGGGCAGAGATGGGAAGTCTTGCGATACTTCGGGGCTCTCTATGACAATTTCCTCATCAACTACGGATGAAGTTTGAGAATTTGGGTAGATTGTGCCACAGATAGGGATTTGATCACTTGTGTGACCCGAAACCTCAGGCACAATTTCCTCAATGACACAATTATTACTTAGATTATGAAGTCTACTGAAGTGAGTTCTGATGTCTTCGGGAAAGGTATTGTCATTGACTGGGAAATGAAATTCTCGGTCCGGAGGGACATACAGTCGATCTTTGTTAAACTGGGGTGAGGAATCCTTTGCGGTAGATATCCACTGGACCAACCCCAATTGTATGTATTGTCCACAGTTCCATTATTCACCAAATTTTCAATAGCTTCACTTTCATTGAACAGTTTTTCTATTAATAGATTTAAGCGTACAATCTCACTCTGTGCTAAATCTCTTTGGTTCAAGACTATCTCTAATTGTGTTTCACTCAACATTCTTGCATCTTTTTCTAACCCTAAGTCCTTTTCTAACATAGCTACTTTGAGTCTTTTGTTGTCCAATCATCCTATCACATGAAACATCTCTTGGGACGCTATGTTCTTCTCATCTAGAGCTTTGTTATAGTCTGTAAGGACGGAAGCACATGTGCCATTAAGATTATCTATGAAGGGTTGACAGTCATGCATGTTATAATTTAGAGTTTGAATCATGAGTTTTACTTGTTCCACGATGCTTAGAGTTCCATCCTTTGCCATGTAGTAGTAGTTCTTTTCCAGCTTTGTGGACCCATCGTCATCCGCAGTTGCCAGCATGCAGATCTTCCCTTTTCCTTTGATGTTGCTGATGGCATCATCCTCATCTCCGGATGACCAAACTTGATGGTCTCTTTTTACATGGGCTACATATGCCCTTTCCTTTTCCTTTTCTTCCAATTCTTGAGCCATTCTCAGATAGAATGCTCTGTCTTTCACTATGTTGGCCTTGCAATCTTTCGCAAAGTGATTTTCTTTGTTGCACTTGTGACAAATTACAACATCATCTTTGTCTTCTGAGGGAGTACCGGAGTCAGTGATTTGGATGGACTGTGGTACCTCCTTGGGTTGAGTATTTTGAGATTGCGGTGGTGGATGAGAACTTTTGGAATATCTAGAGTGGTTATTCTGTGAGTTGAAGATACGGTTGAATGGAGGTTTGTTGAACTGCTGATTCTTTCGAAAAGAAGTTGGTGGTAGTCGGTTGAACTGTTGGCTAACAAGAGCAATAGCCTTCTGAAATTCTTCTTCATCATCATAATCTGAGTCAGCTTTGTATGACTGCGGAGGAGTGTCATACGAGGGAGAGTAGGATTGATTGTGTGGAGCTTGTGCTATAAGAGCAAGTGGTCCTCTGAAGTCAGCACAGTCTTTGAGTATGGTGGATTCTTGTGCTTGCAGTTCCCCGTAGAGCTTGTAGAGAGACAAATAATGAATCTTTCTATCTCCTTGAACTATCATCTTAGCAGTAGTCCAATGTCTTCCCAAACCATTAAGAAACTGAAGGTTTGTTTCATGGTTACTTCGGATGGTGCCAGCATTAGATAACTTAGTAACTATCAGGTTGAATCTTTTGAAGGAGTCTTCCAAACTTTCGCCAGTATGAGCTTTGAAATTGTTGAACTCATTGAGTACAGTTGTAAGCTTCTTATCTTGTGCTTGTTCCGAGCCCTCATATAAGTTCTTGAGAACTTCCCAGATTTCTTTTGCTGATTTGCAATTTATGATAATGTCGAAGTTGTCAGGAGCAACTCCACAAGAGATTTCATAAAAAGCAACATCATCATTTTCCATTTTATCGAGATCATCTTTGGTGGGACGGTTCATGACTGGTTAACCTCCTCCTAGTCTGGCTGTAGCGCCGTCAGTTTGGACTGGTGTAAGAACTGGGACATGTGGTCCTTCTTCTATGGATCGCCATACATCTCTACCAAGTCTCCTTAAGTATCTTTCCATTCTCTAAGACCAGTGATGATATTCATTTGCCACCAATATTGGGGCTCGATTAGAACCACCAACACTGTTGGAAACATTCAGAGATAACGATTGTGCCATATTTCCTTGTTTTTGAAAAGTTTTTTTTTGTTGTTGTTTTTTTTTCTTAATGAGCTTCAGTGGTATAGAAGGCTTTTTGAAAGTCAGAGTTTTGTTTCAAAAAGCAACCACTATGGCTCCGATACCAATTGTTGAGAGAAAAACTTGAGACACACTTGAACAAACGTTAGAACAAGTATAGTTGCAAAATAGTTTATCTCGAAGGATCTAAACGCTCAACAATAATAATAAGTTAAAGAGTTAGAAAGTTAGAGAGTTAGTTGCGGATATGTAAGGAAATATAAATGACAGCAGTTGTTATATCAAGTATACACATAAGTTGATTCTTAACAAGGAATGCATTCAGAACAAGTTAATAAGTGAGATCAAACTTAGTGATTAAGTCACAAGTGACTTGCTCTGAAGAGAGATAGTATTCAGTAATATTCAAGTGAACTTTGAGAGTAAGAAAGAGAGTAAAGACATAAGATAGGAGATTTAAGATGCGTAATCAGATATTGAATAAGAACGGTTGAGCTCTATATATAGAGACTCAAGAATTACATTGGATCAAATCTCTAAGAGTAGCCATGCAAGGCATACTGCACATTAGAGAGTAATCTAACAAAGTAGATAAAAAGTTAAACTAAGAAACTAGATAGTGAAGTTGCGGATGAATGATGACTTCGGATGTGGTTGCTGACTGCGGATCTTCAATGATTGCGGTAGATCAAGTTCAAGAGGGTCACTTTTATGATTCAAGAAGAAGACCCACGTGAACCTAGTAAAGTCATCCACAATCACAAGAATGTATTTTTTGAGATGCAAACTCTCTACGATTGATGGTCCACAAAGATCAATGTGTAGAAGTTCTAATGGTTCCGAGATTGATTTTTCAATGATGACGGGATGACCCTTCTTTGACTGCTTTCCACACTCACATGCAGCACATAAATGATCATTTTCGAACTTTAGGAGTGGAAAACCTCTAACCATTTCACCCGAAACAAGATCATTCATATATCTAAAGCTCAAGTGAGCAAGCCTCCTATGCCATAACTGTTGGATTAGGTGTCTAAGCCCATAACTATTATGGTATGTACTTGGCCCGATTATAAGCATGGTCCTTTTGGGTTTCCTTCACCATAGCAACTGATAGGATGAATTAAGGAGAAAGAGGATTAATTATGATTTATTAATATATTATAAGAATAATATATTAAAGGAGAAATCATATTGTTTTATTAATATTAGTCAAGAATTAATTAAGAATTAATTTTGTGGCTAAAAGAGATTAATTAAATAAAGGGGACTAATATTGCAATTATATGATATTTGCAATTGGGCTATGGATTCCTAATGGAAAGGGGATTGGACTAAAATCTATGGGAAGCCCATATGGATTTCGTCCAAGGGCTTTCTAAGGGAACTCCATGGGTTGCTTAAGGACTAAGCAGAGAATTAGGGTTTCACCTGAAACCCTAGCAACCCACACAAGTATATAAAGACCCCTAGGGCTCCCAAAAACGTGGCTAACACTTCTAAGAGAACCCTAGACGTTTTTGGAGCCTCCTCCTCCTTCTCCTTGTTCATCTTGTTGCTTATGGTGTTTGTAACTCCATCAGAGGTGCAACATTTGAGGCACTAAGCTTTCAAGAGTCAAGATCAATAAGGATTGTGATTGTTATTGCTACATACCAAACAAGGTAAGATCTAGACCCTTTTATTACGATGATATTGATTATTGTATGCTAGATCTAGGGTTTATGAGCTTTGGATGATTATTTCATGTTCATTAGAAAAACTAGATCCAAAGCTTTAGGGTTTGCATGTACACCATAGGATTGATGTAGTGCTCAAAACCCATCAGTGGTATTAGAGCCTTGGTTGTTTGTTTGATGTATTTGATGCTTTACATGATTATTCAAAGCTGGAAATCGAAATTTTTTGGATGTGGAGACTGGACTCGCCGGGTCCATATGTGAACTCGCCGATTTCAACGGCAACTCGACGAGTCCAATGTTGGCTCGACGAGTCGGAGTATCAGATGCCAGATTTTTCGGGTTTTTGACCTATTTTGCTGTGGGATAATTACCAAAAACATTTTTTATTAATATAATTCGATTTTTATTGATATTATGTAATTATCCTTGTCAAAATAGTAGATAATTGTCAATCAATTAGATAATCATTGCCTTATATGATAAACTTGATTTATTTGAATTAATTGATTTGAATTATCATGCAAGAAAATGAATTAGGTCAAATTTAAATAATCACCAATTATTTGATTTATTGAATTATTTGTAATTTGATCTAGATAGTTTTGAAAAGTTTCAAAACTTGCCCTCAAGTTTTGGAATTTAAAATTTTTGATTAAAAAGTTTAATTTTGAAATATTAAATTCTAAAACCCTAGTTTTTGAAAAGTTCAAATTACACCCTTATGGTTTTATTAAGTTAATTAAGTGTATAATTAAAAGAGGGTTAACAAATCCATAATGATTTGGTTTACATTTAATTAAATTAAAAGTATAATTTATTAAATTAGACCACCTAGTATTTTAAAAGTATAAAATACCCTTTATACTATATAACATTTAAAAGTTTAACATGTTATATATGTATGAGTAAAGAGTCAGTCTTACCGTTAGTAGGCCTCATTCACGAAGCTGGTCTCTAAGGGGTGTTTAAGGAAATTGCCTATAAAATGGTGATTGAATGGGTATCCACTCTTACCCACCGCACTCTTGACTAGTGAAGGGTCGTTAGCCGAACGGGTAGGATAGGACACAACCTTCCATTATAAGTATAATGAAATACGAAGTAACTAAACGCTTTTATAAATTTCCAAATCTTAGTTACTTTAGGCAAACTGTGAAAATGATGCTATTCCATGGAATTACACTTTGTACCCTTGCCGAGACAATTAGTGGAGCGTGTGTGGTTAACCGACACACTAAGTTGGGATTGGCATTGGTAGCGAAGGGTGACTCGATGTTTGTCATAGATCAATGGAGCGTGTGTGGCTAACCGGCACATTGATTAGGTGATAATGACATTGAGTGCACCACGTACATTCGCATGGTTATTCACACCTTATTTGTGATCCTCGGCATCCCAGTCACAAATAAAGGGCATAATCGAGATTAAACATGCCATTGAAAAGTTCAATGAATCTCAAAATATCTAGGAGTTTCAATTCATTTAAAACCTAATTTCAATTTTCGTATTTCATGGTGGACTCAATCAACTAACTTGTATTTCTCCCATTTTGTAGTTGTCAAAGTCTAACAACTATGGTCTTCCTGAATCCTTTGGAAAAAGTTTTCCACTTGAAGATGGTGTTCTACGATTGGATTGTGGAAATAGAAATCATGCTTCACTTCCTCCACCTCCTCCAATAATTCTCCCTGACCCACGTGTTCGAAGACTTGAAAAGTTCAAGGTCACTCAAGCCCTATTGGCAAACAAACACGAAGATGGAAAGTCTGTATGTGCTCATGTCTTGGATATGAAGTTGCATATTGACATATTAGGAATGTTGGGTGTCGAAGTCTCTAGGAAGCTAGCTGTTGACTTGGTTCTTCAATCACTTCCTGACTCATATAGTGAGTTCATTATAGAGTACTATATGATGGACCGAGACGTGACCCTCATTGATTTGACTTATTTGCTTGTTGCTGCTGAATCAGTAATGATCTAGCGGACCGGTCAAGCAAAATTTTCTAGTAAATCAATGTCTCAACCTTCTATGGACAATGGCAACATTGGAAGTCCAGAAAAGTTTTCTCTACACAAGAGAAAGGCTAAGTCTGAGATAGTCCATTGTGCCATTCCCAAGGAATCTGTGTGTTTCTACTGCCAAGAGAAGGGGAATTGGTCACGAAGCTGCCCTGACTACCTGAGAGATCTAAGAGATGGGAGAGTCAAGATGAATGACTCTGCTTCAGGTAAAATCCACTATCTAACTCCATTAAGTTCCTTTTTAGATTCCTAATACATGATGTGATAAGATTACATTTGGTGTTTTGTAGGATCGAAGAAAAAAAGGAAGCTTAAAAGAAAGAAGTGAGTTGAATCTGGAAATGGATTTCGATCGCATGATTCAAAGATCGGATTTTTAGCTGCTACTTTAGAGTTAGGATAGATTGCTAAATAATATTTACATAGTTTTCATTTGTAATCGCATTGCAAGGACAAGATTTTTCCGCAATAAAATAAATTTTGATTTTGTCTTATTTATGTTTCTTTGCGATGGATTTTATGAAAATTGGTGTTTGAATGTTTCTATTGTTAGAAATATTGTGAATGGATTTGATTCTTAGTTATGTTATTTGTGGTAATGTCTGAAATTTACCAAACAAGGAAAGATTCTCATCGCACAAGTTTCAATTGGACAGAAACTTGGAATCATGCAACTGGTATTGTGTGATGAATGAGAACCTTGGTATTTGGGAAATTGAGACTAATTCCTTATTCACATAGTATGTGATTCAAGTAAAGGAGTAGGAGATCTGGTACACAATGTTGTGCACCGGTCGAGTCCACCATAAAGAACGATAAAATATTCGTCATGATTTGCTAAAAGATTAGTAAATGTGGTTATACTTAAAAGATTAAGTATGATTCTAAATTATTGGAAAGGTTTCAATGAATAGCAGAACGAATAAGAAGAATCAATTAGGCAGAAAGATAAAAGTTTCTCCAATCTGAAAAGATGGGAGAGTACTTAAGAATTTATTTTATGATTAACTTAGTGATTATGAAACCATATCACAATTGATCCTTTAAGGACACCTTAGTACACTAGTATGGCTAAGAAGAGGAATCAGAAATTGTTGAAATGGTTAAATCAAAAGGTGAATCATACTTTGTTCCAAAATCAAGTCTTAGATTCATACTCCAAGATTGTGACTTAAGTGACATAATCTTAAGAAAAAGGTTGAACACACTCATCGAATGTGGAGTAGGAAATTTTTTTTCTCTTGCATGTTTGAAATTGGTAAGTTGTGATGTCTTGGATAATACAAAGACCAACTAAGACCAATGTGTGTAGTGTTTGTCTTGATAAGAATCCGCACTAACTCTTGAGTATTTGTTTGTCAAGAAGTGTTTCTTGACAAGAGAATCTTATATGTCAAGAGGTCAGTGGGAGTCTAAATGATCTTGAAAAGTTTCAAGAACTAATCAAGGGTAAACCGATTGTTAAACACTAGCACACGACTTGAGGTTTGCAACCTATCGTGTTGACACATTTTGTTTCTATGCCATTCTAGTAAAGTTACTTATGCATATGAGTTCTACGAGTTCTCAATTGACTGCATAAAGGCTAGCACCTTGTTCAATGAAAGTGCATTGACTAGTATAGGTGAGCTGCTAAATAACTTGGAAGCAATGGTAGGACCCTTGATGGCAAAAATTAAGAATGAACAAGTTCTGTCCATAAGGGTTTGGATTTGTCACAAACATTATCTTATGATTATGGTTATGACAAGTTCACATGGATATGAACACATACACCATAAAATCTAAGTGTCATAAGGTTTCTCTCCTTTATGCAAATGATTGTGAGGAAACACTTTCACTAGGAAGATTTTAAGCAGATAGCAATTGTAAGAATTGCGTTCTCAAATCCGATCATGATTACGGCATCCTTTTTCATGGTTCGAATTGTGAGATTTGGCGATTAGTCTAAACCTTTAGGACCTATTGCTATAAGTGTTGAATTAGTTTAGACATACATGTGAGCTATATAAGGGAAAGTTGTATGAGTTTGAGAAGCTTAGATAAAGGCTTATCATAGCATCTCGTATCAGAAATATGAACTTTCGTTTAGGAAATCGATAAGTATTGATTTCTAGAAGTCCAATTGTTTTCTGAATACGTGTCAGAGCTAGTGGGAGCATAAGTGTTATGCTGGTAAGAGGATAATCATCATGTTAGTGGGAGCATGATCATTATGTCAAGTATTGATATGTAGCAATATTAATTATAGAAAACAAAAGTTTCACTGTGCAAAGTTGCAGGGGTTGAAAAGTTGTTTTGCTATAATTAAGGGAGAGAATATTATACTTCATTTCAAAGTCTAAAGTCTTGGATCGAGAAATTTTTAATCAAATTTACTCAAAGGACATATATGGATGTTATGTTGAAAAGATTCAACATAAAGGAATTCTATATATGGCAATATTATAGCAAGAAACTGGTAAAGTATCACGTTTTTCATATGCTGTAATATTCGACCGTTCTGATTTTCCAAATGCCTAGGGCATTAAGAGGGAAAAAGGACCAGAACCAAATATGACTGAAATTAATTAAACAACTGTCAAGAACAATCTAAGGTTTGCCAAGGATTGGTCACTTGTGGGCAGTTGGAAGTAGAGTATTGGATGGACCATATCGACATTATTATGAATAGATAAGATTCTATTTAGAATGAGTTGTCATATGGAAAATATGGAAATGTTTCCATAAATGGGAGTTGGATATCAAGAATCTATGACTGGATTAGAAAATTGTATGCAAGAAGGATGTTCAAAGGAATGTACTTTGAATGTGAGACTTCAAATCTATGGAATTGTCTTGTAATAATCTCCAATAGAATACTTTGTAATTGCATTGGTAAAGTCTTGGTGACTTTTGTGCAATAAGAATACAAAAGGATCATTGCATAAAATGTTAGAATCTAACATATTCTAGTAGTGGCGAGAATTTTGTGTTCTTACACTAACGATAAGGATTAGGAGTTGTAAAATGAGCATCATTGTAAATGTTTTCAATTGATCTATTTTACAAAGTATGGACCATAGGTAAACAGAGTGTGCATGCTTGGTGCATGGGACAACTGCTATTATAATGCAAGTAGTAAGTTGATTATCCGAAACATTATACAATGAATAATTGTAATCAAGATGGTGACTAAATAAATGGGGTTTTATTTATACTCAAAAGTTCGGGGCCATATTGGATTCAATGATTATTGTGTTTCACTTTGCATGTTTTGACTTCCCGAATAATAAGATTATTCAAACCATCCACAGTCGCTCATACTTTGGTAGTAGGTATGAAAGAAGACTGTCATGAAATTGCTTCAACGTTCATGAGTACTTATGAATTAAGATTTGAGTATTGGATTAAACCCACGCTCACTTGGATCGCTTCATGGATTTTATTACGAGTGATTGGTGAGACGATAATATCTTATATTCTTGAAACTGAGACGTGTAAGTTGTAATTTACAAGTCGGTTGCACATTGATAATATGTAAACGCACTAGTAACTTGGTGTTATAAAACATATTGTTGTGTGTGATTTGATGAGTAGGTACAAGCGAGCATTTGAGTCGAAGTTTATCTGTTCCTTTTACCCAATGTGGCATAAAAGCGATATCTGTGGGCCCCTCGATGATTTAGTGATGACACCCCTAAGCGCTTGTCCAAGCCTGGACTAAGTTGATGTGTTCAATTGTAGTCTGTTGTCAGCCGTCATAAATTGTAAATCGGGAAACAGCACATGAACAGAGAGTATGATTAAAATCTATGTCTCAGTTCATACGATATCTAGAATGGAGGAATATATGATCCTTTATCTAAAGGACGTGTTACTGATAAGATCAGAGTTGACAGTGGCTTTTGAAAGATACGATTGCTAATCAGGTTCTGAAGTCATACACAAAATAGTTATTAGACTTATCCAAGTGGGAGACTGTTGGATTAGGTATCTAAGCCAATAACTATTTTGGTATGTACTTGGCCCGATTATGAGCATGGTCCTTTTGGGTTGCCTTCACCATAGAAACTGATAGGATGAATTAAGGAGAAAGAGGATTAACTATATGATTTATTAATATATTATAAGAATAATATATTAAAGGAGAAATCATATTGTTTAATTAATATTAGTCAAGAATTAATTAAGAATTAATTTTGTGGCTAAAAGAGATTAATTAAATAAAGGGGACTAATATTGCAATTATTTGATAGTTGCAATTGGGCTATGGATTCCTAATGGAAAGGGGATTGGACGAAAATCTATGGGAAGCCCATATTGATTTCGTCCAAGGGCTTTCTAAGGTAACTTCATGGGTTGCTTAAGGCCTAAGCAGAGAATTAGGGTTTCACCTGAAACCCTAGCAGCCCACACAAGTATATAAAGACCCCTAGGGCTCCCAAAAACGTGGCTAACACTTCTAAGAGAACCCTAGACGTTTTTTGGAGCCTCCTCCTCCTTCTCCTTGTTCATCTTGTTGCTTATGGTGTTTGTGACTCCATTAGAGGTGCAACATTTGAGGCACTAAGCTTTCAAGAGTCAAGATCAATAAGGATTGTGATTGTTATTGCTACTTAACAATCAAGGTAAGATCTAAACCCTTTTATTATGATGATATTGATTATTGTATGCTAGATCTAGGGTTTATGACCTTTGGATGATTATTGCATGTTCATTAGACAAACTATATCAAAAGCTTTAGGGTTTGCATGTACACCATAGGATTGATGTAGTGCTCAAAACCCATCAATAACCAACTGAGGTCAGGAACAGCTTTTGAGAGTAAATAGAATTCGGGCTTGCCAATGATCATGTTGATATCAAGAGGATACATGTTCTTGTTGCGATTAGACTTGATCAAGCATTCCTTTCGATCTTCGGACATGACGTAGCTATGTTTCTTGCAGAATTCAACTCGACGATTTGCATCAGTGAGTTGAGCCACACTTATCAAATTATGCTTCAAGTCAGCTACATATGCCACATTTGAAATGGAGAAGTTTCCATTTGTAAGGATGCCATAACCTTAGATCTGAGAATTGGAGTTGTTGCCATGCGTCACATAGCCAGCATTTGGTGCAAGTTTGAGATCTCGCAGAAAGTCCTTTTGCCCCGTCATGTGCATGGATCATGCACTATCAATATACCATATTGTTTCTTGCTCCAAAGAACAGAGTGCCTGCAAAATTAGTGATTTGTGGAGTTTTTAGGCTCCGAGTTAGGTTTTGGGACAAAGGCACGAGTATTAGGCTTCGGTTGTGACTTTTGAGCGACAAATGGTTTGAAGGTTTGTTCCGATATTCCTTAGGAAATAAACAGAAGGCCATGGTTCTTTTATCTATCCAATAGTCATATTCAACAATATGGGGATTCGGAACACCTTTCTTCGGACATTCAACTTCCGGAGTAGTGAGAACTACTAAGTTTTCTAGAGTTGTTGTTTCATCATTGTGTTTTTTAACTTTCCAAATAAGATTTTGTTTTGAAGATTTTGAAGAGTTTGTTTTCTTAACAATTTTTGCTTTGGTTGATGGCACATTTGGTTTTGGAAGTTGAGGTTTAAAAATTGTACCATCAGCTTTGGCAATGAAAACGGATGAAACAGTCTGAGGAGAGTTGTTTAGGACAGATTTAGTGCTTACACTTGACTTTTTCAGAGTGTGACTGACTACTTTCTTTTGTTCTACAAGACTGGGAGGATTGGAAGGCCTGTTGAGGATCTTAGTGGGTGTGAAGGTGTTTTGACTATGAGTTGATGAATAAGAATTCTGAGATACACTCTTTTTGGAGTTCTCAAGGAATCTAGAATTTTCTCTTGTCTTAACTTCCTTTTTGTGAGCATTCCGAGCTTCTTCCTTAGGATCTACAATATCTTTCCTATTCAACATTGGCTTTCTTTTGGAATGAGATGAAGATTTGGCAGTTTGTCCTACTGAAGGATTGTTGAACACTGGCTTAATGGGAACTAGATCTGTTTTGGAAATCTCTTGAAGTTCAGAATCACATGAGATTGACTCATCAACATCACTATCTAAAGATGCCTAAACACACTCTGAGATTTCAGGTCTACTTGATTCCGGAAAAATTTCCTCTACAACATAGTTGTTAGTAGGGCTGTGGTTCGGATTTTGAATAGCATAATTTGGAGTACTAGAGTTAGGTTCCGAGGTCCGATTCAGGTCTAGGTTTGTCAGAGGCACAAATTGCGTGGAATCAGAACTCTTGACAACTATAGGCTTAAACTCATGAATCAAAGATGCAAAATGGTCAGGAATCTCAGGAAAGGGTGATAAGGGAGAAACATGTGTATCTGATTGTTTAATGTTCGGAACATCTCCCATAAAAGTTAGATTTTGTAACTCCTTCAAGGTACGAACAACTGGTTTCGGAAACTCGCTTCCGAGACCAGGAGCTTTTGACCAAGGATGACAAAAATTGTGAGTCATCCGTTCATTTGCTTCAAGAATGTCTATGGCATGGTGCATGGCATCAATCTTAGCATTGAGACGTTTGTTATCAGAAATTAAAACATTTCATTCAAAATAAGTGATTTCACATTTGTCTTTAAGAATGATGCATTCATCTTTTTACATTACAAGCTCATGTTCTAAAAACTCTATTTTTAACTTCTTATCCTCAAAACATAAACTAAGACGACTTAATTCACTGTCCTTCTTCTCACTGGCTTCTATGGCTGACTCATAGGTTTTGTAAATGATGTTCATATCTGATTAGATCTGGGTTAAATACGGTTCACAAAGATACAAGTCAAAATTATTATTAGTAATCATAGATTTTACCAGTTGAACGATGCTTCTGTCGGGTGGATCGTTGGTAGCCATGTAGTAGTAGTTTGGTTAAGCATCTTCATCATTTCTTTCGGACCCAGACGACCAGTAGCCTTCATCACATTTAATTTCTTGTCGAGTCATAAGACACATGTTTCTACCAGTGGTTACGTCATCATCATCTCCAGACGACTAATACCCTTCCACATCCCTTGATACAGTTGTCACAAAAGCCTTTTCACTTTCAGCCAATTCTTGAGCTCGGCGTGCATAGTAAGCAGAGTCCTTGATCTTCGGTTTTTGTGAGACTTCGGCTAAGCAATCTTTGGCAAAGTGATTTGCATGTCCACATTTGTGACATACAATCTTGGGTTTTTCAGACATCAGAATTTGTGGAGGTTCCGAGGTGGGATTAGGAGTAAGAAGATTTGGCTTGTAGGCTGGTGGATTTTCGGAAGGTTTGTTGAATGGTTGATGATTATTTTGGTGAGGAGCTTGAAAGCGGTTGTTTTGATGAGGATTTTGGAATCGATTGTAGTGAGGCTTGTTGAAAGGACGGTTGTATTTCATGGAGAGTAGAGCAAACTCCTGTTGAAAACGTAGTTCGGAATCCATTTCATCAGGGTTAAGAGTTTCCATAGAATGATAGTTAGAATTTGTAAGAACAGGAACAGTTGGAGGTAAGCGTTGAACATGAGGGATATAAGGAACAACAACGGTGAGGGGGTCCAAAACGGTTGGGTTTGAAGTTTGTGGATCATAGGAACTGAATAGAGCTAAAGGACCTCCAATGAGTTCACGTAGAGTTTGAGCAACATTTGACTCATGACCTTGAAGCTTATCAATAAGTTGATAGAGCTTGAGCTTTTTCAGAGACCCATTGCTCTGAAGACATGATTTCACATTTCCCCATCCATTTTCTGTTAATGAACTTGAGATTGTACTCAAGTGGAGTTCGGACTATCCCATGAGCTGTCATGTTGTTGATGACGATTTGGTATTTATTCGAAGTTGAGGCAACATATTCACCAGGTGTTGTAGTGAATGTGTCGAACTCATTGACAACCGAAGTCAAACGCTTAACCTTCATGTTATCTGACCATTCAAACAAATCTTGAAGTGTGTCCCAAATCTCTTTTGCAGACTTGCACAGTTTGATGTGCTCAAAGAGAGAAGGTGGGACACCAAACACCATTTCTGAAAAGGCAAGTTGATCAGCATGCAACTTTTCAAGATCATCAGCAGTGAGAGGTGCTTGTCGTTGGTGATCCTGTCCCATCTAACAATGGTTCGAACTGGAATATGAGGACCTTCTTTAACGGATCTCCAGATCGATTCACCTTTTTCTTTTCCAAGTAAAAATCTTTCCATTCTGACTTTCCAATTATCATATTCTTCAACAACTAGCAGTGGGGCACGTGTAGGGCAACCCATACTATTTTCTATTTGCATTGAGTACATTTGTTGAGTATTAGGAGCAGCCATTGAAGTTAAGATATCTTGAGAAAAAGTGGTATATAGAAGAACCTTTATCCTGAACACAGAAATAATCGAAATACCAAGGTAATCTGGAATCAACTATAATCTGTTCTTATGGATTCAAAGGACAAACACTCAAGCTCTGATACCAATTATGAGAATAAGGATCTAGTTGCGCAGGGACAACGATTGAAAACTCAAATCTTGAGTTAATGCTTAAGATCAATGTATGCTACTAACTTAATGGTCCCAGTTGAGTCTGGCAAGACCAGTCAAAATGAATATGAATATCAACAAAGTACTTCAAGTATTGAATATAAGACAATGAATATGATCAAGTAAAGACAATAAATGAACACAAAGAATGTTTGAAAGATAGATTATAGAGAAAGGTGTAAGTGAAGTAAATGTAAAAATGTCTATCTTTTATGAAGCAATCCGTCATTTGTAATTGTCATTGAATGCTCTTTATATAGAAGAATTGTGTTACATCGTACTAACCCATAAACATACATAGGACTGGATAATAGAGTTACTCCTGACACTCTGATTATCTACGAATACAAAAGAGACTAAGTCATATGATACGTTACATCAAAAATAATGACAAAAGTATTTAATACAGACGGACAAAAGTAGATTCGGGCAAGCACAAATCTTCACTGCGGAGACCATACAGACTCCAGACTTCAAGTTGACTCCGGAATAAGAACTGACTTCGGAACTGGGCTGACTTCGGAACATACAAAGGATAGAGATTGCTAGAGATTCACTTTCAGGTTCCAACTATGAATAAAGGTAAGGCCAAGCTTGACTGTACACGGGCGTGATTCGAAGATTGGGTCCTTGTTACAAACACTTGATATAAGATCTTTCTCACTAGTATTTCCATTGTTGATTTTGAATTACAAATGGATTGGTATTGTTGAAAGTATGATTTGAAATAATAATTGAATACATGAAACTTAACGGTTTTGGTTAATTAATGGATTTAATGGTTTCTACTATAAATATAAATGTTTTCAAAAGTTTTAATTTATTGTAATTTTTGGGACGTTACAAGTTGGTATCAGAGCACAGCTTGAGCAAATCAGACACATCTCGGTGTGTTTGAACTCAAGTTTGCGGCTTTGAAATATTTTCTTTAAAGGTTTGTAAAAGAAAATGGAAAATTTTGGTGACAAGGATCGAGGACCCGTTGTGTACAGTTAGTTGAAGCCGAAGGAAAAGGATTTAATTATTTAATATGAATTATTTATTTCTAGTAGAATGGATGTATGTGCACTAGATAGCCTATTACTTTCATGCCATGTTGAATGCCTACTATATGTCACTTGAAATTTATGCTAGCACTGATAGCTTGTTTACTGAATGCTTTAGGTTGTATGCAACAGGAGCCAAATAGACTTAGAATGCCTAATTTATCCTAGTGCACAACTCTTGTTTGAGTCCAACCGTTCTGGTGCAGAATTCGATATTCGAATGACTATCTGGCTTCATGTTGTGTATGACTGTGCATTCATTTGGCGACATGTCAGTGTTGGAGGAGCTTCCTTGTGGGTTATAGTAGAGGAATGAAAATGAAACCATTACACTATGAAAGGATATAATTTGCTAGTGTAGAGTATTGGATTAGATGTCAAAGCCCATAACTATTATTGGTATGTACTTGACCCGAGAGTAGCATGGTCCGTTTGGGTTGCATATCATCAGGACAATTTGTTAGGATGGATTCTTGAGAGAAGGTTATATATGATTTGTTAATATATTATAAGTTATAATATATTAATATGAAATCATATGTTTTAATTAGTATTGAAAAAGAATTAATTTGGAATTAATTTTGTGATCAAAAGAGACTAATTAAATCTATGGGGACTACTTAGTTATATTTATATGGGTTGGGCTTATGATCCATGTTCGACTAAGTTTATATATGGATACATAAAGAGTTGGGCCACATGAAATATGGATCATAAGACCCATGGGTATGGATTTGGGTTATACCCATGACCCTTGAAATCCAACATATAAATACATGTTTTTAACCTAAAAAACGCCCACATGCATGTTCTTGGAGTTCATGGGTTTGTTTGGGTGCATGGAATTCTCTCTCAAGTTCCACCTTTGTCCATGATGTGTTGTGATTCCATTTGAGGCTTCCACACTATTGGGGCTAAGCTTTTAAAGGCCAAATTCATCAAGTTCTAAAAGCTACACAAAGAGGTAAACTTCTAACTAGTATTTTATGTAGTTTATATCATTTATATGCTAGTTGTAGGCTTAAAGCTTTGGAAACAATATTGCATGTATAATTAGAGAAAACATAGATCCAAAGCTTTTAGGGTTGTATGTGCACCATAGGATGTTGTAGTATACTAAAACCCATCATAGGTATCAGAGCCATGGGTTGTTTTCAATTATACTTGATGCTACAAGTTTTTTCAAAGTTGAAAATGTGCCATTTTCGCATCTGACTGCTCACCACGACGTGGCAGCTTTTACCACGATGTGGTGATGCACCTGTGAGCAAAATTTCGTGTTTTGGCTTGCTATTGGATGATGATCATTACCCTAAACTGTTTTTTGAACCTAGAAACATGTTTTTCAAGAGGGTAATGTTCTTGCTTGTCCAATTGAAAGATAATTGTCATAGTTTCAAGATTTTATTAGTTTATGTAATAGACCAATTTCTTGTAAATAGTTGATATGAATTATCTTGTTCTTATGAGTTAGTTTTGATTAATAGAAAAATTATGTGATAATTGGTTTTCGATTCAAATTGATCTAAAAGTTGTTCATAATATGAGTTTTGTAACTTGTCCTCAAGTTATATGAAAAGTCTCATTTATGAATTGTAAAACTCATAAAATTTCCATAAGTTATGAAAATGAAGAGTCTCGTTTTTAAATGTTTTAAAGTCTTCCATAACTTGACCTCAAGTTATGGAACTTGAAGAGTTTTTTCATTAAACTACTTTAAACTCATAAGTTATGAAAATCCAAGAGTTTTGAAAAGTTTCAAAACTTGCCCTCAAGTTTTGGAATTTGTAAAGTCTCTCTCATGATTACTTTAATTCCAAACCCTAGAATTTTAAAATTCAAACCTTATGAATTTTATTAAATTAATTAAAGTGTCTAATTAAAAGAAAGTTAATAACTCCATAATGGCATGGTTTAAGATTAATTAAATTAAGAGTATAGTTTAATTAATAGATTAAACCACCAAGTATTTTAAATGTGTAAAATACACCCTTATACTATTATAATATTATAGGTTTAATATTTATATATATGTATAAGAACAAAGTCATTCTTACCGATAGTAGGCATCATTCACGAAGCCGGTCTATAAGGGGGTATAAGGTTACTGCCTATAAAATAGCAGTTTAATGGGTGTCCACTCTCACCCACCGCTTCCTTGACTGGTGGATGGTCGTTAGGACATTAATTTTCCCTTCATTAAAAGTATAATGATAAATATAAAGTAACTAAACTTTAATAAATTCCCAATCTTAGTTACTTTTGGAAAATGTGAATATGGTGCTAACCCATGAAATTGCACTTTGCACCTTGTTAAGTCATTAGTGGAGCGTGTGTGGTTAATCGGCACCCTAATCTGGGACTGACAATGTGTGGCAAAGGGTAGCTTGATGTTAATCATAGATCAATGGAGCGTGTGTGGTTAACCGACACATTGATTAGGTGGTTGTAACATTAAGTGTACCAAGTCAATTTGTATGGTTATTCAGTCCTTGTTTGTGATCCTCGGCATCCCAGTCACAAACTTGAAGGGTACAATCGAGATTTAAACATGCCATTGAATAGTTCAATGAATCTCAAAAGATCTAGGAGTTTCAATTCATTTAAAACCTAATGTTAAATTTCGTTTTTCATGGTGGAAATTGGTAAATCGTCATTTACCTACCTTCAAATATTTTGTAGCTTGGATTACGGCATCCCTCTTCCAAGTTATAAAATATTGTTTTGGGTCCTAGCCTTAATATTTCATATTGGGTGTTATATTAAGGACTTAAATCAACTAAACTGGAATTTATCCCTCATAGATGTCTAGTTCAGACAACTATGGTCTTCCTTATCCTTTTGGATAAAGCTATCCTAATGAAGATGATATCCGAAATGGCAATCAAGGTGAAAGATTAATCGCTTTGTTGTGCATTAATGGGACTGGAAATCATACTTCACTTCCTCCACCTCCTCCAATTATTCTCCCTAACCCACAAGTTCTTGGAAAGTACAAGGTCACTCAATCCCTATTGGCAAGCAATGTCTATATATGCTCACATCTTGGAGATAAAGTCGCATATTGACAAGTTGGGAGAGTTAGGTGTCGAAGTCTCAAGGAAGTTGGCTGTTGACTGGGTTCTTCAATCACTTTTTAAGTCATATAGCGGGTTCTTTGAAGGACTACTATGTGACAGACCACGACATGACCCTTATCGATCTTACATATTTGCTTGTTGCTGCTAAATCAGTAATGATTTGTAGCACTGGTAAAGAATATTTGATTGGAAGATCTACTTCCCAAACGTTCATGGACATTGACAATGGAAACATTGGAAGTCCAGAAAAGTCTTCTCTTCCCAATGGAAAGGGATCAGCCATAGTAAACCCGGTTGACCAAATGGTAAAGAGAAAGGCAAAGTCTAAGATAGTCCCATGTACTATTACCAAAGAGTCCATATGTTTCTATTGCCAAAGGAAGGGGCATTGGTTGCGAAGCTGCCTTATTTACCTGAAAGTTCACTAGGATGGTAAAAGTCAAAATTTTGACTATGCTTTAGGTAAAGTCCACTATCTAACTCTATTAAGTTCCTATTTGGAGATTCTTATTACATGATGTGACTAGGTCGCATTTTGATGTTTTGTAGAATCGAAAAAAGGAGAGGAAGCTTAGAAGAAGAGTATGTTGAATTTGATCGCGAAGATGGATTTCGATCACCTGATTCGAAGATCAGAATTTTGAGCTGCTGCTTAAGAGTTATGATAGATTGCTTAGGAATAGATAACAACATAGTTTTCATATGTATTTGCATTGTAAGGATAATTTTTTTCCGCAACTTTAAAATAAAAGAAAAAATTTTGATTTTATTTATTTTAAGTATCCTTACAATGGCATTTGTGAAAATTCTTGTTTACATGTTTCCATTGATAGCAATATTGGAAAATAGATTTGATTCTTTCGTTTGTGGCAGTGTCATAATTTACCAAATAAGGAAAGATTCTCATCAACCAAGTTTCAGTTGGATAGAAACTTGGGATCATGCAACTTCTATTGTATGGTGAATGAGAATTTTCATCTTTGGAAAATTAAGACTAATTCCTTGTTCACATGTATATGTGAGTCAAGTGAAGGACTAGGAGATCGGGTACACTTGGTTGTGCGCTGATCAGGTCCACCACAAAGAACGATAAGGCTATTCGTCATGATTTACTAATGTTTAGTAAATATGGTTGTGCTTACAAGTTTAAGTATAATTTTGAAACATTGGAAAAGTTTCAATGTAAGGCAGAACGAATGAGAAGAATCAAATTAGACAGAAAGATAAAAGTTTCTCCAATATGAAGAGATGGGAGAGTACTTGAGTATCTTGGTTTATGATTATCTTAGTGATTATGAAACCTTATCACAATTGATCCTCTAAGGACATCTTAGTGCATTTGTATGGCTAAGAAGAGGAATCGTGAATTATTGAAATGGTTAAATCAAAAGATGAATCATACTTCGTTCCAAAACTGAGCCTTAGAGTAATACTCCAAGATCGAGCCTTGAGTAACATAATATTAAGAAGGTTTAAAACACTTATCAAATGTAAAGTAAAATTTTTTCTACTCTTGTACATTTGAAATTGGTGAATTGTGATGTTTTGGATAAAACAAAGACCAACTAATGCCAATTGTGTGAAGTGTTTGTCTTGATAAGAATCCGCACTAACTCTTGAATATTTTCTTTTTCAAGGAGTGGTTCTTCATAAGAGAATCCTATATGTCAAGAGCTCAGTGGGAGTCTTAAAGATCTTGAAAAGTTTCAAGAACTAATCAAGGGTATTGTTTATCACTAGCACACAACTTGAGGTTTATAACCTATCGTGTTGAATATTCTTATTTCTGTGCCCATTCCAGTTAAAGTTGACTATGTATGTGAGTTCTATGAGTACTCAATTGTTTGCATAACAACCTGGAAGCAATGGTAGGCCCTTTTGCTACCAGGTGGCAAGAATTTAAGATTGAACAAGTTCAGTCCATATGAGTTTGGATTTTTCACTAACCTTGTCTTGTGATTATGGTTATGACAAATTTACATGGATAGAAACACATACACCATAAAAATCTAAGTGTCATAAGGTTTCTCTCCGATTCATGAAAATGATGGTGAGGAAACGCTTTCACTAAAGTAGATTTTAAGTAGATAGCAATTGTGATATTTTCATTCTCAAAGTCGTTAGTGGAGCGTGTGTGGTTAACCAGCACACTAACATGGACTAGTAAGAATGGCAAAAGGTCTAAACATTATGATTACGAAATCCCTCTTCGTAATTGTGTAGACACACATGTGAGCTATCTAAGGAAAGGTGTATGATTTTGATAAAGTCTTATCAAAGCATCTCGTATCAGAAATCTGAACTTTGGTAAGAAAGTCAATAAAGTATTGATTTCTAGAAGTCCAGCTGATTTCTGGATACATGTCAAAGCTAGTGGGAGCATAAGTGTTATGCTAATAATTATCATGTCAGTGAGAGCATGATTATTATGTTGCAAGTTAGCAATGTTAATTATAGAAAACAAAAGTTTCAATTTGCAAAGTTGCAGGGTTTGAAAAGTTGTTTTGCTATAATTAAGGGAGAGGAAATTATACTTCATTCCAATTCTAAAAGCTTAGATTGAGATTTTAATCAAATTTAGTCAAGTATATACATGAATGTTATGTTGGAATGGTTCAACATAAGGAAATTCTATATATGGAAATATTAATTGCGTTCTCAATATTCGATTATGATCACGGCATCCCTCTTCATAGTCCGAATTTTGAGAACATGGCTAATAGAAAATTTATAGCAAAAGACTGGTCTAGGATCATGTCATTATGTGAGACATTATGAATCGTATCCCATATGCTTCGGGTATAGGATCGATTGCATATGTTATAATATTTCTATGTGTTCTAAATTTTCCAAATGCCTAGGGCATTAAGAGGAAAAGGACTAGAACTGGATATGACTAAAATGATTAAGCAATTGTCGAGGACAATCTGAGGTTTACCAAAGATTGGTTGCTCATGGACGGTTGGAAGTATAGTGTTAATTGTTGGAAAGACCATATTGACATTTTCTGAAAAGAGGCAACTCTTATTCAGAAGTGATAGTCAAAATGGGAATATGGAAATATTTTCGTAGGTGGAAGTTATTCTTTAAATCTTTGTAAGATTAGAAAACTTAATGTAAGAAGGATGTTCAAAGGAATGTACTTTGAATGTGAGACTTCGTTTCCATGGAATTGCTCTCCATTGGAATACTTTGTAATGTCTGTTGCCAAGTCTTTGTGATTTTTGTTCATAGTCATTACAAGAGGATCATTGCATATAAGTTTAGAATCTAACAGATTTCAGTAAATGGCAAAGAATCTTGTATTCTTACATTTATCATAAGGATTTAGAATTGTGAAATGAGCATCATTGAAATGTTTTCAATTGATCTATTTCACAAAGAAAGGACCATAGGTAAACATAGTGTGCATGCTTGGAGCATGGCATAACTGTTGTTTTAATTCAAGCATAAAGTTGATCATTCGAAACATTATACAATGAATAATGAGTAATCAATATGGTGATTAAATGAAAGGTGTTTTATTTATTCTCACAAGTATTGGGGCCATATAGGATTAGTATTATTCTTGTGTTTCACTTTGCATGTTTTGACTTCCCAAATAACTAGGTTATTCAAACCGTCCACGGTCGATCATACTTCGGAAGTAGGTATTGACGCAAGACTATCATGAATGGGTCTGTAGTTTGTCTAGGTGGCCTAGACATAGCTGCAATATTCATGAGTGCTCCTGGAATAAGATTCGAGTATTGGATTAAACCCACGCTCATTTGAATCACTTCATGGATTTTATCACGAGTGATCATGAGACGATAATATCTTATATTCTTCAAACGGAGATGTGTGAGTTGTAGTTGCGAGTCGGTTGCACATTCACATATGTAAACACACCAGTAACTTGGATGTTATAAAACATATCGTTGTGTGTAATTTGATGAGTGAGTACAAGTGAGCATTTGGGTCGAAGTTTATCCGTTCCTTTTACCCCATGTGGATAAAAGTGATATCTGTGGGCCCCTCGATGATTTAGTGATGACAAACCTAAGTGCTCGGTCGGGCCTGGACTAATTTGATTTGTTCAATTAGTCGGTCGTCATAAATCGGAAATCGGGACACAACAGATGGACAGAGAGTATCATTATAATCCATGTCTCAGTCCATATGGTATCTAGAATGGAGGAATATATGATCCCTTATCTAATGGACACACGTCATTGACTAGGTCAGAGTTCGACATCGGCTTTTAAGAGCTATGATTGCTAGTCGGGCTTTGGAGGTGTACTTGCAATAATAGTTTTAGACTTATCCAAGTGGGAGACTGTTAGATTAGATGTCTAAGCCCATAACTATTATTGGTATGTACTTGACCCGAGAGTAGCATGGTCCATTTGGGTTGCATATCATCAAGACAATTTGTAAGGATGTATTCTTGAGAGAAGGTTATATATGATTTGTTAATATATTATAAGTTATAATATATTAATATGAAATCATATGTTTTAATTAGTATTGATCAAGAATTAATTTGGAATTAATTTTGTGATTAAAATAGACTAATTAAATCTATGAGGACTAATTAGTTATATTTATATGGGTTGGGCTGATGATCCATGTTGGACTAAGTTTATGTATGGATACATAAAGAGTTGGGCCACATGAACCATGGATCATAAGACCCATGGGTATGGATTTGGGTTATACCCATGACCCTTGAAATCCAACATATAAATACATGTTCTTAACCTAAAAACGCCCACATGCATGTTCTTGGAGTTCATGGGTGTTTTTGGGTGCATGGAATTCTCTCTCAAGTTCCACCTTTATCAATGATGTGTTGTGATTCCATTTGAGGCTTCCACACTATTGGGGCTAAGCTTTTAAAGGCCAAATTCATCAAGTTCTACAAGCTACACAAAGAGGTAAACTTCTAACTTGTATTTTATGTAGTTTATATCATTTATATGCTAGTTGTAGGCTTAAAGCTTTGGAAACAATATTGCATGTATAATTAGAGAAAACATAGATACAAAGCTTTTAGGGTTGTATGTGCACCATAGGATCTTGTAGTTGTTGGATTAGGTGTCTAAGCCAATAACTATAATTGGTATGTACTTGAATTGATAGTAGCAATGTCCTTTTGGGTTGCCTTCAAACGTGGCAATTGAATACGATTATTGTTGGAGAGAGAAGAATGATTTATTAGTTTATTACTTGGTTAATAAATTAATTTATTAATATATTATGGATATAATATATTAATTAGAAATCATATTGTTTAATTAATATTTAATCAGAAATTAATTTGGAATTAATTTTGGGATTAAAGGAATTAATTGAAACTGCAGGGACTAAAGGTGACAATGTTCAAAAGTTGAGCATTGAGCATTCTAGAACCTCCCTAAGAGGGATGGAAAGAAATCTAGAGTGTCCTAGGGTTTCCTTGGGCTCTAAGGGTGCCTTAGAAGCCTTAGGGAGGAAGTTAAGGGATTAGGGTTATCTAAGATATACCTGCCTTATCCTAAACCTTCCTTATCACCTATATAAACCCTTATAGAGTTGGATTTCGTCTAAGGGAACTCTAAGAGAGGCTAGGGCCGAATTTTCCACTTCCCTTCTCTCTCCATAGTAATCGTTGGTTTGTAGGTTTGTTTGTGAGCCATTAGAGGCGCGACACTTCTGGCGCTTGCTACCAAAGTTCAAGATCTTCAAGGATTTGATTGTTATTACAATATAACAATAAAGGTATGTATCCTAACCCTAATTATATGTTAATTTCGAAAATTACATGTGCCTCCTAGGGTTTCTAGTTTTTGTGTTCAATGCTTGTATGTCTAATAGTGAAAACATAGATCCTCAAATTAGGGTTGCATGCACACATATGATTGTTTGTTTTGTATAAAACCCATCAGTGACTAAAACCCATCATAGAGATTATATATGACAGAAATTAACGACAAGGAGCAAATTGGACAATCCATAATGGATCTCGAAAACGAACATGAATAGGTGTGAAAGATAGTAGTAGAGCTCCTACTATCTGAAGCACAGGATCCATGTTCGGGTCAGGAGAAGTCACGAAAGTTCCAAGGAGCTAAAAGTGGTAATATTGTTATTATTATTTGTGTACTTATAAACTGTAGTAATCTTAAGTTTTCCTATTCGATCGAGAATGGTGACTACAAGATCCATACATTAGGATTTGTTATGGTATTGAGTGCTGATGAGATACTTGAGATAATTGTGATAGTGATGTCGTATGCTATTGGTAATGGTGATCGGGAGTACCAGTGAATGAATAGACAGAAATTAGAGTAATGATAACATTTTTGGTTAGATGGTGATGAGTTATGTTTATATTAAACAGAAAGATGATTACGCGACTTGGAGCAGAGGGCTCTGCCGTTGTTTTGGATAGCACAACACGAGGAGATTGGATTGTTGTCGAAGTCTCATAGGTTTCACTAGGGTATTTTCATGGTATCATTAGGCAGATCATTGATAAGTTTATATGCTGCTCAGATAGGTTGGTTTTCAGGTCTGAGGAGTCGATTGCAACTGCACAGACTGCTCATGGCAGTGTTGAGACAACTCGGAAATGGAGACCTTAGCTTGGAGATGCAGTTGGGAAAGAGGAAACAGACGTGGGGCTCGACTCTGCTGATAAGTGTCAATAAGTTTCATGATGGTGTGTCAAGAATTGGAGGTCAGGAGAACCACAACATCTGTGGTAAGACTCAAAGACCCTCGTGTCCATACGCCGCAAGTTTGGATGCAACATGTACGAACGGAAGGGACATGCTCGCAAGGATAGCTCAGTGGAGGTGGGGTTATGTCTTGGATACATTAGGGCCAAATGTGTGTGTTTTGGTGTAGGAGTGGCATAGGACTCGGGACCTGCAGTATGCAATAAATAGGGACAATGCCTCAAGACATAGTTGCATGTGTTCTTTGTGCTGTAAGTTGTTGTTATTATATCCTCGTTACTATGTATAGATGACTTCATATCTTTTATAGTGATACTACATTTAATAAGTTCCATGAGTAGGTCTATGTAGCATTGGAATTTGTTACTCAGATGCCTTAGTGACTGTTGAAGGTGAAACTACCACTCATTTATATCTCATGCTTCTGGTATCAGCAGATTCATGATTTGTTGAGTCTATTCCATTTCTTGCGGTTGAGGCCGTCGATGATAGGGTAGTGACAATACCTATGGTTATCAAGGGTTCACCTTAGATGCCTTTTTCTAGAGGTTACTGATCGATATATTTCAATAACGATGTAGGAATACATGTGATAAGGAGAATATAAGGATGGGCGCGTTGATGTGGGGATTTTTTTTCGTCACGAACAGGTGCATGTTCGAACTTAAGTGGGGTAGAACCATTGATTTAGGGTGATACCTTAGTCGAAGCACGACAACATGGGTGACGGTAGGGCTCGAAGTTAAATGTTGCATTACATTGTAGAGTACTTGGAGATTGTGAAGGAAGTGTACGGCGACAAAGAATAGAAGGTGGTCGAAGAGGATCGTATCATATTAGAGTTTTGTGGCGTGACTTGTGAAGATAAGTTGGGGATACCATCTGAACTTCGGAATGGGTTCCGTAATAGTTTTATGTTGGGTGTTTCAAGGTAGATTTTCGTAAGGAAGAAGTTCTACTTTCTTCCATACTATGGTTGATCACTTAGAATTTGAATTGTATGAATCGTTTAAGATAGATTGGGATTGGATCCATCTAAGGGCGTCAGTAGATGTCCGTTTGATTCCAAGTGGGGAAGAATTACTCACCATGATAAGAGTTCGAGGATTGCATAAACCTCAGAATGGTAGGGAAGACTTAAGTCAGTTGCTGTAGATTTTGAAATCCTTAGTCTCTCTATTTGTCGCGAAGGATAAAGAAAAAGCAGATAACCATCTGAGATGGATGATTCTGTTCAGGAATGGGGTATTGTTACAGTCTGTTATGTATTCAAGAATGTCATGGACTCGATCGTTATAGCGGGTTCCGCTTGTTTTGGGTAAGTGATTGTCAGGCGTTCTGATTCATCTGCATTGACTCACATTTTAGGTGTTTGGTTAAGCCCCGGTTTAGGATTAGGGGTGAGAGTCCCCTTCTATGTTCTTGTTTGATAAAGTCTTGGAGATTCGAGGCATGGTCTCATTGTCGGATAGTATTATCTAGCTTCCTAGGGTTTGATACTTTATTTTGTTCTTAGCTACTACTTTTATGGGATGATAACAAGGCCAACGAGTTTTCGTCATATAAAGAATGATAATAAAAAAATACAAGTCTGTGTGATGATAGTTACACACCTAAAGACCTACAATGGTTGTTTAAGAGCTTACAATTGGTAGGTATTGTATACGGGTTTAGATTAGTTAGCTTGATTGTTCGTAATTGATTGATGAGGATACCATGGTGTACGACTTGATACGAGGTACGAGACCTTGGGTGCGAAGTGGAACAATGTAAGAATATGAGTTAGGCGTATTGATGGAAGAATACTAGCCAGTAGGTAGGATATGCTTTGCTTATGTAGTTAAAAGTATTGATACGTCAGGAAGACAACTAGAGTGCTAGAGTTGTATGGATGTGTGTCAGAACCATTACCCCTAACAAAATGTTGGGGAGGTGTTGATCAAGATATTGTTTTATTTGGGAGTGGTATAGATTCCTTGTTAAAATATTACTCGATTTCATGTTTAAAGAAGTAAGAATGATCGTTAGCTTTAGAGGGTCGGTACTGGAAATTATAAAGCATAAATTTTAGTTTTATGGGCTTGCTTCTAGACATGGTTTAGGATTTCGATGGCGAGATAACTTACTATCCCCGTAAAGTAAATGTAGTTGTCAATGATCTTGGTTAGAGTCAGCTAGTGATCCACTTCACGAGTTATGTCTGTGAATGGCAGCATTTACTCCTCTGTTGGAGTTGTTGGAAAAGTATAGGAAGTGGCATTTTTTAAGGAGAATGCAAAATGCGAGAGAGTTTCAGGCAAGATTTCGACTATTGATCAGGCAAAATGAGGTTATTTGACGTGTTATGGTTAGTTTTGTGTTCATACAGTGGAGGTAACAAGCAGATATATATGCCATGGAGGGTAGCCATGCATAGGATTCCAATTTATATGCTCTCTAATAGGGGCATACAGTTCACGTTTCGGTTTTAGGAAATATTTCAGGAGTAAAATGGGTAGTCAATTGCAATTTAGCACAACTTCCAATCTTATATTGGCATGTTGTCATTCATTTTGTTGTGTGGCAAGAAGTGTAGGGCATTTATGTGTTGGGAGAGGTTTTTCATCAATTATTTGGAAACACGGATATCATGCTTAAGGCGAATGAGTGGAGCCATATGTCATGGAAGTGGATGGTAACCAAGTAGAGTCGACAGAAGGGCCACGTTGGCATGGGATGTTCAGATTTGGAATTTCGGGCGGAAGATTATAATATGTTGGTAGTTTTACCTCGGTAGGAGTTGATGAGATTCGTAAGAGAGGAACTTAGGATCTCGGTGCATAATTCCATACAAGATTATTGTTTGAGTGGAGAAGGTTGTGTATTGATTAGAACTAACAGTTGCGTTAAGGTGGATATAAAACCTTTGTTATGTGTCTCAACTTTGCAATTGGTATGGTGAATGAGACAACAGTGTCCTCACCTGAAGGATTACAGATTTCCATGCGGCTTAATTACGTTCAAAAGACGGTTTCTATCAAGGAGAGAGAAGCAAAGATTCCGCAGAACAAAGATGCCGAGTTAGTAAAAGTTCGGTAATAGTAGTAGTATCGAGAGGGATCCGAGTAGAACTCGGAGTCGATTACAAGGGTGTAGGTATAATATTTAGATTTATTCGCTAGCAGTGACGTCTATGAAGAATTCTGTTTTAAGCGGGGGAGGGTTGTAACATCCTGATTTTCGGTATATAATTTTTCATATGTCTTATTCAATTAATTTAGTTATTTTTGGATTTTAAATTAAAGGTCGTAAATTAATAAAAAGAATAAATATTTATAAATTGGTTGTAAAACATTAAATGTGTATAAAGTGAGGGTTAGGGGTTGAAAATGACAAGTTAGGAAACCTTGGATGTTAACGATTTTGTTAAAGGGGTTGTTTTGGTCGTTATGGCATAGTTGAGGGTAAATTTATGAAAAATTTGAAATTGAGTCTTATTTTGATGGGATTGTGGACTCATGATCGGCCTCTTCTTGCTAGCCCATTTGTCCAATATTTTAATGTAATACATCCTATACCTAGAAGCCCAAAAATCCAAATCGTGAAGTGTGTGTGTGTGATTTTGAGTTACGACCGAGGGAGCGGGAAAGAAAAGAGAACCGAGAACCAAGAATAAGAGGAAGAATGAGATGTAGAGGGCAGAAGGGATGAAGATAGGGCTGCGATCAAGTGAAGAGTTTAAGTTTTATTTCTAGGGTGTCATTGTTTCAAGGTAAATATTCATCACAATCTCCTTTCTCCCTTTTTTTTTTGGTAAAACCCACCACCACCACCCTTTGGGTGGTGGCAGCCACCTCCGGCCACCACTTCCATGATGGCAGCGGGTGGTGATGTTTCCAGCAAGGTTATTAGGTTCTTAGTATGGCTGAGGTGTTGAAATGTTGTAAGCTAAAAACCCTAAGTCCATAATTTATCTTATAACATTATACTTTCGTTTTGCATATAAAAGCATTGTGCTTTGAGTTGGATTTGAAGTGGCAATTGTCATTTTGACTCAAGACTATATGTATACTATTAAAGGACTTTCTTTTCTAGGTTATAACTCATTTTGGAGTAGGTCTAACGGGTTAAGAAGCTAAGGTTGCGTTTAGTTACGGAAAACAGTTTTCATTTTCTGTTTCTCGTTTTCCCTTTTCAGTTTTTTTTTCCGTTTTCGATTTTCATTGGAAAATTTAGAAAACAAGTTTAGTTAAAACTTATTCATTTCTCGTTTTCAGTTTTAGAAAATTGGAAAACGTGTTTAGATGTGTATTTTTCTATCGGATTTCATTTTTAGAAAACAGTAGCGGAGGTAGGGTGGGCGTGGGGACGATGGCGGTGGTGGGGGAATCAGCGGGGGAAGTGGTGGCAACGGGATAGCGGCGGCGATGGTGGTGGCGGTGGCAGCGGGGTGGCGGTAGTGGTGGTGATGACAAGCAGTGGTGGTGGCGGCGGCAATTGTGGTAGTGGTGGTGATGGCGGCGGTGGTGATGCTGGTGATGGGGTAGTGGTGGTGGTGATGGTGATGGTAGGTCGGTGATTGTGGTAGTGGTGTTGGGTGTGTGTGTGTGTGTATGTGTGGGTGTGGGGTGGGGGTGGGGTTGGATGTGAGTTTGTGGGTTTGTGTGTGTGTTTGTGGGGGTTGGTGTGTGTGTGTGTGTGTTTGTGGGGGTGTGGGTGGGTGTGTGTGTTTGTGGCGGTGTAGGTGTGTGTGTGTGTTTGTCGATGTGTGTGTTTGTAGGGGTGTAGGTGGGTGTGTGTATTTGTGGGGGTGTGTGTATGTGGGTGTGTGTGTCTGTGTTTGTGGGGTGTGGGTGTGGGTGGGGGTGGGTGTGTGTTTGTGGAGGTGGGAGTGGATGTGGGTGTGTGCGTGTGTGTATGTTTATGGGGGTTGGTGTGTGTGTGTTTGTGGGGGTGTGGGTGGGTGTCTGTGTGTGTGTTTGTGGGGGTTGGTGTGTGTGTGTGTGTGTGTTTGTGTGGGTGTGGGTAGGGGGTGTGTGTGTGACAGCTCGAAATTTCTATCTTGTATAGTCATTCAATTCAATCACAGACAGACTTGTTTCTGCTATCTTTTAGCATTGTTAAGAGTCTGTTTGAGTGTTCTAAGCCTAAGTACATTCAAGGAGTTGGTGTTAGGAAGTATCTGCTAGAGTTCACTGTGCAGCATTCAAGCCGGAAAACTCCAAGTCTTGGAGTTTACGGCCGTAAACTAGAGATTACGGCCGTAAACTCTTGGTTGGCCGTAAACTCCTCCCATATACATGATATTCCTTCATTTTTCACCACTTCTCACACTTCCAACTCAAGAAAATCGATTTTATCTCAACTATCATCAAGAGTTTTCATCCTGATCTTCAAATATGTAAGTGTTTCTCCCATTTGTTAGTTGATACCTTGCTTAATCTAGTGAAACCCTATGATTTCATCCATGATTTCATCTCTTTTGAGTAGATCTTCAAATCTTCATCACTTACACCAAGAACACCAAGAACACATACTAGTTCTTGGACCGTGAACACCCCCTTCAAGCTTCAAAACGTAAGTATCCTTCCATATACTAGTTATCCTATAGAAGCTCTTAACATACACCCTTGAAAACAACCATTTCCCAAGAACAATAAGAGTTTACGGCCATGAGCATCTCCCTTGGTCGTAAACCCTCATCAAGATCTTAATTGACCGTAAACTCCCATCGCCATGAACACCTTGGCCGTAAACCACCATGGCCGTAAACACCTTGTCCGAAAACACCAAGGCCGTGAACACTTGTGTGGCCGTAAACCCCTTTAGTACAATCACATGTGATTGTAACACTTCATTCCAAGTGTTTCCTAAGTCCTAAGGTGTTTTCCTTATATGATTAGTTGTATAAACACTAATTATATACATATATGTGTGTCATTATATGCTTATTAGGATCCGTTGTGCTCGAGTCTTCACTTGACATTAAGCATCCTACAACCGATCTTTCATTCGTATCACTCACTGTAGGTGAGTTCATACCCTTTAACTTACCTTTTAAATGATTTAAAATGCTTTTATGGGGGGGAATACAAGTAGAAACATTATAGTTATTATATCAATCACATGTGATTAATAACTACCAAACAGACAAATTTCTTATACTTCAAACTGTGTTTTCAAACAAATTGCTTCAAATAGTTTTACAAACTCTTTTATATGCAAAACTCTTTATCAAACTCTTTTAGACTTATATTTTTTCAAATCATGTCTATATAGATATAGTTATATAATTAGGATTTAAAGGACTTAGGACCGATGACTCGCCTTATTTCCTGTTCCTTGTTTTGTTGTGGACTTAGGGTATCAGTTGTTTGTCCGAAGGTCGTTTGAATCTTAGTTATATATCATGTGTATGTGTATAGATATAAAAGTTCTTCTTTCAGTTCAATACCTTTGGATAGCAAAGGTGTACAAACATGTTCATTCATACAAACAACATTGCTAGTAAACTATAATAGGTATAGTTTAGGAAGTCACTAATACTACTACTAGAAAAATGAAACACACAAGGGTCGGTTCATACACGAGTCAGTTCAAACATACTATAACGAGAAACAGTACATACTATAACGAGAAACAAACACTCACTATAAAGAGAATCAGATAGAACATACTACACACTAGTCAGAGAGTTACATTACACTAGAACATACTATACAGATACAAGAATACTATAACATTAATGTGAGCCACTACTTCATGGCGCGGCAAGATACTGTTGTGTCACGTTTTGTATCCAGAGTCTCCTGGAGGGAGAGCGTGAATTTGTGTATAGATCTATACGGGACTGACCATCCTACACCTTGCTGCTAGCTACAGTGGGACCTGCAGGTCTACGGGTGACGAATGTCATATCATTTCGACGTCTCGAACTTCGTGTTATACTAGTCAATCAAGTATGGTTACAATCTTATCACATTTTACCTTAATTAAACAAACATGTTTAAGGTAGTTAGTATATTGGTAGTTACATAGATAAAACTACAGTACATCTTTATTTTCCCATTTCATTCACATTGTAATCTTCTCACATAAACGGTAATGAAAACTATATTTAGGTAATGATAGTCATACTTTGGGAAAACACTCGCTTTTACAAAAGAACAAACATAAAGAACAGTTGAGTCTTGGTAGAAGACTACTTTAGTAGAAAATATAGGATTTTCTAGGAAGTTTACAAACATTTACATCAAACTCTTACAAACTTTTACATCAAACTTTTACATCAAACATTTACAAGCACTTTCTTCAAACTTATACAAACAATGACACTAAAATACTGATGAACTCTCCAGCTTTAATGCTGATCTACGCTTTCAAAATAAGTTGTATTCTCAGGTCACCAGTAGACAGGTACCGATGACCAGGTTTTGAGAAGATGGAGCACATTCAAGACTCATCTCTTATTTTGATTCATATTTTTGGTGTCTTATAAACTATACAGAACACAGTTGTATTAAATTATACTATTAATGCAATGGATGATGTTGTTGCTTGTTTTACTATTATGCATTGTTGTGATACTGTACATGATGTTCTCCGCCCCCGAACGTTTCCGCCGTTCCGATTTGGGGGTGTGACAGATTGGTATCAGAGCATTGTTTATAGTGAATTGAGTATATCAACCCATAAAAGATATACAACTATAAACACAACGGGATTAAAATACTCTGACCAAGAGTTTATACTTTTAAATAATAAAATATTTAACAAAAGTATACATACCTACATTCATACTAAAATCAGTGTCACTAGGACAGAACAAAAGTATTACGATTGTTGGACAACACAATTAGGTTTGGGGACATATAATCAGATCTGGGAGTGATATAGCCTGATCAACTATATCTTTTCGAGAAGTGATTAGCATGTGCCTAGGAATATTTGTGGTGTAGCAGCAAGTCTAAAAACTTACCAACACTACTACAAAGAAAACATTAGAACAGAACATAAACTTAAAATACTATAGGAGTATTTCATGTTACTAAAATTTACTTATGTGCAAACTGAAAAGGTCTTTATTAGTATGTCAATATTTTCTGAGTGGATACGCTAAGGTTATATGTGACTAGGGTGTTATAGACTTAGAATCTGTGATCTTTGCTTTACTTCCTGTTCCTTGTTTGGTTGTGGACTTAGAGTTAGGGTCACCTATTCGAATGTCTATCCTGTTTTGGTTACATATGACTAGTGTGCACTACGCAAATGTTGGAGTAACTGGTAAGGATCATCTTATAATTATCTTAATTAGTACGTCTATTAATTATTTCTTTTACCCCCTTTCTCGCGTAGATAACATGGCTGGATTCCATCCCCACGGCGACCCATACTTCCCCAACCACGGCAATGATGGATGGCTCGACGATGAGCGAGAAGAGAATCATGTGATTCCGTTGGACGATGACTTCGCAGAGAACTTCCCGGAGGATTCTGACTCCGAGCCAGAAGTCAATGATCAACCCCTGGTAGCTCCAATCCCAAATCCTAACCCTCATCCGGCTTTTCAAGTCCTGACACCTCTGTGGGTGGAAAGTTTGGAGACATGGAGTCAAGAACAGGGTCAACCCATGCCATACAACGGAGACGGAAGCTTCTACAACTTGAGCGAGGGAGGCTCAGCGGACAGAGTCCTGCCTATTATGGTCCGCAGGGTTGCTCGTAACGAAATACAGGGTAGGACAGCCCTCAACCGAATCGCGGAAGTTGAAGCCAATGCGGGGGTCAATACTATCCGCATTCGTCGTCTGGAAGATGCTTGCGAGAGGACTGCGAGAGACCATGAGTCTCTACTGCAAGAGCTAGCTGTGACTCGAGCCGAAGTCATAGAACATCGCATGCGCCATCGAGTGTATAAGCGACACCTTCTTGACATGGAGCGTCAGCTGGCTGACTTAAGGGTTTGGCCAAGGGGTTCCCGTCGCCAGTAGGGAATGCTCTGCTCGAATTTCCTTTTATCTAAGGATTAGCCTTCTTATCTATGCTGTAAGTAGCACTTTTCCCTGTAATTTCCTGTTTATTTTAAGACCTTGAACTTTCAGTCGATTAGGTCTTAATTCTGTCAAAATTTTCCTATCCTGGTTTGATGTAAGACCTACTTCTAGGTCATTTTCCCGAACTAGTTACATCTGTAATACCAATATTATGACAGATATCTAATCTCATGGGAAATTATTATCCAAATGCTTTCACCTTTCTAGTACTAGATCTCTATTCAATCATACTTTCATCTTAGTTATTGGGCTATGGAGAGTTAGTCCATGAGTCACTCTCATCATTCTCTCTATTGAATACTTACCAATATCTTCATCTTGTGATTTTATAGCTACAAGATGCCTCCGCGTAGATCGAAAAGACGCGCTACTCCAATAACTCCGAATCAAACTCCACCTCCTCCTCCTCAATACAACCCATCAGCTATCCAAGCTGCTGTGAATGCGGCTGTTACGGCAGCCCTAGCACAATTCAACACTACCGGTACTAGCGGGAATGGAACGAATGTGCATTCCACACTAATTGAAGTTCTAGTGCGCTCTAGGGAGTGCTCGTATAAGGACTTCACCAGCTGCAAACCCAGGGCCTTCAATGGAACTGGTGGAATCATTTCCCTCTCGCAATGGTTCGAGAAAACAGAGTCGATCTTCGAGATCTGCTCCTGTCCGGAAGGGAGCAAAGTAAAATTTGTCGCCTGCACCTTCGCGGACCGAGCCCTGACATGGTGGAATAGCCATGTCAAGTCACTATCTCTTATAGTGGCAAATGCTATGGGCTGGGAAGCTCTAAAGGAGCTTATGGTCGAGGAATACTGCCCGAGGGGCGAAGTTCAAAAGTTGGAGTAGGAACTCTGGAGCCTAACCATGAAGGGATCTGACATAGTCTCCTACACTACCAGATTCAGCGATCTGCTAGCGCTATGTCCGGGAATGGTCCCTTCTGAAGCAAAGAAGGTAGAGAGGTACATCTGGGGGTTGATGCCTCCATTTCAGGGGAATGTCCTAGCTTCCAACCCCACTACCTTCGATAGTGCCAAGCGATTGGCACAACGGCTCATTGACCATGGGGTCCGTACCCCGTCAACAACAACAACCCTAGCCATCTCAGAACCCTCCAAAGCCGCTGACAACAAGCGGAAGTTCTGGGATGACAAAAAGAAGAACGTTGCACAGAAAGCTACCAAAAAGCAGCATGTCGTAGCTGTTCATGCTGCAATAGTACTTACTGCTGCTGCGCCGGTAAAGCAGTACGCAGGAAGCTTGCCGAAGTGCAACAAATGCAACTTCCACCACAACAGACCCTGCCGGGAAATGCAGTGCTCTAACTACAACAGGAAGGGGCACACTGCCCGTTTCTACAAAGCTCCGGCAAGGCCAATCACCCAAGTCCCCGACGCTGGTGTGGGCCAGGCTTGCTACGGTTCTGGCGAGGTGGGCCACTACAAGAGGAACTACCCGAAGGCAGGGAATGCCGGAGGAGTGGGAAGAGTTTTGGCTATAGGCCACGAGCAAGCAGTTGCCGACCCCACAGTGGCCACTGGTACGTTTCTCCTCGATAACTCATATGCATGCATACTGTTTGATAGTGGAGCGGAGAGGAGTTTTGTGAACCAGAAATTTGCTCACTTGATTAAACAAAAATCACATGCACTTAAAGAATCGTTCACTGTAGAAATGGCTAACAGGAAAACAGAGAGTACTAGCTGCATATACATAGGATGTACACTAGCACTAGATAGCCATTCATTTCCAATCGACCTAATGTCGGTCTCAATTAAAAGTCTCGACGTCATAATCACCATGGATTGGTTGAGTTCTCATCGTGCCGACATCATGTGTTACGAAAAGGTTGTTCGCCTTAATCTACCGTCTAGCGAAACCCTAGTAATCTACGGCGACAAACCCGGCACGAACCTTCGTATCATCTTGAGCATTTAAGCCCAGAAGTTCCTACGAAAGGAATGTCGGGCATTCCTTGCTCAGGTTGTCGATATGATCCAAGAGACAAAGGACATAAAGAACATCCAAGTGGTACGCGACTTTCTCAAAATCTTTCCAGAAGAACTCCCAGGATTACCTCCGCAACATCAAGTCGAGTTCAGAATCGACTTAGTTCCAGGGGCTACTCCAATAGCCAAATCACCCTATCGTCTAGCACCAGCTGAGATGCAGGAGCTATCCAGGCTACTTAACGAATTTCTCAGCAAGGGCTTCATTAGACCAAGTTTCTCACCATGGGGAGCACCGGTCTTGTTCGTCAAGAAGAAATACGGATCGTTCCGTATGTGCATCGACTATAGAGAACTTAACAAACTGACCGTCAAAAATCGTTACCCTCTGCCTCGCATAGACGATTTGTTCGACCAAGTACAAGGGCCGAATTTCTTTTCAACGATTGACCTGAGATCTGGGTATCACCAGTTACGAATGCTAGGGGAGGATGTTCCGAAGACAGCCTTCCGAACTTGTTATGGACACTACGAGTTTGTGGTGATGCCGTTCGGATTGACCATTGCACTCACAGTATTCATGGACTTAATGAATAGGGTGTATCGTCCTTACTTGGATCAGTTCTTCATTGTCTTCATTGATGACATACTTATCTACTCTCGTAGTAAGGAGGAGCATAGTGAACATCTACGGCAAGTCTTGGAAACACTGCGATCAGAGAAGCTCTATGCGAAGTTCTCGAAATGCGAATTTTGGATCCGAAGAGTCGAATTCTTGGGGCACGTGGTTAGCGAAGAGGGAATACACGTGGACCCTTCCAAAATCAAATCCACTGAGAACTGGTCGACACCGAAGACGCCTACAGAAATTCGTCAATTTCTAGGCCTCGCTGGATACTATCGCATGTTCATTCAGAACTTCTCTTGGATTGCGAAACCGCTTACAACATTGACCCAAAAGGGCATGGCCTTTGACTGGGAAGAGAAGCAAGAGAAAGCATTCCAAACGTTGAAGTGAGCCTTATGCACCGCACCGATACTATGCCTCCCAGAAGGGATAGAAGACTTTGTGGTTTATTAGGATGCATCCAACCAGGGGCTCGGCTGTGTTCTGATGCAATGAGGTAAGGTCATCGCCTATGCCTCAAGACAGTTGAAGACACATGAGGCCAACTACACCACACATGATCTTGAGTTAGGAGCAGTAGTGTTTGCTCTGAAGATCTAGAGACACTACCTGTACGGTACGAAAAGCACTATCTTTACAGACCACAAAAGCCTACAACACATATTCGACCAGAAGGAGCTCAATATGAGATAACGATCGTGGAAATGATGTGTTGTGTGTGGATTCTTCCAATAGTATGGATAAAGCATGCTTGTGGCATTGTCGTCTTGGACATGTCAACAAGAAACGCATAGCCCAACTCCAAAAGGATGGAGTGTTGGAGTCATTCGACCTTAGGGAAGATGACGTGTGCGAGTCTTGTTTACTTGGAAAGATGACCAAGTCACCCTTCACTGGCACTTGTGCGAGGGGTGAGGGTTTATTGGATCTCATACATACAGATGTATGTGGACCCTTTAGATCCACCACAAGGGATGCGAATCGCTTCTATGTGACTTTCACAGACGATTATAGCAGATATGGGTATATCTACTTAATCAAGCACAAGTCAGAAACCTTTGAAAAGTTCAAAGTGTTTAAACAAGAAGTGGAGAATCAGCTGGGCATGAAAATCAAGATGCTTCGATCTGATCGAGGTGGAGAGTACCTAAGTCTTGAATTCCACGACTACCTCAAGGAATGCAGAATAGTTTCGCAATTGACGCCACCCAGGACACCGCAGTTGAATGGTGTAGCTGAGAGGCGTAATCGAACCTTGCTAGACATGGTTCGTTCCATGATGAGTCGTGCTTCACTACCTATCTCATTCTGGGGGTATGCCTTAGAGACTGCCGCACATATCCTTCACTTAGTCCCTACAAAGAAGGTTGCCAAAACACCTCACAAAATGTGGACAGGGAAGGCTCCCTCGTTGGCACATATCAAGGTTTGGGGTTGCGAGGTTTTCGTAAGACGAGAGACTCACGACAAGCTCGAACCTCGTAGTGAGCGATGTATTTTCATCGGCTACCCACATAAATCCTTTGGATACCCCTTCTACAGACCGAGTGACAATGTTGTCTTCGTTGCGAGGAGAGGGATTTTCCGAGAGCGAGAACTCATAAGCCAAGGAGACAGTGGGAGGAAAATCGATCTTGAAGAGCTTCAAGAGTCGAGCGATGAAGGAACCACTAACACTGGCGCTCAACCCGAGGAGGAAACTCCGGTTGAACCGATTGACGAGTCCTTACCTCTTAGACGTTCCGAAAGGGTTAGTGTTCCACCCCAGTTTTATGGTTTTCATATTACTACAGAAGGGGATACGTTCATTAGTGATAGTACACTAGTGAATCTGGACCAACCTAACAGCTATAAGGAAGCCATGGCAGGCCCGGAGTCTGCGAAATGGAAAGAGGCTATGGACAGCGAGATTCAGTCCATGTATGACAACCAAGTTTGGAATTTGGTTGACAATGTACCAGGTCGTAAGACGGTCGGGTGCAAGTGGATCTTCAAGAAGAAGACTGACGTGGATGGAAATGTGCACACTTATAAGGCGCGATTGGTTGCGAAGGGTTTCACTCAAACTCCTGGAGTTGACTACGATGAAACCTTCTCACCAGTTGCGAAGATAAAGTCTATCAGGGTGATGCTGGCCATTGCTACATTTCATGACTATGAAATATGGCAGATGGATGTCAAAACCGCTTTCCTTAATGGGAAGTTGGATGAGGATGTTTACATGGCTCAGCCAGAGGGTTTTGTCAATGCGAAGCATCCCAATAGAGTGTGTAAGCTTGAGAAGTCCATTTATGGACTTAAGCAAGCGTCTCGCAGATGGAATCTTTGTTTTGACGAGAAGGTCAAAGAGTTTGGTTTTCTGCGAAGCGAAGATGAATCATGTGTATATGTCAAAGCCAGTGGGAGTGTAGTAAGCTTCCTCGTTTTGTATGTCGACGACATACTACTCGTAGGAAACGACATCCCGACACTGCAGGAGGTTAAGTCCTGGCTCGGGAAGTGCTTCGCTATGAAGGACCTCAGAGAGGCTTCCTATATTTTGGGAATAAGGATAGTGAGAAACAGAAGTAAGAGACTAATAGGACTTAGTCAGAATACTTACTTGGACAAGGAACTAAAACGTTTTAGTATGGAGAATTCAAAGAAAGAGGAGTTACCAATCCAAAGTAATGCCAAGTTGAGTAAGACTCAAAGTCCGAGTACTGAAGTCGAGATAGCAGAGATGAGCCGAGTACCTTACGCTTCCGCAGTTGGCTCGATCATGTATGCTATGACTTGTACTCGCCCTGATGTGGCCTTCGCCTTAAGCATGGTCAGCAGATATCAAGGGAACCCTGGCAGAGCGCATTGGATCGCAGTCAAGAATATTCTTAAGTACCTTCTGAGGACCAAGGAATGGTTTCTAGTCTTCTGTGGGAGTGATGACTTAAAGGTGCGAGGGTACAGTGACGCCAGTTTTCAGACCGACAGGGAAAACTACCGTTCACAGTCGGGCTGGGTCTTTACCTTTAATGGAGGAGTAGTGACCTGGAAAAGTTCCAAGCAAGAGACCGTAGCTGATCAACGTGCGAATCAGAGTACATTTGCAGCGAGCGAAGCGTCAAAGGAGGCAATGTGGTTGAAGAAATTTCATTGGAGACCTTGGAGTTGTTCCAGCCATAAAGGAGCCCATGGAGATTTTCTGTGATAATGAAGGAGCGGTTGCCTTGACCAAGGAACCAAGAGATCATGGTAGATCTCGACATATCGACAGAAAATATCACTTTATTCGACATCGGGTGGAAGAAGGACTCCTCGTAGTTAAGAGGGTATCGTCGGAGGATAACCCAGCAGATCCCCTTACGAAGGGACTGAGTAGGGTTAAGCACTTGCAGCACGCTAGGAGCATCGGGCTGAAGGACGATATTAGTTTAGATTAGATGGTTTGGAATAGATAAATTATAATTAACATTCGATGATTAAATAAAGGGAAATTGTCAGAAAAGTCCCAATATTTTCAGGAAAGTTACACTTTAGTCCCAATATTTTTTTTTAACATAAAAGTCCCGATTATTTGTAAAAACACGATAATATGTTATTTCATGTTAAAAGAAAAAAAAGGACTTTTTTGTAAACTTGAGCCAAAATGAAATAATCGGGACTTTTATGTTCAAAAAAAAATCTTGGGACTAAAGTGTAACTTTTCTGAAAATATTGGGACTTTTCTGACAATTTCCCTTAAATAAAACAGTATTATTTATTAGTAATGTTATTGTCTTATGTTAATCATTTACCTATTGTTTCATTTTGCATGTTTTGACTTCCTGAATAATTGAATTATTTGATAATAATCGAATTATTCGAACGGTCCACAGTCGTTCATATGTTGGAAGTAGATATGAATGAAGACTTTCATGAATTGGTGTGTAGAATGTCTAAAATGTATTAGACATAGCAAAGGTTTTCTACAACGTTCATGAGTGCTTATGAACTTGATTTGAGCATTGGAATAAACCCACACTTGCTGGAATCACTTCATGGAATTTATCACGAGTGATCGCAAGATGATAATATCATATGGTTTATTGTTTGCTAATTGGTTGTGCATTGATAATGCGTAAACGCATCGGTAACTTGATGTTATAAAACACATTGTTGTGTATGATTTTATTAGTGGATAGTAAATGCATATAAGTCGAAGTTTATCTGTTCCTTTTATCCTAAGAGGGTAAAAGCGATATCAGGGCCCCTCGATGATTTGATTTGACTTATGTACCGGGCCCGGTCAGGACTAAATTGATGTGCTCAATTAAGTTCTATGTAAAATGAATCTGAGATCGAGAAACTAACTAATGGACAATAAGTATGACTATGTTCCATGTGATTGTCCACATGATATCTAGAACAGAGGATCATACGATCCCTTATCTAAAGGACAGGTTACTGATAAGATCAGAGTTTGACAACGTCTTTGAGAGCTACATTTGCTAATCGGATTAGGCTTTCATTTGTAGTTACTAGACTTATCCAAGTGGGAGACTGTTGGATTAGTGTCTAAGCCCGTAACTATATTTGGTAAGTAATTGACCCGGTTGTGCATGGTTCTTTTGGGTTGCCTTCACCATAGCAACTTGACAGGGTGATTTATGAAGAGAGAGAAGATATTATGATTTATTAATATATTATGAGAATAATATATTAAAGGAATAATCATATTATTTAATTAATATTAGTCATAGATTAATTGAGAATTAATTTAGTGACTAAAAGAGATTAATTGAATAAAGGGGCTTAAACTGTCAAATGTGTGACAGTTGTATTTTGGGCTAGGAAACCCTCATGGATAAGGGGTGGATGAAATTATGGGAAGGATCCCATCAAGATTTCGTCCAAGGCCTTACTCCAGAAGGTTCCATGGGCTGCTTGGTGATTAAGTTGTCCATTAGGGTTTTAGCTGAAACCCTAGAAGCTCACAAGTATAAATAGACCCCTTGGGTTGTAGAAATCGGCTACACTTGCTTCCTTTGAACCCTAGGGCCGATTTTTACCTCTCTCTCCTCTCTCCAAATCATCATCTTGCTAATTGGTGTTTGTAAGCCATTAGAGGAGTGACAATTGTGACTCTAAGCTCCAAGACAAGAAGAATCAAGCAAGCTACAAGAGGTAATCATCTAGATCTGAGTTTCTTATGTAAAATTCGAATTGTATACACTAGATCTAGGGTTTGCCAGACTTGGATAAATTGCATGTTCAATTAGAGAAACCTAGATCCAAGCATTAGGGTTTGTATGTGCACATAGGAAAGTTCTTATGGCTCAAACCCATCACTTATATCTCATGGATCGGATCTGGACACCGAAACACGGTGGTCTCAAAGATTTGGTCATGACCGAAGCGCACAACACTCGGTATTCCGTCCACCCAGGTTCAGATAAGATGTATCTGGATCATAAAAAGTTATGCTGGTGGCCTAACAAGAAAGCAGAGATTGCTACCTTCGTGAGTAAATGCCTTACTTGCGCCAAGGTTAAGGTCGAATACCAGAAACCATTAGGTTTACTCCAGCAACCAGAGATACCTGAATGGAAGTGGGAGCGGATCACGATGGACTTCATAACCAAGTTGACCATGACTACGGGTGGTCTCGATACCATATGGGTGATCGTAGACAGGTTAACAAAGTCCGCACACTTCCTGCCTATCAAAGAGACTGACAAGATGGAGAAACTAACAAGAACATACATTAGGGAGATCGTACGACTGCATGGTGTTCCCATATCCATTATCTCTGATAGAGATAGTAGATTCACTTCGAGGTTCTGGCAGTCGCTACAAAGTTCCCTAGGAACTAGGCTAGACATGAGTACAGCCTACCATCCGCAAACCGACAAACAAAGTGAGAGTATTATTCAAACTTTGGAAGATATGATGCGAGCCTGCGTGATAGACTTTGGGAAGGCATGGGATACTCATTTACCCCTTGTCGAGTTTTCCTACAACAATAGTTATCACATGAGCATAAAGGCTGCTCCATTTGAAGCCCTCTATGGCCGTAAGTGCAGATCCCCTCTGTGCTGGGCTGAGGTGGGCGACACTCAGTTAGCTAAAGGACGAGTTCCTAACAGCACTCTCACAAGTCCAGAGATCATTCGGGAAACGACAGAGAAGATCGTTCAGATTCGTGAACGATTGAAAGCCTCTAGAGACCGACAGAAAAGCTACGCAGACAAGAGAAGGAAACCGTTGGAATTCCAGGTGGGCGACCATGTTCTATTGAAGGTCTCATCCTGGAAGGGCTTAATAAGCGTCGGAAAGCATGGAAAGCTAAATCCAAGATACGTAGGGTCTTTCGATATTCTCGCTAGAATCGGCCCTGTACCTTACAAACTCAAACTACCTCGCGAACTCAGTAACGTACATTCTACTTTCCACGTCTCGAACTTGAAAAAGTGTCTGTCCGACGAGACTCTTGTAATCCCACTCGACGAGATCGAGATCAATGAGAGCCTCAACTTCATGGAAGAACCAGTAGAGATCATGGACCGAGAGGTCAAGGAAACGAAGCAAAGCCGTATCCCGATAGTGAAGGGTCGCTGGAATGCCATGCGAGGACCTGAATTCACTTGGGAGCGTGAGGATCAAATAAAACTGAAATATCCTCATCTTTTTACTTAGTTATTTGTAATTTCTTAATTGATTAAACTCTAATTTCGGGACGAAATTCTCTCTAACAGAGGGATGATGTGACAGCCCGAAATTTCTATCTTGTACAGTCATTCAATTCAATCACAGTCAGACTTGTTTCTGCTATCTTTTAACATTGTTAAGAGTCTGTTTGAGTGTTCTAAGCCTAAGTACATTCAAGGAGTTTGTGTTAGGAAGTATCTGCTAGAGTTCACTGTTCAGCATTCAAGCCGGAAAACTCCAAGTCTTAGAGTTTACAGCCGTAAACTAGAGATTACGGCCATAAACTCTTGGTTGGCCGTAAACTCCTCCCATATACATGATATTCCTTCATTTTTCACCACTTCTCACACTTCCAACTCAAGAAAATCGATTTTCTCTCAACTATCATCAAGAGTTTTCATCTTGATCTTCAAATATGTAAGTGTTTCTCCCATTTGTTAGTTGATACCTTGCTTAATCTAGTGAAACCCTATGATTTCATCCATGATTTCATCTCTTTTGAGTAGATCTTCAAATCTTCATCACTTACACCAAGAACACATACTAGTTCTTGGACCGTGAACACCCCCTTCAAGCTTCAAAATGTAAGTATCCTTCCATATACTAGTTATCCTATAGAAGCTCTTAAAATACACCCTTGAAAACAACCATTTCCCAAGAACAATAAGAGTTTACGGCCATGAGCATCTCCCTTGGCCGTAAACCCTCCTCAAGATCTTAATTGACCGTAAACTCCCATGGCCATGAACACCTTGGCCGTAAACCACCATGGCCGTAAACACCGTGGCCGTAAACACCTTGGCCGAAAACACCAAGGCCGTGAACACTTGTGTGGTCGTAAACCCCTTTAGTACAATCACATGTGATTGTAACACTTCATTCCAAGTGTTTCCTAAGTCCTAAGGTGTTTTCCTTATATGATTAGTTGTATAAACACTAATTATATACATATATGTGTGTCATTATATGCTTATTAGGATCCGTTGTGCTTGAGTCTTCACTTGACACTAAGCATCCTACAACCGATCTTTCATTCGTATCACTCACTGCAGGTGAGTTCATACCCCTTAACTTACCTTTTAAATGATTTAAAATGCTTTTATGGGGGAGGGGGGAATACAAGTAGAAACATTATAGTTATTATATCAATCACATGTGATTAATAACTACCAAACAGACAGATTTCTTATACTTCAAAGTGTGTTTTCAAACAAATTGCTTCAAATAGTTTTACAAACTCTTTTATATGCAAAACTCTTTCTCAAACTCTTTTAGACTTATATTTTGTCAAATCATGTCTATATAGATATAGTTATATAAGTAGGATTGAAAGGACTTAGGACTGATGACTCGCCTTATTTCATGTTCCCTGTTTGGTTGTGGACTTAGGGTATCAGTTGTTTGTCCGAAGGTCGTTTGAATCTTAGTTATATATCATGTGTATGTGTATAGATATAAAATTTCTTCTTTCAGTTCAATACCTTTGGGTAGCAAAGGTGTACAAACATGTTCATTCATAAAAACAACATTGCTAGTAAACTATAATAGGTATAGTTTAGGAAGTCACTAATACTACTACTAGAACAATGAAACACACAAGAGTCAGTTCATACATCAGTCAGTTCAAACATACTATAACGAGAAAAGGTACATACTATAACGAGAAACAGTACATACTATAACGAGAAACAAATAATCACTATAAAGAGAATCAGATAGAACATACCACACTAGTCAGAGAGAACATACACTACACTAGAACATACTATACAGATACAAGAATACTATAACATTAATGTGAGCCACTACTTCATGGCGCGACAAGATACTGTTGTGTCATGTTTTGTATCCAGAGTCTCCTGGAGGGAGAGCATGAATTTTGTATAGATCTATACGGGACTGACCATCCTACACCTTGCTGCTAGCTACAGTGGGACCTGCAGGTCTATGGGTGACGAATGTCATATCATTTTGAGGTCTCGAACGTCCAGTTATACTAGTCAATCAAGTATGGTTACAATCTTATCACATTTTACCTTAATTAAACAAACATGTTTAAGGTAGTTAGTACATTGGTAGTTACATAGATAAAACTACAGTACATCTTTATTTTCCCATTTCATTCACATTGTGATCTTCTCACATAAACGGTAATGAAAACTATATTTTGGTAATGATAGTCATACTTTGGGAAAACAATCGCTTTTACAAAAGAACAAACCTAAAGAACAGTTGAGTCTTGGTAGAAGACTACTTTAGTAGAAAATATAGGATTTTCTAGGAAGTTTACAAACATTTACATCAAACTCTTACAAACTTTTACATCAAACATTTACAAGCACTTTCTTCAAACTTATACAAACAATGACACTAAAATACTTATGAACTCACCAACTTTAATGCTGATCTACACTTTCAAAATAACTTGTATTCTCAGGTCACCAGTAGACAGGTACCGATGACCAGGTTTTGAGAAGATGGAGCACATTCAAGACTCGTCTCTTATTTTGATTCATATTTTTGGTGTCTTATAAACTATATAGAACACACTTGTATTAAATTATACTATTAATTCAACGGATGATGGTGTTGCTTGTTTTACTATTATGCATTGTTGTGATACTGTACGTGACGTCCTCCGCCCCCGAACGTTTCCGTCGTTCCGATTTGGGGGTCTGACAGTGTGTGTGTGTGTGTGTGTTTGTGGGGGGTGGTGTGTGTGCGTGTGTTTGTGTGTGTGTGTGTGAGGGTGGGGTGGGCTTGGGAGTGAGTGTAGGTAGGTAGGGGTGTGGTGGGTTGGGGGCGTTAAGGTGACGGTAGGTAGATGTGGATGGGGTGGGAGTGGGTGTTTATATTTTAGAAAAATTTTGGAATTAGAAAAATGTGGAAAACAATGATTATCGGTTTTCCAAAAATTTCCAACTTCTTTGTAATTTTAGAAAACGGAAAATTTTCATTTTCCGTGAAAAAATTAGAAAAATAGACGAACTAAACGCGTTTTCAAAATTCTCATTTTTCTTGGAAAATTTTTCCGGAAAACGGTCCATTTTTCCGCAACTAAACGCACCCTTATTAACCCTAAAATGCCAAGCTGTGAATTTCTGGAAATGCCCTAATCTGTCCAGAACTTTGAGAGGTCATAGCTCGATCATGAGAAAACCTTTTTAGTCGAAACCAAATCCCAGAGTTTCGTTTTTTAGTCCTCTACATTTCATTAGTTTTGAAAGAAGGCCAAAAATGTCTCTAACTAGGGTGAAATCGACCATTTACCCAGACTGGTCCATAATGAACTCTTTTGCGAGGCAGTTTTGTAAAAATCGCCAAAAAATATAGAAAAATCGTAAAGATGTGTGAAAATACTACTTTTAAAGCTAAGGACCTGAAATTTATTCATATAAAACAGTTTTGAAAAATAAGGTGTTTAAGATGGTTAACATAGGTCTCGAACATACCATAACTTCTATGTATAAATATGAAAAAAAATAACCCATTAGTCATTGTACTTTTGAGATATCAAAGGACCATAACTTAACCTTTTTTTGGTCATTATTAGGAAATTGAAGGTTGACCTGGTGTGAAGGGTGTTTGGATTATTTGAAGGGTGCTTGACTACTCGAGGTGAGTTCCTCACTTCATAACCTTAGGGTATTATATGCCTACTGTTAGGTCGGGTGTGACTAGGAACTATATGATTGATAATTAAAGTAATACTTGTTGCATGAGCTATGTTTGATGTTCTTATTTGTTATGTGGAATGTATATGCATGATATGTTTGGGCTCGACGGCTGAATACCGAGCCGACTAACCGAAGGCCATTGTGCCAAGTCAGGGGGACCGAAGGCGGAAACGCCAAGTTCGTGGACTCGACGGCTGAATACCGAGTCGACTAATCGAAGCCCATTCTGCCAAGTCAAGGGTACCGAAGGTGGAAATTCCAAGTCCGTGGATACGACGGCTGAATACCGAGTCCTTGTTTGGGTGTTGTTTAGGATGTGTTCCTAAATAGGCACGAGTTACATGATCTTGTTGTTTATACTATATGAATGTTTGTATACTTGATGATGACATGATAAGTAGGAGTAGGGTGTAATGCTTCTATTGTTATGCTGAGTTGGAATTCACTAAGCTTCGTGTTTACCCTTTCCATTATAAAATGATTATTACAGTTACATCAGGTATGAATAAGGGTAAGGCCAAGCTTGACTGTACACGGGCGTGATTCGAAGGTTGGCTCCTTGTCACAAACACTTGATATGAGATCTTTCTCACTAGTATTTCCATTGTTGATTTTGAATTTCAAATGGATTGGTATTGTTGAAAGTATGATTTGAAATAATAATTGAATACATGAAACTTAATGGTTTTGGTTAATTAATGGATTTAATGGTTTTTATTATAAATATAAATGTTTTCAAAAGTTTAAATTTATTGTAATTTTTGGGACGTTACAGTCAATCAATCATCTCAATACATCAAAGTCAAATAAGGTGAAAATCATGGATTGTAAGCGATGCGATCACCCCGAGCTCTTCCCTTTCAATCTGGAAGTACCTGAAACATAAACTGAAAACCTTAAGCACCAAGCGTAGTAAGTTCCCCAAAATACCTCATACCATACATATCAAAACATACAATGGGCCATGCCCCACAGCCATCAGGCCCCGCCCGGCATCGAGCCTCGCTCGAAACAGATCTGTATGTATCACGCGATGGGCCCGACCCAACACACCCTTCAGGCCCCACATGGGATCAGGCCCCGCCCGACATACATACATTACATACACACATGCAAGGTCACACAGACAACTAGCATACAGATAACCATAATCCATGGGTCGGCATTGGTGCCTTCGACCCGCTAGACACTGGGAGGAGACTCACCTCAAATTGTTGAAATATAAGATAAATGCTCGGGCTGCTAATCCGGGAAATATCCATACTAAAGATGATAAAATAACATCCTAATTAATAATTAGGGCATAAACATATCCAAGAGTAAAATCTTTAATCCCGACTCCTAGGGTAAAAGACCATTTTACTCTTCCCTTATTGGGCCAAATAACCGAGGCCCGAATACAATGGCCCTAAAGCCCAATAATGGCCCAAGTCCTAAATGACACCACAAAGTCCCATAGGGGCCCAAATACAAAAAGGGCCCAAAACCTATCAATGGCCCAAAGTCAGAAAACTAGTGGCCCAACAAGGCCCAAAAACCCAACATTGCGTCTCACGTCGTGACCAATCCTTCGTCACGTCGTGAGAGTCACTCGTTCCGATTCCAAAGACTCGCTCCTGACTCAGACAACTCAGCAAGGGACGGGTTTCCCCTGCTCATGTCGTGAGACCTCATGTCTTACGTCGTGAGAACGGTCTAAAGCCCAAACCAACGTTTCAATGTTCTTAATCTGTCCAACCTTAAATTTCAACTCTTACAGAAGCTTAAGGGGTCCCTAATGGTCCATAAAAATGCTTGCTTTATGGACATGCATGAACCATGCATGTCCCTACACCGTTTTAGGTTAAAAGTAGACATATGGCCTCAATTTCTCATGCAAGCCTCCAGTACTTCACCAACTTCCAGATCTTAATTATATAAGACTCAAAAGACCATTTGAATCCATAAAGTTGCTAACTTTGTGGATTTTCTTCACTCCCACTAGCTACAATTTAAAGAAATGGGACCAAAAGCCTAGATCTAGCCATGAAATGAGATCAAGTTTGAGTCTTGGTACTTAAAAAAGGGTCCAACAAGGAAAGAGCTGATAATAATGATGCTTCCTTGCAACTTCTACCACAATGATACTTCTTTCTCTTCTTTTCCTCTTCTTCAAGCAAGTAAAACACCAAAAATGATCAAGGATTTCAAGAGGGTCGAAATCAAGGTTTCCAGGAGACTTAGAGGGTGAAAGAGGTTGACGATGTGCAACCATAGCATCTCATTCCTTTAAATACCCAAAATATTAGGGTTTTGAGTAATCAGGTCATCCTCACGTCGTGAGACTTATGCCTCATGATGTGAGACTCGAAAAGATGCTGTCAATTGGTCAACTAATACTCACGACGTGACCATCATATCTCACGTCGTGACGCCCTTCAGAAGCTATAAATTTAAGGAATTATATACCTCAAGGATCTGGGCGTTACAAAACCACTCCATAAAATGTTCTTTTGGCTGTAATTTTTCATGCATACATTTACACACACAAGTGTTTCTCTCTCAATCTAGTTGAAAGAAGAACTTGCATGCAGTCACTCTCTTGAAGATCAAATTCGGGTTTGATTCTTCAAGCTCAAGAGATTGTGCATTTTACAAGAGTGGTTCTAGCAAGCAAGGTGCCATCAAACTTGTTGGTGGAATAAGTTTAGAGGGACTTTATTTTGGGTTCTCACCTTTTTTTTCTCATCGTTCAATCTCTTGACATGACCAAATAAAAACTGTAACATCCAGAAAATCAGAGTAAATTTAAATTTTACAAAAAACATCCCAATAACCATAAGTGTTTACAAAACAATTGTTTCAAAAGTGTTATTCAATATTCGAAGTGTCCCCATTATCCAAAACCATAAAACCAGAAGGATGTGCACGATCACGCCTTTGCTTCCCTAATCATCTGAAATACTTGAAAAATAAAACTGAAACTGTAAGCACGAAGCTTAGTAAGTTCCCCCAAAGTAACATCACACAAACAGATAACATATACAATCATGCATGCTGGTTCCATTCAGTCATCGGACTGGAATACCCTCGGGTCCACAACCATCTGGTTGGATTACCCTTGGCCCACAACCTTTTGGTTGGATTGCCAATATATGATGGGTCCATAACCTCTTGGTTGGATTACCCCCGGCCCACAACCTTTCGGTTGGAATGCCCCGGTCCACAACCTTTCGGATGGAATGCCCGGGTCTGTTGACTGACATCATAAAGCAGTACAGTCTCAAACCCACCATATCATGTCGACATATACATAACAAATAACGTATAACTAGCAACAGATAAACATATAACCAATCAGCAGACAAACAGACAGATCTACAGATCACTACCTCATAGAAGCATCCTATATACCAGGATACAGATCTAACAGATCACTACAACATAACGAAATCCTATATACTAGGATACATAATCTGGTGGGCCATCATTGGTGCCTTCGACCCACGAGTATAGTGAGGAAAACTCACCTCTCAGTCTGAAAATATATTTGATCACACCACAGCTCCACGTACCAACTCTACGGGTCATAAAATTCCATAAGATGCACAAAAAGATGATGAGAAGAGTTCCCTGCTGAATCCAAGCCCAAACGTCACCTTATTCTTCTTCTAATACCCAAAAAATGAACATGAAAGGCCTAGAAAGCAAATTGGAGGTTAGGGTTTGCTTGGAGGCTGAGAGAGTGTGATGGAGGTTGAGGGTGATCAACCCTAGCCATCACATTCCCTATAATAGGGCTCTTCTAATTCGGCGGCGGTAGAGTTTTTTTTATCATCCGAATCTGATATGGGTTAAGGAGGTGAAAAAATTGTATGGTTTGGATGGCAAGATTCTCCTTTGATTCCAAAGAGATCTTGGTCAAAAATTGGAGTGGAATTTCTTGGACGATAGCTAATCTCAACGATCGTAGGTTTGACTTCCATGACCTTTGTCGTATTTGGATAGGGGATGGGGCTTATACTTCTTTTTGGAATGATGTTTGGGTGGAAGATAATCTGATTGCTGTTTCTTTCAATAGAGTTTTTTCACTTGATATGTATCGTTCTCACACTGTTAGAGATCGTTTTTTGATTGGTTGGGATATGGACAAGTTGAGACATTTTCTGAGGGGCGGTTTAGAGCAATCGCAGTGGGTTGCTTTCTTGGCATTGGTGCATGGAGTAGAGCTTAAATCTATCTCGGATAGTTGGGATGGAGAATAGACATTTCTGACACTTTTTCGTTTTCTTCGGCTCGTCTGACTATTGATAATGGCTTTATCATCTATGGAAATGTGCTTACTAGATGGAATAATTGGGTCCCAATTAAACTCAATATTCTCATCTGGAGGGTGCATCATCATAGTATTCATACGAGAGAGAGAGAGAGAGAGAAAGAGAGAGACGGAGAGAGAGAGAGAGAGAAATTACTTTATAGAGGTATGATGGTGTCTTCGATCATGTGCCCAATTTGTTCTTCTTCTATGGGGACCATCGATCATCTTTTTACAGGTTGCAAGGAGTTGGTTGATATTTGAAGTCGTATGGCTTTTGGTGGGGTTTTCTCTTCCGGATCAGATTTCTGTGCAGTCTGTTATCTCTTGGCCCGAGGGTGATACGTTGAGGGGGGTCAACGAAAGGTGTTTGATGCTGTTATTTTTACTACGTTTTGGAGTATTTGGAATTTCCAAAACTCATCCATATTTGGAACGGCTATCCCAAAAAAGTCTTTTTTATTTGATGAAGTTGTAGAAAACGCTTTCTTTTGGATTTCAAATAGATGTAGTAAAGGTAAATTACGTTGGACTGAGTGGCTTCGAAACCCCACTTTAGCTTGTACTTTGATGTAATTTTTTTCTATCTTCTTGCTAGTTTAATATAATTCTGTCGTTCCAAAAAAAAGTACATATCTGAAATTTGTCACATCCATATCTATCCCAATATTTTTATTATTCATTTCCAAGGTTTTAAATAAAGTTAGGCGTGATTTGGCGGCAATGTCAAGTCTCAACTTTTACAAGTTGTGGTGAGTCACGTCGTTTGTAAGACGCGACTTAAGGCGGTATATATATATATATATATATATATATATATATATATATATATATATATATAGGATCAAGTAGGAAGTTATCGTCAAAATCTCACTAGATGATATGACATTTTCGTAATTAATTGCGAGATTTAATTTTATTTATCGTCAATATGTTTATGATCCTTAACTTGTTATGATATAAAAATATTTTGATTCAAATATTTAATAATCCTTAATTTTATGATTCAAAATTAAATGATTCAAAAAAATATAATGATCCAAATGTTGTATTGAACTAAAACTTTATTTAATTCAATATATTATGATGCAAATTAAAATGATCCAAATTAATATGATCCAAAAATGTACGATGCATAATATCGTTATGATTCAAAATATTATAATCCAAAAATAATATTATATATACATATATATATATATATATATATATATATATATATAAACGAAAAATATTATGATCCTTAATATTCTTCTTATTTAAAATTTTATAATTGTTAAATATTAAAACTCAAACCGATATTTAGTTTAAAAAATAAAAAATAAAACAAAAAATAATAATAAAAAACAAAAAAAAATCATACTGTCTTCAAGTATGTAGTAAAGATATTAAAAAAACAAAAAAAAACAAAAAAAAAATAATAACTTTTAAAAAACCAAAAATAAAATAAAATAAAATAAACGAAAAAAATAAAATCTTTAAAACCGAGCTTATATCTATTTAAAAATGATTTTTTAACAAAAAATAAAAAAAAATAAATACACGAAAAAAACAAAATAAATGAAAAAGGAAAGAAAAATTCATTTAAATGACGTTTCATGAACGTTCGTCGCACATGATTATTCTCTCGAGTGTGTATTACGTTCCATGCACGTGCGTCACGTGCGCTGGGCCGATCCATTGGATTTTCATGCCCTGGGCGAGAAGGCTTAATCATGCCCATATAATTAAATCAAACCCATATAAAACATCATAAATAAAGAAAAGATTAGAGGAGCTTCTATTTCACACACAGTTTATAAGAATTGGATGGAAATGGAATTCAATTCATGTTAGTTCATTGTTTCAACATAAAATTACATTTAACTGAATTCCTATGAAAATTTAGAAAAACACTTGAAAAAAAAATACTAAAATACATTTCTAATCTTGTACTTAGAACTTCACAAAAAAAAATCTTTAATATTTGAAATACTTTTGTTCAAAACTTGTTGTTTTCTTTCTCGCTCTTTTGGTTGCTACTCGCCTGGCACTGGAAAAAAAATATTGTTCAAATCTGAAATTTTTGGCTCTAATCCAAAAATAAGAAGTTTTGCTCTTTGGTTTGTTGAAGAAATGCAAAATGCTCCATGTCCTGAACAGAAAATAAAACAATTAAAGTAAAGATCTTTGAAGTATTTACTCATCTAAAAGCCTTAAAACATTAGAATGTGTGAACCATGTTTGATTCTATTTGTTGACTGAAACTGGTTAGTTTTATCTTGTCTTGATACAAAATTCAAGAGGATGTATAAAAAAACACGGAAGTCATCATTATAACAGTCTAAAAAATAGGTGCATATAAAGACACTGCAGGTTATTTCATAGCTAATACTACCATTAGTTTTCCTGTTGGTGGCACATACTTGAATGTGCACCAATGCTTCAGAGGCTTATTTTGCATCATATAGAAAGTCTATAAGGATATTGCCCCAACCATCAAATGTCAGCCCTGGCTGGTGTCACACCCCGCTAAAGCGGAAACACAGGGCGTGGCAGTACAAAGGGTTTCATCGCAAAAGTTAAAAGACAACACCAACCATAGTATTAAAAATCATTACAAATTCACAATGGGTTTGAACAACTTTTAAAAGAAATTACAATGTAAATTGAAATACAACACATGCGAATGCTCCTAAAAGTGAAGTGTCCCTAAGTGCCACTTACTCGATGATTCCTGAAAAAGCATATAAAACGAGCGTCAACTATAAAAATAGTTGGTGAGTACTCACAGATAAACAAAATAATACTGGTTCCATGAATTGAAATCAAAGTTTTGATAAAAGTTTCCAATAATAAAAGTATATTGTTAAGATGGGTAAATAAGTTTGTAAAAACAAAGTTCTTTGTCATCATGAGAGATAAGGTATGTTGCCCAAATAAGATGCAACATTCATATTCTCATGGAAGATAAAGTTCGTTACTCAAACGAGTAAACAAGTTTCATTGCTAAAATGAGCAATCAATTTCGTTGCTACAAGGAGCAAACAATTTCATTGCTAAAACATGTATATAAGTTTTCAGTAATAACAGTTCGTTGTTGTAATGAGAAACAAAGTTCATTGCTATAATTAATAAACAAGTTTATTGCTATAACGAGAAACGAGTTTGTATGTGTATGAGCAAACAATGAGTCTCAACCAAACCTATGACTGAAGCCCTATCAAGATCTATGCTTATCGTTCCATAGATGAATATGGTATCATGCACTCCAGCAATAGGGCGAGTGAGGAGTTGTCAATTCCTAATAGCGCTATCCATAATGACCATTGGCTCAAAGAGTTAATGGTTAGAGATAAGGGAAGGGCCTTAGTACGATAAGTTCTCATGTTCCGTGTTGCATAGACATACATAGAGAGATATAGCAATAAAATAGCAATCATGTTTGATACAAATCAATTTAAATACAACATTCAAATAATAGTTTTTCGGGACATGCTTTTCCACCCCAAAACATAAAAAAAACTGAAAATAGGGGAGTGCGTGAATAGTCACAATATGCATTGAGATGATGCAAATGATGCCTTGAGCTAAGTTCCACTTGTACCACTATCGATTCCTACAATAATGGTATTCGCTAGTGAGTCTCTAATCGAAATCTAACACTAGTATACTTACTACTACAATAGAATTATGTCAATATTGTGTCAAAATTTAATATTGATAAGTTACAAACATTTTTCTGTGAAAATTAAATTTCAATGAATCAATTGTTATATAACAATTTAAGTGGAAATTTCCCATTATTGAAATGCTAATATTTAACAATTTAAGAGGTGTTCCAATGATTAAATATTCAAAAACTAAATTAATTTAGTTCTAAAATTTCCCAAAGTTTGCATTTCAGTTTTAATTGAAGTGAAAGACCTCAAGATAAATTTTCTTGAATTTTTGATTTGTCTGACTATTTTTCACGATTTTAGTTTCTTGAATAACCATAAAATCTTGAAAAATACTAAACAGTTAATAAAAATTACCAAACTTCAGATTTTGGTTCTAAATGTACTAAAAGACTTCTAGATAAATTTTCATGGAGTATGAATATGTATAACCATTTTTCATATATTTAATTCTCTAAATAGATACAAATTCATGAAAAATAGAAATCAGTTTCCACAATTACCCAAACTTTTTGTATTACTGTTATTAAACATTATTAAGCTGGGAAAAATATAAAAATTGATTTCTAAACTGTTTAACCCAATTTTATGATTTTTGAGCATTTATTCTAATAAAAATTGAAATAAATAGAAAACAGTTTCCAAAATTGCCCAAAATTTTTGTAACACTTTTATTATACATGTAGAAGCTGCGAAAAATATAAAATATATTTTTCAATTAGTCTTTCTATTTTTCTTTATTTTATCCTCTTAAATAATCATTAATTGGAGAATAATTATCAAACAGTTAAAGTAAATTACCAAAATTTTTGTACACTTCATTTACAGAGTAAATAATCTGGGAAAATACCAAATGTGGTTTTTATATACTGAAATCCGATTTTGTGTATTTAAGTGTATTTAATCTTAGAAAATAGGAGAAAAATAGTATACAGAAGAGAAAAATCATCAAAACTTTTATGTAGCCTCCTAATGTACTAAAAAGTGTTCTGGTAAATTGTCATGAATTTTGGGTGAGCAGAACTTTTTTTTCTATTTTTAGGCCATTATAAATACAAAAATCAGGGAAAAATAGGAATGCATTATGAAAAATTCTGAAAATATTTTTCTAAGTCTTATACCTCCGGTAGAAGCTGCGAAAATTGTTATACAGCCTTTTCCAATTGTCTAAAGTGGTTTTATGATTTATTGGGGCTAAACAAAAAGAAAATTCAAAACCATATTAAACAGTAACAAAAGTCATTGAAACTTCATGGGAGATGTTTATTAACTTAAAGAACCATCCAAGAATTTTTCCAGAATTTATTTACTAGTGTAAGTACTTTATATGATTTAACACTCTATTTTCTTATTATTTTCATATAAAAATAAAGAAAATATATATTTAGCTGAAAATTTCCAGAATGTATCTTCATACAATTTAACAACAATGAAAAATTGTTTTCTTATTTGTGATGTTGAAAACCATGCCTAAAGACTCAATAAAATGTATAGAGAAAACTTGGTTCTTGTGATTTATGTAAAGATTATTGATGTTACTTTGACAATTTTTACAACATGTTACAAAGACTTTTGAATCAAGATCTTTTTGTTCCTATTAATACATGATATTAAGAGTTTAAAATAATTTTTGAATGATTTGTAGTGATGAATAAGTCCTTTGAACATGCAACACAAAACAAATGTTCATAAGGAAAGTGCTGTTTGAGCAACAGTTTTGTAAAAATTGGTAAAAATCGAAATATTGGAATTTTCCAGTGAGGTCAGATGGGTGTGAAATCTAACTCAAAATATTATATTTCAGAAAAAGAATCACGAATTTTGGCTAAGAAATGAGTGAGATATGACAGTTTAAAGTCAGGTAAAGAAATCTGACAGATTGCATGCATGATGATTGGTTAGAAAAGTGGGTTTTCATCATTTCCTTGAGTAAATCTTTTCAAGTATTTTAAATATATCATGATAAACTCATATTTTAGTCATGTTTCCAGAGATCAAAAGATTAAAACTTATCAAAATGTATACATGCATTTATGAACAAAATTTTGTTTCTCAAAAACTCTTAACTTGAGTTTGATGTTTTACTCCTTAAAATCGATTTTTGCACTAAGATCATGAACATGCAACCTTGTTTATCATACATGCATGGGGTTAAAACACATCCATCATGTTGTAAAAACCATTTTAACAAAAAGAAAACAAGTTTGAAGAAGATGAAGAAGGAGAAAGTGTAAGAAAAGAGCAAAACTTGAAGGAAAAGTGAAGTAGAAATCGATTTTACCTTCAAGAATACCACAAGATGATGAAGATTTCGAGTTTGAGGAGTGTTATTGGGTTTGTTTTCTGGAATATTTCTTGGTTCTTTAGAGGGAGGAAGAGAGAATGGAGTGGTGTTTGGAGAGAAAAAGTAGAGAGAAGGTAGAGAGAGTTTTCTAGAGAGAGAAAGAAGAGAGATGTGTGTGTTGGAGAATGAGAGTGTGAGAGAGAGATATGGGAAGAGAGGGATCCGATTTTAGGGGAGGAGAGGCTCCCTCTCTCTTGTTTCTTTTATAAAAATTCAAATCTTTTATAAAAATATCCAACTTTTTATAAAATGTGCACCTTAACCTAGTTTTTATGCATAAAACTCTTGATTTTTGGTTTATAAATTAAGGGTAAATGTTAATGAGTTAAATTTCATTTTCCTTGAATGCATTTTCATAATTTTAATTGTTATAAGATCATATTATAAGGTTCATGATTATTTTTATAGAATTTTTAAGGTCAAAGTTTATAAATGTGAGTTTTTAGGGCATTTAGGGTTTTTGAGAGTTTGTAAATCTTTGGATATCAAAATTACTTGAATTTTGAGACTTCAAACTATTTTAGAGTTTCATAACTCTTATTCAAATTAGAAATATTGTTTGTAATTTATTTTTAGCGGTTTATTGGCATTCTATGTAGTGATTCCGAGATTCAAACGAAATTGAGGAATCAAGTATACTAGTCCTACTCTTCAACTTTGACTTAAGTTTCTATGAGACTTTAACCTGATTTCTACTTCTAGGTCAAGTGCATGATGTGTGAATATGATTCATGAAATGGTGTTCGAGTCAAAGAATGACCCGAATATGGATAGTCTCTACAGTTAAGTAGTTATAGAATTCACATATCAATGTGAAATCTATGCACACTATCCATTGATTCTAATTGTTTCCAAGTTTCTAGTAGGTTATAACTTAGCTTCTAGTTACTAAGTCTAGTATGTGTAGTGCCTATATATGCAACTAAGTTTAGTCAAATCTAAAACCGACTCGAATTTTGACGGTTGTCACAGCTGGACAATTACACTAACAGTTAAACTTATATAAGACATAAACTTTTTTTTTGAACGACATAATGAATTAAAAGCTAGCGAAAAACTAGCAAAACCACAACAAAACAATTAGTTCATGATCGGGTTTTTCAACCACTCGGACCAACTTATACTAGTCTTACAATTCCTAGCACAATACCAATTAAAAGAAAAAGAAAAACAACGGAATCAAACAAAATTTCCTTTTTCATCTTCTTATTCCCAAACACGATGTCATTTCGAAACGTCCACAACACCCACAGCAAAGTAGAGCACACAGAATCCATAATTGACCTTTTAGAGCGCACCGTCGTCAACCCATCAACCCACTGCAGCTGCTCTTCAACAGACAAAAACGAAGGGATATGAAGCTCCACCCACTTCGTCACCTTAAACCAAATTTGTAAAGCCACCGAACAAGTAAAAAACAAATGGTTTATGTCCTCCCGAGCCTGCTGACAAACCGGACACAGAACTGAATGAATGTTTAACCCTCTTCTATTCAAATTATCTCTCGTAGGGATTCTATATAAGACATAAACCTTTAGAAACTTTAATTACTATCAGATTCTGGAATCTTCAACAGTTTACGTTGGTTGCGTGAGAAATACTTACCATGGACTTTAGGAGAAAAATTCAACAGTTCAACCCTTTGAAATTTTACCAATTCACTTTATGCGAGAATGCCGCCGGCTGTAGGAGAAAACTATCAGATTTTCAAGGAGAAGAATGACTTATTCAATTCAAATTCGCAATGAGATTTTTTAAAAGGAAGGAAAGAACTGCCTAATTAACAATAACTTCTGTAAATATAAAAGTAGATATTAAAGAGAACTTATTTGAGTCGTCTTCCCTGATTCAATGATCATACGCTTCGTCTTCTTCAGCTTTTTAGGCGTGATGTTTAGGAGACCAAGAAGTCAGAAGCGTAAATTAATTTGCAATTGCCGCCAAATTAGCTCTTAGATCATTTAGGTGCGCTTTCCCCTTTTTGTGTTCCAGACCATCAATTTTAGTGGTGGTTGATAAGAGTTTTGGCCTAAATAGCATTCTACCCATAATAGACCTCTGAAATCTGATGCCCCTTTAAGACTTGTTGCCCTGGGCCATGGCCCAGCTCGCCCTGGGCCGGCCCTGCACGTGCGAATGCATCACGACCAAGTAAATGAGTTTGACGTTTGTGTCCTTGACGAAATGATTTGTGGAGAATAGTCATCGCGGTTTCTACCAAATTTTGGGTTCCTAACGGATCCAGACCCTAAAGACGGCATTTTATTAAAGTTTAACGTTAAGTACAAACTTGAAGTCATAAGAGAGTCTTGCCGAACTTTTTAGAACCTTCTTCGTTTCGTATCAAAATGGACATTTTGACATATCCTCATAAACGAGAGGACCGCAGTGTAAATAGTATCAAACTTAAATTTTGGTTTTTGAGAAAAACAAATAAATTACTATTTTAATGAAAAAAGGTGGGCACTGAATTAAAATATTAAATTGGAAACAAACAATAAGATTTTGTATCGACGGTGGTCAAATGCCCTTCTGGTCCGCGTAGTCCCCGGTTAGCTGTGTGCCCCATGGACTCCGTGATTGCGCCCACAATCCACCCTTTTGGCTTTTTCACCACCAATTTTGACCCCTTTCTATGGGTAAAAAAGTAAACCAATTTAATAATATAAAGTTTTAAATATTTTTTAGATTTTTTACACATAAAGTATACAACCAAATTACTTATCAGTATTAAAGAAAACAACCCATTATAAAAAAGTAAAAGGCTTAATTATTTTCTTCAATTCTTGATGATTATATTGTTTTTAAGAGAAAATCATATAGAAAGTAGAATAAAAAAAAGGAAAAGAATTTAACATCTAATATATATATATATATATATATATATATATATATATATATATATATATTATATATATATATATATATATATATATATATATATATATATATAATCAAACATTGGATTTTTATTCAAATATTATTATAGAAAATATCTCCTTTTTGTGGGGTGTTTCGCCGGTCCAAGGAACCGCATAAGTCAGCAAAATTTATAATACTCGTTTTTAGGACTAAATATCACGATGGTTTTATGATAACATTTTATTACAAAAGACTTCTATTTTTGTACGAAGTTTTGTGTTCCAAGGAACAATGTATGTCGATAAAGTTTAGTGTTGTGATACTAATTTTAGAGCTACATGTATCGTAATGTTTTTATATTCTTTCTTTTAGAGTTTAAGCACTATGTTGTGTTTTTAATTAAAGAATTTTTAAAAAATAAGTTAATAAAATATGAGTTCTAATATATCTATAATTGACATTAATATGATTTACATAATCTTTTATATATATATATATATATATATATATATATATATATATATATATATATATATATATATATATATATATATAGGGTTAGGTTCATGTGAGACAACCTAATTTTGTAAAACCGTGAGACGCAATCCTAACCAATCATTTAGTAGATAAAAAAAACATTTTTAAAATGCAAAATAATTGAAAATTTTCGAAAAAAAAAGTTTCAAATATTATTTTCAGAATTTATATTTTCCAAAAAAAAAACATACCAAAAAAAATAAAAGAAAAATATAAAAATACATTTTTTTACATATTCTAGTAGAATATTAGAATATTCTACATATCTGACAAATCTAGTACAATATTCTAACATTCAAAAAATCACATTAGAATATTTACAGTGTAATATTCTATTAGAATATTTCACGTATTTTAAAAAAAACGGTAATTTTTTTTATTTTTTTAGGTAATTAAAGTTCCGAAAATAATAATTAAAAAAAAGAATTTTTTGATTTTTCTTTTTATTTTGCATTTTAAAATTATTTTTAGATTTGGTCTAACGGTCTCACAAAATTAGCATGGTTTCAAATGAACCTGAACATATATATATATATATATATATATATATATATATATATATATATATATATATATATAAGTCAAAACACCATTAAATTACAACGGTATCAAGTTAAAACATCATTTAATTTCATCAAATATTTACCAAAATTATATTCATCAAATACCATATTGTATTCACAGACAAGTGAACTAGAAGTGACACTATATAATAACCATATGAATTACATTACATAATTTTATACATATAAAAGTCAAAACAATCATTAAACTACAACGGTATAAAATTAAACCATCATTTGATTTCATCAAATATTTACTAAATTATATTCATCAAATACCATATTCTATTCACATACAAATAAACTAGAAGTGACACAATATAATAAGTATATGATTTACATAATCTTATACATATAAAAGTCAAAACTCCAATGGTATCAAGTTCAAATATCATTTAATTTCATCAAATATTTATTAAATTGTATGCATCAAATACCATATTGTATTCACATACAAATAAACTAGAAGTGACAGTATATAATAACTTCTATGATATACAAAATTTGATACATATAAAAATTAAAACCCCGTTAAATTACAATGGTATCAAGTTAAAACAACATTTAATTTCATTTACTAAATTATATTCATCAAATATCATATTCTATTCACACACAAATGAACTAGAAGAGTCACTATATAATAGTTTTTTTTTTATATCACACACACACACACACCACATCATCATCATTCTCTTCCTTCCCTAAAACCCACACATCCATCCATATGCTTTGCTTCTTTCACTGTCTGAATCTTGGAAAAAGAAAGTAATGGAAGTTTAGCAGAGAAAAAAGACATAATCACACTGTGTGTTCGTCTTTTCTTGGTAACGATCACCGTCTTCTTTACGCAATCTTTTTTCAACAAAACCCAAATTTTCAGAGAGTTATTCGTATATATGTAATGGCGAAAAGTGGGGTGTTTGAAAGAGATCCGACTGCAGCAGCGAAGGTGACGACCGACAACTTGAAGAAGGAATTACAGAGACTTGTTAAATCGATTGTGGAGGAATCTTCACCAGATGAAGAAATTGGATTTGGATTTATAGATTGTATTGATAGAGCCACTCAAACTTTGCAGAGTTTGAAGGATTTGAAAGAGGCAATGAAACATCGATCATATGATAATACCAGTTTTGATTCGTGTCCTCAAGAATTCAATTGCCCTCTTTCGAAAGAAATCATGAGAGACCCAGTTATCATCTCTTCCGGAAAAGTAATTTCTTTGCTCAATTCCTCATTTTTTTTCCTGATCGTTGTTTATACATGTTCACTGTGAATGTTCTAAACTGTTGAAATCGGAATTGAAATCGATCCCACTCATTTTATTGAAAAAAATTATTAGTGGGTAGATTCAGGGGACGATGCGTGGGTTCCTGTCATTGCATGGTTTAATTTCAATTCTTTTCATGGGTTCTCCGGCGGTGGTCCGATGACACGAAGAGGTAATTACGGCGGCGCTTGCGGTGGTGGGAAAACCCATCACCGGACCACCGTTTACAGTCTAACTTTTATATACCCGTGAATAGTGAATGGATAAGAACTTGACAATGATTTTAATTTTGGACGAATATTCTCTTATGATTTTATACCAAAACTTTCAATCACCGACACCTTCTGTAATCTGCCAACTCCTTCATGGCTTTTCTCGTCGGGTTTCAAAAAATATTTTTTCGATTTAGAACTTGATTTCGGAAATTGATCAACTGGGTTGATGATTAATCGAGATTTTCGTGTAAATTTCTGGGATTTGGGTTTCTAAATGCATAATGCTGATCATTTCTTGCTAATTTGCAGACATACGATAGAGCTTCAATCCAGAAATGGCTAAAAGCAGGGAACAGAACTTGCCCCAAAACCCAACAAGTTCTTACGCACACAATTCTAACTCCAAATTATCTTGTTCGCGATATGATCACGCAATGGTGCAAGAATCGCGGTGTTCGATTGCCGGGTCCTCTGGTCTACTCCGATCAAAATCTGGCAACCGAACCCAATCAAAGTCTTTTCCGATCACTTCTCAACAAGTTATCATCGAGTCTTCCCGATCAGAAAGAAGCCGCAAGTTCATTACGTTCATTAACAAAACGAATCCCGTCTTTCCGTGCATTTTTCGGCGAATCTGATGATGCGATACCTCAATTGCTAGCCCCATTGTCAGTGATCAAACCCGAAACGGAAACTCACCGTGATCTTCAAGAAGATTTGATCACAACCCTTTTGAATCTATCGATTCACGACAACAACAAGAAAATCGTCGCCGAAACACCAAACGCGATTCCAATTTTACTGGACGCGTTAAGATTGGGAACAATCGAGACTCGAAGCAATGCAGCTGCAACCCTTTTCACTCTATCCGCCCTCGATTCCAACAAATCACTCATCGGAAAATCCGGCGCTTTAAAACCGCTGATCGATCTTTTAGACGAAGGGCACGTAATCGCAATGAAAGATGCCGCTTCGGCGATCTTCAATTTATGCATCGTCCATGAAAACAAAAGTCGAGCGGTGCGCGACGGAGCTGTAACCGTGATTTTAAAGAAAATCGGCGAGAGGGTTCAAGTCGATGAGTTATTGGCCATTCTTGCGATGCTTTCGAGCAACCAGAAGGCGGTGGAGGAGATGAGTGATCTCGGTGCAGTTTCTTGTTTGTTTTCTTTAATCAAGGAGACAAGTTGCGATCGGAACAAGGAGAACTGTATCGCAATCCTGCACACAATTTGTTTCAATGATCGGACGCAGTGGAGGGAGATGAAGGAGGAAGAAAGTAAGTACGGGACTCTGTCTAGGGTTGCCGGAGATGGGACTTCGAGAGCCAAACGGAAAGCCAATGGGATTCTTGATCGGATTAATAGACCGATTAATCGCACTCATACTGCTTGAGCTTCATTGGGTTTTCAAAGAAATCTGTAAATTCATCATCTTCTACATCAAGATTTTTTAGGGTTCATGAGTTTCATGACTCTACTGAATCTTAGGTTTTACTTTTTAGTCAACTTTGTTGCTAAGTTTGACCTCAAATTTTTGTAAATTCGTGTTTTCTATAGTTACCATCAATAACTGTTTCTGAAGAAAAAAAAGGTTATTTTTACTGAGAAATTATTATATTTTTTGCAATAAAATAAAATATGGTTGTATAGATTGGTGAGAAAATCTATTTTGTTATACTTTTACCAAAATATGTAAATTTATTGTATAATAAGGTTTTAATCCTAAATATATTATAAGATAATATATAAGTTGGTTAATACATTTAAGTTGTGCATATTTGCTGTCTATTGATATTTGCACATGGCTTTTGTGGTAGATAACTTCAATTCCAATATACTAATCACATGATTTTCTTGTATTGTATTTGAATAAAATGCAAGCAAAATGATTTCGTACGATACCAGTTTTGGCAGGTTCGAGAAAATATCTAGACTTATTTTATGTTTAATAAAATTATTAGACATTTTTTTATATAAGATAACATATGAAAATGAATATGATTAACGAAATTAAACTTGTAGGTTTTAGTGATACAAAACACAGTAAAAAAATATCGCAAACTTGATGACTTCAGTAATTTGAAGTTAGTTAAATCGACCATAATTTTGGATCCGACAAGGGCAAAAGAAGTGTAGTTGCTTTCTCATGCATGTGCTTCATTAAGACCTTTTTGATGACCAGTCACGAGTACTACTGTTGCACTTAATTTGAAAGTTACTACGATTTAAGGTTGATGCGTTTTTAATATTTTATGTACTGTTATTGTTAACCAGTTACGCAATCTACTCAACCATATACATTGGAACTTATCTTTGTTAGAATGATTTGGATTTTATATGATCTAAAAGAGCCGAAACATTAATGCTTCTGAATCTTCTTTTCTTTTTTCAAATTTTGGTGTCGCCCGCTAAATATTAGATGTCAAATTTGAACAAAGGATATTTATGAGTTTAGGTCATAGTGAAAAGCATCAACTACTTAAAAGAGAGAGATGATAATTGTTTGAAATAATTGAAGTGGGGTTGGGGGGTAGAGAGCCAAAATAGGAAGAATGTGCCCACAATCAATGGGGCAATGTGTCCCTTGCTTGTGTGATAGATAGATCATAGATGTAACATATTTTTTTGGTGGTCCATTTAACCATCCAAAATGGCACACATCCTTTTGTGAAAGTCTTTATTGAGAAACGGTTAGTATCCACATCACCCTTTTTGTCATATCACCACCATATTGCCTATTATAATAAACCTTTGGCACTATTCATGTCTTCAACCTTAACATGACGGTGGTAGTTGACAACATAGATTTTAGTTTTTTAAAAATTTAATATCTTTTTATTTTTTTTACTTATCGGTTTGCTTATGTAAATAATGATTTGTGGAATTTAATTTTTTATCTTAATTTTTTTTAATATTTGATTTTATCTAATGAATAGAAAGATGGATAAAAACAAAAGGTAAGAGAATATTTGATTTCATTTTTTTTTTATTAGAGATGTGAATAATAATGAGTGTTTGGATATGCTTTTGAAAATAATTATCTAATTATCTTATAACTTGAGGACTTAAGTAATACGATCGAAGATAAAAAATCAAATAAACACCATAAAAAATTCAAATTTGTGAGAACGGATAATTTATAGTATTAAACTATGAATAATGTATCATAGTTACTGTGAATATTATAATATATTTTTTTACAAAACTTATAATTTAATACATAAATCATATTACATATTCACTTTAGGAATGGTTGGCTCAATGGTTTCTAACATTTTTGGGGTTCTTATTTAAACTTTTACAACCAAATCAATTACCAAAGACTTTAACTTAGAAGTAATATAATTAACTTTTGTTAATCGAATTTTTGAAAGAATTTTACTAGTATTTTACATGATTTTCTCTACTTTTGATAAAAAAAATTAAAAATAAATAAAAAAGGTTTTTTGATATCATTAAATATAATGGTTATTAGACAATATTTCATATAATTGTTGTAATAATCAGTTTTTTTGCTTCAGATAAACAAATTCTATTTTTATATATCATTTTATTTAAGAATCAACGGTTTTGATAGTTAATTTAATATCAGATTCAACAAAAGTGAATGTCAATCATTTAGGTTGTAATGATTTGGTGATAGATGTATAAGATTTGGTGAGTAGACGTGGTAATTCATGTATCCGTGTCGCTTTCACGTGTCATGTCCTGTCACACATGAATTTGTGTATTTGTGTCCCGAATTGTCAGGTCTAATGGTGAGTAACTTATGGATCAATGTCAAATAATTACACTTCCCAACTCATGTGGTTCTGAATGTTCGTTTGTAGTGGAGGTTCGTTTGTAATGACTCATGGACATTGTCTCATATTCAGAACAAGGAATAGTATGTTGACCCGTAAACCATGGGTACGGAAGTTTCATTTCAAAACAAAAAAACAAAACCGAATATCAAACGATATAATATAACCATATAATTTGGGAGACTTGTACTTTTATTTTAGGACACCTCTTTCTTTTGTTAGAAAATAAGGGTATTATATAATGTTTGGATCAATGAGAATTGTGCAAATAAAAGTATTTCAAGGATACATACGAAAATCTCAAATAGGATAAAACTCAATGTTCAAGAAGAGAGAATGAATAAGATGATATGATCATCTGTGTACCAAAAAATTGATCAAAAACGGGCATATAACCCTTGTTTGAAAACTGACAAGAAAATTTGTCATAAACAGTTTCACAACCACCATAACATGTCATAAAACTGCCACTAAAAACAAGTTAAATACAGGATCACAGAACCGAATTTAAGACACAAATTCGGATTTTAATGTATTTTTTATAAAACAATATTAACCCAAAAAAAGGTTCAAATACTAGATCACAAAGTGATAGAAATCACCACATCTTTTCACAAAAAAAAATCTTTTTTGTTTATTTCGTATATTAATTCCATAGACACTTAATTGGTTTAAAATCCCAAACATTCATTAAACTGTTTGTTTATTACTATAACTTCAAACAACAATATCACGTCTGAACATTATGTCTGCAATCCATCTTATGACATTACATTTAATTAGTGAATATTATACAATAATATTCAAAACAAAAATAAAAAACACATCTAACATAATCAAGGGCGGTAAATAAAGTAAGTAAATAATGACGGTGATATATGATTATTATTTTAGTTGTGATACATTATGGTTATATTTATATGTGATGGTTAAATTCTAATGTCAACAAGTTATTGGCTGATTTTTAAATGTGACAGGTCAGAATCATGCTAAATTGACATGTTACCATGACCAATTATCTTATAAGCATGCTCGTGTAGTTAACTCTTGACACGTTTCCAGTCGACATGATATTTATTAAACTATTGAGAATATGTCAAAAGTTTATTGTTTACAAATATGGTTTGAAATTATTTGATATGATCTAGTCTAAAGGTACTCAAAAGCTTTAAATTAAAAAGTCAAAAAAAGATATTTTATGTGTATAAAGTATAAACAGCTCCTGTATAACTCGTATAAGTTATATGAACACTTTCTAATTAACTTTTTTTTCTTTACATAACTATCATTTTCGGTAAATCAATAACAACCAATTTTATAAGGCTCCAGGGAGTGAGCCTCCCTACGGGAGGTCGCCACCTGTCGCCAAGGGCGTTGAACATCGCCCCTGGCTTGTGCCAAGGGGGTTGCTAGCCATGGCTTGCCAACACCGTAGCGAGAAGAGGGAGAAAGAGATTTGATGGTTGTTGGTTGTGGATGGCGTAATCCCCCTCTATAATCGCTCTCTAGAACCCATGGCGTCTCCATCTCAAGCAAGTCTCCTTCTCCAAAAACAGCTCAAATGTCTCACCGTTTTCTCGATTCTAGAGTTCTAATTTATGATGGCAGCCCAAGAAAGAGAAACAGATAGTCAAAGAAAGATATGAAAATGGTGAGGGCACCTTGCATCGACAAAAATGGCATGAAAAAGTCACTTGGAGCGAAGAAGAAGATAATAAGCTATGAGATTACATTGAACGCTATGGCCATTAGAATTGGTGTGAACTTCTCATGTATGCTAGTATGATTCATCTTCATCCCCTTTGTTCCAAACATTTGTGTAGAATTGTTTGATTTGCCGAAACTAAAGGAAAATTAGCATGATGATTTATTTGGTACGTGTGTATCTCTGGAAAAATTAATGTCACGAGTTAAATTGATTGATTGATTGCAACACAATTACCAAGAATTTGATTGCAGCACAATTACCAGGAAGAAGTGACAACTATTGCGTTTTGCTCAAATATTGTATGTGTGTATCTCTGGAATTGGAATTGAGGCTGACACAATATATCGATTGTTCTTGTTATAACCTGTTGATATATATATATATATATATATATATATATATATATATATATATATATATATATATATATATATATATATATATTAATACATTTTAGCTTTATTTTGGTTTAATACAAAGATATTTGATACTTATAGAGTTTAAATTCTATTTTGTAGCCAAAGGAAGACATTCTCGTGAAAAGGGGCTGAAACGGAGTAAAGCTAGAACCTTGGAGGAGGAGGCTTACATCAAGAAGAAACCTATGGTGTGGCATCTCCCGATCCACGGCGTGACCTTTAGAACCTTATCGACTGACCTTTAGCGAAGCTTGAGGAATACGCGTCTGGAATGATTTCCACGGTGTGGCGACTATTTGGCCACAGCGTGGAAGCTATAATTTGGCAAGTATAAATATCGGTTTTTAGGTCATATTTCGGTGTGCATAAGGAGCTGATGTTTTCTTCAATCTAAGGTGACCAAGAACCCTTGGAGATCTGATTTCGATTAGAGAGCAAGAGTTAGAGAGATTGAAGTAAATATTTTTCATTAATCATTCAGTTTGCCTAGATTTACTATGTTTAACCTAGTTTACTTTATGATTATGAGTGATTTTTCTGTAATCATGGGCTAATAACCCTTTACTTTTGTTTAGATTAGATGAACTCTAATACTATGTGTTGATTTCTACTTTTATAGATAATTGAAGTTGGTTTTTGCTTGTGTTTGTTAGATCGCATCCTAGCATGTTGACGTTTCTATCTTTATTGCCTCGCCGTCGAGTTTTGTGTAGTTAAGTGGCCATTGATTGCATGAACTTGTTTACCTAGTTGTTTATGATCATTAAATTGCTAGAGCTAGAGATCTATCATCTCCTAGTATAGGTAGTAAAGTTAGTTTCTTAACTATGTTACAGAGCATTATTACATCATAATATGTGTTTGATTGTTTATCTTAATCATCGATAGATAATCCTTAGATTTATTCATTCATAGTCCAAATATATTTTAAAATCAATTTGGTGTACTTATCTTGCATGATCATTGGGGTTAATGTTCCTAAATTGACATACACTAGTTAGTCTAATCATGATGACTAGTAACTTCTAATTTGGTAACCAACAAAAATAATCCATTGCTTAAAATTAACCATAGGAAAAAGGGGGGATTCGAAGCTAAACGAAAGTATCTTTTAATTCTTGATCAAAACTCGTTGTCTAAGTGTTTGCTTTAGATTAAAGTGTTTTTAGTAGATTTCTTTAATTAAGTTTCTCTGAACTTGAAAAATAAGATAAAAACCCCCAACCAAAGTTTAATTCTTTTTAGTTTAATTATTAGTATTATTTTCTTAACTAGATTTTTATTCCCTGTGTTTGACTCTTACTTACTCTACTCTACTACTGCACAACTAGGTACATTGCTTATTGTGTTTTAGCTGAGTCAAATAGATAGGATATAAATTTTAAAGCTTTGTTTCTAAACACATCACCTGTTCCTATGTTCTTGCTCTGATTATTGATTTGATTGTGTTTCTTGGGGGCTTTAAAGAGTTATATTTGTATTACAACACCAGATTACCAATCATAGTTCATTCTTTTAGGATTAGCAGTTCGCAATGTTCTTGATAAATTGTAGGACTGCTAACTACATGATAGTGAGATGTTCTATAACCTTTTTGGTTTTAAAATATCTTATCTTCAATTACTGGTTTTGGTTTATATATTCACTTTAATTGACTCATTGAGTAATCTTCACGCAAATTCCTATAGTTTTTTGTCAGAAAGATAGCTAGTTTCTTGATTAATACGAAATTGTTTGTGTTTTATAAAAATATAAATAATTTATGTTTGAAAAAAAACCAAAACAATTCTAACGTGATAGGGGTGCTACCACTGTAACACTCGTTATTTAAAATGGACCGGCTAAAGACTTAATGGGATCAAAGATGAGTTTTTTGGATAAAAACCTTGTGCCACGACATGGTGCATGGGTGACCACGATGTGGCATGGATTTTATGAACACGCACTTCTGGTGATCACCACGACGTGGCAAGAGTTTGAATCATTGGTTTTCATTTTGGGTAGAATAAGAAGGTGTGCTTGCTAGTTGGAATAGTGTATTTACTTCAAATATTACATCTCATGCTTCTTGTGGAGGTTAGGAAGGTATAAAGCTTCCACCTTTATCATTCTCTTTTCTTATTTCATGCTTTGAAGTCCTTTGAAAGAATGTTCTTGGATTTTTGGGCAACTCCAGAACCTTAGGCTTGTTTGGTGATCATCTTCTGACCTTATTTGATGGAAAAAGTGTAAAGTCATAACCCCCTTTGTTCCATGCTCAAGTTGTAGTCTTATTAAGGACTTTGTGGACTTAGGGTTTAAGATCTTGTCTAGTGGTGAGGTCCTAATGGATAACGTTAGAAACTTTATCCATTAAGTCATTAAGAAAAATCAGATCTAAAAGTATGAGCCTTGATCTGTAAGGATTAAGCTTTTAGTGAAAAAATGGCTTATGGCAATAGTCACAACGTGGCCAAGAGATCACCACATCGTGGAGAGGTTCAACCTTGCAATTTTTTGTCTCGACATGGCCACAACGTAGCCAAGAGATCACCATGTCATGGTGACGGTTGACTTGGTTGACCATTGACTTTTGATGACCATTGGATTTTGACCTATTTGACTTGGCATCAAACTTGGGGGTTTTGGGTTGTTGATTGAGGATTCATCTATTTTGTTGTCAGTCGGCTCACGAGATTGATCAATGCAAGGTGTAAGAGTGTTGTTGTGCTTCTCCGGTTCTTCAGTCCAGGTAAGTTTCTCACTATGCCACGTATCCCATTATGTACCTTTGCATGGTAGAATAGAGGTAATGTTAGAGTACAAGTACGTAGTTGACCAGGTTAACTCCTTGTTATGATTGTATTGTATAGGACACTTGGTGTCACAGTATGCTAGATTGATGGAGTCTTGTCTGAGGTTTATATGATTCTTCTAGGTGTCATGATTGGTTAGAGTAATGATAGTGTTGGCTGTTTGTTTAATGTTTACCCTAAGGGATTGTATGTCGTCAAGTTTGATAGCCTGAGAACTCTTGGTCAATCAATCAAATGTTATTTATTGGTTTTTGAAATAATGGTTTAATTGGTTGATCTGTTTTATGAACATAAATATCTCTAAAATATTCAGGGTGTTATAAACACTCTTTATGAAATGCTAAAGAAAAGATGCTAGCGAGGCGGCAGTAAAAAAATGATGTGTCAGCATAAAAAATGATGTTCCAGTGTGTTAAGGGTATTACCATTCCCTTCAGCCTAAGAAAATGGTAAATATGGTAATGGCCCATGTTGTAAGGGGGGACAATTTTTGTATTTCCCATTATATAAAATTATATCATTTAATTATTTCATCTATTTATCTCTTTAGTTTTCAATAAGTTCTTATTACAAAAGCAAGATTATTGTTATATGTTTTTCACTTTTTTAAGAAATTATGTCTCCTAAGTATTTATTTGGTGGTGAACAATACAAAGAGTATGAAAATATATTTGGTTTTTTGTTTTCTAGAAAAAAAAATTGACGACAAAGATCTTTAAGCCGTGTTGTAGTCGTATTGGTGAACGTGTTGGGTTATAAGCGTCCTTGGACAACTTATATATATATATATATATATATATATATATATATATATATATATATATATATATATATATATAACCAAATCATAAGGATTTCTGCTCACCAAATCTAGGCAACTAGTACATAAACAAAACAAGAAGGATATAATACATACACTTATATTCTTCGACTTCTTTGATTTTTCTAGTTGATTGGACTTTGAGGATCCAACATATAATCTCTCTTGTAATCGCACCCAAGATACAAATAGCAAAACAAAATCACCCAATTTGAAGCACACCATGAAACGGGATAGATCCGAATCTGGAATCGATTAACTTTGACATGTTATTATCGAATCAAACTACAAAACCTACTGATGTTTTAGAATATTTGAAAAGGTCTATTATTTTTCTAATGCAATTATTTCATAAAGACTCTTGTTCACTATTCTAGTAACTGTGATGTCTATGGAAAGAAGTTTCTCAAAATTAAACTTGTTGAAGTCCTACTTACAGTCCACAATTTCATATGAAACACTTAATGGGCTGGAAATGATAATTATTGAGAATGATACATTAGAGAGTATTGATTATGAAGAGTTGATGAACAACTTTACTTTCAAGAATGTTATGAGAGTCTCGTGATTCATATAACTTTGTAAGATTATCTATTGTATTATCCTTCTTTTGTTTTGATTATTGGTATAACAATTACCGTAATATTAATGAATTTTGTTTATATAGTTTCATTGTCTCTCTCATGCTACATAAACACATGTGGAAACGGATCATTTAATTGATTATTTCACGTGTTGGAAGTATAATCACGTATCAAAAAATCATCACATACCACAACCTATATATCGCTATGTTTGTCTTTGAATGCTTTGTTTTAGTCTCTCTCAAGATCCAAAAAAGACTCGCAAACAAAAAGACATCAAACATTCCTTTATATAGTGCCTATTCAGACGACTAAAAAACTGTCACAAGAACTATCATGTAACCTCTATAAATCCACCACAAAAACAGTTACATAACTTCCTTTAAGGGTGGTTGCAATATGATTTTTTTCGGTGGGTTAAACCTAGGTCGGTCTGTGGATCTCTGTCAAAAAGTGATATTCAACCAGCTACATCTTATTGTCCTTAGACATGAGATACATACTATATAAACATGAACAGTGATGTTGTAACATCCCAAAAATAGTGATAAAATTTTTCATTTTAAAATCATCAAAGCTACACATCAGGAGTCTCAAAATCAATCCTAATACAATGTTTCAAAAATCATCAAAGTAAAAAACAATCATTAATGCGGATTCATGAGGAATATGTTGTGTAATCATGTCGGACTCTTCCCTTTCGAACCGGAAGTACCTAAAAATGTTAAACCACAAAACTGTAAGCACAAATCTTAGTGAGATTCCCCAAAATACCACATATTATACAAACATTGTCATGGGCTACCCCCATAGTCTTGCATAAAAGTTCCATGAGATACTCTCATGGTCTTTCATACCATTGCCATAGGCCACCCCCATGGTCTTCCCTTGTAGTGCCTTGGCTACCTTAAGGTATTACTCACAAGTGCCATGGGATACCCTCATGGTATTTAATACAAATAACACGGGCTACCCCCAGCGTCTTCCATGCAAGTATCACAAAGACAACTATCATCCTACATCTCACAAACCAGTAGATCGGCATTGGTGCCTTTGACCCCATGGTACAGTAAGAAGAATCACCTCTCAAACGATAATCAACTGTTACTGCTCTCACTGCCAAAAATACCGATTTTATACACCACCTATATAGCCACACAAGTAAACCCTTAGCCCACCTTCCAAAGCTAGGAGTTTGACCAAACGCCAACTCAAGTCAAAAGTCAACATTCAAAGTTGACTTCAGTCGACTCGCCATGTTGTGGCCATCCTTGACCATGTTGTGACCCACAAGCAACAAAACAGGCATTAATTCCTAGTCGTCATGCTCTGGTAGCCTAGGGCCACGCCGTGGGCACTAGGTTCTAAACAACTTAATGGGTTAAGTCGTTTCCTCTGATTCTAAGAGCTCTAAATCTCAGATCTAGTCCTTTTCATGGTCTAGATGGATAAAGTTTTCAACTTTATCCCTTAGAACTCTCTAAGAGATCAAGATCTCAAACCCTATGTCCAAAAAGGGTAAAACATAACATGGATTTAACCATTAAGCATTTAATCTCTAAAGTCCTTAGTCCACCAGTTCTAGAAGAATTTCTAACACTAAAACAATGCTTTGTAAACATGCATGTCCAATGCATATCTTGAACTCATATTAGGTCAAAAATAGGATTATGACCAAAAATCCCATGCATGGCTCAAAACCCAACCATACTTTAATCTATGCCATCAACTACTCCAAATGCCCGAGATATTCATAAAGTTGCAACCTTTATAGGATCTTACCATCCAACTAACTTGAACAAGAATAAAATGGGTCAAAAATAAAGATCTAGCAACCTAAAAATATAAAGGTGGAGTCTTGGATACTTACAAAGGTCTAAGAACATGCTAGGAAGAGAAATGAGAACTTGCTTGTTGATTCTTGGCCCATTCCTTCTTTCTTCTTCCTTTAAAATATTACAAAAGCACCAAGGTAAGCTTCAAAAATGGAGGGAAACGAATTGGGGTTTCTTCATAGCTAAGGAGGGTGGTGCAGGCTGAGGATTAGCAAACCTTGGCCTCCTCATTCCTTTAAATAGGGTGCAATACCCGGAAAATTAGGGTTTAAGTCATCAGTGATAGCCACGCCGTGGTGGGTCAAAAGAAGTATGTGACCAAAAATACATCGCCACGTCGTGGTGATCCTTCACCACCTTGTGGAAACTCTAAATACCAAACTTTAATAAAATAAAATTTACCTCAATATTTAGATGTTACAACCCTCCCCCACTTGAATCAGACTTCATCCGCGAAGTATGTTGCTGCAAATAATTTCGGGTAATGCTCTCTCATCTCCTCCTCAGGCTCCCACGTCCACTATGAACCCTTCTGGTGCTTTCATTGCACATTAACTAAACCCACCACCTTGTTGTGCAAGGTCTTCGACTTCCTAGCAAGAATCACAATAGTGATGGGTTTTTGAGCATTCTAACACTCCTATGGTGTACATGCAACCCTAGAAACCTTGGATCTATGTTTGACTAAGATACATGCAAATAATTATTTTTCCAAGGTTCTTATCCTAACTAGCATGGCATGGGGTACTTGAATCAAATAAAACTAGTAGAATTACTTACCTTGTAGTAGTAGTTGATTTCTTGGAGTTTGAGAGCCTAGCACCAATAATGTGGATGCCTCAAATGGAAGTCACAAATCACCACAAACTTGGAAACTTGAGAGAATAGTCACAAACTTCTTGAAATCGGCCCTCTTAGTTTACACACATCAACTAGTGTTATTTCAAGAACCAAAGCCTCCTTTATATAGTGTGGTGGATTAGGGTTACATCCATGTAAACCCTAATACCCATGTCTTTTCATTTCCATGAGATCCATGGGTTAAAGCTCCATGGAGTATCCATGGACTGTCCATGCAAGCCTAGCCCATTCCAAATAAGCATTAGCCCACACTATATAAATACAAGAGCCCATATTTAATTAGTCATACTTTTGATCTCTAAATTAATTCTAAATTAATTATAGATCAACACTAATTAAATAATATGATTTTATATTAATATATTAGAACTTATAATATATTAATAAATCATAACTTATACTATTCTCAAAAGATTATCCGTAAATTGTTCGGGTGAAGTGCAACCCAAATGGACCATGCCGGGTCGGGTCAAGTACATACCAAATATAGTTATAGACTTAGACACTATCTCCAACAGTCTCCCACTTGGATAAGTCTAATAACTATAGTTGCAAGTATGACTTCAGGAACCGATCAACAATCGTAGCTCTTAAAACTCTGTTGAACTATGAAGCGCCATTTTAGATAAGTGATCATATAATCCTCTGTTCTAGATATCAGCCGGACAAATACATGGAACATGGTCTTGCTTATTGTCCAGCATTTGTTTCCCGATTTCCGATTTGTTTGACATAGAACTTAACTGAACACATCAATTTAGTTCTGACCGGGCCCGGTACATAGGTCAAAACAAAATCATCAAGGGGCCCAGATATCGCTTCTAATCCTAGAAGGAACAGATAAACTTCGACTCATATGTTTGCTCTACTACTTGTTGAACTACACACAAAAGCACGGTTTATAACATCGAGTTACCAATGCGTTTTCGTGCAATCAATGCATAACCAACTCATAGGCAACAAATCATATCTCTAGGTTTGAAGACTTATATGATATTACCGTCTCACGATCACTCGAGATAAATTCCATGAAGTGATACAAGTGAGCGTGGGTTGAATCCAATACTCAGAACTTATGAGCACTCATGAGTGCTGTAGCCCCGCTTTGTCTAACATCTTAGACCTCTACAAGCCAACCCATGATAGTCTTGATTCATATCTACTTCCAACATATGACCGACTGTGGAGAGTTTGAATAATATGATATAAACCATAACATAATTATTCTGGAAGTCAAAACATGCAAAAAGAAATAATAGTAAACGATTGACAAGAGATAGCAACACTTTACTCATAAATAACAGCTTTTATTTATCATCAAATGTCAATTACATTTTACAAATTTCAAGATTATCTAACTACTAAAACTAATATCATCCTTCAGCCCTATGCTCCGAGCATGCTGGATATGCTTAGCCCGAGTCAGTCCCTTCGTGAGGGGATCTGCTGGGTTCTCATCCGATGATACCCTCTTTGCCACGAGGATCCCTTCTTCTATTCGATGTCTAATGAAGTGATATTTTCTGTCAATGTGTCTGGATCTCCCATGATCTCTTGGTTCCTTGGCTAAGGCAACCGCACTATTGCTGTCACAGAAAATCTCCATTGGCTCCTTTATAGCTGGTACAACTCCAAGGTCTCCGATGAAGTTCTTTAGCCATATAGCCTCCTTTGCTGCCTCGCTTGCTGCTATATACTCTGATTCACAAGTGGAATCAGCCACTGTCTCCTGCTTGGAACTTTTCCAAGTAATTGCCCCTCCGTTTAGAGTAAAGACCCAGCCCGACTGAGAGCGGAAATTATCCCTGTCAGTCTGAAAGCTAGCATCACTGTACCCTACAACTCTCAAGTCCTCACTGCCACCGAGGGTAAGGACCCAGTCCTTAGTCCTCCGTAGGTACTTGAGGATATTCTTTACCGCAGTCCAGTGTGCCTTGCCATGGTTCCCCTGATACCTGCTAACCATGCTCAAAGCACAGGCTACACCAGGTCGAGTACACGTCATAGCATACATGATCGATCCTACAGCTGAAGCATAAGGTATTCGACTCATTTCTGCTATCTCAGCCTCAGTACTAGGGCTTTGTGTCTTACTCAATCTGGCGTTACTCTGGATGGGTAACTCTCCTTTCTTGGAGTTATGCATGTTGAACCTTTTCAACACTTTGTCCACATAGGTGCTTTGACTAAGTCCAATTAGTCTTTTACTCCTGTTTCTCAAAATCCTTATCCCTAGGATATAGGCAGCTTCTCCAAGGTCCTTCATAGCGAAACACTTCCCAAGCCAGGACTTTACTTCCTATAGGGTTGGGATGTCATTTCCTATGAGTAGTATGTCATCCACATACAGTACCAAAAAGCTGACTATACTCCCACTAGCCTTGATATAGACACAAGATTCATCTTCATTACTTGAAAAGCCAAATTCTTTGACTTTCTCATCAAAGCAAAGATTCCATCTGCGAGGTGCCTGTTTTAATCCATAAATGGATTTCTCGAGCTTACACACTCTACTGGGGTACTCTGTACTGACAAAACCCTCTGGCTGAACCATGTAAACATCTTCAGCCAACTTTCTATTAAGGAAAGCGGTTTTGACATCTATTTGCCATATTTCATAATCATGAAATGCAGCAATGGCTAACAGAACCCTAATAGACTTAATCTTGGCCACTGGTGAAAAGGTCTCATCATAATCAACTCCCGGAGTTTGAGAATAACCCTTTGCAACCAGTCGTGCCTTATAAGTGTGTACATTACCATCCATGTCGGTCTTCTTCTTGAAGATCCATTTGCACCTAACTATCTTACGATCAGGTACATTGTCAACCAAGTTCCAAACTTGATTGTCATACATGGACTGTATCTCGCTATCCATAGCCTCTTTCCATTTAGCAGCCTCAGGGCCTGCCATGGCTTCCGTGTAGCTGTTAGGCTCATCCAGATTTACCAGTGTGTTATCACTGATAAGTGTCTCACCTTCTGCAGTAATATGAAAACCATAATAATGCTCAGGTGCATTCCTAACTCTGGTGGAACGCCTCAGAGGTATAGATTCTTCAGTCGGCTCAACATGAGTTTTCTCCTCAGGTTGAGGGCTAGGGTTTGAGGTTCCTTCACCACTTGACTCTTGAATTTCCTCAAGGTCAATTTGCCTCCCACTGTCTCCTTGGCTCATGAATTCTCTCTCTCGAAAGAATCCTCTTCTTGCTACAAAGACCACATTATCACTGGGTCTGTAGAAGATGTAACCAAAGGATTTCTGTGGGTAGCCGATGAAAATACACCTTTCGCTTCGGGGTTCGAGCTTATCGTGAGTCTCGCGTCTCACGAAAGCCTCGCAACCCCAAATCTTGATGTGGTCTAGATTGGGAACTTTTCCAGTCCACACCTCGTGAGGTGTTTTGGCAACCTTCTTTGTAGGGACTAGATTAAGGATATGGGTGGCAGTCTCTAAGGCATACCCCCAAAATGAGATTGGTAGCGAAGCTCGACTCATCATGGAACGAACCATGTCCAACAAGGTCCGATTGCACCTCTTAGCTACACCATTCAACTGTGGTGTCCTAGGAGGTGTCAATTGTGAGACAATCCCACATTCCTTAAGATAGTCAAGGAACTCAGTACTAAGATACTCACCACCACGATCGGATCGAAGCATCTTAATGTTCCTGCCCAACTGATTCTCCACTTCTTGCTTAAACTCTTTGAATTTCTCAAAGGTTTCTGACTTATGCTTGATTAGGTAGACATATCCATATCTACTAAAATCATCAGTAAAAGTCACATAGAACCGATTAGCATCTCTTGTGGCAGTTCTGAAGGGTCCACACACATCCGTGTGTATGAGGTCCAACAAACCTTCACCCCTAGCACAAGTGCCAGTAAAAGGTAACTTTGTCATTTTACCAAGCAAACAAAATTCACAACTATCATCTGAATTTAGGTCAAATGACTCCAAGACTCCATCGTTTTGGAGTTGGCCTATGCGTTTCTTGCTTACATGTCCAAGACGACAATGCCATAAGGATGCTTTATCTAAGCTAGTGGAAGAGTTAATACACAATACATTATTTCCTAGATTATCTACAACAGATACAGTTTCATACACGCCATCACAAGGTAATGCTTTAAAATAAAGAACATTATTAAAGAAAGCATCAATACTACCATTATTATTATCAAAATAAAAGGTAAAACCTTGTTTATACAATGCATGAAAGGAAATAACATTTCTTGCCATTTCTGGCGAATAATAACATTTATTCAAATCTAATGTAAACCCACTATTTAGCACTAAGGAATAAACTCCTATCTTGGTGACATGTGAAGCTTTCCTGTTTCCCATGATCAAGTTTATCTTTCCCTGCTCCACATTCTCACTTCTTTTTAGTCCCTGCAAATCACAACATATGTGAATACCACAACCTGTATCAAGGACCCAAGACTTAGAATGAGGTGAGTTATTAGACAATATAGTGTATATACCTGCATGGTTGGGTTTTACTTTCCCATCCTTCAAATCTTGCTGGTACTTTGGGCAGTTTCGCTTCCAGTGCGACTTTTCATGGCAATAGAAGCATTCAGCCTCATTAGGGTTAGCATAAGGAGTGACAAAACCTTTCTTGGTTTTGCTTGAAGAGGAGTCTTCAAGGATCTTACCCTTGGTACCCTTAGAAGGGTTCTTTCTCTTCTTCCCTTTGCTATGCCCGCTTGCCAAGACATTGGCCGCAGTTGGAGTAGGAGTAGGAGTAGTAAGAACCGACTTACCCTTTAGACCACTTTCGGCGGTCTTCAAGAGTCCTTGAAGTTTGCTGAGGGTGACTTCTTCCTTGGTCATGTGATATGTCATGCGGAATTGATCATAACACGATGGCAAGGAGTGCAAAATGATGTCTATTGCTAACTCCTTAGGGAAGTTCACATTCAGCTTCAGTAAACGGTCCACATACCTTTGCATTTTCTGCATGTGGCCCGTGATGGGTTCACCATCCTTCATTCGGGTTGTTATCATGGAGGAGATTATTTCATATCGCTCTTGACGAGCACTTTGATGGTAGCGGTCCATCAAGTCCTGGTGCATCTCAAAAGGATAATAGTCCTCATAGGACTTTTGGAGCTCGGCTGTCATGGTGGCCATCATGATGCATGCCACTTTTGTATCATCTCTTTCATGTACCTCATATTCAGCAAGCTCTTCAGGAGTAGCAGTTGGCTCGGGTACCTTCAGCTCCTTGTCGAGAACATATTCTTTGTTCTCATACCGAGTGACCATCCTGATGTTTCTGATCCAATCTGTAAAGTTGGACCCATCAAGGATGACTCTCCCATAAAGATTCATGAGAGAGAAGGAGCTAGTAGGGTTTGAGCCAGAAGAGGGAATATATTAGATTAGATATAGAGATCGTCCTTAACAAAACACCCAAATGTAATATTAAGGCTAGGACCCAACACAATATTTTATAACTTAGAAGAGGGATGTCGTAATCTAAGATATAAGATATTTGAAGGTAGGTGAATGACGATTCACCAATTTCCACCATGAAAAACGAAATATTTAATTAGGTTTTAATTGGTTTAGAAACTCCTAGATTCTTTGAGATTCATTGAACTTTCTTCAATGACATGTTTCAATCTCGAGTGTGCCCTTCAAGTTTTGTGACTGGGATGCCGAGGATCACAAAACAAGGTGTGAAGTAACCATGCAAATTACTTGGTACCCTTAATGTATTACCCCTCAATCGATGTGTCGGTTAACCACACACGCTCCATCGATACTATGATAAACATTAAGTCACCCTTTACCTACCTTGTTAAGTTCAAGTTAGTATGTCGGTTAACCACACACGCTCCACTAACGACTTAAACAAAGTGTAAAGTGTAATTTCATGGATTAGCACCTTATTAACATTTTCCTAAAATAACTAAGATTGGGAATTCAATAAAGTTTAGTTACTTTAGTATTATCATTATACTTTTAATGAGAATTTATAAGTCCTTGTCCTACCCGTTCGGCTAACGACCCTCCACCGATCAAGGAAGCGGTGGGTGAGAGTGGACACCCATTAAGTTGCCATTTTATAGGCAACAACCTTATACCCCCCTTATAGACCGGCGTCGTGAATGAGGCGTACTAGCGGTAAGACGACTTGATCTTATACATATATAAATATTATTAAACTATAATATTATAAAGTATAAGGGTTGAATTTTAACTTTTAAAATTCTAGGGGTTGAACTAAAGTTTTTAATATGACTTTACATGTTCCAAAACTTGAGGGAAAGTTTTGTAAACTTTCAAAACTTTTCATTTCTCATAACTTATGAGTTAATGGTTATTAAAAATGAAGACTCTTCATTTTTTGTAACCTATGTGTTCTTTTAATGGTTATTTATAAATGTGACTTTTGTTTATCCATAACTTAAGAACTAGTTATGGACTTCATTAAAACACATAAAGATCAAGAATTAATCTAATCAATTATTAGCACATAATTTCTATGATCTTCTAAACTCATATGTTTATGAATGTTCATATCAAAAATTTCAAGAATCGTAAATACATATACAAAACTTGAAATTTTGATACGAGCTTTTGAACAAAACTTCGATTTTCAAGTTTTTTTTTTGCATCAAGTATCAAATAAACAAACCTGGCTCTGATACCACTGATGGGTTTTTGAGCATTCTAACACTCCTATGGTGTACATGCAACCCTAGAAACTTTGGATCTATGTTTGACTAAGATACATGCAAATAATTATTTTTCCAAGGTTCTTATCCTAACTAGCATGGCATGGGGTACTTGAATCAAATAAAACTAGTAGAATTACTTACCTTGTAGTAGTAGTTGATTGGTTGGAGTTTGAGAGCCTAGCACCAATAATGTGGATGCCTCAAATGGAAGTCACAAATCACCACAAACTTGGAAACTTGAGAGAATAGTCACAAACTTCTTGAAATCGGCCCTCTTAGTTTACACACATCAACTAGTGTTATTTCAAGAACCAAAGCCTCCTTTATATAGTGTGGTGGATTAGGATTACATCCATGTAAACCCTAATACCCATGTCTTTTCATTTCCATGAGATCCATGGGTTAAAGCTCCATGGAGTATCCATGGACTTTCCATGCAAGCCTAGCCCATTCCAAATAAGCATTAGCCCACACTATATAAATACAAGAGCCCATATTTAATTAGTCATACTTTTGATCTCTAAATTAATTATAGATCAACACTAATTAAATAATATGATTTTATATTAATATATTAGAACTTATAATATATTAATAAATCATAACTTATACTATTCTCAAAAGATTATCCGTAAATTGTTCGGGTGAAGTGCAACCCAAATGGACCATGCCGTGTCGGGTCAAGTACATACCAAATATAGTTATGGACTTAGACATTATCTCCAACAAATAGGTCTCTCCATATAATTCAGGTGATCATCCACCTGAATATCATCCAAGGGAACCACGGTTGAATCATCAGTACGACACTTTCGCAACTGAGAGACGTGGAATGTGTTGTGGATCTGGCTGAGCTCATCAGGGAGGTCCATCCAGTACGTAACCTTGCCCACCCGGGCAATAATCCTGAAAGTACATATACATCGAGGTCCCAACGTTCCCAGCTTTCGGAATCAGATCACACCTTTCCAAGATGACATCTTAAGAAGCACATAATATCCCACCTAAAACTCAAGGTCTAATCTACACCGGTCAACATAATTCTTCTGGCGACTTTGTGCGGTCTGCAGACGACCTTGCACCTGCTGAATCAACTCAGTGGTCTTGAGTACTACCTCAGTATTTCCCATAACTCAATGTCCGGTCTCAAACCAAAAAACTGGGTTCCAAAATTTCCTCCCATAAATCATATTGAAGGGAGGTCGATCGATACTGGTGTGATAGTAGTTGTTGTAGGAGAACTCGAACAATGGAAGATAAGTATCCCAACTCCCGCCAAAATCTAACACACACGCTCTGAGTATATCCTCGAGCGTCTAGATAGTTGCTCACTCTGTCCATCAGTCTGGGGGTGGTATGATGTGCTAAAATGCAGCTGAGTACCCAACTCCTCATGAAATTTTCTCCAAAAGATGAAGGTGAAACAAACATATTGATCTGAAACCACCGAAACGGGCACCCTGTGTCAGACCACTACATCCCTTATTTAGATGTCAGCTGAAAGTCCCCAAATTTGCTTATGTATCAATCAGATCCGTTTGATGGTGCGGAATCCCAATCAAACGGATGATTTCAGATCAATAGAAGAGAAGGAGAAGAAGAATAACTTGAATCTATGATGTATTCAATGAAATGATTGAAGCTCCATACACATAGTTCACACACACTCTTCTCTCTCTAGTTTCTCTCACACCTTAGAATGCACACACTTAAGCTCCTTGGCTCTTTTTTCCTCTCATGTGCACTCCTCACCCTATATATATATATATATATATATATATATATATATATATATATATATATATATATATATATATATATATATATATATATATATATAGACCTAAGGCCAAGCCCAAAATACAAATAATCCAATGCTATACAATTAATCCTATACTATTTTTGGCCCAAATAATTAAAACAATAAATGCTTAGAAAAGCAAAGTATAAACCATATTTTTGACCCAACAATCTCCCCCTTGGTTTATAGATTTCTTTTCTAAATGACCTAACAAGCTCCCCCTAAAAAGGTAGCTGGCTTTTCATGTTAATCTTCATTGTGAGCTTGGCTTCAGCATTTATCTTCAAATTCTTTACAACGTCAAGATGAACTTGATGAATCTTCAATGAATGACTTCATCTGGAGCAGTTGGGCTTATCTTCAAAATTTGACATTGAATGCGCATTGGGTGAGGAGGCTTCTTAAAAAGATTCTTGAAAGATAACGCTTTCAGCTTGAGAATCTTCAGAGAGAACATCAGAGAGAACGAATCTTCTGGATCACTTCAGCAGGTACATAGATAGCAGCAAATTGATTGAGGAGGCTTCAATGCAATCTGTCACATAATCTTCAAGTGCAGCTTCACCTTGCTTCTGGGGTTGAAACATTGAATGTCGAAAGAATAATCTTCATTTCTTTCTCCTTCGAATGAGAATTCTTCGATGCTCACGGATGAAGCCTCGGCTCAGAAATTTTCAATACAGTCTCCATGAGTCTCATCTACACCTGGATTCACTTTTCAAGACAAAACAAAAGCTAAAACAAAACTTAGCACACAATATTTTTGCATTTTTCATATTTTCTAAAAAATAAAACAGAAACAAAAATATTTTTGGATTTTCCGATTTTTCAGAACAAGGAATAAAACAGAAATAACACTATTTTTGGATTTTTAATTTTTCTGATTTTTGTTTGATTTTTGAATTTTTTTAATTCTCCCCCTAAATTTGAGCATAGAGAAAAACTATGAACAAATTTAACAAAAACAAAAATATTTGGGATCAAAGTTGTCAAGCAATCCAATATCGTTTATCAGCACACGCCTGCATGTCTAGATCTGGTCAATTACCGGTATTGTGGTCCACTTAAACACAAAGGATATTGACATTGGGACAGACTATAAGTGACAAGTCATTGTGATATATATATTCCTAAATGGACATTTAGCTGACGACGGCCAAGGATATTGTTGTCCACTTAAATTAAGCAGCAAGATCTACAGACAACCTATTAAATGGTTCAATTTTAGATGTACTAGAACATGTTTCCTACTTCCTGATATACCCCGGTAATCAAGAACTTCCAAAGAACTCCTTACTTTAGGTGAGTATTCAATCATTAAGAAAGAAGTCAGATATAGAAGAGCATATGTTGTATCCCAGGTCGGATGTCTTCCAATCACACAGAGGGAACAACATATAACTAACATAGATAGAGGGATTGAGAGGTAGAATGTTGCATATGTTGTGTCCCAGGTCGGATCTTCCAATCACGCAGAGGGGACATCATATGGCTAACAGATAGAAAGAATTTCATTAGAGTTGCATATGTTGCAATCCAGGTCGGATATGTTCCAATCACGCTGTAGCACCTGGTTCTTGGTACGTATTCTTTTATTTAAATCTTTGAGTATTTTACATTCTGGCCTTGGACTCGGCGAGTCAAAGGCTCGACTCGCCGAGTAGAAGCGGGAAGGGGCACGGGGTTTAAGTTGTGGACTCGCCGAGTCGGGTCCCGGACTCGGCGAGTAGCCGCTGTCTAGACAAAAACCCTAATCCAGGGGCTTGCACCCTATTTAAACACTCTAACTCGGCCTCCCTTGTCCCTAACACTTCCAGAAGAGCTGTAGAGCGAAACCCTAGCCCCCATATTGTTCTTGTGAGTGATTTTGGCATTGTGAAGGAAGTTTGGAGCTTAGAAGAAGAAGGAGAAGGTTGAAGAGTGCAAGGAGGGGAAGTAGATCCGAAATCTACACTGTGGGAAGCTTCCATTCAGGTAGAAAAGTTCCTACCTTGATCACTAGTTCATTAGATTCCCTTTTTGTCCCAAATTTGTGGTTTTCAAGCCCTAAAACCTCAAACTCCATGTGTTTATGCTCCATGTTCTGAAAGGACTTCAGATCTGGACCTTAGGGACATCTTAAAAGTGTAAAGTCTCTGTGGTTGAAGTGATTGAGGTCCCTATTGAGTGTTTGATCTCATAAAGAGCTTGGATTTGCCTTTTGGAGCTCATAGGGCCATGCATGCACGTAAAGTTTGCAACTTTACGTGATAAGCATGCCCTAGGAGCTTAGATCTATGGTTTGGAACCGTTGCATGCCTAAGAATTGGTCTGTTTGGAAGGAGGGTTGAAGGGACTCGGCGAGTGCCAAAGTGCACTCTGCGAGTTCTATGAAGATGGTCTTAGACTCGACGAGTTGGATGAACCACTCGGCGAGTCCTATGAAGATTGCCTGGGACTCGCCGAGTTGTTCTTCCAACTCGGCGAGTCATATGAACAGTTACTGAGTTAAGAGGGGTTTAAGTGTAGAAGGTCCAACCCTTCGTAACTGCTCGCGGAATTAGCAATTTATCGAGTAGCAAAAGTCCCAGAAACCCAAATCCTCAAGATGGATGCTCTGGTGAGGATTTGGAAGCGAGTAGGAGATCTGCTCGTAGGGACTCGGCGAGTTGTTCTCGAACTCGGCGAGTCGGATCGCGAGCCGGTCTAATCGTCCCAAGTAGTGAGTTAGGGTGACTCATTGAGTAGGAAAAAGGGACTTGATGAGTTAGTACGGGAATAGTGGGAGAGGGACTCGGCGAGTCTGTGCCAGGACTTGGCGAGTCCAGTCAACTGGAAGTTGACTTTGACCAAGGAGTTGACCTTGGACCAGGGGCAGGTCAGTCATTTGACCTAAGGGTATTTATGAGTGACTAATCGATGTTTATGGATTTATAGCCGGAGGATTACCGGTTCAGCAGTCAGACGTCTAGCAAGCAGACTTCCAGCAGCTACTTTTCGAGGTGAGTTACCTTCCAGTAGCGGTGGGTCTACGGCCACAATGCCGGCCCACCAGTAGGAGTTGTATGTTGGATGATTGTCTTTGTGATATCATCTAGGTTTGCTACTACCTGATATGTTATGTGCTAGTATGATATGATGTTATATGCTAGTAGCAGTAGGGGAGATAGTCCCCAGGATTTTCGGTCGATAGGGCCGAAAGGGGTAGTCATACCCAGTCATGTTAGACATATTATGGTTATGTGATATATGTTATGTGGTAGTAGTAGAGGGGTGAAATAGTCCCCAGTATCCGGTCGAAAGGACCGAAGGGGAGGCCAGCACCCAGATATGCTAGGCAGTATCCGGTCGAAAGGACCGAAGGGGAGGCCAGTACCCAGATATGCCGGGCAGTATCCGGTCGAAAGGACCGAAGGGGTAGGTCGGGCACCCAGATATGCCTGACAGTATCTGTATGTTATGTGATTGTATGGTATGTGGTACGATGGGGGAACTCACTAAGCTTCGTGCTTACAGTTTACAGTTTTGTTTCAGGTACCTCTTCAGCGAAGGGGAAGGAGCTGGCGCGGTAGCGGCACATCATACACACACATTGGTTTTCCGCACTATGAGATGTTCTGGGATTGTACTCTGACATTATTATTATTATTTTATGATTTGGTTTCAGACATAAGATATATTTTATGAGATGATATGATCGGATGATGTTTTACTACAAATGTTTTGCAAACCATTTATTTTAAACGAAATTTTTAGGCGTAAAAATTGGGTCGTTACAAGTTGGTATCAGAGCCCTGGTTTGAGGGATTCGGACACACCTTCGGGGTGTCTGGACTCAAATCAAGGGATTAAAAGAGTTTTATAAATAAATGATTTTCTAAAGGCTAAGTAAAAGAGTTTCGAGAAAGAACAAAGTGTGTGATGTGCGCGACCGGCCGAGCTCAAGTAAGTTTTCCCCAAAGTACCCATACAAGTTTATGTTATAATTATCAGTTTCAGTTTCAGTAGAACAGCATGCTAGAATAGGACTAAGGATCTAGGAATAATGCCTTATGTGCCTGCTTTAAGTGTTCCAGCTTCATGAGAATTGCATGCTAGTACTAAGTAGACAGTAGTAGGGTAGCCTGTTTAGGTTATGCCCGATAGTATGAGCTTAGCATTGTATGCTAGTACAGATCAGTCAGTATGATAGCCAGAGTAGTATATACTTGATTATGTGTACTCAATGCCCGAATGCTGCTTGCTATGTGCTTTTAGGAGTTCTAGTTGTCTTTCACTAACTAGTAAACGAATATGTTAAGTTACATATTGTAAGGACTAAATAATTTCAGAAGGTTGGGTCTAGCCCTATTTCGCAGCTCTTGTTTGAGTCCAACCGTTGTAGGGTGGGACCTCTCATTCGAAGAATTATCTAGTCTGAGTAATATGTAATAGTATTCGCGAGCTAGTTAGGGGAAGGAAGCAGGGACTTCTTATGCAGCTGATGGCAGAGAGTGGGATGGCGATTACCTAGGGCAAGCCTAGGACGAGAGTAGCATGAGATCAGCAGTAGTAGTAGAAGGGACTTGGTGGAATCGAGGCTGTTCTTGAGGAAAGTACGGATAAATGTGGAAGGTAGTATGGGCTCGTACTACTGAAAGCAGAGGATCCGTACTTGAATTGAGAAAGGTTGAAGCGAGACCAGGAACCTTGCAGTAGATGTAATCCCTCTAAGGTGTGTCAGTACCACTAACAGTTGTCGTTATGTATTACAGAATGGTGGTACTACGTTCGAGGCCAGCAGTTGGCAGTTCGGGAGAGGGATCGGGTTCGGGTTCAGGTTCCGAACCAGTGGATGAGAGGCTACGCGAGTTCATCGCGTCAGAGATCACCAGAGGCATCCTTGAGTCGACCCCCATCATCTTCGGGTCGATCAAGGAAGGGATAGTTGAGCTGATGGAGGGCCGCCTCAGGGCGTTCAGGAGTGACTTGGCATCTGGCCAGTCAGGATCTCGCACACTGTCCTTTAAGGACTTCAGGGGCAGTGGTGCGCCAGATTTCCATGGGGCGAAGGACCCCATTGCTGCCAGACGATGGATTGCAGACATTGAGTCTGCACAGCTGACCAGCTTCTGCCCTGAGGGGTCGAAGGTACGATTTACAGCAGGATGTCTGAGGGACCGGGCTAGGGATTGGTGGGAGTCGGTTGGTGACTCTCTGGGAGCCTCGGCTGTTGAGGCTATGACATGGTCAGACTTTGTGACACGGTTCAGAGCGGAGTTCGCACCTGCAGTGGAGCTCCAGCAGTTAGCCAGGGAGTTCTTGGATATGAGGCAGACCACGGAGACTGTGGCGGAGATCACCGCCAAGTTCCGGGAGAGGGCGTTACTGGTGCCCCAGTATGCGGGCGACGAGGACATGAGGAGGACCCGCTATCATGATATGCTACGAGCTGACATTCGTGAGCATGTTAGCTTTTCAGCTTGTCCTACTCTGGATTCCATGATTGCCAGGGCAAGGGAGAGGGAGATTGATCTGGAGCATATCCGGAAAAGGAAGGCAGAAGAGGGGCAGGTTACGGGGGCTTCGGGAAAGAAGCCCAAGGGATCAGATGCTGGGCCGAAAGGCCAACAGAGCCGAGGCCGCTGTAGGAAATGCGGCAAGGCGCATGAGGGGGCATGTAGAGTGGGATCGCGGGGCTGCTACAAGTGCGGCAAGATGGGGCACTTCAGCAGGGATTGTACCGCCCCTGCACCTGTGTTACAGACGTCAGAGTTGTTGTGTTTCCACTGCAACCAGAGGGGCCACAAGAAGGCCAATTGCCCCCAGTTGACAGCAGCAGCGCCAGTGAGGGCGCCAGCTCCAGCGACCCTGCGGATTACCGATGGTCGGCAGGGCAAGGCAGAGGCTCCAGTGGTGAGGAGTCGGGCATTTCAGCTGACTACCGAGGAGGCACGCGCTGCACCCGATGTGGTGACGAGTATGATTCTTTCCCTCTGATTTATTTTTATGGTGTCTATGTTATTGATATGTGCTCGGTTTAGGATCGTTCCATGTGAACGGCATCCCGGTTCAGGTGTTGTTTGATTCGGGCGCTACTCGATCATTCGTCTCTCTGCGCTTAGCAAGAAGTTTCCTGCGTCTTCGGGCATGTTGGACTGCCCTCTAGAGGTCGAGATTGCGGACGACCAGTTAGTGCGAGCATCTGAGGTCTTCCGAGATTATGTGCTGAGGTTATTTGAGGAGCGCTACTTGGTAGACTTGGTTCCCATTCCATTGCGTGGGAACAAGGTGATTATAGGCATGGATTGGCTCAGCCCTGATGGGGCAGTGATCGACTGCGCGCAACAGTTGGTGCGGATCAGGACCGCAAGTGGGGGAGAGCTGGTGATTCAGGGCGAGAGGCCACAGCGAGGACCAGCTATATGTTCAGCAGCGAGAGCTAGGCGTTACCTCCAGCAGGGTTGCACAGGTTATGTCGCGTATGTTATGGATACCCAGGAGACGGGTAGGGCGACGGTGGGCGATGTGCCCGTAGTACGAGAGTTCGCGGATGTATTCCCCGAGGAGTTGCCAGGGATACCTCCGGAGCGACAGGTGGAGTTCAGGATCGACCTAGTTCCTGGTGCAGCTCCGATAGCCAAGGCACCATATCGGTTGGCTCCTCCCGAGATGCAGGAGTTGTCTACACAGCTGCAGGAGCTGTTAGACAAGGGTTTCATTCGACCGAGCAGTTCACCCTGGGGAGCCCCGATTCTGTTCGTAAAGAAGAAGGACGGGTCGCATCGGATGTGTATAGATTATCGGGAGCTGAACAAGGTAACGGTGAAGAACCGCTACCCACTCCCGAGGATTGATGACCTCTTTGACCAGCTACAGAGAGCATCTTGGTTCTCCAAGATTGATTTGCGTTCAGGGTATCACCAGATGAGGGTCAGAGAGGAGGATGTGCAGAAGACTGCGTTTCAGACGCGTTACGACCACTATGAGTTTGCGGTGATGCCTTTCGGGCTCACCAATGCTCCTGCCGCGTTCATGGACCTCATGAACCGCGTATGTAGACCGATGTTAGACCGGTCTGTGATAGTGTTTATCGACGATATCTTGGTTTACTCCAAGACGCGAGAGCAGCATGAGGAGCATCTGCGGGAGGTTCTGGAGACTTTGAGGAGGGAGAACTTGTATGCTAAGTTCTCCAAGTGTGAGTTCTGGTTACGCGAGGTGCAGTTTTTTGGGCACCTTGTCAACCAGAACGGGATTTCGGTAGATCCGGCCAAAGTGGAGGCCGTGATGAGTTGGGAGGTTTCGAGGTCTCCATCTGAGATTCGGAGCTTTCTGGGATTGGCAGGCTACTATCGGAGATTCATTCAGGACTTCTCCAAGATAGCAGTTCCGCTCACCCGACTGACTAAGAAGTCGGTGGTGTATCGCTGGGGGCCTGAGCAGCAGGCCACGTTCGAGGCACTGAGACAGAGATTGTGCGAGGCGCCAATCTTAGCCCTGCCAAAGGGCATGGAGGATTTTGTGGTGTACTGCGATGCATCCATCGCAGGTTTGGGCGCGATATTGATGCAGAGAGGGCATGTCATCGCCTATGCGTCGAGGCAGCTGAAGCCTCACGAGGCGAATTACCCGACGCATGATTTGGAGTTGGGGGCTGTTGTATTCGCCCTCAAGATTTGGCGTCATTACCTCTATGGGGTTCGTTGTACGATTTACACGGACCACAAGAGTTTGAGGTATCTCATGGATCAGCCAAATCTGAATATGAGACAACGTCGGTGGCTTGATGTGGTAAAGGATTATGATTGTGAGATCCTTTACCATCCGGGGAAGGCCAATGTCGTGGCCGATGCGCTTAGCCGCAAGGCAGCGCCGATCAGGGATATCTGTCTGAGGATGACAGTGGTGACTCCGCTTCTGGAACGGATCCGGGAGGCTCAGCAGGAGGCTATGAAGGAGGAACATCGGAAGAGTGAGCGGATTGTGGGACAGGTTTCCTCTTTCGACTATGATAGCCGAGGGTTATTGACTCTTCACCGTAGGGTGTGGGTCCCTTATCATGGAGGCGTGCGCCAGGTCCTGATGGAGGAGGCGCACACATCCCGGTTCTCCATTCATCCCGGGGCGACGAAGATGTATAGGGATCTTCGTCTTGACTATTGGTGGCCCTGCATGAAGCGGGATGTGGCATGGTACGTGGAGCGGTGCTTGACCTGCAGGAAGGTCAAGGCCGAGCATCAGAGACCACACGGCAAGATGCAGCCGTTGGATATTCCGTTGTGGAAATGGGAAGACATCACGATGGATTTTATCACCAAGCTTCCCAGGACCGCGCGGGGAATGGATTCAATCTGGGTCATTGTCGACCGATTGACCAAGAGCGCCCACTTTATCCCGATTCAGGAGAGCATCTCGGCCGAGAAATTGGCCGATATCTATATCAGGGAGGTGGTGGCGCGGCACGGAGTGCCAGTTTCGGTGATTTCAGACAGAGATGTGCGGTTTACTTCCAGGTTTTGGAAGAAGTTTCATGACGAGCTGGGTACTCGTCTGCATTTTAGCACCGCTTTTCACCCGCAGACGGATGGCCAGAGCGAGCGGACCATCCAGACTCTGGAGGATATGTTGCGGGCATGTGTTTTAGATTTCGGAGGTAGTTGGGATACCTACCTCCCGTTGGCGGAGTTCTCGTATAATAATAGTTATCATGCGAGCATTGACCGTCCTCCCTTCGAGATGTTATACGGGAGGAGGTGCAGGACCCCGATATGTTGGGGTGAGGTTGGCCAGAGAGTCATGGGGAGCACCGAAGTAGTGCTCAAGACGACAGAGAAGATTCAGCAGGTCCGGAGCAGGCTTTAGACTGCTCAGAATCGGCAAAAAAGTTATGCCGATAAGCGTCGGTCAGACCTGGAATTCCAGGTCGGGGATATGGTCCTCCTGAAGGTGTCGCCATGGAAGGGCGTCATTCGATTCAGGAAGCGAGGCAAGTTGGGCCCCAGATACATTGGACCCTTCAGGGTGGTAGGGTGGGCAAGGTGGCGTACCGGTTGGATCTGCCAGCCGAGCTCAGTCAGATCTACAACACTTTCCACGTCTCCCAGCTGCGGAAGTGCCTGGTGGACGACTCAGCAGTGGTACCCTTGGAGGACATTCAGGTTGATGACAGCCTAAATTACATCGAGCGGCCTGTGGTGATCCTCGACCGAAAGTCGAAGGATCTGAGGAACAAGAGGGTTGAGCTGGTAAAGGTGCAATGGCAGCACCGGAAGGCCTCGGAATGGACATGGGAGCCGATGGATGAGATGATGGAGCATTACCCCGAGCTGTTTTAGGAGCAAGCAGCAGACTTCGAGGACGAAGTCTAAAATAAGTGGGGGAGATTTGTAGCACCTGGTTCTTGGTACGTATTCTTTTATTTAAATCTTTGAGTATTTTGCATTCTGGCCTTGGACTCGGCGAGTCAAAGGCTCGACTCGCCGAGTAGAAGCGGGAAGGGGCACGGGGTTTAAGTTGTGGACTCGCCGAGTCGGGTCCCGGACTCGGCGAGTAGCCGCTGTCTAGACAAAAACCCTAATCCAGGGGCTTGCACCCTATTTAAACACTCTAACTCGGCCTCCCTTGTCCCTAACACTTCCAGAAGAGCTGTAGAGCGAAACCCTAGCCCCATATTGTTCTTGTGAGTGATTTTGGCATTGTGAAGGAAGTTTGGAGCTTAGAAGAAGAAGGAGAAGGTTGAAGAGTGCAAGGAGGGGAAGTAGATCCGAAATCTACACTGTGGGAAGCTTCCATTCAGGTAGAAAAGTTCCTACCTTGATCACTAGTTCATTAGATTCCCTTTTTGTCCCAAATTTGTGGTTTTCAAGCCCTAAAACCTCAAACTCCATGTGTTTATGCTCCATGTTCTGAAAGGACTTCAGATCTGGACCTTAGGGACATCTTAGAAGTGTAAAGTCTCTGTGGTTGAAGTGATTGAGGTCCCTATTGAGTGTTTGATCTCATAAAGAGCTTGGATTTGCCTTTTGGAGCTCATAGGGCCATGCATGCACGTAAAGTTTGCAACTTTACGTGATAAGCATGCCCTAGGAGCTTAGATCTATGGTTTGGAACCGTTGCATGCCTAAGAATTGGTCTGTTTGGAAGGAGGGTTGAAGGGACTCGGCGAGTGCCAAAGTGCACTCTGCGAGTTCTATGAAGATGGTCTTAGACTCGACGAGTTGGATGAACCACTCGGCGAGTCCTATGAAGATTGTCTGGGACTCGCCGAGTTGTTCTTCCAACTCGGCGAGTCATATGAACAGTTACTGAGTTAAGAGGGGTTTAAGTGTAGAAGGTCCAACCCTTCGTAACTGCTCGCGGAATTAGCAATTTATCGAGTAGCAAAAGTCCCAGAAACCCAAATCCTCAAGATGGATGCTCTGGTGAGGATTTGGAAGCGAGTAGGAGATCTGCTCGTAGGGACTCGGCGAGTTGTTCTCGGACTCGGCGAGTCGGATCGCGAGCTGGTCTAATCGTCCCAAGTAGTGAGTTAGGGTGACTCATTGAGTAGGAAAAAGGGACTTGATGAGTTAGTACGGGAATAGTGGGAGAGGGACTCGGCGAGTCTGTGCCAGGACTTGGCGAGTCCAGTCAACTGGAAGTTGACTTTGACCAAGGAGTTGACCTTGGACCAGGGGCAGGTCAGTCATTTGACCTAAGGGTATTTATGAGTGAATAATCGATGTTTATGGATTTATAGCCGGAGGATTACCGGTGCAGTAGTCAGACGTCTAGCGAGCAGACTTCCAGCAGCTACTTTTCGAGGTGAGTTACCTTCCAGTAGCGGTGGGTCTACGGCCACAATGCCGGCCCACCAGTAGGAGTTGTATGTTGGATGATTGTCTTTGTGATATCATCTAGGTTTGCTACTACCTGATATGTTATGTGCTAGTATGATATGATGTTATATGCTAGTAGCAGTAGGGGAGATAGTCCCCAGGATTTCCGGTCGATAGGGCCGAAAGGGGTAGTCATACCCAGTCATGTTAGACATATTATGGTTATGTGATATATGTTATGTAGTAGTAGTAGAGGGGTGAAATAGTCCCCAGTATCCGGTCGAAAGGACCGAAGGGGAGGCCAGCACCCAGATATGCTAGGCAGTATCCGGTCGAAAGGACCGAAGGGGAGGCCAGCACCCAGATATGCTGGGCAGTATCCGGTCGAAAGGACCGAAGGGGTAGGTCGGGCACCCAGATATGCCTGACAGTATCTGTATGTTATGTGATTGTATGGTATGTGGTACGATGGGGGAACTCACTAAGCTTCGTGCTTACAGTTTACAGTTTTGTTTCAGGTACCTCTTCAGCGAAGGGGAAGGAGCTGGCGCGGTAGCGGCACATCATACACACACACATTGGTTTTCCGCACTATGAGATGTTATGGGATTGTACTCTGACATTATTATTATTATTTTATGATTTGGTTTCAGACATAAGATATATTTTATGAGATGATATGATCGGATGATGTTTTACTACAAATGTTTTGCAAACCATTTATTTTAAACGAAATTTTTGGGGGTAAAAATTGGGTCGTTACACACGCAAAGGGAGCAACATATGACTGACAGATAGAAAGCAAGAAAATAATTTCCTACAGACCTACTTTATCAGAACCCCCCAGTTGCCCTATCAATACCGGAATTAAGGATATGAGTCCATACATCAAGGAAGAGTTAAGCCACAGTTCTAGATAATTAACTTTTAGTGTATCTCGCAGGTTCCCATGTTTATCTCACTGCTCAATCTACCTGAGCGTCATATGGTCAGTCCAAATGAAACTATCTAAGTCTATATTGTCTAGTCCTTTCATGGTCAATCAATTTCTAGTCCATTTGAATCCTTTGTGCCTACCAGCACAATGAATACAGAGTCTAGACAATTCGGCTTTAGTGCATTACACGAATCATAAATTGCCTTTTAGCACTATACTTCATATCACTTCCCAATAATACCTACTAACGAAAAACTATAACAAAATAAAAGATTATCTTCAAAACGAATCAGTGTAAGATAAACTCAAGAGTATCGAGAAGAAAACTCAAATCGTAATTCACCGATTGAATTTGCATCCAGAAGGTCTGAGAACAACACGCATAATCTCATAACAGATCCGAAAATTCTTCATGTCATTAAGCACTAACCCCATGTGTGATCCCTTCCTTTCTTCCTTTCCCACAAAGGACACATACTCTCAAACAAAGTTCTGAATGTTGTACAGTTGAGAGATGCCTCCTATCAAGTGCCTGGAACAGCCACTATCAACAAATCGAAGTCTGATGATATGCCTCCATAGCTGTTCCGACACCGAGCGGGATCAGTTGGTCTTTGGAACCCAGTCCATTTTGAAACTGGGTTGACCTTTGTCATCTTTGCAAGGAACTCTCTCCCACGACATATCCTGCTTATCACAAACAGAAGATGTAGAAATATTAGAATCATTAGAAGATTTGGGAGATTGAACCTTTGGTACCCATTTATAGTTGGGTTTAATCCATTTCTTTTTCGGTCCGATGGGTGCCCCGACACTTGTTTTTGAACTGGAAGTCGGCCGTTGAAATGACTTAGACCTAGCCGGTCTTGGTTTCGCTGGAGCATCTCTTGGATTTGGCTTCTTGGCTGGCATTCCCTTCTTGCCTTTGGGATTCGGATTCTTGGCCTTGTGGGTTTGATTCTTGGCCTTCTGGGCATTCCAATCGCCATTGTATGAACGTGACCTTGAGGGGTTTCTTTTGGAGTATCTCCCTTTTGGCGCGTTTTGCAATCCTTGTGCGTAGTAGGGAACGTATGCGCGATTTGGACAGTTTCGGGCAATGTGACCAGGTGTTCCACAGTGAAAACAAGTCTTTTTCTTCACTGGGAAATTGTTTCTTCCTGCCCCTGGTGGCGTGTCCATGCCTTGTCTCAGGTTGTTCCCACATGCACACTTGCAACAAGCCGTCGGTTTCGCTTGTTTTGGTGGCCTGTATTTCTCAACAGCAGGTTTGTTAGGAGTAACTGAGTTAGAAGCAACAGATTCAGAGTTCAAGGAGTCATTGGATTGTTCAATAGTTTTCTCCTTGTTCTCATCCTCTACTATTTTACCTGCACAAGAAGTAGAATCATTAGAAACGTTCACCTCAACCTTTTCTGGCACAACCACAGCAGGTTTCCCATATTGAAGATGTGCCTCCTTATCAATTTCTTCCTGTGTCATAGGGATGGATATATAGTTATGATTGAAAGGGGGAGGAACACTATCATACCCTAGACCCTTGTTTTGATTATCTTTGAATTTTAATTGGTTTTCAAATAAGGACTCGACTGTCTTACTTGACGCAGTATAATTTTTGAAACTAACATCTGTTTTTCCACACTTAATTTTCAAAGCGTCAAGTTCTTCAGTTACAACAACAAGTTTTTTCTTAATGTGATCGTAATTTTCACACTTGTTGCTGTAATCTTCTCGTAATTTCTAAAGTCCTTAGTTTTGGCCTCTAATTGAGCTTTCAGAGGTTTCTGACCTTTCCTAAGAGTATAGCCTTCGTATTTGAGGTCCTCATTTTCCCTTTTTAATAAATCGATTTGATCTCGGAGAAATTTAATAGTTTTAATGCAAGTTTGAGAACAAGAAACTTCATTGACCGGAATGTTTGAGGAACTCATTTTTATCAAAAATGCCCTTTGACTATAAACCTCAAAACTCAACCCTAAAAGTCAAACTTAAAAGTCAAACCGAAAAGCTAAATTTGAAAATTTTAAAGTTAAATGAAAAAGTCAAAGTTTAAAGTCAAAGGTCAAACTTGAAAGTCAAAAGCAAAATTTTAAGGTCAAAAGTCAATTTATAAAGTCAAAAATTAAAAACTAAAATTTTGGGTTTAAAATTGGAATTTAAAAATAAAGAAAATTGATTTTTGGGTTAAAAGAGTGAAATTTGCGAAATTAGGTTCGAAATTGAGAAGCCTTTTGAATTAAATTGGGAAGGAGGAGACCATCCAGCAAGCTAGCTCAGATGCTAAGGCGCGTGGTGAGTTGGGAGGAGAACCCGGTTCGATCCCCGGCACCTCCAAAAATCCGATTCTTTTTTTAATGGAAGCTGCTGTGCGAGGTTGCTGAGTGCGAAGACTGCTGCGAAGCTTGCTGAATGAGATGCGAGACCGAGGACGAGGCAGCTAGTCGCACACGGAGCCGCACACCGTGACCGCAAACCCACCAGACCGAACACGTGCGAACCTCGGACCGAAAGCTCGGACCGAAAACGTCGGACCGAACACGTGCGAGCCTCGGACCGAAAACCTCGGAAATCGCTGGTTACGACGAAAAACAACGTTTTTTGCTCCTTTTTGCTCCAAAACTCGATCAAAAACTCGTTTTTATGAAAAACGCAAAGAACAAACCTCCCTTATTTTACCAAGATCTATCCAAAAACGCAAAAATCTCTTCAAAATAAGATCAAATAAGCTCCATATCTGAAAAAATTGATTGATACAACCAAGCTCTGATACCACTTGTAAGTCCCCAAATCTGCTTGTGTATCAATCAGATCCAATTGATGGTGCGGAATCCCAATCAAACGGATGATTTCAGATCTAATAGAATAGAAGGAGAAGAAGAAGAAGATGAATCTATGATGTATTAATGAAATGATTGATGCTCCATACACATAGTTCACACACATTCTTCTCTCTTTTTTCTCTCACACCTTAGAATACACACACTTAAGCTCCTTGGCTCTTTGCCCTCACATGCACTCCTCACCCTATATATATATGGACCTAAGGCCAAGCCCAAAATACAAATAATCCAATGCTAGACCGAAAACACATGGGTTTTTGGTCCAAGCTACAATTAATCCTATACTATTTTCGGCCCAAATAATAAAAACAATAAATGCTTACAAAAGCAAAGTATAAACCATATTTTTGACCCAACAATCTCCCCCTTGGTTTATAGCTTTCTTTTCTAAATGACCCAACAAGCTCCCCCTAAAAAGGTAGCTGGCTTTTCTTGTTAATCTTCATTGTGAGCTTGGCTTCAGCATTTATCTTCAAATTCTTCACAACTTCAAGATGAACTTGATGAATCTTCAATGAATGACTTCATCTGCAGCAGTTGGGCTTATCTTCAAAATTTGACATTGAACGCGCATTGGGTGAGGAGGCTTCTTGAAAAGATTCTTGAAAGATACTTTAGAGAGAACATCAGAGAGAACGAATCTTCTGGATCACTTCAGCGGGTACATAGATAGCAGCAAATTGATTGAGGAGGCTTCAATGCAATCTCTCACATAATCTTCAAGTGCAGCTTCACCTTGCTTCTGGGGTTGAAACATTGAATATCGAAAGAATAATCTTCATTTCTTGCTCCTTCGAATGAGAATTCTTCGACGCTCACGGATGAAGCCTCGGCTCAAAAATTTTCAATACAGTCTCCACGAGTCTCATCTACACCTGGATTCACTTTTCAAGACAAACAAAACAAAAAGATAAAAACAAAACTAAAACAAGGTTAGCACACAATATTTTTGAAATTTTTTTTTTGATTTTTCTAAACAAGAAATAAAATAGAGGTAACACTAATTTTTTTTTTAATTTTCTGATTTTTTTGTTTGGTTTTTTTTTTAATTTTCTGATTTTTGTTTGATTTTTGATTTTTTTTTTATAATAGTCCCCCTAAATTTGTGCATAGAGGAAAACTATGAACAAATTTAACAAAAATAAAAATATTTGGGATCAAAGTTGTTAGACAGTCTTAATCCGTTTGTCAGTACCTTCCCCTTCATGAATAGATCTGGTCGATCGCCGGTATTGTGGTCCACTTAAGCACGAAAAATTATGACAAATTTTGGACATGCTATAAGTGACAAGACAAGTTGATCCTATGTTCCTAGATAAAACTTCCTAAGGACCATTCATCTGACGACGACCAAGGATATTGTTGTCCACCTAAGTTGAGCAGCGAGATCTACAGACAATCTATAATTGTTCAATTTTAGTTGTACTAGAATGTGTTTCCCGCTTCCTGATATACCCCAATAATCAAGAACTTTCGAGATACTCCTTACTTTAGGTGAGCAGACAATTATTAATAGAAAGGATAGATTTAGAATGCATATGTTGTACACTCAGGTCGGATCTTTCAATCACGCAGAGAGTGAAACATATGACTGACTAGAATTTCAGAGGGATTGAGAAGTAGAAGGTTGCATATGCTGTGTACCAGGTCGGATTGTTAATCACGCAAAGGAGACAACATATGGCTAACAGATAAGAAGAATTGCATAGATAGAAGATGCAGAGAAATAGAGTTGCATATGCTGCAGTCCAGGTCGGATCTTTCGATCACACAGAGGAGGCAACATATGACTAAGAGTAGGAGAGAAAGAAAATAATTTCCTACAGACCTACTTTATCGGAAAAATCTCTTCAAAATAAGATCAAATAAGCTCCAGATCTGAAAAAATTGATTGATATATCCAAAAACGCAAAAATCTCTTCAAAATAAGATCAAATAAGCTCCAGATCTAAAAAAATTGATTGATACAACCAAACTCTGATACCACTTGAAAGTCCCCAAATCTGCTTGTGTATCAATCAGATCCGTTTGATGGTGCGGAATCCCAATCAAACGGATGATTTCAAATCAATAGAAGAGAAGGAGAAGAAGAATAACTTGAATCTATGATGTATTCAATGAAATGATCTAAGCTCCATACACATAGTTCACACACACTCTTCTCTCTCTAGTTTCTCTCACACCTTAGAATGCACACACTTAAGCTCCTTGGCTCTTTTTTCCTCTCATGTGCACTCCTCACCCTATATATATATGGACCTAAGGCCAAGTCCAAAATACAAATAATCCAATGCTATACAATTAATCCTATACTATTTTTGGCCCAAATAATTAAAACAATAAATGCTTAGAAAAGCAAAGTATAAACCATATTTTTGACCCAACATCAGCCATTTTGTCGGTGGAGATGCTCTTATAAATATTTATAAAATGAGCACTCTTGGTCAATCTATCGACGATGATCCAAATGGAATCAACCCTACGTGTTGTCCTCAGCAACTTAGTGACAAAATCCATGGCGATCTCCCATTTCCACATGCGAATTGGTAGCAGCTCCATCTTGTCGTGGGGTCTTTGATGTTCGGCCTTGACTTTACGGCAAGTCAAGCACTGCTCCATAAACCAAGCTATCTCCCTATTTATACAGGGCCACCAATAACTCAACCTCAGATCCATATACATCTTCATGACCCCTAGATGGATCGAAAACTTCGATTTATGAGCCTCCTCCAGTAATGTTTGTCTAACCCCACTAGAAACCGGGACCCAAACCCTCCTGCACTGGGTTAATAACCCATGGCTATCCATGACAATTAACAGAATCTGACCCCTGATCCTTTCCTCTTTCCAAGTTTCTGTTTTTAAACTTTCTACTTGAGCCTTCTTGATCATATCCAATAGTGGATAAATGGTAACCATCCTCAAACACATATCTCTGATAGGTGCACTAGCTGCTTTACAACTCAGAGCATCAGCCACCACATTAGCCTTCCCATGGTGATACAAGATTTCGCAATCATAATCCTTCACCACATCCAACCATCTTCCCTGCCTCATATTCAAATTCAGTTTATCCATCAGGTATCTCAGACTTTTTTGATCAGTATAGATAGTACACCTGACCCCATACAGGTAATGCCTCCAAATCTTGAGGGCGAAAACTATAGCCCCGAACTCCAAATCGTGTGTCGGGTAATTCGCCTCATGAGGCTTTAACTGCCTCGAAGCGTAAGCAATCATGTGACCCCTCTGCACGAGCATTACACTCAATCCCGAAATCGATGCGTCAACCACGAAATCATCCATTCCCTTAGGAAGAGTGAGAATCGGTGCCTCTCACAATCTCTATCTCAGATTCTCTAAAGTTGTCTGCTGATCAAGCCTCCACCGGAAAGTGACATTCTTCTTCGTCAAGTGGGTCAATGGTACAGCAATCTTAGAGATATCCTGAATAAATCTCTGATAATAGTCCGCTAAACACAGAAAACTATGAATCTCAAAGGGTGTTCTCGGGACCTCCCATCGCATCACCGCCTCAATCTTGGTGGGGTCAACCAATATCTCCTTATGGTTGACAATGTGCCCCAAAACTACACCTCGCGCAACCAGAACTCACATTTGGAGAACTTGCCATAAAGCCTCTCCCTCCTTAGGGTCTCCAATGTTACATTAGGTGTCTTAGCCCATAACTATAATTGGTATAAACTTGAATTCATAATAGCACAGTCTTTTTGGGTTGCCCTCAAACCTAGCAATTGGACAGGATGTTTTTGGAGAGAGGGGTTGATTTATTATTTGATTAATAAGTTGAAAAAAAATAATTTATTAATATATTATGAGAATAATATATTAATTAGAAATAGTAATATTTAATTAATATTTAATCATAAATTAATTGGAATTAATTTTGTGAATAAAAGAATTAATTAAAAGTGCATGAACTAAAGTGCAATTGTTCAATAGTTGAGAAAAAGACTCCAAAACCTTCCACACATAGATTGGACGGTTTTTAGAGGCTTTAGGGTTTCTAGAATTATCCTTGGAGGATAATCAGGAAGTTGGATAATTACCAAGTCAAGATAATATTATTATATTGGTTTTCGGTTTATCTAGGGTTTCCTTGTTGCAATATATAAAAAGCCTTACCCCTTCATATTTCGTCCACTCATACCTTACAGAGCTAGGCTGAAATTCTGATCTCCTCCCTCCTCTCTCCTTAATATTCTTGTTGCTTGTGTTGGGTGTGAACCACTAGAGGCACGATGCTTGTGGTGCTTGCTTCCAAAAGATCAACAAAAGGGATTCTTGGTTGTTTACTTCAACAATCAACAAGGTATGTATTCAAACTTATGAATTCAGATTTTAGTAGGAAGATTTTGTAGTTTGATAGTCCATAGTATGTTGCCTTTATGTGAAAGACATAGATCCTTCTTAGGTTGCATGTGCCCTAATCATTTAATTGTTAAATGTTTTTTCGCTTAGTGTAATGTTTTTGGAACCTACGTTTTCCATCAGTGGTATCAGAGACTATGGCTATCTTTCATGTGATTGCACATTGGTGAATCGATCAAAACTAAATTTTTTATTGTTTTGTATCTCACGATGTGAGCATTGATGCTCACGACGTGAGATCTGATCATATCAGATTTTTCTGAGATTATCTACCTAATCTTTTTTGTTTGGTAATTATCTACTTTAAATATCTTCCAAATCCGAATTTGCTGAATATTTGATGATAAAATACAAGCCTAAAAGTTAGGAGATAAATCTTTGACCTGATTAATTATTTTATTGATTAACATGATTAAATTTTTAAGTGTGTAAATAATTAATTTAGATATTAATTAATCCTAATAATTAATGTCAAATATTATTTGGTTTATAATATGCCTTATACTATATGTAAGATTAAAAGTTTAATAATTACTATATGTATAAGAATAAGTCAGTCGAACCGCTAGTACGCCTCATTCACGAAGTCGTACTATAAGGGGAGTTTAATGACTACCACTCTCTTGTATGGTGGAGGGTCATTAGTCGAACGGGTTGGATAGGATAATTAATGAAAGAGGGAGAGTCTGTTAGCAGCCACTTATAAAGGATGCAATGATACATGGATCGCCTTGTTAGGCTGAACGTGCATTTTGATGAGGAGTTGGCTATTGACATAGTCTTGAACTCCTTTCCTAGTTGTTACGATCAGTTCATCTTGACTTATCATTTGAACAACAATGAGACCACTTTGGCTCAATTGCACAACCTCCTGCGAACAACTGAAGCAGGGTTGAAGGGAAAAAGTATTACCTCCACTCATTCTAGTGCTCCTGTTCTAGCCATTGGACAAGGGAAGGGGGGAAAAGAGGAAGTGTCCTCCAAAACAGAACTGGAAGGGAAAGTCTCAAGTTGGGTCGTCAAGCAATGGACCCAAAGGTAAGTCTAGTTCTGATGCTCCTCCTGTCTCTGATCCCAAAGAGGTCACTTGCTTCTATTGCAACGACAAAGGGCATTCGAAACGAAGCTGCCCTATGTATCTACAAGACATTAAAGATGTCAAAGTGAACCCGACTTCTGCAAGTATATACACTATCTTATCTAATAACTCATTATCTTCTCGTTCTTGGGTCCTTGATACAGGATGTGGATTTCACATTTGTTCTGATTTGCAGGGGCTAAGAAGAAGTGAGGAGGTGGAGCACGGTAGAATGAACTTGATCATGGGGAATAAGCGATCTTCACATGTCACCAAGATTGGAGTTTATAGTGTAGTGCTTAGTGATGGTGTTAGCTTAGATATGTTGAATTGTTGCTACTCGTCAGAAATGAAATGAAACATTATTTCTTTGCATGCATTGTTTAAACAAGGTTTTAGATATTCTTTTAATGATGAGAATGGTTCTATTTCTGCTTATAAAAATGGTATTTTTTATTTTGAAGCTTTACCTTGTGATGGTGTGTATGAAACTGTGATGTATATAGACAATGTAGGCAATAATGTATTTCAAATTGATTCATCTAATGGTATAGACAAAGTGTGCTTGTGGCATTGTCGTCTTGGACACATTAACAAGAAACACATCGCCCAACTCCAAAAGGATGGAGTGTTGGAATCATTTGACCTAAGGTCAGCTAATGAATGTGAATCTTGTCTTTTGGGTAAGCTGAAAAAATCACCTTTCACTGGTTCTTATGAAAGAGGTGAAGGTTTGTTGGACCTCATACACATAGATGTGTGTGGACCCTTCAAATCCACCATAATGGATGCTAATCGATTCTATGTGAATTTTACTGATGATTATAGCAGATATGATTATATCTACTTAATCAAGCATAAGTCAGAAACCTTTGAAAAGTTCAAGGAGTTTAAACATGAAGTCGAGAATCAACTGGGCAGGAAGATAAAAATGCTACAATCAGATAGAGGTGGAGAGTATCTTAGTATCAAGTTCCACGACTACCTCAAGGAATGTGGAATAGTTTCACAATTGACACCTCCTGGGACACCACAACCTAATGGTGTGGCAGAGAGGTTCAATCGAACCTTGTTTGACATGGTTTGTTCCATGATGAGTCGAGCTTCTCTTCCAATTTCGTTATGGGGGTATGCCTTAGAGACTATCGCCCACATTCTTAATATTGTCCCAACTAAGAAGGTTGCCAAAACACCTCATGAGATGTGGACATGGAAGGTTACCTTGTTAGCATATATCAAGGTTTGGGGTTGTGAAGCTTTCGTTAGACGAGAGACTCATGACAAGCTTGAACCTCTAAGTGAGAGATTTATTTTCATTGGCTACCCATAGAAGTCCTTTAGATATTTGTTCTACATACCTAGTGAGAAAATGGTCTTTGTAGCACGAAGGGGAGTCTTGAGAGAGAGAGAGAGAGAGCGCTCATATGCAAAGAGGAAAGTGGGAGCATCATTGATCTTGAAGTGATTCAAGAATCAAACGATGAAGGAACCTCTAAAGATGCTAAGGTTCAACCTGGGGAAGAGATTCCAGTTGAACCAGTTGATGATTTATTACCTCTTAGGCATTCCAATAGAGTTAGAATGTCACCTGAGTTCTATGGTTTCCATATTACTACAGATGGTGATAATTTTATCAGTGACAGTACACTGGTAAATTTGGATGAACCGGCTAACTACAAGGAAGCAATGGCAGGCCCTGAGGTAGCCAAATGGCAAGAGGCAATGGACAGCGAGATCAAGTCCATGTATGACAACCAAGTTTGGAATTTGGTTGATAATGTACCAGGTCGTAAGATAGTTGGGTGCAAATGGGTCTTCAAGAAGAAGACTGACATGGATGGAAGGGTACACACTTTCAAGTCTCGACTGGTTGCAAAGGGCTTACTCACACCCCATGGGTTGACTATGATGAGACCTTCTCACCAGTGTCTAAGATAAAATCTATTAGGATAATGCTCGCCATAGTTGCATTTCATGACTATGAAATTTGGAAGATGGATGTCAAAACCGCCTTCCTCAATAGGAAGTTGGTTGAGGATGTTTACATGAGTTAGCCATAGGGTTTTTTTGATGCAAAGTTTCCCAATAGGGTGTGTAAGCTTGAAAAATCAATATGTGGATTGAAACAAGCTTCTCGCAGATGGAATCTTTGCTTCGATGAGAAAGTCAATGAGTTTGGTTTCTCTAGAAGTAAAGATGAGTCATGTGTATATCTCAAAGATAGTGGGAGCATAGTAACCTTCCTGGTTGTATGTTGATGACATACTTCTTATAGGAAACGACATTACAACTTTGCAAGAGGTTAAATCTTGGCTTGGAAAGTGTTTCACTATGAAGGATTTAGAAGAGGCTGATTATATTCTGGGGATAAGAATTCTGAAATATGGGAGTAAAAGACTAATTGGAATTAGTCAAATTGCATACTTGGAAAAGGTGTTGAAACGTTTTAGTATGGAGAATTCCAAGAAAGAAGAATTGCCTATACAAAGTAATACCAAACTGAGTAAGACTCAGAGCCCGAGTACCGATGTTGAGATAGCAGAAATAAGTAGAGTTCCATATGCTTCAATCATTGGATCTATCATGTATGCTATGACATGTACTCACCCTGATGTGGCATTTTCTTTGAGCATGGCCAGTCGTTATCAGGGGAATACAGGTAAAGCTCATTGGATATCAGTTAAGAATATTCTCAAGTATCTACGAAGTACTAAGGACTGGGTCCGAGTACTTGGTGGCAGTGATACATTAAGAGTAACTGTGTATAGTGACGCCAGCTTTCAAACATACTGACATAACTTCCGTTCTCAATCTGGTTGGGTGTTTACCTTAAATGAAGGAGCGGTAATTTGGAAAAGTTCCAAGCAAGAGACAATGGTTGATTCTACCTATGTATTAGAGTACATAGCGGCGAGCGAAGCATCAAAGGAGGCAATTTGGTTGAAGAACTTCATCGGAGACCTTGGAGTTGTTCCAGCCATCAAGGAGCCAATGGAAATTTTTTGTGATAACGAAGGAGCAGTTGCCTTGACAAAGAACCAAGATATCATGGCAGATCAAGACATATCGACAAAAAATACCATTTTATCAAACATAGGGTAGAAGAAGGTCACCTCGTAGTGAAGAGGGTATCATCTGAAGAAAATCCTAAAGATCTACTCATAAAGGGTCTGAGAAGGGCTAAACACGTTCAACATTCTAGGAGCATTGGTCTGAAAGATGATATTAGTTTTTGTAGTTAGATAATTAGTTGAAACTTGTAACAAAGTAAATGTAATTGACTTTTTGGTGATTAAATAATCGAGAATTATTTATAAGTTTGTTTACTACCTTTTGTCAATTGTTTATTATTGTGCTTCATTTTGCATGTTTTACTTCTCCCGAATAATTCGATTATTCAAAAGTCAACAGTCGATCATACTTTTGGAAGTAAGTAGTGAATTAAGACTGTCATGAATTGAATTGTAGATTGTCTAAAGATTTTTAGACATAACAATGGTATTGTTGCAATGTTCATGAGTACTTTGAAATGGAGATTTAAGTATTGGATTAACCCACGCTCAGAGAATTACTTCATGGAATTTATCACGAGTAATTCTGAGACGATAACATCTTATAATCTTGAAACGGAGATATATGAGTTGTGTTTTACAAGTTAGTTGTGCATTGATGATATGTAATGTATCAGTAAGTAAATGGTGCAAGCATATAAGTCAAATTTTATTCGTTCTTTTTTCCTTAGCAAGAAAAGGCGATATCTTTAGGCACCTCGGTGATTTAGTGTTGACTTATAGTGTCGGTCCCGGACAGGACTAAATTGATGTGTTCGATTAGAAGTTCTATGCCATTACAAATCAGAAATCGGGATTCAAAGCAGTGGACAATGAGATTGATTATGTTCCATGTCTCATGTCTGAATGATATCTTGCAAAACGGGGGATTATATGATCACTTATCTTAGGACACGTAACTGACTGGGTCAGAGTTCGACGACGGCTTTTGGAAGCTACAATTTGCTGAACATTTTAGAAATTATACTAGCAATTATAGTTACAAACTTATCCCAGTGGGAGACTATTGGATTAGGTGTCTAAGCCCATAACTATAATTGATATAAACTTGAATTGATAGTAGCACAGTCCTCTTGGGTTGCCCTCAAACCTAGAAATTAGACAAGATGTTTTTGGAGAGAGGGGTTGATTTATTATTTGATTAATAAATTGAAATAAACAATTTATTAATATATTATGAGAATAATATATTAATTATAAATAATAATATTTAATTAATATTTAATCATAAATTAATTGGAATTAGTTTTGTGATTAAAAGAATTAATTAAAAGTGCATGAACTAAAGTGAAATTTTTCAATAGTTGAGCAAAAGACTCCAAAACCTTCCACACATAGGGTGGACGGTTTCTAGAGGCTTTAGGATTTCTAGAATTATCCTTGGAGGATAATCAGGAAGTTGGATAATTACCAAGTCAAGATAATATTATTATATTGGTTTTGGGTTTATCTAGGGTGTCTTTGTTGGGCTATATAAAGAGCCTTACCCCTTCATATTTCGGCAACTCGTACCTTAGAGAGCTAGGCCAAAATTCTGATCTCCTCCCTCCTCCCTCCTCCCTCCTCTCTCCTCAATATCCTTCTTGCTTGCGTTGGGTGTGAATCACTAGAGGCACGACGCTTGTGGTGTTTGCTTCCAAAGATCGACAAAAGGTATTCTTGGTTGTTTACTTCAATAATCAACAAGGTATGTATTCAAACTTATGAATTCAGATTTTACTAGGAAAATTTTGTAGTTTGATAGTTCATAGTATGTTGCCTTTATGTGAAATACATAGATCCTTCTTAGGTTGCATGTGCCCTAATCATTTAATTGTTAAATGTTTTTCCGCTTAGTGCAATGTTTTTGTAACCTACGTTTTCTATCATCCAAAACCTCCCTTGAATGCTGCTCATGTTGCTCCTTGGTCTTGGAGTAGACTAGAATATAATTAATAAAAAAAATCACCGACCGATCCAACATCAGTCTACACACTCGATTCATTAGATCCATGAACGTTGTTGGTGCATTGGTGATCCCGAAAGGCATCACCACAAACTCGTAATGACCATAACAAGTCATGAAGGTCGTCTTCTACACATCCTCATCCCTCACCTTCATCTGATGGTATCCCGATCGCAAATCAATCTTGGAGAACCAAGATGCACCCTGAATTTGGTCGAATAAATCATCTATCCTCGGGAGTGGATAATGATTTTTCACCATCAACTTGTTCAACTCCCGGTAGTCTGTACACATCCGGTGTGACCCATCCTTCTTCTTTACGAACAGGATCGATGTTCCCCATGACGAACTAATCAGCCTGATAAATCCCTTGTCTAGCAGCTCTTGCATTTGCATAGATAACTCATGCATCTCCGGAGAGGCTAAACAATATGATGCCTTGGTTATCGGAGCCGCACCGGGAACCAAATCAATCTGAAACTCAACTTGCCTCTCAAGAGGCACTCCAGGTAAATCCTCAAGAAATACGTCAGGAAAATATCGAACAATAGGTACATCGCCCATGGTCGTCACCCCCTCAACTCGAGTATCCATAATATATGCCAGAAATCCAAAACATCCATGATGAATATATCACCTAGCTCTCGCAGGTGAATATAGAGTTGGACCGTGTTGAGCACCCTAGCCATGAATAACCAGTTATCCCCACTTGGGGTTCGAACTCTCACCAATTGGTGATCACAATCTGTCATTGCCCCATTGGGGCCCAACCAATCCGTACCCACAATATGAAGGGTTTTGAGCAATATAACAATCCTATGGTGCACATACAACCCTAAATGCTTTGGATCTAAGTTTTCTCAAGTTATACATGCATTTTCATTTTTGTACAAAGCATGAACCCTAACTAGCATACAATTGGACATATACAACATAAAAGCTAGTTAGATGATTACCTCTTGTAGTAGCTTGTAGTTCTTGATCTTCCAAGAGCTTAGTACATCAAATAAGTTACAAACACCAAATGCAAATGGAGGCTTATGAGAGAGGTTAGGAATCACCAAAATCAGCTAGGGTTTTCTTCTAGGAAGTGTTGGCCGATTTTTAGAAGGCTAGGGGTTACTTTTATAGTGTGGAATCCTTAGGGTTTCTTCCATAAAACCCTAATTCACTTAAACCTTTAAGTATTCCAATGATCCATATGAAAAGCCCTTTGGACTAAATCTTTATGGACTCTCATATAGATTTAGTCCATCCCTAATCATGGATCATTAGCCTAAACTATAAGTATCACTGATTTACTTAATCAGTCCATGCAAATTTTAATCAGTCTCTTTTTATCACTAAATTAAATCCAAATTAATTCTTGATAAATACCAATTAAATAATAGGATTTCTCAATTAATATATTATACTTATAATATATTAATAAATCACAAATAACCTCTTTCTCAAATATCCATCCTATCAAATTCTTATGGTGAAGGCAACCCAAACGGACCATGCTACTATCGGGTCAAGTACATACCAACTATAGTTATGGGCTTAGAAGCCTAATCCAACACAATAACCTTCGACCATCTCATAGGAATCGGAACCAAATCAATAGAATACCTCTTGTTGAACATATTCATAACACAACCCCGATGAACCCTCAAAGCACTGACTGAACGATCATCAGCGATCTCCACCTCCAAAGGATAATCCAAAGTCCTTGGATCGTCGCTAAACTTCTTGCTAAGCGCAAGAGACACAAAGTATCGGGTAGCACCCAAATCGAAAAGAACATGCGCAGTCATATCATTGACTAAGAACGTCCCTATACATGGTCAATAAAACATAAGCATAAATAAGAAAAGAAGTAAAAGATACGGTAAAGATACATATCGGTAACCACATCTGGTGATGCACGTGCCTCCTCGGTTGTCAACTGGAATACCCTACTCTTCACTGTAGGTGCATCTGCTTTGCCCTGTCGGCCATCCGTTATCCTCAAAGTGGCTGGTGTAGGAGCCACAACTGCTCCTCCTCTCAACCTAGGGCATTCAGCTTTCTTGTGGCGTGTCTGATTGCAATGAAAAAAAAATCAGACCCGATACATGGGTACAATCACTGCTCATGTGACCCGAATTGTCGCACCTGTAGCAGCCTGAACCATTAACTCAACACACCCCATCATGCAATTTCCCGCACTTTTCGCATCGGCTTCGGCCCTGTTGGCCTCTCGATCGCGAGTCAAAGATCTTGGGCTTCTTTCCGGAGCCCCCCACCACCTGATCCTGAACTGGATTCCGCTTCTTTAGAACCTCCAAATTAATTTCCCGTTCCCAGGATCTAGCAATCATATCACCAAGGGTTTTACAACCCGATAAACTCACAAACTCATGAATGTCATCCCTCATCATGTCATGGTATCTCATCTTCTTCATCTACTCGTCTGCTACATACTGCGGGACCAACAAATCCCTCTCAAAACTTGGTGGTAATCTCTGCCACAGTCTCATTAGTCTAGCAAAGGTCATGGAACTCCCTTGCTAGCTGTTGCACCTCAATCCTTGGTGCAAACGCATCCCGAAACCTCGTCAAAAAGTCCTCCCAAGTCATGACTGCCACAGTCGTAGATCTCAATACGTATCCAACCTCATCCCACCAATCACGAGCTCGGTCCCTCAGAAGGTAGGATGCGAACCCCACATTTAACGCTTCGGTGCAGAAGCTCGTTCAATGAGCATTCTCTGTGTCATCGATCCATCGGCGGCTAGCAGTTGGGTCTAAATCCCCAAATAACTTTGGGGCTCCACAAGCCTTGAATTCCTAAAATGAGAGAGTCCGAGCCCCTAACTTTCCCGCCACGATCTCGGCCCAAAAATCTGAAACATCCCAAAAATACGGTCCAAAATTTTCATTTTAATTATTAATAAAACCATAGTTATCCAAAACACATGTCATAATATCTCAACCATCATACTAATGTATATCAAAATATCAGAGTATAAACATCTCAGGCTGAAACAAATGGTGTGTGCACTGCAATCATCCTGAGCTCTTCCCCCTGCTACCGGAAGTACCTGAAACCAAAACTGAAAACTATAAGCACGAAGCTTAGTGAGTCTCCCCAAACTACCACATACCATACACATATGACATGCAACTAAGAGATACGGGCCCCGCCCACACTCATGGAGATACGGGCCCCGCCCACACTCCGCTAACTGGGAGATACGGGCCCCACCCACACTCCGCTGACTCTAAGATACGGGCCCCACCCACACTCAGCTACTACGAGATACGAGACCCGCCCACACTCGGCTACTATGAGATACGGGCCCCGCCCACACTCAGCTACTAAACATACATACAAGTATCACACAGACAACAAGTATAACTAAATCTATCAATCATGCATATATCCATAATCAAACTAAGTTATGAGATACGGGCCTCGCCCACACACGGCTGACTGGGAGATACGAGCTTCGCCCACACTCAGCTACTAACATATCATACTATGGGTCGGCATTGGTTCCGTAGACTCGTTCCTACTGAAGGAAACTCACCTTGCAAGGTTGACTGCTGTAATCTCGAGTGAGGAATCTCCGATGGCTGCTCCCACGACTCCCCGGCTATCATTATCACAATAACACTTAGTCAAAACCTGATAATTCTCTTTAGGGTAAAATGACCATTTTACCGCTGGTCAAAGTCAACGCTTCGGTCAAAGTCAACCTTTTGGTTGACCCAACTCGTCGAGTTGCTCCATCAACTCGTCGAGTCCTAGAACCTGAAATCGCGATCTTACCGAATCAACTCGTTGAGTCCCTTCACCGACTCATCGAGTTCTACCTTTAGCTAAAAACAGGACAAACCAACTCAATTCATCGAGTTCCTCTGTCTGATTGAGCCATCTCAATGGATTAAGCTCCTGCCCCTCATATCCAAGCTCCATACTTCATCTACACATTGGGAATACACTTTTAAGGGTAAATTTTCCAACTTTACCCGCTCTTAGTCCTTCTTAATGGGTTTAACTCAAACCCTAACTCTCTAGAACATTTATCTTGGTCCACAAGCCATAATACCCTAAACCAAAGCACACTATACTAGATCTAGGCTTTGAACATCAGTTGGACACGTAAAGTTCCTAGCTTTCCTTCCAAGCATGGCCTCTTAGGGCTAAAAAGGCCATATTAACGCTTATAAGTTTGCATGGGGCTTCCATGGTCAAAAAGTTTGCACCTTTATGCCATGGTACCCCTCCTAGATCCCAGATCTGAGATATAAATCACTTGGGACGTCCAAATCCCAAAGACCAAGGTTCTTGCACCAAAACCCTCATAAAATGGAAGTAAATAGATCTAAGAAATGAATTATCAAGTTAGAGACTTGATTACCAGAAAGTGATGAGTATGGAAGGAAATCCCTGGATCTACTATCTTCTCCTTGAACCTTCTAGCTCCTTCTTCTTCTTCTAGCTTCAAGAACACACTAAAACACTCAAGAATGGCTCACAACTCACAAGATACCCTAGGGTTTCATGGATTAGGGTTTAGGACTTGGAGGTTGGAAATGAGGCCAAAAGGTGGGGATTAAGATGCTTAAATAGGGTGTAAAACCCCGAAATTAGGGTTTCACTCTCACAGACCTACTCGCCGAGTCGAGGGTTCTTGACTCGTCGAGTAGATGGCTGGAAACCTGCGTCCAAGACTCAATTCTACTCAACGAGTCTGGGGCTTCCAACTCGTCGAGTAGCTCTATAAAAATGAATAATTTGTAAATAAATGCATACCGGAAACCGGGCGTTACAAAATTCTTGATACGCTCATCTAAAAGCTCCATGATCCCCTTATTGATGGTACCAAAAATCACAGGGGTAGCATCCATAATACCACGAGTAATATCTTACGTGATGAACTCGTGCATCCGCTCATCTATTGGTTTTGCATTAGAGCCAGAACCGGAACCAAAACCTCCTCCTCAAGTGGACACCATAGTGAAATACAACATGCAACGATCAGAAACATATACTCGAGGGATCGCTCACACCACAAGCTCCTTAGAATCTCCGAGACTATCCTTGAATCGAGTACATATCATCTGTTTTCAGTAGTACGGGCCCAATACTACCTTCCATACCTATCTGTACCTTCCTCAAGTACCATCCCAAATCCTCTAAGTCACTCCACTAAGGCACAACACACAACTTTATGATAACCAGCATACACAACTTGCTATAATATTTCCTAAACTCTCTTAGGAATCCTCATCTCACTTGTCCCTACACTACAAGGAACTTCTACCAACATTGTCGGTTTCCCTATGCATGCAAATTATACACAAAAACGGGAACACATAGACTGTCGAATAAATGATTCTACCCTAAGTCCATAACCAAACAAGGAACATGAAATAAGGCCAAACTAGTAATTTTAGGGCTATATGATCCTAATCGCATACAATTTTTAAAGCATACACTTAGCAATTAACTGGGCCGATATAAATCTCAAATAATACATAGCACCCAAATCCCTAGGCTATATCAAACAAACCATGCAATTTTAGCATACGATTCCTAAAGGTATCCTTAGCCCTACTTTAGCATGCAAATCACATGACAGGCATACTACTCATAATGCTTAGGTATGGGTATCTTGCGAAGCACTTACTTAAGCTTAATTGATTGCACGCATCACATCCCTTTTCTTTATGAAAATCTTTATAGAAAATTTGTTTTTCATTTGAAAAGATTATCAATTCCTAGTTTGAGTTCTGACACACCATAGAGTATGCCCGAATCCCTCAAACTAAGGCTCTGATACCAACTTGTAACATCCCAAAAATAGTGATTAATTTTTTCATTTTAAAATCATCAAATCCACACACCAGGTGTCTCAAAATCAATCATAACCTAATGTATCGGAAATTATCAAAGTAAAAACGATCATTAATGCGGATTCATGAAGGGGATGTTGTGCGATCATGTCGGACCCTTTCCTTTCGAACCAGAAGTACTTGAAAATGTTAAACCAAAAAACTGTAAGCACAAAGCTTAGTGAGTTTCCCTAAAAAACCACATACTATACAAACATTGCCATGGGCTACCCCTATATTCTTGCATACAATTGTCATGGGCTACCTCCATAGTCTTGCATACAAGTGCCACAGGTTACCCCCATGGTCTTTCATACCATTGACATAGGCTACCCCCATGGTCTTCCCTTGTAGTTCCTTGGCTACCCAAGGTCTTACTGTGACATCCCCATTTTCACGGCCATAAAAGACCGATTTTTTTTATGATTTGTTTAAAAATAAGAGTAACATTTTAAATAAAAGTGTTGCGGAATTTGTTCCCAAAATAAAATATGATAAAGACTTATCAAAGCATTTCCGTAGAAATCTATTTCATTAAAAAACCTCGGGATGTCATGTTCGATACAGATCAAAAGCTTAAACAGTACAATATAATCCTTACTACATTTATTCATATCTACAGGCCTATATCTGTAATCCCTCATCCAAAACATCACATCTATGCTCGAGCGCCACTACCTGTAATACATGAAACTGAGTGGGTCAGGCTTGGGAGCCTGGTGAGCACATAGGGTTTTCAACCCACAATAAATAAGTTATTTAATTTCATCAACCAACAATAACCCGATTACCCGTTCCCGTTATCCTCACTTTACGTCCCTAAGCACCTATCATAAGGGACCTAGCCTAAGGATTATCATCGAGATTGACACTACTGCTAAAGGGATTCCTCAGCAATAAATGTCCTTAAGGCAACCATGAGGGGGATGGAGTACACCGGTGAACACATCGTTCACAAACACCTACAGGTTGCGAGCCTGCTAGCGTTCCACTGGACTGTCTAGAAGAGTCTGTGGTTGTCATCCATACTCCGCTAGATGACAGAATCAACAAAAACAACATCGAGGCCTCTCATTATTTTATCACACATCGTCTATTACATCTACCCATGTTTTACCCCAACATTTTGTAGATATAAAATACATATACGGTTTAAATCATTTAAAACATGTATAAAAATCTTTCATCAGCATAGACAGCAAGTATTCAGACAATATACAGACATAGCACGTAATTTATATTAAATCCTTCATATCTATGTGTAAGATGAAAGTGACTATGCACTCACCTGTTAGGGTGGTGACTCGGTACTCGGACAGCGCTTCGTTATCTCAAAACAATTTTTCCCTTGACAAAACCTAGTATCAATACCACTAGGGTTTAGTCTAACGTTAACCGTGACTAATAATAGTCTAGCTATTATTACTATTATATAAGCGTTAAACAATACTTATATAACCCATAATAATAGCCTAAGTACTTATTTTAAGGTCCTAATAATGTTACTATAATTAAATAAAAGCTATATTAAAAATAGCGTAGGTGTAGCTCACTTACAGCGGGTTTTATAGAAAACAGGGCTTCGCTTGGAGCAGCGTTTCCGAACCAAAAGACCCTTTTTCTCGGGACTCTGGGAGCCTCGGGGCTTCCTTCGGGTACTAGGGGGTTTACCTAGACTTTAGGGGGGGTTGGGGGGCTTAGAGAGAGAAACTAGTGAGAGAAAGAAAGAATGAGAAAGGTGTGAAGAAAATGAGGGTGAGAGAGGTTCTATTTATAGGGTGAAATTTGGCTGAAATTGGTGCCACATGTCACCATCTGGTGGCAAGACTTGGGGAGAAAGCAATGGTCAAGATTGTGCCACGTCACCCATTTTCGCACAGCACACTTCCAACTTCTAAAATCCGTAACTTTCACATACGAGCTCTGTTTTTGACGTTCCTTATATCAACGCGTAGGTAAAAATAAGATCTACAACTTTCATTTTGACTCTGTCGGCTAACTCTCGACCGATTTTAAATTTAACAGTATGAGGAGATTATACTGTTAAATGTCCGCGTAAAATTCATAACTTCTACATACTGACTCCGTTTTCGTCTGTCTTTTTACCGTTGAGTTCATATTAATGAGATCTTCAATTCTCATTTAGGTCGCGTAGGCCAAAAACCGCTCGATCTAAAATTCGAGTTTCGGGTTGGCACTGCTAAGCCAAATCTTAGAAAATTCATAACTTCCTCATACGAAGTCAGATTTGGGCGTTCTTTTTATGCACGCTCTCGGTTTAACGTATACTACAACTTTGGTTTAGATTACTAAGGCCAAAAAGTCCTCTATCGTAAATTCACTATTTACGTCACACAGCGTCGTGTCGGTTTTGTCGTGAAACTTCGACAGGTCATAACTTCTTCGTTATAACTCGGATTTCGACGTTCTTTATATTTCTGGAATCCTTGTCACGACCAATACAACTTTCTTCATCGATATTGGGTTTATCTAACACTTTATTTTTGACGCTTATTTTTATTATTTATTTATTATATCATTATAAATAAATAATAAGCATATAAAGGCACATAATTCACATAATACACAAATATTTCATCTTTATTATCTCAAAAGAGTTACAATAGTTGACCTAGACTATTACATCATCTGATAATGCTTAGCCCCGAAACCCGAGCGTTACAATTCTCTCTCCCTTAGGATGATTCCGTCCCGGAATCATGCATCAGCAAACAGATGCGGATAGCGACTCATCATGTCACTCTCTGTTTCCCAGGTGAGATTCGGCCCATTTGAATGTTTCCATCGGACTAGCACTAAATCGACCATCTTGCATCGTAACTTCTTAGTCTTACGGTCAACAACTGGGTCGGGCTCTTCAATTAGCCTCTTATTCTCATCCATCCTTAACTCTGAGATTGGAATTATTCGGAACTTCTCCCGTGAACTTTCTCAGATAACACACATGGAAGGTGTTATGAATATCATCTAGTTCTTCGGGTAATTCGAGCTTGTAAGCTTGGTTCCCAATGCTATGAAGAACTTTAAATGGTCCAATAAACCTTGGACTTAGCTTTCCTCGTTTACCGAATCTTATAAGTCCCTTCCACGGTGAGACTTTAAGCAAAACCGAATCCCCAACTTCGAAGGTCATCGGTCGTCTCTTCTTATCAGCATAGCTCTTCTGACGATCCTGAGCTGCTAACATCCTTTCCCTGATCACCTTCAGCTTCTCAGCAGTCTCATGGACTATCTCGGGGCCCATAAACCGCTTTTCTCCAGCCTCAAGCCAACAAGACGGCGTACGACACTTTTGTCCATATAAGGCTTGATAGGGTGCCATCTTGATGCTAGAGTGGAAACTGTTGTTGTAGGAAAACTCTACCAAAGGTAAGTGCTCATCCCAGTTACCTTGGAATTCTAAGGTACATGCTCTTAGCATATCTTCGAGTGTTTGCATCGTTCTTTCGCTCTGACCATCAGTCTGCGGATGGTAAGCTGTACTCAAACACAACTTCGTACCCAATTCCTCTTGTAGACTTCTCCAAAATCGTGACGTGAAACGACTATCACGATCTGATACAATCGTTAGAGGAACACCGTGAAGTCTTACTATCTCCTTCACGTAGGCATTTGCGAGCTTATCCATAGACCACCTTTCGTTAGCTGCTATGGAGTGTGCACTCTTAGTGAAACGATCCACGACCACCCAAATCATGTCGTGACCGTTCTTCGTCCTGGGCAGTTTAGTCACAAAATCCATGGTGATGTCTTCCCATTTACCCATGGGTACAGGTAAGGGTTCTAAACTCTCATACGGTTTCTGATGTTGTGCCTTAACTCTTACACAAGTTACACACTCGGCCACATACTTTGCAACATTGAGCTTCATCGTCGACCACCAGTAGTAGGGTTTTAGGTCCCTATACATTTTAGTGCTACCAGGATGAATCGAGTACATGGTCTTGTGAGCTTCTTCCATCAGAAGATCTCGTATCCCTCCCGTCTTAGGTACCCAAATTTTATCTTGGAATACCTTCAGTCCTTGACTGTTTGTACCGAACACCAACGTTTTACCCAAACGTTCTTATTTTCGGTCATTCTTCTCTGTAGCTTCTTCTTGAGCTTTCTTTATACTTTCCACAATGGTCGAGACAACTTCTATTCTCAACGCTCTTGGCCTTTTTCTTTCAAGATTGACTTTTCGACTTAGAGCATCAGCAACAACATTTGTTTTACTGGGGTGGTAAAGTATCTCACAGTCGTAGTCCTTGAGTAACTCTAGCCAGCGTCGTTGTCTCATGTTCAATTCTTTCTAATTAAAGAGATACTGGAGACTCTTATGATCAGTGAAAAGCTTGCACTTCGTACCATAGAGGTAATGCCTCCATATTTTCAAGGCAGATACTATCGTTGCCAACTCCAAATCATGAGTGGGGTAGTTCTTTTCGTGCTCCTTCAATTGCCGAGATGCGTATGCTATCACCTTTTCTCTTTGGGTCAGAACACAACCCAACCCGACTCCAGATGCGTCACTATAGACCGCGAAGTCTTCAACTCCATCGAGTAGAGAAAGAATCGGTGCTTCACATAACTTCTTCTTTAGCTTCTCGAATGCTTCTTCGTGTTTCTCACTCCATGTATAAGTAGCTCCTTTATGGGTCAAAGCAGTCAATGGAGCAGCTATCGAAGAAAAGCCTTGGATAAATCATCGGTAGTATCCGGCTAATCCTAGAAAGCTTCGAAACTTCATGGGACTTTTTGGTCGTTCCCACTTCATCACAGCTTCGATCTTTGTTGGGTCAACCATTATCCCCTCCTGGTTAACCACATGACCCAAGAATTGGACTTCTCGGATCCAAAAATCACACTTGGAGAACTTTGCATACAGTTTCTCCTTCTTCAAGACTTCCAACACTTCTCGTAGATGTTGGCCATGCTCCTTCTGGCTTTTCGAGTAGATGAGAATGTCATCTATGAACACTATCACGGATTTATTGAGGAATGGTTTACAAACCCTGTTCATCAAATCCATGAATGTTGCTGGAGCATTGGTTGTCCAAACGACATAACCAAGAACTCGTAGTGTCCATATCTCGTTCTGAACGCAGTCTTCTCGATATCCTGATCTCTCACCTTCAGCTGATGATATCCTGACCTAAGATCGATCTTTGAGAAATAGCTCGAACCTTGCAGCTGATCGAATAGGTCATCAATCCTTGGCAATGGATACTTGTTCTTCACCGTTGCCTTGTTCAGATCTCGGTAGTCTATACACATTATCATGCTTCCCTTTTTCTTCTTTACGAATAGCACCGGAGCTCCCCAGGGTTATGAACTAGGTCGAATCAAACCGTTGTCCAACAACTCCTGAAGTTGCGTCATAAGCTCCTTCATCTCCGTCGGTGCTAATCGGTATGGTGCTTTCACTATCGGTGTTGTTCCTGGTAACAAGTCTATTCTGAACTCCACTTGTCTATCAGGCGGTAATCCAGGAAGATCTTCGGGAAAGACCTCCGGATAATCATGCACGACCGGTATATTCTGCACCTCCTTTTTCTCCTTCTTTGCATCGATCACGAATGCCAAGTACGATGTACATCCCTTGGACAAACATTTCCTGGCTTTCATCAGAGAGATGATTCCAGAATTTACTCTGTGTTTGTCCCCGTACACCATAAATGACTCTTTTCCGGGTGGGTTCACCCTTACTATCTTCTTCTTGCAAAGAATCTCAGCATCGTTGGCGCTAAGCCAATCCATTCCCAGAACGATGTCAAAACCGTTCAACTCTATGGGTAACAACTCTTCGTGGAATTCGTTTCCGTTTAAGTCGATGACTATGTTCTTAATACGATCATTAACAAGTACGAAATTGCCACTGGCAACTTCTACAATCAGGGCATTATCAAGTTTTTCTACGGGCAATGTTAGTTTCCCACCAAACTTATGTGACACAAAGGAGTAGTTTGCTCCGGAATCAAACAGTATATTGGCAGGAAAACCATTTACAAGAAAGGTACCTGAAGCGACATCTGTTGCCTCCTTCACAGCCTCAAGCTTCATCTGGAAGGCTCTTGCCTTTGGCTTCGGTGGAATGTTGGGTCTTCCTGCCTCCTTCTTCTTCGGGCAGTCCCTCGATATGTGCCCTTCCTCATTGCACTCATAACAGACCTTTTTAGTGAACGTGCACTCGTTGGCATAGTGTCCGGGATTTCCACACTTGAAATAGGTGATTCCTCAGTCACATTTCCCCTAGTACTTCTTCTTGCACTTGTCGCACCATTTGGCTTCACCTCCTCCAGACTTCTGCGTACCAGACCTTGAGAACTTGCTTTTTTTGCTGAATTTCGACGACCCATCAAATTTCCTTTTCTCTCCCACCTTCGCTCTCTCCAGACCCTTCTCTCGTATCTGGGTCTCCACATTCTTAGCAGCCCAGATGGCGGCTTTCAGAGTGGTTGTTTGCTTGACCATTGGACCGAAGTTCGCTGGTAATCCGAGGGCAAACTTGTTAACCTTGGAGAGTTCGGTTGGGACTAGGTGAGGAACAAGCTTCATTTTCTCTGTAAAACTTGCAGCGTATTCAGTAACGCTCATTCTCCCTTTCTTCAGATTCTGGAACTCATTGTTGATTTCCAGCAGATCCTGCTCAGAACAGTATTGCATCTTCAGCTGCACCGGAAAATCCTCCCAAGACATCTTACTAGCTTCACCCTTAGGCATTGAATCAGCTAGTAGCTTCCACCAGCTTAGTACTCTAGATTTTAACAGGGGAACCACAAGAGCGGTCTTCTGCCTGTTGCTGCACTCGCAACTCTCAAACATTGTCTCCATCTCGGAGATCCAGTTCATGACTTCCACCGGTGTCGGGTTTCCAGATAGACACTGTGGTTTGGATGCCATGAAACCCTTGTGCTTGCATCCACGTCCGTCATTTCCTCCATCCTGGTTGTTTCGTCTAACTATCGGTGGGTTGGCTTGACCAACAGTCCCACTGTAGTTCCCTCCTTCTGACGGCCCATCATTCAGCTCGGGCTGTTCGACCAGTATTGTAGCTTCTTCTCGATTCTGTTGAAGCAACGATCCAACATCATTTGGATCATCGCTTGTACTCCGGCCATCGTGATTGGCTCAGGAGCATCTGCTACAACAGGTATTTGCTGAATCACTGGGGGTTGATTCCTATTCCCATTTTCATTCCCAGCTCCACTGCGGGTTCTTGCCATTTTGATCTATACACCGAATAAGGTGAATTTAGATCTTTATTTAGGATAGACGTTTAAATCATCCTTATCTCTCCGAAACGTTTACATGCTAGTTCTAATATCGTAGTCATACGTTTAGAATCCTGAACACATAAGGTTTCCAGATCCGGTCGGCAACAGACCATAGATCCGAACAAATAACAGCATATAAGGCATAAATCTTTTAGCACATAAAGCATATTAGGCATACTTTCCTAAATAATCTAGTGCTCACATCTCACAATCATCTCTTAGCATTCTAAGTTTAAGTCTAGAAATCCTACAAATTCCTAGTTCGCTTAAACTAATGCTCTGATACCAACTGTGACATCCCCATTTTCACGGCCAGAAAAGATCGATTTTGTTTATGCTTTGTTTAAAAATCAGAGTAACATTTTAAATAAAAGTGTTGCGGAATTTTTTCCCAAAATAAAATATGATAAAGACTTATCAAAGCATTTCCGTAGAAATCTATTTCATTAAAAAACCTCGGGATGTCATGTTCGATACAGATCAAAAGCTTAAACAGTACAATATAATCCTTACTACATTTATTCATATCTACAGGCCTATATCTGTAATCCCTCATCCAAAACATCACATCTATGCTCGAGCGCCACTACCTGTAATACATGAAACTGAGTGGGTCAGGCTTGGGAGCCTGGTGAGCACATAGGGTTTTCAACCCACAATAAATAAGTTATTTAATTTCATCAACCAACAATAACCCGATTACCCGTTCCCGTTATCCTCACTTTACGTCCCTAAGCACCTATCATAAGGGACCTAGCCTAAGGATTATCATCGAGATTGACACTACTGCTAAAGGGATTCCTCAGCAATAAATGTCCTTAAGGCAACCATGAGGGGGATGGAGTACACCGGTGAACACATCGTTCACAAACACCTACAGGTTGCGAGCCTGCTAGCGTTCCACTGGACTGTCTAGAAGAGTCTGTGGTTGTCATCCATACTCCGCTAGATGACAGAATCAACAACAACAACATCGAGGCCTCTCATTATTTTATCACACATCGTCTATTACATCTACCCATGTTTTACCCCAATATTTTGTAGATATAAAATACATATACGGTTTAAATCATTTAAAACATGTATAAAAATCTTTCATCAGCATAGACAGCAAGTATTCAGACAATATGCAGACATAGCACGTAATTTATATTAAATACTTCATATCTATGTGTAAGATGAAAGTGACTATGCACTCACCTGTTAGGGTGGTGACTCGGTACTCGGACAGCGCTTCGTTATCTCAAAACAATTTTTCCCTTGACAAAACCTAGTATCAATACCACTAGGGTTTAGTCTAACGTTAACCGTGACTAAATAATAGTCTAGCTATTATTACTATTATATAAGCGTTAAACAATACTTATATAACCCATAATAATAGCCTAAGTACTTATTTTAAGGTCCTAATAATGTTACTATAATTAAATAAAAGCTATATTAAAAATAGCGTAGGTGTAGCTCACTTACAGCGGGTTTTATAGAAAACATGGATTCGCTTGGAGCAGCATTTCCGAACCAAAAGACCCTTTTTCTCGGGACTCCGGGAGCCTCGGGGCTTCCTTCGGGTACTAGGGGGTTTACCTAGACTTTAGGGGGGGGGGTAAGGGGCTTAGAGAGAGAAGAAAGAAATAATGGGAAAGATGTGAAGAAAATGAGGGTGAGAGAGGTTCTATTTATAGGGTGAAATTTGGCTGAACTTGGTGCCACATGTCACCATCTGGTGGCAAGACTTGGGGAGAAAGCAATGGCCAAGATTGTGTCACGTCACCCATTTTCGCACAACACACTTCCGACTTCTAAAATCCGTAACTTTCACATACGAGCTCTGTTTTTGACATTCTTTATAACCACGCGTAGGTAAAAATAAGATCTACAACTTTCATTTTGACTCCATCGGCTAATTCTCGGCCGATCTTAAATTTAACAGTACGAGGAGATTATACTGTTAAATGTTCGCGTAAAATTCATAACTTCTACATACTGACTCCGTTTTCGTCTGTCTTTTTATGGTTGAGTTCCTATTAATGAGATCTTCAATTCTCATTTAGGTCGCGTAGGCCAAAAACCGCTTGATCTAAAATTCGAGTTTCGGGTTATGCACTGCTAAGCCAAATCCTAAAAAATTCATAACTTCCTCATACGAAGTCAGATTTGGGCGTTCTTTTTATGCACGCTCTCGGTTTAATGTATACTACAACTTTGGTTTAGATTACTAGGGCCAAAAAGTCATCTATCGTAAATTCACTATTTACGTCACACAGCGTCGTGCCGGTTTTGTCGTGAAACTTTGACAGGTCATAACTTCTTCGTTATAACTCGGATTTCGGCGTTCTTTATATTTCTGGAATCCTTGTCACGACCAATACAACTTTCTTCATCGATATTGGGTTTATCTAACACTTTGTTTTTTACGCTTATTTTTATCCTTTATTTATTATATCATTATAAATAAATAATAAGCATATAAAGGCACATAATTCACATAATACTCAAATATTTCATCTTTATTATCTCAAAAGAGTTACAATAGTTGACCTAGACTATTACATCATCTGATAATGCTTAGCCCCGAAACCCGGGCGTTACACTTACACACAAGTGTCATGGGCTACCTCCATGGTCTTTCATACAAATACCATGGGCTACCCTCATGGTCTTCCATGCAAGTATCACAAAGACAATTAGCATCCTACATATCACAAACCAGTGGGTCGGCATTGGTATCTTTGACCCTATAGTACAGTGAGAAGACTCACCTCTAAGATGATAATCAACTGATACTGCTCTCACTGTCGAAAATACTGATGCTATGGTCTAGCTGGATAAAGATTTCAACTTTATCCCTTAAGACTCTCCAAGAGATCAATATCTCAAACCCTAGGACCAAAAAGGGTAAAACATAACATGGACTTAACCATTAAGCACTTAATCTCCAAAGTCCCATAAAGCACTTAATCTCCAAAGTCCTTAGTTCATCAACCCCAGAAGAATTTCTAACACTGAAACTAACTTAAAAGTTAATGCTTTATAGACATGCATGTCCAATGCATATCTGGAACTCATATTAGGTCAAAATGAGTATTATAACCAAAAATCCCATGCATGGCTCAAAACCCAGCCATACCTTAGATCCAACCCATCAACTATTCTAAATGCCCTAGAGATTCATAAAGTTGGAATCTTTATGGGATCTTACCATCCCAACTAACATGAACAAGAAGAAAATGGGGCAAAACTAAAGATCTAGCAACCTAACAACATAAAGGTGGAGTCTTGGATACTTACAAAGGTCCAGGAACATTCTAGGAAGAAAAATGAGAACTTGCTTGTTGATTCTTGGCCCACTCCTTCTTTCTTCTTTCTACAAAATCTTCCAAAAGCACCTAGGTAAGCTTCAATAATGGAGGGAAACAAATTAGGGTTTCTTCAGAGCTAAGGAGGGTAGTGGATGCTGAAGATGAGAAAACCCTAGCCTCCTTATTCCTTTAAATAAGGTGCAAAACCCAGAAAATTAGGGTTTAAGTCATCAGCGGCGGCCACCTCGTGGCCTATACCTGTCACGTCATGGCGGGTCAAAAGAAGTTTGCGACTAAAAATGCCACTCCACGTCATGGTGATCCTTCACCACGTCGTGGAAACTCCAAAAACCAGACTTTAATTAAATAAAATGTACCTCAAGATTCGGATGTTACATATGCACTTTAACGTAAATTAATATCTTTTCAAATATGGTGGCTATTGTGATACGACCAAGTAAAAAAAAGCATGTAGCAAGGTGTAATTAGTCAAATTAATTTGCTTGTCCTTAATGAGAGAAATATGTTGGGACCCTCTCGTTCAATAAGAGTGAACAAACATGCAAGGTCATGATCACTATAGTGACATTGGTCTTAGTTTTCATTTGAAATCAAGGAACATAATCGTTACATAGAGAATGTTGATGTGATCCTTGTCTTATGATTGATACACAATATCATACATATAAAGGGAAGCATAATGGACCAAGGTGAGTATAACACCCATAAAATTTGAGCCAATTTAAAACTTTTTAAATCATATAAAACCATTTAGTTATTACAGTTTGTTTTCAAAATAGTTTAAACATCAGAGTTCCCAGAAATCATAATCGTAAATCAAGGAAGTGTACGATCACGCATTCGCCTTCCCGCGGTCATCTGCTGAACCTGAAACAATAAACTGAAACTGTAAGCCCGAAAGCTTAGTGAGTTACCCCCAAAATACCAACCTCATACAACCATAACATATCATATAACAAACACAGAACAGCCATGCATCTCGAGTCTATAGTGTGACTGGTCCGCCCGCACCGGGCATTCAGTCCACCCGGTCCACTCTCTGAGTCTACAGTCTGACTGGACCGCCCGCGTCGGGCCTTCAGTCTATCTGGCCCACTCTCCGAGCCTCGGAATGTCTGGACCGCCCTCTCGGGGCCTTCAGCCTATCCGGACCGCTCGCCGGGCCTTCGGCCTGACTATGTGCCCTCCTAGGTCTGCAGTCTATCCAGTCCGCCCTGGGTATGTTGGCCTACACCACGAAGCAGGACCCACCTCAACCCAACCCCCATACCAGTCAAAGAATCATGTGCACATAAATATCATACGCTAGCATGTATATAACAGATAATCATACCGATCTAACAGGTCACTAACACAGCAACCATCCTATAACCAGGATACCGACCTAACCGGTCACTAACATAACGTCATCCTATATACCAGGATACCAACCTAAACCAGGTCACTAGCATAATACCATCCTAACTACCAGGATGCAGATCTAACAGATCAATAAACATATCAAGCAAATACCCGGATACAAATCCGATAAAGGGTCGGCCTTGGTGCCTTAGACCCTGTTGATATAGTGAGGATAACTCACCTCCCAAATGTCGCACTGCAGTGATAGGCTCAACTGTCGAATCACCAATACGAACTCCACCACCTATAGTTACCATAAAACCATTTTTCATAAATTTCCAAATTACTAAAATACCCCCATAGGTCAACTGGTCAACCCTTGGTCAAAGCTAAAGCCAACAGTCAAGGTCAACATGTTGGATTAGTGTCTAAGTCCATAACTATAGTTGGTATGTACTTGACCCGACTCGGCATGGTCCATTTGGGTTGCATGGCATCGGAACATTTGGATAGACCGTTTATGAGGAAAAGACATTTTGTGACATATTAATATATTATAAGTTCTAATATATTAATATGAAATCATGTTATTTAATTAGTATTGATCAAGAATTAATTTGGACTTAATTTAGTGATAAAAAAGAGACTAATTAAATATATGGGGATTGATTGTGTAAATCATTCATTCTTATATATGTGGGCTTATGATCCAAGATTCCTTTATGTTGGGTTTAACCCATGTGGTGATCCATGGATAGTCCATGGAGGTTAAAACCCATGGAGCATAAGGAATGGGTAAAGTCATGAGTTACATGGTGTAACCCTAATAGCCACACTATATAAGAAACCCTTTAGTTCAAGAAATTGGCACTAGTGATACATACTTTGAGGGCTAGCCAATTTGAACATGTATGTCTTCTTCTCATGGTTATTCCAAGAGTTCATGATGTTGTGTGAACCATTTGAGGTGTCACACTTGGGGCACTAGGCTCTCAAGCTTCATGGAGTCAAGCAACAACAACAAGGTATGTATTCTATCCATTTTATTATCCTAGTATCAATGTTTTGGTATGCTAGTTAGGATAATACCTTGGATAATCATATTTGCATGTATAATAGAGAAAACATAGATCCAAGGTATTTAGGGTTGCATGTACACCTAGGAGTGTTAGAATGCTCAAAACCCAACACAACAGTCCATGTTGACCCGACTCGTCGAGTGCAGTTTACCGACTCATCGAGTCCTTCCTGAACTCTAGAAGTCGTGAAATCCTTGGTTGACTCGTCGAGTTTCCCCGCAAGTCGCCGAGTTCACGCGTATCCAAGGGTTGGGGAAAAACCCTAGCCAACTCGTCGAGTCATACGACTAACTCGCCGAGCCCAAGGTAATCTTCATCGGACTCGTCGAGTTGTTCATCCAACTCGTCGAGTACATGACTATCTTCATATGACTCGCCGAGTCGACCTTGCGACTCGGCGAGTCCCTTCAATCCTTCAACCATACAGATGCTTTTTAAGTCATGTAAAGGCTCCATATTGCAGATCTGAGCTCCTAGGGCATGATTATCACGTAAAGTTGCAACCTTTACGTGCATGCAAGGCTCTATAGGCTTAGAATGTCAATCCCAAGCTTACAATGGGGTTTATCTCAACATGGAGGGTTCATGCTTGCTAAAGCTGGAGAATTTATGGCTCTAGAGTCCAAGATGAGCTCAAATCTAAAGTTGCGACTTCAGATCCTAGCCCATACCCGAAAATGGTTATCACCCATGCTATAAAAGCCCTAATCTTCAACATAAAGAGATCTAGAAAGAACAAGGTCAAGGTAACAACTTGTTACCTTCAAATGATGCTAAACTGAGGTAGACTTCAGATCCCAAAACGTTCTTGCCTCCAACTTCTTGATCTTCAAGCTCCTAGCAACAAAATCTTCTTTCCAAGCTTGAAATGTACACTAATATGGAGCACACACACGAATTAGGGTTTCTGGACTCTCAAGAGGCAGTAAAGGGAGGCTAAGGGGAAAATGATCCTTTAAATAGGGTGCAAAACCCCGGAAATTAGGGTTTCTTCCTCCAGCTCCTACTCGTCGAGTCCCTTCTTGGACTCGGCGAGTAGGTCACTTAAGTGCGTGGCCTAACCCGCTGCTACTCGACGAGTCATGCAACCAACTCGTCGAGTAAACCTTGAATCCATGAGAATTTATCACCATAAATTGATATTCGAGAATCGGGGCATTACAGTGAGATTCAACACAAATTTGTTTATGTTAAACAACCACCAAAGGCACCATCAACATGGGTGGCAGAGGACATATAAGCTAGAATTATCTAAAGTATGTGACGTCACTATAATATTTTGTCTTGTACAAGAGAGAGTTAACATATCGGCATACATAACTACGAGATTTTCAACTTGATCTTATTAAGGTCACACATAATGAAACATAGTGTACGATATGATCATAGTCTAAGTAATGAACAAACATCTTACATAGGGTTGTAGGGATGGAGCACTCAAGGAACATGAAGCAGACTGAATTGGGGCAAGATGTGATGGACCAAGCCATTACAGGCGCAGTCCAATCACATTCAAGGGCAAATTATGCACGACTCGTGCATGGGCCAGGAACAGTATATCTCAGATTAACCTTAATCCTTGATATGTATTAGACCTAACGACATAGAGCTTCGATCTTCAATTCCAGTAATAGACTCCCATGATACCATAATTCCACTCGTGTATACACGATAAAGGGGAGCAAGTAAGACCCAACTGTTTCATGACAATTAGACCTACAACATGGTGTGAATTTGTTGGCCAACTAAAAGAAGGTGATGGGTAATGGTGTTCATACTTCGTTCTGGAAGGATATGTGGTGGGATGATGTTCTTTTTTCTAATCGGTTCACTAGGATGTTTGCTTTGGAGTTGAATTAGGAGGTATTCAGTTGCAGAAAAGTTGAATCACTCTTCTTGGTCTTGGTCTCTTCTTAGTTATCCAATGAGACGGGAAGGGAGTGAGAGGGGGGCTCTTGGCTCCATTCTTGCCTTGGTTTCCTTGACTACGCACCCCGGCAAATGGGTTTGTAATTTCAGTAGCTTCAGCGCAATATTCTATGGATTCAACTTTGCTTGAGTCAGTTTCCTCTAGGTGGGTGAAACTTGTGCCTATCAAGCTTAATGTTTTTCACTTGGAGATTGATGCTTGATAGGCTCCCGACTAGGATGAATCTGTCTAAGCGGGGTATGGAGATTCCTAGTTTTTCATGTCATGTTTATGGGGTGGGGTTGAGTCTGTTGATCACCTTTTCTTTTCTTGCCCCGTTATGGTTATTATGTTGGAGAGATTGCTTTGATGGTCGGGGTTGGATGTGTCAGTCTTGTTTTCTTATGGAGATTGGTCCCAATGGTTTGACAGCTTGAGATTAAGGAAAATTGTCAAGGATATGTTGGAATGGGTTTTCTTTATTATGTGGTGGTACATCTGACTTTTTAGGAATAAAACTTTGTTTAGAAAAAAACGCCTAAAAAATGTCTTATCTTTGACGGCATTTGTCCCGCAAGCTTTACATTGTGCTCTACTAGGTCTAAGACTAAGGTGTCGTTTAAGTGGGTTTTATGGCTTTAAAATACAGTTATGGCAAGTGTGTAATTTTTTCGCTTTCTTTGTTCTTTTGATTCTATCTTCTTGCTAGCACGTTTTTAATGAAATTTCTGCCGTTCTAGAAAAAACATAGTACACCCTACTACAATTCGTTAAGGGAGCTGATATATCCACAGATTTTTTTATACTTCCACTGATTTTTAAGGAAATTGACATTTATGCCCCTCCTTAAAGGTAAAACGCACGCGTACAGTGTTGCTGCTTCTTTGGTAGTGCCATCTTCAACCAGTAAAAGGCTAAGTGATTCTTTGTGTCTGTTTCATTTGTCACCTAAGCTTAAACTCTTCATAATAGTAACACAACCGGTGAAACCCCTTTTAAGAAAAACAAAAACCTCACATTCCGGCAAGAAAGTCAAAGCAGCCAACAAAACTCCGGCCGGCGAGAAAATCAGTCTGTGTATCTCGGTTCTCCCAAACTAAGCTAGCATTGAGAAAAATGATCATTCATCTTTCAAAAGTCTGCACAGAGAAATAAACTATCATAAAGCTTTGCGAGAATGCTATAATGGTGCATTTTTTCTTGATTTTAACGATTTTATTTTACCCACTTACAACTGTTTTTGGTATGTTCTCTGTAACGGTGCTTTTTTTTCATCTGGAAATAGCTTTGAAATTGAAAATAGCTTTATATATGGCCACTGAAAATAGCTATATTTTACCCACATGCAACTGCTTTTAGTTAAGCCCACCACCGTATATGATGATTGAGATGGAGAATGGAAATTGCAGATCCAAACATCAAACTCTAGCAATTGTTCATCGTCTTTGGTAATTAGTCAATTAGAGGTTGTGAATGTGTTCCTCCAGTAAGCATTGTCTTCTCCAGAGATCCTGGTTTTTCTCCGGCAACTTTCTGGTCCGTGTTTAGAGTTTTTCGGCTACTTCCTGTGTAATCTTGATGGTTCCGTGGTTTTGACAATGATGTTGTGTTGACCGGCAAAAAAAAGGGGTAAAAAATAGGCAGTCACCAAAAGGGAGCAAATCAAGTAAAAGTACGAAGTTGGATTTCAGAGAAACTGAGTTACATTTTGGGCCTTGAGTTTCACTGGATTTTCTACTGGGGTAAGAGAACTCAGCGAGAGGAAAGACATATCAAAGATGAGAGTCAGGGAAGGAAGGAAGGGAGTTAAGTGGGTAGGCCGATAGGGTCCATCTTATTTATATAAAGCAAGGGCATAATTGTCAATTTACGTAAAAAAAAATCTGTTAAAGTATAAAAAAGCTCCATGGATTTATTAGCTCCCATTGGTTAAACTCATGTAATAAATTTTTATAGTATAATGGTTGACTCTTCAAATTTTCTTTTACATTTCCGCTATGAATGTAATAACCACTTCAAAACCCTAGAAACACATTACAGTTCTTTTTCTTTGAACTGAGATTCTATTTGAAAAAAAAAAAAAAAAAAACTGTTGCTTCTCAATCAATTGTATATGAAAAATGTACATGTGGTAAAAACAATACTAACTTTGTTTCAGTTATAGTAAACATCTCTTGTATTCCTCTGTGGTTACCCTACTTGTATATTAAACTTTTTGTTTTCTCAAAGATGAATTTAGAAAGTCTCATAAAATGAAAAACCCCATTTCACAATTTTTGTCATAATTAAAACTTAAAGTAGCAAGTTTTGCCACTCAGCTGTACAACCAGAAAAGCCAAATGTACCTCTCTCCCAATACTACTAGCAATCCCAAAAAGACCAGGGTTTGGTTTTAAAGCTGTACAATAGATCAATTGTTTAACCCCCTCTCTATTTACCACCACCCCCAAATACCATATCATATATCATATCTTATCTATGCAAGAGACTTTGAGTTTCAGTCCATCTTATATGCCCAACCATGTTTTTCCAAAAACGCCCCTACCGCTTCCTTTATCGCCAAATTTTGAACCAATTGTGACGGGAAAAGGGTTTCCCGTGTAATCGGATCAAACTTCCCCACCTAACTCAATCAAATCAACCCATTTTTAGGTAAATATCTAAAGTAAAGCAAGTAGCATGACTCATTTTTGGACCAAAATTGCAGAAATCAGCATACTCAGGGACCAAAAATGTAACTTACTGAAATACCTTTTCTAGATGATCGAGAATGACGGCCCTTTCGTAGGTTACACCACTTGGAGTAATGACAGGATCACGGAATATATCAAGCGTGATTTTGCAGCAAAGATAGTCCGGCACCTGAAATTACAAATTTGCCCTTGTTTATTTATTTTTTCTTTTATTTTTAAAACATTATGTATAGAGCACTGACCTCAGTTGGGATGTCGGCTTCTGCAGCTTTGGCGAATACTAATTTAAGATCCGCTAATTGTTGTGAAGTAGAGTCAGCCTCGTCTTCATGCACGTGTTTTTCTCTGAGTGCTATCTCACATGAGTCTCTGTGCCACATAAAAAAAATATTTAAAAAAAAAAAAAAAAAGTGCGTATAAAAAATATTTCAAAAGAATAAGTTAACATGAAATGAAACATACTGGAGATTTTGCAATTCCCATGATCGCTTGGTGGAATCACGTTCCCATTCCTGATACTTTGCTTTTGCTAACTCCTGCCAGATCTCCTCCACCATATAGCTATTAGGGTGTGCACCTCTCCCATGATCCAAAGCCTGCATGATCATAGTGTTAGATTCAGACTGTTTGATACCACAATTAGAAGCTTGTCTCCACCATATAGCTATTAGGGTGTGCCTCTTGAGTTTGGTAATAAGTTGGGTCTGACTCAATCAGCAACTATCACACAACCCCTTAATGGGTATTTCTTTTTTTACTTAATCGGAACATCACTTAATTTGGTAATATATATATATATATATATATATATATATATATATATATATATATCAAATATGTTGGGTGTTTCTATTTTACTTAATAAAGAAAAGAATGAAAAGCGACTTAATCCGGTACCCTTTCCAATGATTTTATTCCTTCAGCGTATTTTTCCCTTTGTAGCAATGCAAGCCCTAGCATGTAATGACCCTGCAGTCTCACAAGTGTTTCATTTTGTTAACAAAACATTTTACATGCAAATAAAAAGATAATATTTTTAATCTTTTATGGTATACTTTTATCGAATGCTGGAAAGATGACACACAAAAGGCAATCTAATGAATAGTTATCAATTTATCATTAATGTCTATTTTTAAAAGATATTATTTCCAAAATCTATGTTTGGATTTGCCAGTTGCCACTACTCCTATAATATAGATCATTGTACTCCCCCATTCCTTAAAAGCATGTCCTTAGGTTTCATTGTTTTCCTATTTTTGTTCGTTATCTATAAACTTGTCTGCTAGTATCAAGTGTATATTAATTGATGTTTCAATCACAGCATATTGCATAATAAACAGATATTTGTTTCTAGAAAAATTTTGATAGGGGGGAAACTTTTGTTGTTGAAGTTAAATGGTAATACCATTGTTGGGAGATAGAAATGTGACTCAAGAGCCTAGAAAACAACAAGATGGAGCTCAATCTACTTAGGAGCAACTTCAAATCATGCATACTAATTTCTACATAAAGGTAAATAACAATGTTTCCTTATGTTAATCATTTTTTGCTTTTGTTAAATACATTTCTTAGATGGAATTATCAATGTTGATCTTTCACCATGTATGTTGGCTTGTTTAAGGCCATGGATAAAACGGACACACGATATAAAGGGTTTGCATGTATAGATTTAATAAAAGGAATTAGCTGCCTGCAATCCTCAAATGAGATGTCACCAACAAAAAATGAAGGGTTATAAAACAGAAAAAGAAAAGAAACAGTAAGCAAGTGATTAGTGTATTATGTATATGTGCATGAAAAAGAAATCTCAAGTCTAGACCTTGACAGATTTATGATCAAGCTGAACAGCCTTCAGACAGTCCTCTTCAACTCTTGCCCAATCACTATACACAAGAAACGTAATACACAAATACAAAATTAGTCATTATTGGAGATTTACAGCAAACCCTAGCACACCCTCCCGCCATCCCTCCCAAAATGAAGTTGTATTATGATTATTGATGTCAAACGTGGCCATCATCAACTCCAAAACTGACATGACTTCTATATTTTTAGTAGCAATATTCATTTCAATTTACATTTAGAAAGTATAGGTTTGACTGCGTGACTGTTTCTTACTAACAAACCCTAAATGACACATAAAAACCTCTGTATGAAGAAAGTATATGTGATACATACTTGCGCTTGCGATGGCATAAAGCCCGATTGGTCCAATAAACCGGAACATCAGGGCACAAAGTGATCGCCTGGAAATTTGAAAAACAAAGAGGAAGAAAGCAGCATTTCATCAAACAGATTACGATCATAAAATGATCGGGTTTAAAACAAATCCAATTGTGAGAATACCTCGGTATAAGCATCGATGGCGGCTCCCAACCGATTCTTCTTGAAATAGAGGTTTCCGTCTTGCTTAAGTTGTTCTGCTTGCACGGCCGCCGAACTCACGCCCTTCGCCATTACCGATCCTTCTGCGAGTGTAATTTTCTCTCCCTCCAAATCCTTGAGTAAAGAAACGGATCGTGAAGGGCGAGAAGAGAGAGCGAGAGAAAAACGTTGGCGACGGCGGTAGCGGAAACTAATATCGGAGGCGAGGATGGTTCTAGATCACCGTCGAATATGACTGGTCCGTCAACGATTGTGTGTGATTAGGTATGAAAAGGGTGTTTGGGAATTGGGATTGCATTTTGAAAAGTTTTTGAAAAATTACGATCATGGTTAACATTTTAAATCGAAGATTTTTAAATTAAACATTTTTTTAAGTTTTATATTTTTATCATTTAGTTATTTATCGATTAGTTTTGGTTTTTCATAATTTCCTTTAAAAAAAAAGTTATTTTTTCTAACGGTTAGATTAATGGTTAGAATTTAGTATCATCAAATCGTCAAAGTCTTGATTAGCATTCGATTTTTAATTTTATTTTCCCTATTTAACAAACTTTTTTTGTCTAGCCTAACTTTTTTATTTGTAATTTTTATTTTTTATTTTCTGTTGTTGTTTAGGATTTTCTTGATAGTTTTCAATATTAAAATCTTAAAAGAATATTTATTAAAAAATGGAGAATACAAACACTAAAACTAAAACTTCTAAATAAAATTTAAAATATAATTATTATTATTATTATTTTCATTTTAATGTAAACTATATGACAAAATTTATAAATAAGAAAATAAAAAAAGTTAGTAAATAGATTTTAAAAAACTAAGTATTTTAATAAAAAAAACAAAAAATAAAGTAAAAAACCAATAATCAAATCAACATGTTTTTTATAACTTCAAAAATCAATACAACTCTAATACATAAAATATGATATATCGGAATCTTCAAATTAGTTAAAATATCATCGGTTATTAAGTTTGGTCTATTAAAAGTAAATATGTATGGAATCGAATATCACTTGTAACCATAAATAATTTAAATACAATATTTTATCAGATATTCTAGTTTGTGATATATATATGGATCTCGAGATATTTTTTTTTTTTAAATCTTTTATTAACCTTACATGTACACAACTACATTACATGTTCTTAAGTTTTATTGTAACTACTAACCAAGACTTATCATCTTTAATATGCATGTGTATAAATGAGAGTATCGAGAGTCTGGTAGATTTGAGTAACAAGAAGAGATATATAGAGGCGAGTATGTACCTTGACTCTAGTAAGAACAACACAGTCACTACTGTTGCCGTTAAATCATTTTGACGACTCCATAAGGAAAGAGAACAAGAAGTTGATGGAGAGGAGACGATTGAACCCGACAAGAAGGAAGCAAGAAGCCCAATGAATTGCATGGCAGTGAAAGAGTTATATTTTCAAATCTGGGAAAATCTAGCTTTGGATCTTCTAGTTTTCAATCGGATTGAGACTCCAATAAGTTGCATGGTGGCGCCGTTAACATTTAGGGTTTCCGACTATTTTGAAAATTTGAGTTAATAGTTATCTTTTTTGGTATTTGTATAGAGTTATTTATTACTTAGTTTCCCATGTTAATTTAGTTTTCAATTAGTCAAATTCTCGCACGTTGCGTTATAATACAATTATATAGTTAAAATAATAACTTTTATCAAATTATTATTTAATATTTCTACGTTGAAACTCAATGTTATATATAAAGCAAGCCTATTGTTAACCTATTAGTTTAATTAAACATTATAGTTTTAACTTTTAAATCATTATGACGTATATCACTATTTGATAATTTTATAAACAATTTAAAATTATGTAAATTATATATCAAACGTATTATAGTCTATCTATAATGAATAACACAAATGTATGAAAAAATAAGCACTACAACTTTTAGTAACATAAAAAATACTAAAACATTCATTATAACATTTATATTAAAAAAGATCTATATACAATGAATAACAAAAAGTATGAAAAAAAAATAAAAATTACAACTTTTAATAACATATAAACACTAAAATTGTTGGAAAGTGTGTTGTAACATACACATTCAGTTATCGTGTTTTGTTTAAAAATGAATATTATTAAATAATATATGATTTTGAGTGTTGAGTTCTAACAAGATAGTTTTATGAGAATTGAAGTAAACTATGTTTAAGAATCATTCGAGAAGTATTGGAAGTCTTATGAGATTCCAATCAAAAGTCAAATATTGAAATTAACGAATATATAACATTTGGAAATAAGTAAAAAAAATAATGTTATTGAAAGTTGTAGATTATCTCGTTAGAAACATTTAGGCGAAAACCTCACTAAAATCCGAGTTATAACGAAGAAGTTATGACTTATTGAAGTTTCGCTACAGAACCGACACGACGTCATATGACGTAAAAAGTGAGTTTACGATAAACTACTTTTTAGTTTAAGTGATCTAAATGAAAGTCGTAGTATTCATTAAACCGAAAATTTTCATAAAAAGAACGTCCAAATCTGACTTCGTATAAGGAACTTATGATTTTTATAAAAATCGGCATAGCAGTACACAGCCCGAAACTCGAAATAAAGATCGAATGATTTTTAGCCAACACAAAACGAGAATTGAAGATCTCGTCAATAGTAGTACAACGGTAAAAAGACAGACGAAAACAGACGTCGGATGAAGAAGTTATGAATTTTTAACGGACTTTTCCTGTCCCGACCCATTAAAAATATAACATTAAAAATAAAGTCAAAATTAGCCGACGGAGTCTAAACTAAAATTGTAGAGTATAATCTCACCTACACGTGGATATAAAGAACATCAAAAACGGAGTCCGTATGCGAAAGATACGAATTTTAGAAGTTTATGGCACAAACTTCGAGGCTGGTCCGAAGGTGTACGCCCAGCGTACTCGTGTAAGTGATCCGGAGTCCATCATCCTCCCTACTCCTTCGCATGAGTGCCATGTGTCGTAGCCTTGACGCGTGTCACACCCTCGAACCAGACGGCGGAAACGTTCGGGGGCTCGTGTGACTAACAATTGAATTATCATTACAGTAAATATAAATGAAACATAACATCATCATCACCATGCATAATTTAATACAATTGGCATTGTTTACATCAACTATAATCTTTTAAATTACATGACCAAAACATTCATTGGATTATGTTTAACAGTACACAAAACAAAATCTCATATTCTTGATGATTCTTCTGCCTAACGAGTCCCTGAAATACAAGTTATTTTGAAAAACGTCAACATATATTATGTTGGTGAGTTCATAAGCATGTTTGATTGAAAGGTATTGTATAGTTCGTAAAGCACCAGAAAATCTGATATTTTTTGTAAAGTGGTTTGAAAATGATGTGTCAAAATCAAGTATTAATGCATGTGTGTTTACTGTTTTTGAAATGTATAAATAAACAAAAATGTAATCCAGATAGAAACCATGTATTTTTCTGTTTTAAGTGGAAGGTGATGTATAAATGTATTTATCCCAGAAAATCCGATATTTTCTGCATATAAAAGTATCGTAATCATAAAATTTCCAAGACCGTGTATCGATGTATGTATGTTCTTAGTATCGTCTATATTTGTATAAATATACCGAAATCCTTGATGAAGTTAGTCTCTAAGTGAGCCGTTACAACCATGATGGATAATGACTAATTCGCCCGTCTTGACGTTTTCAGGCGCCGGTTTTGATATAGGTAAGGTTTGTCGCCCTAGACTGGCCTAGTCTAGCTGTAGCGAACAGCTAAGGCGTGGGGGGTCACCCCGTATAGATCTATACACAAACTCCCGCTCTTCCTCCAAGAAACTATGGTTATAACTACAGGCTACGATTGTACACTCAAAGGTGCCAACCGACAAGTCTCACTAGATTCTCAACCTTTCATATCATGTTTAATGTTTACGTGTATGTTGTACGTTATCAAATCTAAAGGTACATATAGAAGTATACGAAGTTCAATAACTATGTGAAGGTATAGTTACGATCTACTAATCATGTAAATTCCAGTCCAAGCCCAATTAGCATGTAAATGGATCACAAAGGCCCAATAACATGTAAGTGGGTAATTTGGGCCCAATAGGCATGTAAATGGACCACAAAGGCCCAACTAACATGTGACACATAATTCAGGCCCAAATTAACATGTAAATGGGTCGCATGGCCCAATAAACATGTCATGGAAATTATTGGGCTCAATATACACTTGAATGGGCCCTTAAGGCCCATTGGCCATATAACGTGAATATGAGGCCCAATAAAATTGTTATCGATGTATTTCACCCATTTGTTATTATTTCGTTGATTGTTTTAGTTCGAGATTTACCGAATTGAATAAAAAAAGTCATATTCTTGTAAAAACGACGTTATTGGCCAATAAGCCTCACTTTTTCAATTAAGACCCAATCTTAATAAAAATAACACTTTTGTCCCCATTTTGCTCAAAACTTGTATTTATAGCTATTTTTGGTAAAAATAACATTTCTAACCCATTTTTGTCAAAAATATCATTTTTTGCTTGATTTTTGTGAAAATACACATTTTTATGGTTTTTGATTTTTCTGACCCGGTTGTTGGAAAATTTATAGAAAAATCATCGTAAGTCGAAATTTGGATCCGTAAACTCTGGAAGTTTGGAAATTTTGTCTACTTTGTTCATAATTTTTCTCATAATTTTTAATGGTCTCTAACAAGTGTGAAATTGCTCACCTTCACAGGCTGGTCCGAAATTATTTCAAATATGATAGACAGTTTTGTAAAATTCGCCAAAAATTGTAGAAAAATCGTATGAAAACGTGAGAGTAGTCATTTTAAAGGTATAAACCTGAACGTTGTTAACGTAAAACATTTTTGAAAAATATTATCATTAAGGTGGTCAAAACAGTTCGAGATTGGACCAAAACTTTTCTGTCAAGGGCTATTTTTTAGTTTAGTTTATAGATCTTTGAACCCAACACTCATTTTTGCTATTTTAAGTGTATAAATCCCAGATCTACAAGTTTACATGTATTATATGTGATAACACATACTTTTATCAAGGTTTTCATGTAGATCCAAGTGATGAACTTCATATTCTTAACATATTTCTAGATTTATGAAGAAAATAACACAAAATCACAAAATCAACTAAGAAATCACACAAGACATGCATATTACATATAGATCTACACATTTTACTTGTATTCTCCCCCAAAAATCATGTAAAAACCGAAAATAAGGGGGTATGAACCTTGGGGGTTTTTGAGATGTAGATGAAGAAGGAGAGGGATTTTTGAGTCCTAGCTTGTGTCTTGAAGGGATCTCGAAATGATGGTTGTTCTAAGACCCATATTCACGAAAATGGAGTTGTAAGAAGGATCATCTTAGTATAAACTTGAAGTAAAACATCTAGAGTTTACTATGGACTTACCAAGAAGCTTAGTAATTGGTCCTTGTTGATGATGAACTCGAAATTTCTTGAGGGAGGAATGGATGTCTTGAGAGAAAAAGGAGATAAAAGTGAAGTTTGAAATGAGGGTGGGAGGAAAGGGGAAGGGCCGATCAAGAGAAGAATGGGGAAAGGAGGGAAGGGTTGACCTCCCTTAAAGGTGATTAGATGGTACATGGGTAGGGATGAGCATATGGACCGGGGAACCGGCCGGAACCGGTCCCGGAACCGGAACCAGTATCGGAACCGGAACCCGATGGAACCGGTCGGGCCGGGACCGGTACTATAATTTCGTCAATTTTTGTAACCGGGTCCCGGTAAGAACCGGTCGTTGGAACCGGTCTAAAACCGGGAGCCGGACCAGATAACTCACTCAAATTTTGAAAGTTGCATAACTCACTCAATATAACTTTTTTTTACCTGAATCTTTTTTCCTACATGTAGATTATGATTTGTAGTTAAGTTTACACTATAAAAACGCTTGATTTGGTTAAAAATTGAATGAGTTACAAGCCCCGCAAAGAAGGATGTCAAATCAGAATTTTTTTATGTTTCAGCAATTAAATGTAATCTGACTTTGTTGTTCAAATGTACATAACTCACTCAATTTAACTTTTTTTGACCTGAATCTTTTTCCTTCATGTAGATTAGGATTTGTAGTTAAGTTTAGACTATAAAAACGCTTCATTTGGTTACAAATTGAATGAGTTACAAGCCCCGCAAAGAAGGGTATCAAGTCAGAACTTTTTTTATGTTTTAGCAATTAAATGTAATATGACTTTGTTGTTCAAATGTGCATAACTCACTCAATTTAACTCTTTTTGACCTAAATATTTTTCCTACATGTAGATTAGGATTTTTAGTTAATTTTAGACTATAAAAACGTTTGATTTGGTTAGAAATTGAATGAGTTACAAGCCCCGCAAGGAAGGGTGTCAAATCAGAATTTTTTTATGTTACAACAATTAAACGTAATCTGACTTTGTTGTTCAAATGTGCATAACTCACTCAATTTAAGTTTTTTTGACCTGAATCTTTTTCCTACACATAGTTTAGGTTTTTTAGTTAAGTTTAGACTATAAAAACACTTGATTTGGTTAAAAATTGAATGAGTTACAAGCCCCGCAAGGAAGCGTGTCAAATCATACCGGTTCCAAAACCGAAAACAGGTAAAAACCAGACCCGGAACCGGTAGAACCGGACCCGGAACCGGAACCGGTAGAACCTCTGGGCCGGTTCGGTTCTTGATTTTGGCCAAACCCGGTTCCCGGTTCGGGTCCGGGTCGGGCCGGTTCCGGCCGGTTCGGTCCGTTTGCTCATGCCTATACATGGGGGTTTGGTGGTTAATACCTTGATATATGTTAGATAATTTTGAGGTGGCAATCACCATTATCCAATCTATTCTTTTTTTTATTCATTGGGCCGAGAATGGGCTAGTGGGATGAAGAAAATGGTGTTGGGCCCAAACTCTTGGCTTGATCGAATTTTTATGAAGCCCAATAAATATGTTTCGGCCCATTGGGCCCTTAAGTGTATTTACGGCCCAATTTAACATAAAAGAGTGGATTTATAGCCTATTAGGGTTAATTGGATTAGTTATGGCCCAATAAGGTCCATTAGGGTTAGAATGAATCATTCTAAGTCCACTGGTCCAAAATGTTATAGGTTTATGAATAGGGTCCATTTAGAGCCCAATTAGAGAATCCTAGTCCATAATGAACTTGAGCCGGGATTTCTAGGGTTTCCAACCCTTATTTGAACATATGAGATGTATTTGAACGAGAATAGAGTATAGTATTCACTTAGAGTACAGGCTTTTACAATGGATGATGTTTACATGGGAATAGAATTTCCTAGCAAATGCCAGTTGTGACATCATCCCCCCGTTAGAGGGAATTTCGTCCCGAAATTCTTTCGAAAGATAGGTTCATGAATGAGAGAATAGGTGAGGGTACTTCTGCTTCATCTGGTCCATGCGTTCCCATTGCCTTCTAAAGCGATTTCCAAAATTGAGAAGTAAATCTACTATCCCGATCCGAGATAATAGACACTGATATTTCGTGGAGTCTCACGATCTCTTTGATATAGATCCATGTTAATCTTCCCGTCTTGTTTGATTTCTGTATTAGCAGGAAATGGGCAGATTGGGTTAACCTATCAACGATCACCCGGATAGCGCCCAAGTCAACTCTTATAACAATAAGCTTCGTCTTTTGACTTCGAGAGTTCTATCCATCCATGCAGTGCTTCCTCTGTGGTATTCTCCGGCTTTGATGCTTTCTAGGCCGATCGTAGATGTTGACAGTGTTTTGTTCTTGCTTCGTGAGCAGCCGAGTATGTTACCGATGAAGTTTATTACAAGGCTAACTAGGAATGGTTGGGAAAACTCGATTCATAGGGTCCATGAATACCGTGGGGGCATTCGTCAGACCGAAGGGTATCACAACGAATTTGAAATGGCCGTGACGAGTTCGGAAATGAGTTTTTTTTTTTGGAATGTCCTCTTCTCGTACTCGGAGCTGATGATAACCGAATCTTAGATCTATTTGGAGAAGTAACTATCTCCTTAAAGCTGTTCAAATAGGACGTCAATCCGAGGAAGTGGGTATCGGTTTTTGATAGTGAGCTTATTCGATTCCCTAAAATCGCTGCACATTCTGAAGGATCCGTCTTCTTGACGAACAAGACCGGAGCCTCCCAGGGTGAGAAGCTTGGTCTGATGCATCCTTTGCTCAAACATTTTCTTAATTGACTGGATAACTTCTGAATTTCGGCGGGAGTCAACCTATAGGGTGAATTGGCAATTGATGTGGTTCCCGGTATTAGGTCGATTCGAAACTCGACCTGTCTCTCTGGGGTATTCCTGGAAGTTCTTCGGGAAATACATCCGGAAAATCGCATGCTACTGGAATACCTTGTATGCTTACTTCTTCCTTGGTCTTGTCCAAAACATGAGCGAGGAAAACGTAGTTCTTCTGGTGCAGGCACTTCTGTGCCTGGATGCACGAGATAGGACGAGGATTGGCGCCAGGTTTATCACCATAGATTATTAGAGTTTCGTGATTAGGGAGGTGAAGGTAAACGGCCTTCTCGCGACACATAGTATCAGCATGATGGGGGCTTAACCCAACCATGTCGATTATCACATCAAAACTCCTAATATTTACTGGCATTAAATCTATTTGAAATGAATGGTTGTTTAGTGTTAAGGTGTACCCTACATAAGTATCTTTGGTTGATTCGGTTTTTTCCATTAGCCATCTTCACCGTGAAGGATTCGTTTAGCTTCTGGGGTTGTTGTTTTAGTAAGTGTTCGAATTTGTTACTAACGACGCTTCGCTCAGCTCCACTATCGAGTGAGATGCAAGAGAAAGAGTTGTTAAGTGGGAACGTACAAGTATCAACCGTCGAGTTTTGAATTGCTTCTCCTTGACCTAGGGTTAGGACCCTTCCTGATCCTCCTGCCCCTTGATTGATAGCCTTGGGGAAATTGCATCGGAAATGGCCGGTTCCTCCACACCCATAGCAGGTGTGACTGGCCCCAACATTGATGTTGTTGTTACGGACGTTGCGATTTCTGTTGTCGTTTGGTTGTTGATTCTGTCGTGGATAAGTTCTACAGTATTTGGCGGTGTGACTCTTTCGGTTGCATCTATTACAATACGGCTCCCGGCAGGCTCCCTTATGATGGAAATTGCACTGGTTGCATTTTGGAAGGCTTCCAGCATATGATCTCGCTGGTGTTGATGTAGTAGGTGTCATGGTCGCATGGACAGCAACAACATGTTGCTTCTTCGAGGACCCTTGAGTTGGTTGTCCCTTTCTCTTACTTCCAGACTTTCGCTTCCTGCTCTTAAGCTTGGGGTTTGGAGTGCCTTGATAAGCTGTCACTTGTTGGTTTCTGTGCTCGTTCCTTCGACTGGAGTTGTCGATGCTATTTCCACCTTTATTGGTGTTGTTTGCGTTGAGTTGTGCCATAGCATCGGTTACTGCCGCTGTTACAGCAGCTTGGAATGTAGCAGAGTCTGTCTGCAGGAGCGGTGTCTCGCGGGTGTGCTTGTTATTTCTGTGGGATGACATTTTCCGGCTGCATGTTGATAAGCCAGATCGTAATTAATGATCGTCATTCCTGGTTGTACTCTATAAATTTCGCGTCTTGTCGTATGATTCTCATTGTTTCCATCTACATCCCTATGATGTATTTACGGTAGTAGGTAATCGCAGATTTGGCACGATCGTTACGTCTGTCCTTAGAGTATACGGGTTGTTTTGGTTTCGAGATCCTTAAGTATCTAGCGGTTTAGAGGGTTCGGTTGTGCATATAATTGAACTTATGCAACAACATGAAATAAAGATAGCACATAATTGTTTCATTGGTAAGTACCGTCTTAGTACACGAAAGAGAGTCATAACGGATAGTAGTGGGGGAAATACCGATCCTAACCATGGCGGAAAGTATCTGGTGGTGGTACTGATGAAGTGGATGTTCCCTGAAGACGAGCTACTTGTCGCTCGGCATCTCGTAGTCGTACCTCCCAACTAACTGTCTTGCTTGGGAGTCCCCAATCACTCCCCGTGTTTGTCCCTCAGCTCTTTCCGCAGTAGTCCGCATTTGGTCCATTTGATTGGGGGTGTTCTGAGCTCGGTTGCCAATGTCTCAGGTTTGCCGGGCCATGCCTGGGAGGGCCCGGTCAATTGGTCCTCTATGGCTAAGATCGAAAAGACCTCAGTTTATACCGTAGGGCGGTCGTATCCTCTGCTGACGACTCCATCCCCTAACATTGTGTGCCCATGGGGGCGTGGGGCCATCGGGGCCCTTACGATAAGCCAGTACTCTGGCCATGTATGGAAGATTGATGACTTTGGACTCTGCATCCGAGTCATCATCGACATTGCCCTCGAGCTCTTCCTCTTCGAGGTTTACTACTGGCTCGGTGGGTTCATCTGTAAGTTCTACTTCATGTTCCTCCTCTGTTTCTTCCTTTGAGTCTTCTTCTGGGTCAAGCCACCCTGTATTCCCCTGACTAGGGAGATAGGGGTCTCCTGGCTAATGATTCCCGTCCATAGTGTATTGCACGAAGGGGTATAAATACTAGAAACAAATAGCACACCAAATACTCCTATAGTATTTTAATTTTGTTTAGGTTTGGTTCTATAAGCTCTTTGGATAATTAAATGGTAAGTTTTTGATTCATTGTCCATCACGATTACCCCCGAACACATGTTGGTCGTATTTTGAATGAATGTAGTTGATCATGTTACATTCACCCCCAATACGACTACATAACTGCCCGAGTTTAATCGCGATGTTCAAATCCTCCAAAGACTTTTACAGTTCTTGTTGTGTTATTACTATAAAATGCACACATAAGTATATATTTTTGATTATTATGTCAAGAGTAGTTTAGTCCCATTGTATTTATAGTCGCATATCATGTATGATTAGATATGCTAGTTCACTATAAACAATGCTCTGATACCAATCTGTCACACCCCCGAACCAGACGGCAGAAACGTCTGGGGGCTCGTGTGACTAACAATTGAATTATCATTACAGTGAATATAAATGAAACATAACATCATCATCACCATGCATAATTTAATACAATTGGCATTGTTTACATCAAGTATAATCTTTTAAATTACATGACCAAAACATTCACTGGATTATGTTTAACAGTACACAAAACAAAATCTCATATTCTTGATGATTCTTCTGCCTAACGAGTCCCTGAAATACAAGTTATTTTGAAAAACGTCAACATATATTATGTTGGTGAGTTCATAAGCATGTTTGATTGAAAGGTATTGTATAGTTCGTAAAGCACCAGAAAATCTGATATTTTTTGTAAAGTGGTTTGAAAATGATGTGTCAAAATCAAGTATTAATGCATGTGTGTTTACTGTTTTTGAAATGTATAAATAAACAAAAATGTAATCCAGATAGAAACCATGTATTTTTCTGTTTTAAGTGGAAGGTGATGTATAAATGTATTTATCCCAGAAAATCCGATATTTTCTGCATATAAAAGTATCGTAATCATAAAATTTCCAAGACCGTGTATCGATGTATGTATGTTCTTAGTATCGTCTATATTTGTATAAATATACCGAAATCCTTGATGAAGTTAGTCTCTAAGTGAGCCGTTACAACCATGATGGATAATGACTAATTCGCCCGTCTTGACGTTTTCAGGCGCCGGTTTTGATATAGGTAAGGTTTGTCGCCCTAGACTGGCCTAGTCTAGCTGTAGCGAACAGGTAAGGCGTGGGGGGTCACCCCGTATAGATCTATACACAAACTCCCGCTCTTCCTCCAAGAAACTATGGTTATAACTACAGGCTACGATTGTACACTCAAAGGTGCCAACCGACAAGTCTCACTAGATTCTCAACCTTTCATATCATGTTTAATGTTTACGTGTATGTTGTACGTTATCAAATCTAAAGGTACATATAGAAGTATACGAAGTTCAATAACTATGTGAAGGTATAGTTACGATCTACTAATCATGTAAATTTCAGTCCAAGCCCAATTAGCATGTAAATGGATCACAAAGGCCCAATAACATGTAAGTGGGTAATTTGGGCCCAATAGGCATGTAAATGGACCACAAAGGCCCAACTAACATGTGACACATAATTCAGGCCCAAATTAACATGTAAATGGGTCGTATGGCCCAATAAACATGTCATGGAAATTATTGGGCTCAATATACACTTGAATGGGCCCTTAAGGCCCATTGGCCATATAACGTGAATATGAGGCCCAATAAAATTGTTATCGATGTATTTCACCCATTTGTTATTATTTCGTTGATTGTTTTAGTTCGAGATTTACCGAATTGAATAAAAAAAGTCATATTCTTGTAAAAACGACGTTATTGGCCAATAAGCCTCACTTTTTCAATTAAGACCCAATCTTAATAAAAATAACACTTTTGTCCCCATTTTGCTCAAAACTTGTATTTATAGCTAGTTTTGGTAAAAATAACATTTCTAACCCATTTTTGTTAAAAATATCATTTTTTGCTTGATTTTTGTGAAAATACACATTTTTATGGTTTTTGATTTTTCTGACCCGGTTGTTGGAAAATTTGTAGAAAAATCATCGTAAGTCGAAATTTGGATCCGTAAACTCTGGAAGTTTGGAAATTTTGTCTACTTTGTTCATAATTTTTCTCATAATTTTTAATGGTCTCTAACAAGTGTGAAATTGCTCACCTTCACAGGCTGGTCCGAAATTATTTCAAATATGATAGACAGTTTTGTAAAATTCGCCAAAAATTGTAGAAAAATCGTATGAAAACGTGAGAGTAGTCATTTTAAAGGTATAAACCTGAACGTTGTTAACGTAAAACATTTTTGAAAAATATTATCATTAAGGTGGTCAAAACAGTTCGAGATTGGACCAAAACTTTTCTGTCAAGGGCTATTTTTTAGTTTAGTTTATAGATCTTTGAACCCAACACTCATTTTTGCTATTTTAAGTGTATAAATCCCAGATCTACAAGTTTACATGTATTATATGTGATAACACATACTTTTATCAAGGTTTTCATGTAGATCCAAGTGATGAACTTCATATTCTTAACATATTTCTAGATTTATGAAGAAAATAACACATAATCACAAAATCAACTAAGAAATCACACAAGACATGCATATTACATATAGATCTACACATTTTACTTGTATTCTCCCCCAAAAATCATGTAAAAACCGAAAATAAGGGGGTATGAACTCACCTTGGGGGTTTTTGAGATGTAGATGAAGAAGGAGAGGGATTTTTGAGTCCTAGCTTGTGTCTTGAAGGGATCTCGAAATGATGGTTGTTCTAAGACCCATATTCACGAAAATGGAGTTGTAAGAAGGATGATATTAGTATAAACTTGAAGTAAAACATCTAGAGTTTACTATGGACTTACCAAGAAGCTTAGTAATTGGTCCTTGTTGATGATGAACTCGAAATTTCTTGAGGGAGGAATGGATGTCTTGAGAGAAAAATGAGATAAAAGTGAAGTTTGAAATGAGGGTGGGAGGAAAGGGGAAGGGCCGATCAAGAGAAGAAGGGGGAAAGGAGGGAAGGGTTGACCTCCCTTAAAGGTTATTAGATGGTGCATGGGGGTTTGGTGGTTAATACCTTGATATATGTTAGATAATTTTGAGGTGGCAAGCACCATTATCCAATCTATTCTTTTTTTTACTCATTGGGCCGAGAATGGGCTAGTGGGATGAAGAAAATGGTGTTGGGCCCAAACTCTTGGCTTGATCGAATTTTTATGAAGCCCAATAAATATGTTTCGGCCCATTGGGCCCTTAAGTGTATTTACGGCCTAATTTAACATAAAAGAGTGGATTTATAGCCTATTAGGGTTAATTGGATTAGTTATGGCCCAATAAGGCCCATTAGGGTTAGAATGAATCATTCTAAGTCCAATGGTCCAAAATGTTATAGGTTTATGAATGGGGTCCATTTAGAGCCCAATTAGAGAATCCTAGTCCATAATGAACTTGAGTCGGGATTTCTAGGGTTTCCAACCCTTATTTGAACATATGAGATGTATTTGAACGAGAATAGAGTATAGTATTCACTTAGAGTACATGCTTTTACAATGGATGATGTTTACATGGGAATAGAATTTCCTAGGAAATGCTTGTTGTGACAACGCGTCCGAGCTGATCCCTTCGTAGGCCCAGCGTACGAAGGCATACGCCCAGTGAAGAGCCTTGCGAGGCAGTACCCCCCGCGTACTCTAAAATTACGCCTAGCGTAATCAGGTGCTTCGGACACTATAAATAGGGTGCGAGGCTGCCCGATTTAAGGTTACAATTTTCACACTTTTACACCCCCTACTCTCTCTCAAATTACCCTAACACCCCCCGAAGCCTAGGAAACATCCCCGACACCCGAAGCAAGTCCCGACACACCGAAGACCCGAGTAAATAATCTTTTCAAGTTGAAACTCTGCCCTCGCAAGGCCTGGTTTTCAACAAAAATCCCCGGTTTCGTCAAAGAAAGTCATTTTTAGAGACGAAGTGCTGCCCAAATTACCATTTTATCAAGCGCTTATTTCACAGTGAGTTCAATATAAGGACAATTGTATGTTATGTGTTATATGTGCAATGTGCTTTCCCGTGTTATTATGATAATGAACTATACATTTGACCACGAAGTGAATGACTAAGCATCACTTGGGTATTGGTAAGTAGCCTTTGACTATGAAGTGAATGATTAAGCATCACTTTGGCATTGGCAAAATGCTAGGTAGGGCTGAAAGCCTGTATATTCTAGCAAAATGTTAATTCAGAAATCATTTATTTTCTGTGCCACTTGGGCTGAAGTCTTATTGATGTATATCATGTTCAATATGTTGTACTTCATTGATTGTAAATCTTTGAATCAAATTATTCATTGATATGGAAAGCCTGTCATATGATACTCATCTGCCTTTGTTATTCTTTGTCCCTCTTTGCTTCTGTCATATATATATATATATATATATATATATATATATATATATATATATATATATATATATATATATATGGCATAACGTTATATTGTAACTTTTATTGAACTCACTAAGCGTCACCCGCTTATCCCTCTCAGTGTTTAATTATTGCAGGTGATAAGCATCCACGATAGTAATATACTGTAAGAAGATGTAGAATAGATAATATTATAGTTTTTGTATTTAGTGTATAAATTTCTGGGAAGTTATGTAATATATAAAACTTTGTAAAAGCCTTGTTATTCAGTTTGTATCCAGTCTTTTGTAATAAGACCATATATGTAAAATATGTTTATGAATATGCATGTAGCATGTTTGGAATAATAATATTGTCAAGGTATTAGAGAAAGGGGTTCTTTCAATCATGGTATCAAAGCAGTAGTTTAAACGAACTAAATTCCACGGATTGGTGTTTAGACTTAAACTATTGGAAGTTCAATATATGAACGGATTCACTGTAAGTATATGGATACAAACCATAGGAAAGACTTAGGTAAAGTATTAGGTAGAAAGCGGCAAAAAGAGTAGAAGTGGCGGCAACCACCATGGTTGGCTGCCATGGTGGTCCGCTAGCGTTCCGGACAACAACATCCGTCAATGCTACACTGAAATATACACATACAGGGGCAAAAACGTTCACCGATCTGATGTACTCCATCCTTGGAGGCGGGCGACGGCGGAGAAGCAACGAACTGATGGTAAATCCTCACTACAATAGCGGCGGCGCCACCAAACGACACCAATGAAGGCGAGGTTATCGGCCAGCGATGGAGGCGGCGTGGCAGACGGTGAATAGGAGGGAGGAAACACTGCACAACCGAGAACAACAGCGGCATCAGTAGTGACGTGTTCCCCGACGGTCCGTCTTCATCGGCAGCTGTGCAGCGTCGGCTTCCGGCTTCACGACGGAGGGGCGGCGGTTGGATGACTTCCATTTCTGGTGGCGGCTGGCAAAAGAACTAGGGTTAGGGTTGTTGGATTAATGTCTAAGTCCATAACTATAATTGGTAAGACTTGACCCGACCCGGCATGGTCCATTTGGGTTGCATGGCATCATGCATTTGGATAGACTATAATGAGAGAAATAACACTTAAGGTTGGTTAATATATTATAAGTTCTAATATATTAATAAGGTTATTTAATTAGTATTGATCAAGAATTAATTTGGAATTAATTAAGTGATCAAAAGGAGACTAATTAAATATATGGGTTGACTGTGTAAATCATTCATTCTTATATATATGGGCTTGTGATCCAAGATTCCTTATGTTGGACTAAGTCCATGGGGTGACCCATGGATACTCCATGGAGGTTAAAATCCATGGAGCATAAGGAATGGGTAAAGTTATGAGTTACATGGTGTAACCCTAATAGCCACCATATAAAAGAATCCCATTGCTCAAGAAATCGTGCACTAATGTGTGAGTGTGAGGGCTAGACGATTTCAAGGAGTGTTCAAGTTTCTCTCAAGTTATTCCAAGTGTATTTGGTGCTGTGTGAACCATTTGAGGTGTCACACTTGGGGCACTAGGCACTCAAGCTTCATGAAGACATTCTACATCAAAGAGGTATGTATTCTATCTTGTTATATTTATTATTTTGTATGCTAGATTAGGATAATACCTTGGATGTTCAAAATTGTATGTATAATAGAGAAAACACAGATCCAAGGTATTTAGGGTTGCATGTACACTTAGGAGTGTTAGAATGCTCATAACCCAACAGTGGTATCAGAGCCTGGTTTGTTTTCTTTTTTATACTTGCAAAAGTAGCTGAAAAATCGAGTTGGATGCATATATTCGATTGTTTTGGCTGGAATTGGACTAGGAACATTACCCTAAGATGTTTTTGTAAACTTGTTTTTGATGTGGTAATGTTCATGCTAATCCAATTTCTAAGATAATTGTCATAATTTCAAGATTTGTATTAGTTTGTATGTTCATGCTAATTTCTTGAAGATTGATGATTTGAATTATCTTGTTCTTATGAGGTTCTTAGATTAATAGAAAAGTTGTGTGAAATAGTTGTTTTCAATCCATTTTAATCTAAGAGTTGATTCCAAAGTGTGTTTTTGTAACTTGTCCTCAAGTTATATGAAAAGTCACATTTAAGAATCATAAAACTCATAAAAGTTGGCAAAGGTTACAAAATGAAGAGTCTAGTTCTAATTAAATGGTTTTATGACTCCATAACTTGTCCTCAAGTTATGGAGGTTCAAGAGTCTCTTCATTAAATTAAAAAAAATGTAACCTTAATTAGTTCCATAAGTTACAATAAAAAAAAGTTATTTTTTTTATTAATTAGTTTAAAGTCTTCCATAACTTGTCCTCAAGTTATGGAACTTGAAGAGTTTTTTTTTTTTCATTAAAACTACTTTAAACTCATAAGTTATGGAATTAATTAGTTTTGAATAGTTTCAAAACTTGCCCTCAAGTTTTGGAATTTGAAAAGTTTTCACTTATGAATACTTTAATTCCAAGTTAGCCCTTAGAATTTTAAAAGTTAAAATTCAACCCTTATACTTTATAATATTATAAGTTAATAATATTTATATATATGTATAAGAGTAAAGTCAGTCTTACCGTTAGTAGGCCTCATTCACGAAGCCGGTCTATAAGGGGGGTATAAGGTTACTGCCTATAAAATGGCAGTTTAATGGGTGTCCACTCTCACCCACCGCTTCCTTGACTGGTGGAGGGTCGTTAGCCGAACGGGTAGGACAAGGACTATAATTCTCCTTTCATTAAAAGTATTAATGATAAATACTAAGTAACTAAACTCTTATTAATACCCAATCTTAGTTACTTAGGAAAATGTGAATTTGGTACTAACCCATGAAATTTCACTTTGCACTTTGCTTAAGTCGTTAGTGGAGCGTGTGTGGTTAACCGGCACACTAACCTGGACTTAACAAGGTAGGCAAAGGGTAACTTAATATTTATCATAGTATCGGTGGAGCGTGTGTGGTTAACCGGCACACTGATTAAGGGGTAAATATTAAGGGTACCAAGTATATTTGCATGGTTATTCACACCTTGTTTTGTGATCCTCGGCATCCCAGTCACAAAACCTGAAGGGCACACTCGAGATTGAAACATGCCTTTGAACAGTTCAATGAATCTCAAAGATCTAGGACTTTCAAATCCAATTAAAACCTAATAAATTATTTCGTTTTTCATGGTGGAAATTGGTGAATCGTCATTCACCTACCTTCAAATATTTTATAGCTTGGATTACGGCATCCCTCTTCTAAGTTATAAAATAGTTTGTTGGGTCCTAGCCTTAATATTTCATATTGGGTGTCATATTAAGGACTTTAAATCAACTATCTTGAATATCTCCCAAAAAGATGTCTGGTCTAGACATTTATGATCTTCCCAAATCTCTTGAAACAAGCTTAAATGAAGATGATGTCCCATGGATATCATACTTCTTTCACCTCCTCCAATTATTCTCCCTAACCCATAAGTTCCTAAAAAGTTTAAGGTCACTCAAGCCCTATTGGCAAGGCAAGGTCTAGGTGTGATCACATCTTGGAGATGTAGTCACATATTGACAAGCCGGGAGAGTTGGGTGTCAAAGTCTTGAGAAAGTTGGTGGCTCAACTACTTTCTAAGTCACATAGTGAGTTCTTTTGGGAATCCTATGAAACAGACTAAGACAAGACCCTTAATGATCTTATCTATTTGCTAAGATCAACTTCCTAAAACGCTATGGACATTGACAATGATGACATTGGATATCCAGTAAAGCTCTCTCTTCCCAATGGAAAGGGATCGGCCATAGTCAACTCGGTTAACCCAATGGTAAAGAGAGAGGCGAAGTCTGAGATAGTCCCATTATCAAGGGTCCATAGGTAACTATTGCCAAAGGAAGGGGCATTGGTTACGAAGCTGCCAAATTTACCTAAGGATGTTAAAGTCAATAAGTTTGGCTCTACTTCAGGTAAAGTCCATTGTCTAACTCTATTAAGTACATGTTGATTCTGATCGCGAAGATGGATTTCAATCGCATGGTTCGGTGATCAGAATTTTGGGCTATTACTTAAGAGTTATGATATTTATATTGCTTAGGAATAGATAACAACAAGGTTTTCATATGGATTGTAAGGATAAGTTTTTCCGCAAAGTTTTAAAATAAAAGAAAAAGGTTTTGATTTTATTTATTTTAAGTATCCTTACAATGGCATTTGTGAAAAGTTGTTGCTTATAAGATTCCATTGATAGCAATATTGGAAAAATGGATTTGATTCTTTCGGTTGTGGTAGTGTCTAATATTACCATATAAGGAAAGATTCTCATCACTCAAGGTTCAATTGGACCGAAACTTGGAATCATGCAAGTTGTATAGTATGATGAATGAGAACTTTCAGCTTGGAAAATTAAGACTAATTCCTTATGTGAATAAGGAAAGGACTAAGGGATCGAGTACACATTCTTGTGCACTGGTCAAGTCCACTACAAAAGATCAAGAAGACTATTCGTCATGATTTACTTAAGTTCAGTAAATATGGTTATACTTATAAGTTTAAGTATAAGTCTGTAGCATTGGAGAAGTTTCAATGTGAGACAGAACGAATAAGAAGAATCAAAGTATGGCAGAAAGATAAAAGTTTCTCAAATCTGAAAAGATGGGAGAGTACTTTAGTATCATGTTTATGATCATCTTAATGATTAAGATACCATATCACAATTGGTCCTCTAAAGTCATCTTAGTGCATTCTTATGACTAAGAAGAGGAGTCATGAATTGTTGAAATGGTTAAATCAAAAAGATGAGTCATACTTCGTTCCAAAACAATTCTTAGAGTCATACTCCAAGATTGTAACTTGAGTGACATATCTTAAAGAGGGTTTGTTAACACTAGTCAAATGTAAGAGTAAAAGGTTATCTACTCTTGTACATTTGAAATTGGTAAGTTGTGATGTTTTGGATAAAACAGAGACCAACTTAGGCCAATTGTGTAAAGTGTTAATCTTGATAAAGAATCCGCATTATCTCTTGAATATTTGACAAGGGAGTCTTATATGTCAAGAGGACAGTGGGAGTCTTAAAGCTCTTGAAAGTTTCAAGACTTAATCAAGAATAAAACCTAAAGTCCTTCACTAGCACACGACTTGAGGTTTATAACCTATCGTGTTGAAATTTTTGTGCCTATTCAAGTTGGCTTTGCATAGGAGTTCTGAGAGTTCTCAATTGGTTGCACAACTACTTGGAAGCAATGGCAGGCACCTGAGCTGCCAAATGGCAAGAATTTAAGATTGCACAAGTTTAATCAATATGAGTTTGGATTTGTCACTAACCTTGTCTTGTGATTATAGTTTTGACAAATTCACATGGATAAGAACACATACACTATTAAATCTAAGTGTCATAAGGTTTCTCTCCGATTCATGAAAATGATGGTGAGGAAACACTTTCACTAAGTAGATTTTAGCTAGATAGCAATTGTGATATTTGCATTCTCAAAGTCGTTAGTGGAGCGTGTGTGGTTTACCGGCACACTAACATGGACTTGTGAGAAGTGGCAAAGGTCTAAACAATTGAGACTATGATTACGGCATCCCTTTTCATAGTTCTAAAATTGTTTAGACACACATGTGAGCTATCTAAGAGAGGTGTATGATTTTGATAAAGTTTTATCAAAACAATCTAGTATCAGAAATCTGAACTTTGGTAAGAAAGTCAGCTGATTTCTGAGTACATGTCAAAGCTGGTGGGAGCATAAGTGTTATGCTAATAATCATCATGTTAGTGGGAGCATGATAATTATGACAAAGGTTGCAAGTTAGCAATGTTAATTATAGAAAACAAAAGTTTCAATTCGTGAGGTTGCAGGGGTTGAAAAAGTTGTTTTGCTATAATTAAGGGAGAGGAAATTATACTTCATTTCAATTCTAAAAGCTTAGATTGAGATTTTAATCGTATTTAATCAAGGATATATATATGAATTTCATGTTGGAATGGCTCAACATAAGGAAATTCTATATATGGGTCCATTATTTGCGTTCTAAAATTCGATTATGATTACGGCATCCCTTTTCATAATCTGAATTTTGAGAACTTGGCAAATTGAAATGGAAATATTATAGCAAAAGACTGGTTTAGTCTTTATGTGAGACATCATGAATCGTGTCCCATATGCTTCGGATATAGGATCGATTACATGTGCTATATTCATCCTTTCTAAAATTTTCCAAATGCCTGGGGCATTATGAAGGGAAAAGGTCTAGAATTGGATATGACTAAAATGATTAAGCAATTGTCGAGGACAATCTAAGGTTTACCAAAGATTGGTTGCTCAAGGACAGTTGGAAGTATAATGTTAATTCTGGAAGGACCATATTGACATAATCTGTAAGGAGGCAACTCTTGTTCAGAAGTGATAGTCAAAATGGAATATGGAAATGTTTCAAAGTTAGAAATTATTCAATCTGTGTAAGATTAGGAAACTTAATGAAAGAAGGATGTTTCCAAGGAGCTGATCTCCTTTGGAATGCTCTGTAATGATTGTTGTCAAGTCTTTCTGACTTCGTGCATAATCATTAAGAGGATCAATGCATATAAGTTTAGAATCTAACAGATTTCAGTAAATGGCATGAATTTGGAATTCTTGCATTTGCAGTAAGGATTTGGGACTGTGAAAAGAGGATCATTGGAGTGATGTTCAATTGATCTATTTTACAAAGTAAAGATCATAGACAAACATAGTATGCATACTTGGTGTATGGCATGACTAGTGTTTAGAAAACATAGTGTACATGCTTGGAGCATGGGACAACTATTGTTTTAAATTCAAGTATAAAGTTGATAAAACCGAAACAATGAGTAATCAGTATGGTGATAAATAAAAGTGTTTATTTATATTCATAGGGTTTGATACCATATTTGATTCATTTATTCTTGTGTTTCACTTTGCATGTTTTGACTTCCAGAATAACTAAGTCGCTCTTCCTGAATGATTAAGTTATTCAAACCATCCACAGTCGGTCATATGTTGGAAGTAGATATGAATCAAGACTGTCATGGGTTGGTTTGTAGAGGTCCAAGTTGGTGGACAAAGTGGTGCTACAACACTCATGAGTGCTCATAAGTTCTGAGTATTGGATTCAACCCGCGCTCATTTGAATCACTTCATGGATTTTATCACGAGTGATCATGAGACGATAATATCTTATATTCTTCAAACCTAGAGATATGAGTTGTTACTATGAGTTGGTTATACATTGATTGCACGAAAACGCATTGGTAACTCGATGTTATAAAACGTGCCTTTGTGTATGATTCAACAAGTAGTAGAACAAGCCATATGAGTCGAAGTTTATCCATTCCTTTTACCTTCGGGATAAAAGCGATATCTGTGGGCCCCTCGATGATTTAAAGATGATACATGTGAGTGCTTGGCCAAGTCAGGACTGATTTGATTTGTTCAATCAGTCAGTCATCGTGAATCGGAAATCGAGAAACAACAAATGGACAGAGAGAATGATTGATAATCCATGTCTCAGTCCATATGATATCTAGAATAGAGGAATATATGATCCCTTATCTAATGGACAAGTCATTGACAAAGGTCAGAGTTCATCGACAAGGTCAGAGTTCGACATAAGCTTTTGAGTGCTACGATTGTTGATCGGTTCCTGAAGTCATACGCAATAATAATTTTAGACTTATCCAAGTGGGAGACTGTTGGATTAATGTCTAAGTCCATAACTATAATTGGTAAGACTTGACCCGACCCGACATGGTCCATTTGGGTTGCATGGCATCATGCATTTGGATAGACTATAATGAGAGAAATAACACTTAAGGTTGGTTAATATATTATAAGTTCTAATATATTAATAAGGTTATTTAATTAGTATTGATCAAGAATTAATTTGGAATTAATTAAGTGATCAAAAGGAGACTAATTAAATATATGGGTTGATTGTGTAAATCATTCATTCTTATATATGTGGGCTTGTGATCCAAGATTCCTTATGTTGGACTAAGTCCATGGGGTGACCCATGGATACTCCATGGAGGTTAAAATCCATGGAGCATAAGGAATGGGTAAAGTTATGAGTTACATGGTGTAACCCTAATAGCCACCATATAAAAGAATCCCATGGCTCAAGAAATCGTGCACTAATGTGTGAGTGTGAGGGCTAGACGATTTCAAGGAGTGTTCAAGTTTCTCTCAAGTTATTCCAAGTGTATTTGGTGCTGTGTGAACCATTTGAGGTGTCACACTTGGGGCACTAGGCACTCAAGCTTCATGAAGACATTCTACATCAAAGAGGTATGTATTCTATCTTGTTATATTTATTATTTTGTATGCTAGATTAGGATAATACCTTGTTATATTTAAGGTTACAATTTTCACACTTTTACACCCCCTACTCTCTCTCAAATTACCCTAACACCCCCCGAAGCCTAGGAAACATCCCCGACACCCGAAGCAAGTCCCGACGCACCGAAGACCCGAGAAAATAATCTTTTCAAGTTGAAACTTTGCCCGCGCAAGGCCCGGTTTTCAACAAAAATCCCCGGTTTCGTCAAAGAAAGTCATTTTTACAGACGAAGTGTTGCCCAAATTACCATTTTATCAAGCAATTATTTGACGGTGAGTTCAATATAGGGACAATTGTATGTTATGTGTTATATATGCAATGTGCTTTCCTGTGTTATTATGATAATGAGTTATACCTTTGACCACGAAGTGAATGACTAAGCATCACTTGGATATTGGTATGTAGCCTTTGACTATGAAGTGAATGATTAAGCATCACTTTGGCATTGGCAGAATGCTAGGTAGGGCTGAAAGCCTGTATATTCTAGCAAAATGTTAATTCAGAAATCGTTTATTTTCTGTGACACTTGGGCTGAAGTCTTATTGATGTATATCATGTTCAATATGTTGTACTTCATTGATTGTAAATCTTTGAATCAAATTATTCGTTGATATGGAAAGCCTGTCATATGATACTCATCTGCCTTTGTTATTCTTTGTCCCTCTTTGCTTCTGTCATATATATATATATATATATATATATATATATATATATATATATATGGCATAACGTTATATTGTAACTTTTATTGAACTCACTAAGCGTCACCCGCTTATCCCTCTCAGTGTTTAATTATTGCAGGTGATAAGCATCCACGATAGTAATATACTGTAAGAAGATGTAGAATAGATAATATTATAGTTTTTATATTTAGTGTATAAATTTCTGTGAAGTTATGTAATATATAAAACTTTGTAAAAGCCTTGTTATTCGGTTTGTATCCAGTCTTTTGTAATAAGACCATATATGTAAAATATGTTTATGAATATGCATGTACCATGTGACATTGTCCTTTCCCATCACCTTTTGTCCCTTAAAAACCCCCTGCACACTCCTCTTTTTGCCTTCCCAAGACCACATGTTGACTTAAAATGCTTTATAAAAAGATTCCCTTATTAAAATATGAATAAATGGCCTTTGCGGTACCATTTTTCATGAAAAAATAGCATTTTTCGTCACCTCTTCAGCCCTTTCCGGACCCCAGAACCGCAGTCAAAAACTGCCTACCGGAGTCTCCTTAGAAGCCTACCCGCAGCCACTTCTTAGCCATGATCCGCGGTCCTCTCAGGTCTCATCCGCAGCCTCGGTCAGCAGCCCAAGAGACTGCAACCTTCCCTCTTATACTGAACCGCAACTTCGGATCTCTGATAGCTTGGACCGCAGCCTCGGACCGAGGTTCTTGCACCGCAGTCTTCTATCTTGGTTCGGACCGCAGGCGCTCCACTGCAGTCTCGAACCGCGGCTAGCTTACCTCCCTTGCACCGCATCGCCTACTGCAGCCAGCCCCATCCGCACCTAGCTCACCATCCGCGCCCAACCCTTCTTCGACCGCAACCACCTCCCACCCTAGCCACCCTCTTCCATCCGCACCCAAGAACCCCACCTTCCCCTCTGATCCGCATTCACCTACACCCGCAAGCCTCCTCCCTCCAGCGCCCCCCCCCCCCTCCTCCATCAACAGCCTTCGACCTTCCTTCTTCCTCCTTCCCCGCCACCTTTTTTCCTCCCCTCCCCTCCTTTTTCCTTCCTTTTTTTTTTTAAAAAACCTTTTTTTTTAAACTTCATTTTTTTTATTCAGCCTTTTTTTATTATTATGATTATTTTTTTTAAATTATTTTTTTTAACGACAACTTTTTTTATTTAGCCATTTATTTTTTTTAAACACCAATTTTTTTTATTTAGCCATTTTTTTTATTATAACCAATTTTTTTTTAAAACCAATTTTTTTTAACACCAATTTTTGCCACAACCGAACCTTGGATTGTCACATTGGTTCATTTCATGCCGGTTATTATTAGAAGAATACTCCTACCGCAGTCGGACTTCATATTATTTTTGTGATGCTTGCACCGCAACGGCGATTGATCAACAAAGTTGTTTCGCATTCTTCACATTATGGGATTTTATGACTTGTCGCTCTTGATTTTTGGTTGACGAATCATGTATCTTGAGCATGTGGACTTTATTCTCTAGTGAAGACCAATTCAAGTGTTCCGGCACCGCAGTTTGGATATTTGGATATATTTTTGGCACAACAGATTATTCTCAGCACAGCTTCAGCAACTATGTCACCCGCCTCCTCATGACCGCAAGAGTATCTCTTTTACTCTGTCTCGTTTCTTATCGAGACCCCTCATACATCTAGGGAGAGCTTCTCTATTAGCTCTTGGTATCCGACACTCTCCATCCGATGATTTGTTGATTTTTGATATCCGGTCATTGGTTATCAAAAATAGGGAGAGAATATCATCCGGATTTGGTTATTATGATTGTTTGAGTTTGAATTTTGAAGACTTCTGAAGACGATTATTTATTTAGTGATGCGATGTGACACTTCTTTTTGGTCCTTACGGATCAAATTTTTGGCATTACTCGATGTTTTCCGATTCAGATTATTTATTATTCGGACTCTACCACAGGATGATTTTGTGTTCGCATCCGGTTCAGATTTTATGGTTTCACAAGTTTGGATTTGTGATATGTTGAAGACGAAGATTATTTTGGCAATGTGATGTGGCACTTATTTTTGGTCCTTGGATCAAATTTTCGACATTGCTGGACCATGTTTTTGGACTCACATTATTTTTATCCGGACTTCATTTTATGGATGCTTCACATTTTTAGCAGGTTATTCTTTGAAGAATTTCGGTGTACTATGATTCGAGAACTCGAGATGTTTTTTAGACTTTTGAAGCCGAAGTGTTTCTCTTATTGGATTTTCTACTTGCTCATGGTGACCTCCTTCTTCGGGTGATTATGACTGGTTTGAAGATTTGGATCTTATTTTTTCTGCTTCATTGGTTGTGCTTTGAAGCCGAAGACCTTCATTGTTAGAGATTCATGGCCAGTTTCAGACTTCACGGACACTTCAGAGTTTCAGAGACATTTCAACACTTGATTTCATTTTATTACCATACTTGCTAGTCGGATTACTGTATTATAGCCTTGTATCACTTATTGGATCTCTCATCATCTGTAAGCATTTAGGGAGAGAATGTTGGTGCATGGAAATGCTCCACAAATAATGAGTGTTTATTAGGTTGTATTTTCCCTTTATTGTATTTATGGTGTAAATACTCTCCCTCCTATATAAAGGGAGAGTTGGTCATGTATTACTTTAGCGAGCTTATCTTTTCTTAGTTAGAGTTACTTTTCTCACAATGTAATTCGAGAGAGAGAGAAAGTTGGTGGGTTCTCCCACCCAGGGAGAGTTTCTCTCCCACCATGTTCTTCATGTAATATGAATATTCTCTCTTTGTTCTTAGTCTCTTTTCTTATGAACTCATAATATGTTCTTGGTGTTCATACTTACAAAAACACGATTAATCTCGAGATATCCTTCTTCCGCACTCACCGTTCGTTATAAAAATGGGTCTCTCAACAATTGGTATCAGAGCCGTACCTTGAAGATCTCACGATTATTTCAAGGGAACGACTCCCGTTTGGTGATTATCTTGTGATTTTTTCGTGTTTCTGCAAGAAAAAAAATTTCGGGTTGCAAACCGGAATATTTTTTTTATGATGTTCTTTCTTATTTCTATCTTCCGGGTGATTCTATCTCATCAAAAATAAAAGTTGCTGCTGCTGATCATTCTATTATTGCTGGAAAAAGATGTTCTTACAAGTTTATTATTTTGCTGTTGAAGAAATGAAGAAAAATGGGAAGAGAAATTAATTTTGTGGTCTCTTAAAAGTTGAAGATTTGCTCCAGGAGTTTCTTTTATTCTTGGATGAGAAGACATAATTAATGGGCTTATTTTCTTTGAAGTGGTGCTCTTTTTTTTTTACCCAACAGCTTGGAAATCTTCTTGAGGTATGAAGTTCTTTATTCCTCATTTTCTTGCTGTGAATCTTAAATTGAAGAAAAAATGGACGTAATATGTGTTTGCATAAAACACTTTGTCCTTTTTGCTCTTTTGGGTAAAGAGTAATTCACTCTTATTTGCCTTCCCAAGCAAAAACCATGTGACATTGTCCTTTCCCATCACCTTTTGTCCCCTAAAAACCCCCTGCACACTCCTCTTTTTGCCTTCCCAAGACCACATGTTGACTTAAAATGCTTTATAAAAAGATTCCCTTATTAAAATATGAATAAATGGCCTTTGCGGTACCATTTTTCATGAAAAAATAGCATTTTTCGTCACCTGTTCAGCCCTTTCCGGACCCCAGAACTGCAGTCAAAAACTGTCTACCGGAGTCTCCTTAGAAGCCTACCCGCAGCCACTTCTTAGCCATGATCCGCGGTCCTCTCAGGTCTCATCCGCAGCCTCGGTCAGCAGCCCAAGAGACCGCAGCCTTCCCTCTTATACTGAACCGCAACTTCGGATCTCTGATAGCTTGGACCGCAGCCTCGGACCGAGGTTCTTGCACCGCAGTCTTCTATCTTGGTTCGGACCGCAGGCGCTTCACTGCAGTCTCGAACCGCGGCTAGCTTATCTCCCTTGCACCGCATCGCCTACTGCAGCCAGCCCCATCCGCACCTAGCTCACCATCCGCGCCCAACCCTTCTTCGACCGTAACCACCTCCCACCCTAGCCACCCTCTTCCATCCGCACCCAAGAACCCCACCTTCCCCTCTGATCCGCATTCACCTACACCCGCAAGCCTCCTCCCTCCAGCACCCCCCCCCCTCCTCCATCAGCAGCCTTCGACCTTCCTTCTTCCTCCTTCCCCCCCACCTTTTTTCCTCCCCTCCCCTCCTTTTTCCTTCCTTTTTTAAAAAAAACCTTTTTTTTAAACTTCATTTTTTTTATTCAGCCTTTTTTTTTTATTATGATTATTTTTTTTAAATTATTTTTTTTAACGACAATTTTTTTTATTTAGCCATTTATTTTTTTTAAACACCAATTTTTTTTATTTAGCCATTTTTTTTATTATAACCATTTTTTTTTAAAACCAATTTTTTTTTAACACCAATTTTTGCCACAACCGAACCTTGGATTGTCACATTGGTTCATTTCATGCCGGTTATTATTAGAAGAATACTCCTACCGCAGTCGGACTTCATATTATTTTTGTGATGCTTGCACCGCAACGGCGATTGATCAACAAAGTTGTTTCGCATTCTTCACATTATGGGATTTTATGACTTGTCGCTCTTGATTTTTGGTTGACGAATCATGTATCTTGAGCATGTGGACTTTATTCTCTAGTGAAGACCAATTCAAGTGTTCCGGCACCGCAGTTTGGATATTTGGATATATTTTTGGCACAACAGATTATTCTCAGCACAGCTTCAGCAACTATGTCACCCGTCTCCTCATGACCGCAAGAGTATCTCTTTTACTCTGTCTCGTTTCTTATCGAGACCCCTCATACATCTAGGGAGAGCTTCTCTATTAGCTCTTGGTATCCGACACTCTCCATCCGATGATTTGTTGATTTTTGATATCCGGTCATTGGTTATCAAAAATAGGGAGAGAATATCATCCGGATTTGGTTATTATGATTGTTTGAGTTTGAATTTTGAAGACTTCTGAAGACGATTATTTATTTAGTGATGCGATGTGACACTTCTTTTTGGTCCTTACGGATCAAATTTTTGGCATTACTCGATGTTTTCCGATTCAGATTATTTATTATTCGGACTCTACCACAGGATGATTTTGGTTTCGCAATCTTGGAGAAGTTTTGTATAAATCTTCGGTAGTAGCCAGCAAGCCCAAGGAATTGTCGAATTTCGGTTGGCGTCTTGGGTGCTGACCAATTCTCGATTGCCTTGATCTTGGAGGGATCCACATGTATGCCTTTCTCACTTACCACATGTCCAAGAAAATCCACTTCTCTAATCCAGAATTCACATTTAGAGAACTTAGCATAAAGCTTCTCCGCTCTTAGTGTCTCTAGCACTTGGCGTAGATGTAGGCGATGCTCTTCTTCGCTTCGCGAGTAGATCAAGATATCGTCGATGAATACGATTACAAACTTGTCTAGGTAGGGTCGACACACTCTATTCATTAGGTCCATGAATACCGCAGGTGCGTTTGTTAAACCGAAGGACATCACCACAAACTCGTAGTGCCCATAGCGAGTTCTGAATGCAGTTTTGGGAATATCTTCTTCTTGAACTCGTAGCTGATGGTAGCCTGACCTTAGGTCGATTTTTGAGAAGAAATTTGCTCCTTGGAGTTGGTCGAAAAGGTCGTCGATTCGGGGTAGAGGATATCGGTTTTTGATGGTGAGTTTGTTTAGTTCCCGATAGTCGATGCACATGCGAAAGGATCCGTCCTTCTTCTTTACAAAAAGGACTGGTGCTCCCCAAGGTGAGAAGCTTGGTCTGATGAACCCTTTGCTCAAAAGCTCGGTCAACTGACTGGACAACTCCTGCATTTCTGATGGTTCGAGGCGGTATGGAGCTCTGGCTACGGGGGTAGCTCCGGGTATTAAGTCAATTCTGAAATCGACTTGTCGTGCGAGTGGTACACCAGGAAGATCCTCTGGGAACACATCCGGGAAGTTACACACTTCGGGGATGTCTTTGATGTCTTTCACGTCTTGTTTCTTGTCTACTACATGGGCTAAGAAGGCGTGGTACTCCTTCCGGAGATACTTTTGGGCTTTGATGCATGAGATGATTTGTAAATTCGCACTAGGTTTGTCACCATAGATGAGAAGGGTTTCGTCATTTGGTAGATTGAGGCGAACGGCCCTTTCGTAACATAGAATGTCGGCACGGTGAGGAACTAACCAATCCATCCCGATGATTACGTCGAAGCTTTTTATGGTGACTGGCATCAGGTCAATTTTAAATGTATGGTTGTCTAGAGTGAGAGTACATTCTGAGTATATATCGCTAGTGCGTTCTACTTTCCCATTTGCCATTTCTACTACATAAGTATCCTTTAGTGATTGGGGATTTTGTTCAAGTAAATGTTTATATTGGTGGCTCACGAAACTCCTCTCCGCTCCACTATCGAATAGTACGCATGCATAAGAGTTATTGAGGAGAAACGTACCGGTAACCACCATGGGATCCTCGACTGCTTCCCCATGTCCTATTGCCAGGACTCTTCCTACTCCACCAGCATTAGGGGCTTGTGCTTTGGGGCAGTCTCTTTTGAAGTGACCTGCGTCTCCACAGTTGTAGCAGGTCCGGGTTGCCCCCGTACTGGCGACTTGGTTGATTGGTTGAGCCGGCGCTTTACAGAAACGAGCAGTGTGCCCCTTCCTGTCGCAGTTGTTACAGTGCATCTCCCTACAAGCACCATTGTGGTGAAAGTTGCACTTGTTGCACTTAGGTAGTTTTCCCGCATATGGCTTCGGTGGTGCTGGAGTGGTAGCAGTGGTGACAGTATTAGTGGCAGCATGGACAGCAACAATTTGTTGCTTCTTAGCGGGGTCCTGTGCTGGTTGGCTCTTCTTTTCGTTCCAGAACTTCCTTTTGTTGTTTCCTCCTTTTGATTTATCAGTGGTGGTGGTTGTAGTATTATGACCGGCTCGGTGGTCAACAAGTTGTTGTGCCAGCTCCCTGGCACTGTCAAAAGTAGTTGGCCTTGAAGCCAGGACACTACTTTGCACGTGGAGAGACAGTCCCCAAAGGTATCGCTCCACCTTTTTCTCCTCCGGAGTAACCATTGTTGGGCAGAGGAGAGCCAATTCATTTGAATCGGGTGGTGTAGGTTTCAAGGTCAGAGCCCGTCATCCTGAGGTTCCAAAGTTCTTGTTCCAGCTTTTGAATTTCACCTCTCGGGCAGTACTCCTTCATCATCAACGCTTTTAGTTCTGCCCAGGTTATGGAGCTAGCCACTTCGAGAGTAAGTGACTTAATCCGGCAGTTCCACCAAGTAAGGGCCCGGCCGGTGAAGGTGAAGGCTGCGAACTTAACTTTGCTCGCTTCGGGGCAAGAGCACGCCTGAAAGACTACTTCGGTCTTTTCAAACCATTGCATCAAAGCGATGACTCCCCCGTTTCCATTGAAGTTGTCGGGTTTGCCATTTGTGAAGTCTTTGTATGAACACTCTTTTGCACGCCACGTACTGTCTCCGTGGTTAGAGTGTGTAGCTCCCGATCCCGAACCACCAGCTCCGTTGGTCCCTATCTGCGACATTGCGGCCGCTACGGCTGCTGTTACTGCAGCCTGGAACATCGCGGGATCAAACTGTGGAGGCGGCGGCGGAGGAGGTGTTGCTGTGTTGCTGGAAGGTCTTGGTCTTCTCCTTGGCGGCATGGTTCTGGCATAAGTCGTAAACCAATGTACTTTTAGTAAAAGTGTATTTATAGGGAGAGAAATCTTTTATACATAAAGTATATTATTACGTTGTTTTCCGGTATGTTTACGATACATACGATTTTATACTTTTTATTGACCCAATACATTGGGTTATGAGGTAAAATGAAAGTATAACATATTTTTATTATAGTAACACAAAATACTCCTATAGTATTTGTAAATGTTTAGTTTTGAGTTCTTAAAGTATCCTTTGTAGTATGTTATTAGGTTTGTTAGATTTGTTGTCCATCCTGACCATCCCCCGGTATATGCAAGTCAATTCCCGGACATATATAGTTGATCAGGCTATATCCTTCCCAGACTTGATTTACATATACCAAGGCATACCCATAATGTACAACTCCTCTTCTTTTATTTTATGTTTTTTCTAGTTATGACACTATGTGAGCATGTATGCATGTATTTATACTTTTAATAAAAAAAAATCATTTATTTTCTAAAAGTATATTTATTTGAAAAATGCACAAATCAGAGACTATTAGTCCCAATTGTGTTTATAGTTTGTATATCTTATGTGGTTTGATATACTTAATTCACTATAAACTGCGCTCTGATACCAATCTGTCACACCCCCAAACCAAGGATGGCGGAAACGTCCGGGGGTGGAGGACTTCATGTATAGTATCATAACAGCAATTGTAATAGTAATTCAAGCAAACACAACCAACATATATATAATTGAGAAAAATTACATCATTGTATGAATTACATGTTTACGAATCAATTACAATATGTTGATAAAATATGAAATAGTAGACGCCTTAGCGTCCCATCCTCAAAAGCACTTGATTACCTGTTTAATGATTTCCTGAGAATACAAGTTGTTTGAAAAAGTGTCAACACAAAGGTTGGTGAGTTCATAAGCTTTTCGTTTGTAAAAGTAGTATTTGTGTTAGAAAAATCCAATATTTTCCTTAATGTGTAAATGTAGTCTTAAAACCCAAAGACCGAAATGTACAAGTAATTTATCATATTTATAGTAAAACAATGCAAGTTTAAATCGACATAAACTCGTTAAATTTTAATGAAGTCCCCGTAAATTCCAATGTTTGTTAATACTTTATGTGAGTTTATTATAACCATACTATGACCAAGGTTGCCTAAAACGACGTTCTTCAGGCGTCGGAAATGTTATGACATTTGTCACCCCAGACCTATCGGTCTAACTGTTGCATGCAGTTTAGGTGTGGGTTTGTCAAACCCAATATAGATCTATACACAAGTATCACGCTCTCCCTCAAGGAGACTCTGGTTACAATACAGGACTTAATGGTAATTTGAAGTAAATGTCTCACAAAGTCATTAACGGAATTACGTGTTATGAAAACTTGGTACCGTATGGCCGTACCTTGCTTAATGAAAATATCCTTTGTATAAATGTACCCTTTTTAAATGTATGTGTTATGTAATGTATCATAAACTATACCTATTATAGTTTATCAACCAAGGGTAGTACGTGGTAATGTATGCAAACTATATTCAAAATAGTTTATTTAATGTTTGAATGTATCGATTGTACTTTGATTATAATCACTTGTTATTCTTTATATTTTATATGACCAAATCCATTTGTAAACTGATGTGTGTCTAAATATTAAGATAAAATGTCATATATTGCAGTAACATATAATCACATAAAGATATACACCTTGCTCAACATGTTACAAGGTGAAATGAAATTAACAGCAACTTTTCGTTAAAAACAGTTTCTGTTACCGTTCTTAGAAAATTTATAGAAAAATCATCAAAGCTCTAAATCCAAATCCGAAAATTTTGAGAGTTTGGAATATGAGTCTAGTTTGTTCGTAAATTTTATCATGATTTTTAGTGATCTCTAACAGAGGTGAAAAGGTTCATAATCACAGACTGGTCCGGGTTTGCCTCTGAAATGACAGGCAGTTTTGTAAAAATCACCATAAATTGTAGAAACATCATATGGAGATGTGCAAGTAGTCATTTTAAAGCTAAGAGTTTGAACTACTTGCACCTGAAACAGTTTTGAAAACTAAAATATTTAAGTTGACCAAAACAGTCCGTGATTAACGTCCATCTTTTCTGATGTAATCTGTTAGAAAAAGTTTAATTGTGTTCTTGATGATTTTACTTGTATTCCCCCCTTAAAACTTAAGAAAAACATGTAAATGTATGGGTATGAACTCACCTTATGTGGTTTCAGTAGATGAAAGTGAGAGAGAGGAAGTGTTCAACTCAAGAACACTAAGAAGATGTCTTGATGATTCGAGAATCTAACACCGAATAAGATGGAACTTGTGTAAGATATCAATGATTTGAGTAGAATGGAGTTTAATAATTATGTGAATGATGAAGATACTTACTAATTGAAGAAAGAAATCCCTGGAGAAAGCCTTGAAGTTCTTGAAGTTAAGAGAAAAGATGAGAGAATTTTGGAGAGTGTTCTAGGTTGCTAAGTGTAGAATGAAAGAGTTTTATGGAGAATGAGGAGATAGGATCAATCCTCCAGCTCTTAGAACGTGGGAAGAGCTGGAGATTGGCTGTAAAGGTCCACTAAGGAGACAAGGGGTAGTGGGAAAGAGTGGCTAATCATAGAGTGAGGTGGTAGTGGTTTGCTTTTGCCATAAATTAAGGAAAAGCAAATATTCCCTCAATAATTAGTTCAATCACCAATTCTTTTAATATATTTTATAAAAACCCTGGAGATTTATATATTTTGGGGCCTTAGTTTATAAAATAAAGTTTTGGGTGAAAATCCCACGTTAAAATAATGAAAAACGGAGTTAAAACGAAGTCGTAGTCGAAAAACCGGTAAAAATGAGCTGTCTGCGGACCTTCGGACCTTCGGACCCTCGGACCCTCGCTTCGGATCTTCGGACCTTCGGACCCTCGGACCCTCGCTTCGGATCTTCGGACCCTCGCTTCGGATCAGAGGCCTCGGATGCGAGGCTTCGGATGCGAGGCTTCGGTCCAGAAGCTTCGGTTTCGGATCCTTAAAGTTATTTTACTCGTTTTTACCCCGTTTCAAGCGATTTTTGACCCGATCAAGGGTCGAGATGACCCAAATGATTACAAAAAGTTAAAGTAACTTTTGAGAGAGATTTGGGAGAGATTTCAAATAGAAAGAGATAGAGTGAAAACGATTTAGAGAGGTTTCGTTTGTGATTAATTTGAGTGTCCAGCTTCACAACGCAAGGTTCGTAAACCCCATTAAACCGTGTTTTAGTGTCTTACACAATCCCGATGATTGTGTAATAGTGTTTTATCGCTTTGGTTCGTTGTTTAGCACTTGTTAAGGCTAAGGAAAATCAAACACATGAACTTTCCAAATGATGATTTCTCATTAAAATAGCGAATTGTATAGTGATTTCATAACGTAAACCCTAGCATACAAGGGTTATTGGAGTTGACCGGTTTGACTTGTTGACTTTGAATTGACCGAAATTTGACGGTTGTCACAGTTGAAGACGAAGATTATTTTGGCAATGTGACGTGGCACTTATTTTTGGTCCTTGGATCAAATTTTCGACATTGCTGGACCATGTTTTTGGACTCACATTATTTTTATCCGGACTTCATTTTATGGATGCTTCACATTTTTAGCAGGTTATTCTTTGAAGAATTTCGGTGTACTATGATTCGAGAACTCGAGATGTTTTTCAGACTTTTGAAGTCGAAGTGTTTCTCTTATTGGATTTTCTACTTGCTCATGGTGACCTCCTTCTTCGGGTGATTATGACTGGTTTGAAGATTTGGATCTTATTTTTTCTGCTTCATTGGTTGTGTTTTGAAGCCGAAGACCTTCATTGTTAGAGATTCATGGCCAGTTTCAGACTTCACGGACACTTCAGAGTTTCAGAGACATTTCAGCACTTGATTTCATTTTATTACCATACTTGCTAGTCGGATTACTGTATTATAGCCTTGTATCACTTATTGGATCTCTCATCATCTGTAAGCATTTAGGGAGAGAATGTTGGTGCATGGAAATGCTCCACAAATAATGAGTGTTTATTAGGTTGTATTTTCCCTTTATTGTATTTATGGTGTAAATACTCTCCCTCCTATATAAAGGGAGAATTGGTCATGTATTACTTTAGCTAGCTTATCTTTTCTTAGTTAGAGTTACTTTTCTCACAATGTAATTCGAGAGAGAGAGAAAGTTGGTGGGTTCTCCCACCCAGGGAGAGTTTCTCTCCCACCATGTTCTTCATGTAATATGAATATTCTCTCTTTGTTCTTAGTCTCTTTTCTTATGAACTCATAATATCTTCTTGGTGTTCATACTTACAAAAACACGATTAATCTCGAGATATCCTTCTTCCGCACTCACCGTTCGTTATAAAAATGGGTCTCTCAACAATTGGTATCAGAGCCGTACCTTGAAGATCTCACGATTATTTCAAGGGAACGACTCCCGTTCGGTGATTATCTTGTGATTTTTTCGTGTTTCTGCAAGAAAAAAATTTTCGGGTTGCAAACCGGAATTTTTTTTTTTATGATGTTCTTTCTTATTTCTATCTTCCGGGTGATTCTATCTCATCAAAAATAAAAGTTGCTGCTGCTGATCGTTCTATTATTGCTGGAAAAAGATGTTCTTACAAGTTTATTATTTTGTTGTTGAAGAAATGAAGAAAAATGGGAAGAGAAATTAATTTTGTGGTCTCTTAAAAGTTGAAGATTTGCTCCAGGAGTTTCTTTTATTCTTGGATGAGAAGACATAATTAATGAGCTTATTTTCTTTGAAGTGGTGCTCTTTTTTTTTTACCCAGCAGCTTGGAAATCTTCTTGAGGTATGAAGTTCTTTATTCCTCATTTTCTTGTTGTGAATCTTAAATTGAAGAAAAAATGGACGTAATATGTGTTTGCATAAAACACTTTGTCCTTTTTGCTCTTTTGGGTAAAGAGTAATTCACTCTTATTTGCCTTCCCAAGCAAAAACCATGTGACATTGTCCTTTCCCATCACCTTTTGTCCCCTAAAAACCCCCTGTACACTCATCTTTTTGCCTTCCCAAGACCACATGTTGACTTAAAATGCTTTATAAAAAGATTCCCTTATTAAAATATGAATAAATGGCCTTTGCGGTACCATTTTTCATGAAAAAATAGCATTTTTCGTCACCTGTTCAGCCCTTTCCGGACCCCAGAACCGCAGTCAAAAACTGCCTACCGGAGTCTCCTTAGAAGCCTACCCGCAGCCACTTCTTAGCCATGATCCGCGGTCCTCTCAGGTCTCATCCGCAGCCTCGGTCAGCAGCCCAAGAGACCGCAGCCTTCCCTCTTATACTGAACCGCAACTTCGGATCTCTGATAGCTTGGACCGCAGCCTCGGACCGAGGTTCTTGCACCGCAGTCTTCTATCTTGGTTCGGACCGCAGGCGCTTCACTGCAGTCTCGAACTGCGGCTAGCTTACCTCCCTTGCACCACATCGCCTACTGCAGCCAGCCCCATCCACACCTAGCTCACCATCCGCGCCCAACCCTTCTTCGACCGCAACCACCTCCCACCCTTGCCACCCTCTTCCATCCGCACCCAAGAACCCCACCTTCCCCTCTGATCCGCATTCACCTACACCCGCAAGCCTCCTCCCTCCAGCGCCCCCCCCCCCCCCTCCTCCATCAGCAGCCTTCGACCTTCCTTCTTCCTCCTTCCCCCCCACCTTTTTTCCTCCCCTCCCCTCCTTTTTCCTTCCTTTTTTTTAAAAAACCTTTTTTTTAAACTTCATTTTTTTTATTCAGCCTTTTTTTTATTTTGATTATTTTTTTTAAATTATTTTTTTTAACGACAATTTTTTTTATTTAGCAATTTATTTTTTTTAAACACCAATTTTTTTTATTTAGCCATTTTTTTTATTATAACCATTTTTTTTAAAACCAATTATTTTTTTTTAACACCAATTTTTGCCACAACCGAACATTGGATTGTCACATTGGTTCATTTCATGCCGGTTATTATTGGAAGAATACTCCTACCGCAGTCGGACTTCATATTATTTTTGTGATGCTTGCACCGCAACGGCGATTGATCAACAAAGTTGTTTCGCATTCTTCACATTATGGGATTTTATGACTTGTCGCTCTTGATTTTTGGTTGACGAATCATGTATCTTGAGCATGTGAACTTTATTCTCTAGTGAAGACCACTTCAAGTGTTCCGGCACCGCAGTTTGGATATTTGGATATATTTTTGGCACAACAGATTATTCTCAGCACAGCTTCAGCAACTATGTCACCCGCCTCCTCATGACCGCAAGAGTATCTCTTTTACTCTGTCTCGTTTCTTATCGAGACCCCTCATACATCTAGGGAGAGCTTCTCTATTAGCTCTTGGTATCCGACACTCTCCATCCGATGATTTGTTGATTTTTGATATCCGGTCATTGGTTATCAAAAATAGGGAGAGAATATCATCCGGATTTAGTTATTATGATTATTTGAGTTTGAATTTTGAAGACTTATTATTTATTTAGTGATGCGATGTGACACTTCTTTTTGGTCCTTACGGATCAAATTTTTGGCATTACTCGATGTTTTCCGATTCAGATTATTTATTATTCGGACTCTACCACAGGATGATTTTGTGTTCGCATCCGGTTCAGATTTTATGGTTTCACAAGTTTGGATTTGTGATATGTTGATGTCACACCCCCAAACCAAGGATGGCGGAAACGTCCGGGGGTGGAGGACTTCATGTATAGTATCATAACAGCAATTGTAATAGTAATTCAAGCAAACACAACCAAGATATATATAATTGAGAAAAATTACATCATTGTATGAATTACATGTTTACGAATCAATTACAATATGTTGATAAAATATGAAATAGTAGACGCCTTAGCGTCCCATCCTCAAAAGCACTTGATTACCTGTTTAATGATTTCCTGAGAATACAAGTTGTTTGAAAAAGTGTCAACACAAAGGTTGGTGAGTTCATAAGCTTTTCGTTTGTAAAAGTAGTATTTGTGTTAGAAAAATCCAATATTTTCCTTAATGTGTAAATGTAGTCTTAAAACCCAAAGACCGAAATGTACAAGTAATTTATCATATTTATAGTAAAACAATGCAAGTTTAAATCGACATAAACTCGTTAAATTTTAATGAAGTCCCCGTAAATTCCAATGTTTGTTAATACTTTATGTGAGTTTATTATAACCATACTATGACCAATGTTGCCTAAAACGACGTTCTTCAGGCGTCGGAAATGTTATGACATTTGTCACCCCAGACCTATCGGTCTAACTGTTGCATGCAGTTTAGGTGTGGGTTTGTCAAACCCAATATAGATCTATACACAAGTATCACGCTCTCCCTCAAGGAGACTCTGGTTACAATACAGGACTTAATGGTAATTTGAAGTAAATGTCTCACAAAGTCATTAACGGAATTACGTGTTATGAAAACTTGGTACCGTATGGCCGTACCTTGCTTAATGAAAATATCCTTTGTATAAATGTACCCTTTTTAAATGTATGTGTTATGTAATGTATCATAAACTATACCTATTATAGTTTATCAACCAAGGGTAGTACGTGGTAATGTATGCAAACTATATTCAAAATAGTTTATTTAATGTTTGAATGTATCGATTGTACTTTGATTATAATCACTTGTTATTCTTTATATTTTATATGACCAAATCCATTTGTAAACTGATGTGTGTCTAAATATTAAGATAAAATGTCATATATTGCAGTAACATATAATCACATAAAGATATACACCTTGCTCAACATGTTACAAGGTGAAATGAAATTAACAGCAACTTTTCGTTAAAAACAGTTTCTGTTACCGTTCTTAGAAAATTTATAGAAAAATCATCAAAGCTCTAAATCCAAATCCGAAAATTTTGAGAGTTTGGAATATGAGTCTAGTTTGTTCGTAAATTTTATCATGATTTTTAGTGATCTCTAACAGAGGTGAAAAGGTTCATAATCACAGACTGGTCCGGGTTTGCCTCTGAAATGACAGGCAGTTTTGTAAAAATCACCATAAATTGTAGAAACATCATATGGAGATGTGCAAGTAGTCATTTTAAAGCTAAGAGTTTGAACTACTTGCACCTGAAACAGTTTTGAAAACTAAAATATTTAAGTTGACCAAAACAGTCCGTGATTAACGTCCATCTTTTCTGATGTAATCTGTTAGAAAAAGTTTAATTGTGTTCTTGATGATTTTACTTGTATTCCCCCCTTAAAACTTAAGAAAAACATGTAAATGTATGGGTATGAACTCACCTTATGTGGTTTCAGTAGATGAAAGTGAGAGAGAGGAAGTGTTCAACTCAAGAACACTAAGAAGATGTCTTGATGATTCGAGAATCTAACACCGAATAAGATGGAACTTGTGTAAGATATCAATGATTTGAGTAGAATGGAGTTTAATAATTATGTGAATGATGAAGATACTTACTAATTGAAGAAAGAAATCCCTGGAGAAAGCCTTGAAGTTCTTGAAGTTAAGAGAAAAGATGAGAGAATTTTGGAGAGTGTTCTAGGTTGCTAAGTGTAGAATGAAAGAGTTTTATGGAGAATGAGGAGATAGGATCAATCCTCCAGCTCTTAGAACGTGGGAAGAGCTGGAGATTGGCTGTAAAGGTCCACTAAGGAGACAAGGGGTAGTGGGAAAGAGTGGCTAATCATAGAGTGAGGTGGTAGTGGTTTGCTTTTGCCATAAATTAAGGAAAAGCAAATATTCCCTCAATAATTAGTTCAATCACCAATTCTTTTAATATATTTTATAAAAACCCTGGAGATTTATATATTTTGGGGCCTTAGTTTATAAAATAAAGTTTTTGGTGAAAATCCCACGTTAAAATAATGAAAAACGGAGTTAAAACGAAGTCGTAGTCGAAAAACCGGTAAAAAGGAGCTGTCTGCGGACCTTCGGACCTTCGGACCCTCGGACCCTCGCTTCGGATCTTCGGACCTTCGGACCCTCGGACCCTCGCTTCGGATCTTCGGACCCTCGCTTCGGATCAGAGGCCTCGGATGCGAGGCTTCGGATGCGAGGCTTCGGTCCAGAAGCTTCGGTTTCGGATCCTTAAAGTTATTTTACTCGTTTTTACCCCGTTTCAAGCGATTTTTGACCCGGTCAAGGGTCGAGATGACCCAAATGATTACAAAAAGTTAAAGTAAATTTTGAGAGAGATTTGGGAGAGATTTCAAATAGAAAGAGATAGAGTGAAAACGATTTAGAGAGGTTTCGTTTGTGATTAATTTGAGTGTCCGGCTTCACAACGCAAGGTTCGTAAACCCCATTAAACCGTGTTTTAGTGTCTTACACAATCCCGATGATTGTGTAATAGTGTTTTATCGCTTTGGTTCGTTGTTTAGCACTTGTTAAGGCTAAGGAAAATCAAACACATGAACTTTCCAAATGATGATTTCTCATTAAAATAGCGAATTGTATAGTGATTTCATAACGTAAACCCTAGCATACAAGGGTTATTGGAGTTGACCGGTTTGACTTGTTGACTTTGAATTGACCGAAATTTGACGGTTGTCACATCATCCCCCCGTTAGAAGGAATTTCGTCCCGAAATTTTCATTTTGACTGGGATTTCAAGAGTTTGGGAAGAGATGTGGATACTTTTGTTTCATCTGATCCTCGCGTTCCCAGGTGAATTCAGGTCCTCGTTTAGCGTTCCAACATACCTTCACGATGGGAATACGACTTTGTTTCGTTCGTTTGATTTCCCGATCCATGATTTCGACTGGTTCCTCCACGAAGTGGAGATTTTCGTTAACTTTGATTTCGTCGAGTGGTATTACGAGTGTCTCATCAGACAAACACTTCTTTAGGTTCAACACGTGAAATGTGGGATGTACTTTGTCGAGTTCCTGAGGTAATCGAAGTTTGTATGCTACTGGCCCAATCCTAGCAAGGATTTCGAATGGCCCGATGTACCTTGGATTTAGTTTCCCGCGTTTGCCGAATCGTATCATTCCTTTCCAAGGGGAAACTTTTAGTAGTACTCGATCACCCACCTGGAATTCCAAGGGTTTGCGTCGTTTGTCTGCGTAACTCTTTTGCCGATCGCGAGACGCTTTCAGTCTCTCTCGAATTTGAACGATCTTTTCTGTGGTTTCCCTTATGATTTCAGGGCCAGTGAGGGTGCTATTAGAGACTTGCCCTCTAGCTAGCTGTGTATCCCCCACCTCAGCCCAACACAGGGGTGATCTGCATTTGCGACCGTAAAGAGCTTCGAATGGAGCGACTTTGATGCTAGTATGATAGCTGTTATTGTAGGAGAATTCGATAAGCGGTAGATGGGTATCCCATGCTTTACCGAAGTCTATCACACAAGCTCTTAACATGTCTTCCAACGTTTGAATGGTTCGTTCGCTCTGTCCGTCGGTTTGTGGGTGGTAGGCCGTACTCATGTCAAGCCTAGTTCCCAATGATTTTTGTAGAGACTGCCAAAACTGTGAGGTAAATCTACTATCTCTATCGGAGATAATGGATATCGGCACACCATGGAGTCGTACAATCTCTCTGATGTACGTTCTAGTCAGCTTCTCCATCTTGTCGGTTTCTTTCATTGGTAGGAAGTGTGCTGATTTGGTCAATCTGTCTACAATTACCCATATTGTGTCAAGCCCGCCCGATGTCTTAGGCAGCTTGGTTATGAAGTCCATGGTTATTCGTTCCCACTTCCACTCAGGTATATCCGGCTGTTATAATAGCCCGGATGGTTTCTGGTATTCGATTTTGACCTTAGCGCAAGTCAGGCACTTGCTCACATAGGTAGCAATCTCAGCTTTCATGTTCGGCCACCAATATAATCTCTTGAGGTCCAGATACATCTTATCCGACCCGGGATGGATGGAGTATCGAGTCTTGTGTGCTTCATTCATGACGACATCTCGGAGTCCACCGAACTTCGGTGTCCAAATCCGGTTCATGATATAACGTGCTCCATCATCCTTGACTTCTAAGTTTTTATCCATTCCCCTTAATGTCTCTCCTGCCACCTTTTCTGGTTTCAAAGCTTCCAGTTGAGCTTCCTTGATTTGTATGGTCAGGTGGGAATGGATTGTCATTGTTAAGGATTTTACTCGGCGGCCCGAGTACTCCTTCCTGCTTAGAGCATCGGCCACTACATTGGCCTTGCCCGGATGATAACGAATTTCGCACTCGTAGTCATTCAGCAACTCTACCCATCTCCTCTGTCGCATGTTGAGCTCTTTCTGATTGAGGATATGCTGAAGACTTTTGTGATCAGTGAAGATAGTGCATTTCGTGCCGTAGAGGTAGTGTCTCCAGATCTTCAAAGCGAATACCACTGCTCCTAATTCCAGGTCGTGCGTAGTATAATTAACCTCGTGCGTCTTAAGCTGTCTTGATGCATACGCGATAACCTTCCCTCTCTGCATGAGCACACATCCGAGGCCTTGATTCGAAGCATCACAGTACACTACGAAGTCCTCGGTTCCCTCTGGGAGAGACAAGATCGGTGCGCTGCATAGGGCTTGTTTTAACGTTTGGAAAGCAGTTTCTTGTTTATTTTCCCACTTGAATATCACACCTTTCTGCGTCAAGGTGGTGAGTGGTTTCGCAATCTTGGAGAAGTTTTGTATAAATCTTCGGTAGTAGCCAGCAAGCCCAAGGAATTGTCGAATTTCGGTTGGCGTCTTGGGTGCTGACCAATTCTCGATTGCCTTGATCTTGGAGGGATCCACATGTATGCCTTTCTCACTTACCACATGTCCAAGAAAATCCACTTCTCTAATCCAGAATTCACATTTAGAGAACTTAGCATAAAGCTTCTCCGCTCTTAGTGTCTCTAGCACTTGGCGTAGATGTAGGCGATGCTCTTCTTCGCTTCGCGAGTAGATCAAGATATCGTCGATGAATACGATTACAAACTTGTCTAGGTAGGGTCGACACACTCTATTCATTAGGTCCATGAATACCGCAGGTGCGTTTGTTAAACCGAAGGACATCACCACAAACTCGTAGTGCCCATAGCGAGTTCTGAATGCAGTTTTGGGAATATCTTCTTCTTGAACTCGTAGCTGATGGTAGCCTGACCTTAGGTCGATTTTTGAGAAGAAATTTGCTCCTTGGAGTTGGTCGAAAAGGTCGTCGATTCGGGGTAGAGGATATCGGTTTTTGATGGTGAGTTTGTTTAGTTCCCGATAGTCGATGCACATGCGAAAGGATCCGTCCTTCTTCTTTACAAAAAGGACTGGTGCTCCCCAAGGTGAGAAGCTTGGTCTGATGAACCCTTTGCTCAAAAGCTCGGTCAACTGACTGGACAACTCCTACATTTCTGATGGTTCGAGGCGGTATGGAGCTCTGGCTACGGGGGTAGCTCCGGGTATTAAGTCAATTCTGAAATCGACTTGTCGTGCGAGTGGTACACCAGGAAGATCCTCTGGGAACACATCCGGGAAGTTACACACTTCGGGGATGTCTTTGATGTCTTTCACGTCTTGTTTCTTGTCTACTACATGGGCTAAGAAGGCGTGGTACTCCTTCCGGAGATACTTTTGGGCTTTGATGCATGAGATGATTTGTAAATTTGCACTAGGTTTGTCACCATAGATGAGAAGGGTTTCGTCATTTGGTAGATTGAGGCGAACGACCCTTTCGTAACATAGAATGTCGGCACGGTGAGGAACTAACCAATCCATCCCGATGATTACGTCGAAGCTTTTTATGGTGACTGGCATCAGGTCAATTTTAAATGTATGGTTGTCTAGAGTGAGAGTACATTCTGAGTATATATCGCTAGTGCGTTCTACTTTCCCATTTGCCATTTCTACTACATAAGTATCCTTTAGTGATTGGGGATTTTGTTCAAGTAAATGTTTATATTGGTGGCTCACGAAACTCCTCTCCGCTCCACTATCGAATAGTACGCATGCATAAGAGTTATTGAGGAGAAACGTACCGGTAACCACCATGGGATCCTCGACTGCTTCCCCATGTCCTATTGCCAGGACTCTTCCTACTCCACCAGCATTAGGGGCTTGTGCTTTGGGGCAGTCTCTTTTGAAGTGACCTGCGTCTCCACAGTTGTAGCAGGTCCGGGTTGCCCCCGTACTGGCGACTTGGTTGATTGGTTGAGCCGGCGCTTTACAGAAACGAGCAGTGTGCCCCTTCCTGTCGCAGTTGTTACAGTGCATCTCCCTACAAGCACCATTGTGGTGAAAGTTGCACTTGTTGCACTTAGGTAGTTTTCCCGCATATGGCTTCGGTGGTGCTGGAGTGGTAGCAGTGGTGACAGTATTAGTGGCAGCATGGACAGCAACAATTTGTTGCTTCTTAGCGGGGTCCTGTGCTGGTTGGCTCTTCTTTTCGTTCCAGAACTTCCTTTTGTTGTTTCCTCCTTTTGATTTATCAGTGGTGGTGGTTGTAGTATTATGACCGGCTCGGTGGTCAACAAGTTGTTGTGCCAGCTCCCTGGCACTGTCAAAAGTAGTTGGCCTTGAAGCCAGGACACTACTTTGCACGTGGAGAGACAGTCCCCAAAGGTATCGCTCCACCTTTTTCTCCTTCGGAGTAACCATTGTTGGGCAGAGGAGAGCCAATTCATTTGAATCGGGTGGTGTAGGTTTCAAGGTCAGAGCCCGTCATCCTGAGGTTCCAAAGTTCTTGTTCCAGCTTTTGAATTTCACCTCTCGGGCAGTACTCCTTCATCATCAACGCTTTTAGTTCTGCCCAGGTTATGGAGCTAGCCACTTCGAGAGTAAGTGACTTAATCCGGCAGTTCCACCAAGTAAGGGCCCGGCCGGTGAAGGTGAAGGCTGCGAACTTAACTTTGCTCGCTTCGGGGCAAGAGCACGCCTGAAAGACTACTTCGGTCTTTTCAAACCATTGCATCAAAGCGATGACTCCCCCGTTTCCATTGAAGTTGTCGGGTTTGCCATTTGTGAAGTCTTTGTATGAACACTCTTTTGCACGCCACGTACTGTCTCCGTGGTTAGAGTGTGTAGCTCCCGATCCCGAACCACCAGCTCCGTTGGTCCCTATCTGCGACATTGCGGCCGCTACGGCTGCTGTTACTGCAGCCTGGAACATCGCGGGATCAAACTGTGGAGGCGGCGGCGGAGGAGGTGTTGCTGTGTTGCTGGAAGGTCTTGGTCTTCTCCTTGGCGGCATGGTTCTGGCATAAGTCGTAAACCAATGTACTTTTAGTAAAAGTGTATTTATAGGGAGAGAAATCTTTTATACATAAAGTATATTATTACGTTGTTTTCCGGTATGTTTACGATACATACGATTTTATACTTTTTATTGACCCAATACATTGGGTTATGAGGTAAAATGAAAGTATAACATATTTTTATTATAGTAACACAAAATACTCCTATAGTATTTGTAAATGTTTAGTTTTGAGTTCTTAAAGTATCCTTTGTAGTATGTTATTAGGTTTGTTAGATTTGTTGTCCATCCTGACCATCCCCCGGTATATGCAAGTCAATTCCCGGACAGATATAGTTGATCAGGCTATATCCTTCCCAGACTTGATTTACATATACCAAGGCATACCCATAATGTACAACTCCTCTTCTTTTATTTTATGTTTTTTCTAGTTATGACACTATGTGAGCATGTATGCATGTATTTATACTTTTAATAAAAAAAAATCATTTATTTTCTAAAAGTATATTTATTTGAAAAATGCACAAATCAGAGACTATTAGTCCCAATTGTGTTTATAGTTTGTATATCTTATGTGGTTTGATATACTTAATTCACTATAAACTGCGCTCTGATACCAATCTGTCACACCCCCAAACCAAGGATGGCGGAAACGTCCGGGGGTGGAGGACTTCATGTATAGTATCATAACAGCAATTGTAATAGTAATTCAAGCAAACACAACCAACATATATATAATTGAGAAAAATTACATCATTGTATGAATTACATGTTTACGAATCAATTACAATATGTTGATAAAATATGAAATAGTAGACGCCTTAGCGTCCCATCCTCAAAAGCACTTGATTACCTGTTTAATGATTTCCTGAGAATACAAGTTGTTTGAAAAAGTGTCAACACAAAGGTTGGTGAGTTCATAAGCTTTTCGTTTGTAAAAGTAGTATTTGTGTTAGAAAAATCCAATATTTTCCTTAATGTGTAAATGTAGTCTTAAAACCCAAAGACCGAAATGTACAAGTAATTTATCATATTTATAGTAAAACAATGCAAGTTTAAATCGACATAAACTCGTTAAATTTTAATGAAGTCCCCGTAAATTCCAATGTTTGTTAATACTTTATGTGAGTTTATTATAACCATACTATGACCAAGGTTGCCTAAAACGACGTTCTTCAGGCGTCGGAAATGTTATGACATTTGTCACCCCAGACCTATCGGTCTAACTGTTGCATGCAGTTTAGGTGTGGGTTTGTCAAACCCAATATAGATCTATACACAAGTATCACGCTCTCCCTCAAGGAGACTCTGGTTACAATACAGGACTTAATGGTAATTTGAAGTAAATGTCTCACAAAGTCATTAACGGAATTACGTGTTATGAAAACTTGGTACCGTATGGCCGTACCTTGCTTAATGAAAATATCCTTTGTATAAATGTACCCTTTTTAAATGTATGTGTTATGTAATGTATCATAAACTATACCTATTATAGTTTATCAACCAAGGGTAGTACGTGGTAATGTATGCAAACTATATTCAAAATAGTTTATTTAATGTTTGAATGTATCGATTGTACTTTGATTATAATCACTTGTTATTCTTTATATTTTATATGACCAAATCCATTTGTAAACTGATGTGTGTCTAAATATTAAGATAAAATGTCATATATTGCAGTAACATATAATCACATAAAGATATACACCTTGCTCAACATGTTACAAGGTGAAATGAAATTAACAGCAACTTTTCGTTAAAAACAGTTTCTGTTACCGTTCTTAGAAAATTTATAGAAAAATCATCAAAGCTCTAAATCCAAATCCGAAAATTTTGAGAGTTTGGAATATGAGTCTAGTTTGTTCGTAAATTTTATCATGATTTTTAGTGATCTCTAACAGAGGTGAAAAGGTTCATAATCACAGACTGGTCCGGGTTTGCCTCTGAAATGACAGGCAGTTTTGTAAAAATCACCATAAATTGTAGAAACATCATATGGAGATGTGCAAGTAGTCATAAAGCTAAGAGTTTGAACTACTTGCACCTGAAACAGTTTTGAAAACTAAAATATTTAAGTTGACCAAAACAGTCCGTGATTAACGTCCATCTTTTCTGATGTAATCTGTTAGAAAAAGTTTAATTGTGTTCTTGATGATTTTACTTGTATTCCCCCCTTAAAACTTAAGAAAAACATGTAAATGTATGGGTATGAACTCACCTTATGTGGTTTCAGTAGATGAAAGTGAGAGAGAGGAAGTGTTCAACTCAAGAACACTAAGAAGATGTCTTGATGATTCGAGAATCTAACACCGAATAAGATGGAACTTGTGTAAGATATCAATGATTTGAGTAGAATGGAGTTTAATAATTATGTGAATGATGAAGATACTTACTAATTGAAGAAAGAAATCCCTGGAGAAAGCCTTGAAGTTCTTGAAGTTAAGAGAAAAGATGAGAGAATTTTGGAGAGTGTTCTAGGTTGCTAAGTGTAGAATGAAAGAGTTTTATGGAGAATGAGGAGATAGGATCAATCCTCCAGCTCTTAGAACGTGGGAAGAGCTGGAGATTGGCTGTAAAGGTCCACTAAGGAGACAAGGGGTAGTGGGAAAGAGTGGCTAATCATAGAGTGAGGTGGTAGTGGTTTGCTTTTGCCATAAATTAAGGAAAAGCAAATATTCCCTCAATAATTAGTTCAATCACCAATTCTTTTAATATATTTTATAAAAACCCTGGAGATTTATATATTTTGGGGCCTTAGTTTATAAAATAAAGTTTTGGGTGAAAATCCCACGTTAAAATAATGAAAAACGGAGTTAAAACGAAGTCGTAGTCGAAAAACCGGTAAAAAGGAGCTGTCTGCGGACCTTCGGACCTTCGGACCCTCGGACCCTCGCTTCGGATCTTCGGACCTTCGGACCCTCGGACCCTCGCTTCGGATCTTCGGACCCTCGCTTCGGATCAGAGGCCTCGGATGCGAGGCTTCGGATGCGAGGCTTCGGTCCAGAAGCTTCGGTTTCGGATCCTTAAAGTTATTTTACTCGTTTTTACCCCGTTTCAAGCGATTTTTGACCCGATCAAGGGTCGAGATGACCCAAATGATTACAAAAAGTTAAAGTAACTTTTGAGAGAGATTTGGGAGAGATTTCAAATAGAAAGAGATAGAGTGAAAACGATTTAGAGAGGTTTCGTTTGTGATTAATTTGAGTGTCCGGCTTCACAACGCAAGGTTCGTAAACCCCATTAAACCGTGTTTTAGTGTCTTACACAATCCCGATGATTGTGTAATAGTGTTTTATCGCTTTGGTTCGTTGTTTAGCACTTGTTAAGGCTAAGGAAAATCAAACACATGAACTTTCCAAATGATGATTTCTCATTAAAATAGCGAATTGTATAGTGATTTCATAACGTAAACCCTAGCATACAAGGGTTATTGGAGTTGACCGGTTTGACTTGTTGACTTTGAATTGACCGAAATTTGACGGTTGTCACAGTTGAAGACGAAGATTATTTTGGCAATGTGACGTGGCACTTATTTTTGGTCCTTGGATCAAATTTTCGACATTGCTGGACCATGTTTTTGGACTCACATTATTTTTATCCGGACTTCATTTTATGGATGCTTCACATTTTTAGCAGGTTATTCTTTGAAGAATTTCGGTGTACTATGATTCGAGAACTCGAGATGTTTTTCAGACTTTTGAAGTCGAAGTGTTTCTCTTATTGGATTTTCTACTTGCTCATGGTGACCTCCTTCTTCGGGTGATTATGACTGGTTTGAAGATTTGGATCTTATTTTTTCTGCTTCATTGGTTGTGTTTTGAAGCCGAAGACCTTCATTGTTAGAGATTCATGGCCAGTTTCAGACTTCACGGACACTTCAGAGTTTCAGAGACATTTCAGCACTTGATTTCATTTTATTACCATACTTGCTAGTCGGATTACTGTATTATAGCCTTGTATCACTTATTGGATCTCTCATCATCTGTAAGCATTTAGGGAGAGAATGTTGGTGCATGGAAATGCTCCACAAATAATGAGTGTTTATTAGGTTGTATTTTCCCTTTATTGTATTTATGGTGTAAATACTCTCCCTCCTATATAAAGGGAGAATTGGTCATGTATTACTTTAGCTAGCTTATCTTTTCTTAGTTAGAGTTACTTTTCTCACAATGTAATTCGAGAGAGAGAGAAAGTTGGTGGGTTCTCCCACCCAGGGAGAGTTTCTCTCCCACCATGTTCTTCATGTAATATGAATATTCTCTCTTTGTTCTTAGTCTCTTTTCTTATGAACTCATAATATGTTCTTGGTGTTCATACTTACAAAAACACGATTAATCTCGAGATATCCTTCTTCCGCACTCACCGTTCGTTATAAAAATAGGTCTCTACAGTTATCTCATATCATAAAAACCCACAAGTCATATATCTCAAAAACATGTCATCGGATAATAATGTCAGAGTACAAATCCCAAGAATCTCATGTGCGGAAAATCGTATATGTGATGCGCTGCCATCATGCCGACTCTTTTCCTTTAGAAGAGGAAGTACCTAAAACCAAAACTGAAAACTGTAAGCACAAAGATTAGTGAGTTCCCCCTTCATACCACATACCATATAATAACATACTGCCTAGCATATTCGGGTGCTGGCTACCCCTTCGGTCTCTTTCAACAAGTAACTGCCTAGCATATCAGGGTCCTGACCTACCCCTTCGGTCCTTTCGACCGGTATCGGGGACTATTTCACCCCTACTACTACCATATATCATTCTATTACCTAGACACATAAATCATATACTACCTAGCATATTTCGGTGTTGGTCTACCCTTTCGGTCCTTTCGACCGGTAACGGGGTCTATCCCTCCCCTCCTACCTCTATCACATAATATCATAGCATACTAGCACATAAAGCATAACATATAATGGCATACCAGACAAATATCACAAAGACAATCATCTCTACTATAATCACCTACTAGTGGGTCGGCATTGGTGCCTTAGACCCACGTCTACTGGAAGGTAACTCGCCTCGATAAGTGGAAATAGTTGCAAAAACTTTGGCTTTGGATTTCACCCGACTCAAGCCCCTATACATAGAATATTTCCTTTAATTCCCTTTTCCATACTCGTCACCCCTTAAGGGTCAACTTTAGTCAATGTCCAAGTCAAAGTCAACATGCTGGTCAAAGTCAACATTCTGGGTTGACTTAACTCGCCGAGTTGGTCCATCAACTCGCCGAGTCCCATAAATCATAAAACCCTGAAATCGTCGAGTTCTTTCACAACCCGTCGAGTTCCTCCCATCAACAGAATCGGGACTTTTCACTACAACTCGTCGAGTTCTTCAGTCTTCAAAACTCGAAAAATCTTAGCCAACTCGCTGAGTCATCTCCTAGACTCACCGAGTTTGCTCAGTAATCAGAAAGGTTGGGGACCACGATCCAACTCGCCGATTTGGATAAACAACTCGTCGAGTTCCCTTATTCTAAACCCATTCAGTTGCTTCCAATCGATTTCAATGCTTCCAAACCATATATATGGTCCCCTAGGACTGAGTTACCACGTAAAGTTTGTAACTTTACATCCATGCATGGTGTCATGAAGCTAAAAACACAAAAACTAAGCTTTATAAGAGATCTAGGGCATGGAGAAGGGCCAAAATTTTGATAAAGTTGGCAACTTTAAGTCTCATAAGTCCATGAGTGTCTAGATCTGAAGTCATAACTTCATGATATGCTCAAATCCCGAAAATGACTTCAATATGGCCAAGAATGACAAAATACTACCCTAGATGAAGATCTAAGTAATAGAAATCCAAGGTATCAACTTTATACCTCAAATGAATCAGAAATGAAGCCCAACTTCTGGATCTACTCTCCTCCTACATGTCCTTGCTCCTTCTTCAAGTATCTGTTTCTTCAAAATCACAAAGAATGCACAACAATAACTCAAAAACTCTCAAAAGTGAACTAGGGTTTCGTGGCTAGGGTTTGGGACGATGGAGGTTGTAAATGAGGCCAAGTTATGGGGTTAAGGTGTTTAAATAGGATGCAAACCCTTAAAATTAGGGTTTCATTCTGCCAGGCCTACTCGTCGAGTTGAGGCTCTCAACTCGCCGAGTAGACTTCATAACCCGCGTCCAAATCCATCTCTACTCGACGATTTTGGGGCCTCCAACTCGTCGGGTTCCTGTACAAAAATGAATAAACTATAACTTTAAATATATACCATGAACCGGGCGTTACATAATCAATAGTTGATTAATCAGGAATACTCAAGAACCCTAGGAAGAAGGGTGGTGGAAGAAAATTCCCTTTGGATAAGGGGAATTTCGTTCATAGGATTATCCATACCACATGGGCTTGAGGATAAAACATTGGAAGGTATCCAAGGCTATAAATAGGCCTTAGGGATTAATTCTTCCTTGCTCATTCTTTGGCTTGATTTTTCGCCACTTCTTTCTCCCTCCTTGTGGAAGAACTCTCCTTATAGTTCATCCCCTCCTAGTTATTTTTGATTTACTCTTTTGAGTTCATTGGGTGTGAACCAAGAGAGGGATTCTGGTTTGGGTCCTCATCATCCAAAAAAAGTGGCATGCACGAGGAGTCAAGCGTGAAGATCTTTGGTTGCAAAAGAGGTATGTGATTCTTCCTTTGTATTTCGGTTTTCTAGGGTAGATGTAATTAGCATAAAACCATAGATCCATAGGTTGCATGTACACTTAGATATATCATAGTTTCGATTTTTACGCTACCTAGTTTAGAGTGTATTTGATGCGTAGAAGACCTAACAGTGGTATCAGATCCATTTGTTCATGATTACATTCATCCTAGATCCATATTTTTTGTAAAAATACTTGTTTGAAATTAAATGAAAGAAGAATGTTTGCAAAAATCGTAATTGGTAAAACCTTTAATCGCAGCTCACGACATGAGAGCTTGCTGCTCACGACGTGAGCTTGCCGGATTAGGGTTTCCCTAATTTTTCATTTTTCAAATTTGAAGGTTTGTTAAATATGGATAAATTCCAAATTTAAAATGTTTTAAATCTGGAAAATTGATAAATATTATTTAAATATGATTATTTGAATTTGAATATTTATTTGTTAATTAAATAGTGAATTTAAATATTTAATATTATTTATAATAGAGATTTATAAATTTGAATATTAACCCTCGTGTTTTATTAATTATTACATTGCATCATCGCAATTAATTGGAATTAATATTAGACAACTAGATTTAAAGAGTTTTAAATTTACCCCTTATATATATTAGAATTGTATCTACTATATGTAAAAGAAAGTTACAACTTGCGTCCCCGCATGTTTAAAATATTGACATTGTCAGTCTTACCATGACTAGGCTCATGCATTCTGATGTAGGGGTTTAAGATCTCTTTGATTCCTAATGAGGTTGTGAAACATCCCAAAAATACAGACCAAAAATTTTGTTTTTAATTATTAATAAAACCATAGTTATCCAAAACACATGTCATAATATCTCATACATCATATCAATATATATCAAGATATCAGAGTATAAACATCCCATGCTGAACAAATAGTGTGTGCGCTGCAATCATCTCGAGCCCTTCCCCTTGCTACCGGAAGTACCTGAAACAAAAACTGAAAACTGTAAGCACGAAGCTTAGTGAGTCTCCCCAAACTACCACATACCATACACATAACATGCAACTAAGAGATACGGGCCCCGCCCACTCTCATGGAGATTCGGGCCCCGCCCACACTCCGTTGTCTAGGAGATTCGGGTCCCGACCACACTCCTTTGTCTAGGAGATTCGGGCCCCACCCACACTCCGATGTCTAGGAGATTCGGGCCCCGCCCACACTCCGCTGTCTAGGAGATTCGGGCCCCGCCTACACTCTGTTATCTAGGAGATTCTGTCCCCGCCCACACTCCGCTGTCTAACATGCATACAAGTATCACACAGACACCAAGTATATCTACTCCTATCAAACAGTTACATAACTATACTCAAATAATATTACGAGATTCGGGTCCCTCCCACACTCGCCTGCTATGAGATTCGGGCCCTGCCCACACTCAGCTACTATCATATCACATATACGGGCCGGCCTTGGTGTCGTAGACCCGTTCCTAATGAATGAAAATCACCTCATAAGGTTGACTGCTGAAAACTCGAGTGAAGAATCTCTTACTGCTGCTCCGGTGACTCCCCGGCTTTCAATTTCATAGTAACACTTAATCAAAATCTGATAATCCTTCCAAGGGTAAAATGACCATTTTACCCCTGGTCAAAGTCAACGCTTGGGTCAAAGTCAAATTCAAGGTCGACTCCCAGTCAACCCAACTCGTCGAGTTATCTCCCAACTCGGCGAGTTCCTGTACTAATCAGGCTCGTGGTCAACCGAGTCAACTCGGCGAGTCCCTTTACAAACTCGTCGAGTTCTGTCTGTCATAAAATCGGGACAACCCGACTCAACTCGTCGAGTCCCTCCTTGGACTCGTCGAGTCCCTCCACCCCCAAGTCCAAAACTATGTCCAGCTCACTGAGTCATCTGCTAGACTTAACGAGTTCACTCATTAACAGAAGAGTTGGGGAACCACGACCCGACTCGTCGAGTTGCATGAACAACTCGTCGAGTCCCCCATGATCTTAATATATTCAGTCGATTTTAGTTGGGTTTATTTCCTCCAAAACACAGATTTGGACCCCTAAGGCCCTTATGTCACGTAAAGTTTCCAAATTTATTTGCATACATGGGGTTTTTAGTTCACAAGGTCCAAAAAGGTGGCTCGTAAGGTGCATGGGACTCCCATGGCCATAAAGTTGGCACCTTTATGCCATGGAGTCCCTCAAAGACTCTAGATATGCAGTTGATACACCAAATCAAGCTTGCATCCATGAATGGTTCCAAAATGCACTCCAAAAAGCCCTAAACTACCCCATAAGAAGATCTCGAAAACAAATGGCCAAGGTATAGACTTAATTACCAGAAAGTGAAGGAAAAGTGATGTTGCTCATGGATCTACAACCTTCTCTTAGAGTCCTTTGGCTTCTTCTTCTTCTTCTTCTTCTTCTTCTTCTTCTTCTCACAAGCTTCAAATCACACTAAAACACTCAAAAATGGTTCACACACTCACACAAAGCTCAAGCTCACTGATTAGCGTTTTCTGGACAATGGAGGACGATGAGGGAGGCCACAAGGGGTGTTATGTTCTTTTAATAGGGGGCCAAACCCTTAAAATTAGGGTTTCATTCTGGCAGTCCTACTCGTCGAGTCGGGGCTTCCCAACTCGGCGAGTAGACATCAAAACCCGCGTCCCTCTCGATCTCTACTCGACGAGTTTGGGGCTACCAACTCGTCGAGTTGACCTGTAAAAATGAGTAAATAAATATTTAATGCATCCCAGGGATCTGGGCATTACAGGTTGTTTTTTAATATGTTTCGCACTTACCACCCTCACCGCCCTATTGCATTTTGATAATGGAGTTACCGAAAGGGTTTGATAGTGATAATGGCCAATTTAAAAGTATTCTAAATATAACTATAAAACAAAAATCCCGTTTTATTTAATTAAAAGTGAATCTTATGGTATTCATAAAAATTGCACATTTTCTTTATAACTTGTTGATGGAGCCCGTGTGGTTAATCGGCACGTCAATTTGAGAGTATAAGTATAGAATGATGTGAGACTCGCGAATCTCAAGCGTAACTTGAGCCGGGGACCATGCAATTTTGTATGGGTGATTCACCATCTGTTCAATCATCCGCGTCATCCCCATCATTGAATTTGAGATGAACATAATTCGAGATTAACATGCCATTGATAATCAATGAATCTCAAAGATCTAGGAATTTCATAGTTATCAAAATTGACAAAGAGCTTTGTTTACCTGAATAACTTTATGGTGTGTTTACAGCATCCCTTTACATATCATGAAGCTAAATATGGATCCTAGCCTTAACTTGATAATTTGATTTAGGATGATTATTTATTAAGGATTTTATATATCGAACTATTTGGAATCGTATCTTTTGTAGATGTCGATCCCAATAAAAAACAACAACAATCATCCTCTTCCTCTTCCACCTCCTCCTCCTCCATCAACTCAATACTCAAGCTTCTCTATGTTGTTAGTTCTTAACAGGGAAAGAATCAACGAGGATGGATCCAACTGTCTTGATTGGATCAGAACCTTAAGGTTCACGTTGAGGTATGAGAACAAAGAGTATGTTCTCAACGATGATGTTCCCGAACTTGGAGAGAATGCTACCCCAGATGAAGTTACTACCTACAACAAGCATTACAATGAATCGACCAAAGTGGTTTGCCTTATGTTAGCGACCATGGCATCCGGTCTCTAGAAGAACTTTGAAAATTAGGGCGCCTTTGACATAATTCAATAGCTCGAAGAAATGTTCCAAGAGCAAGCTAGGCAAGAACGATTTGAGATTGCCAAGTCCCTCATGGCATGTAAAAAAACAAGAGGGAGCATTTGTATGTGCGTACATCCAAAAGATGAAGTCGTATATAGACAGAATCTAGGTGTCAAGCTGCCTAACGAGTTAACCATTGACATGGTCTTGAACTCGCTTAGTAGTTCATATCCGCAGTTTATCTTAAACTTCAATATCAACAACCTTAATAAGACCTTGATGGAGTTGCATGGCATGCTCAAGACAGCTGAGACAAGCATGAAAAAATCCAACAACTCCAACCCTACTGCTCCAGTCTTGGCCATTGATCGTGGTTCTGCTAAAAGGAAAATGGTTTCTCATCCCAAAGGAAAGGGAAAGGACAAGGTCGGATAGTCTAACCAAGGTCCTAAGAGAAAGGTCCAAGCTGAGATAGCTTCTTCTGCTGATCCAGGTGAGGCCGTTTGCTTTTACTGCCAGTCAAAGGGACACTGGAAGCATAGTTACCCTAAATACCTGGAGGATCTTAAGAAGGGCAAAGTCAAGGTGGCTGGCACCTCAAGTATGTTTATGAATTCCTCCTTAAACCCTAGCTTTGGGACTAAGCTACCTCAACTATATAAAGGGCCATAACCCCTCATAATTTCGAGACTTTTTCCTCTAAGAAGATCTGGACGAAATTCTCACCTTTCTCCTCTCTCTCTTCAAGCTCCTTGGTTGCTAGGGTTTGAGTGTGAACCAATAGAGGCGCGACACTTGTGGCGCTTGCTTCCAAGAGTTTTTCAAGAAGGAATTCAAGATTTTTTTCTATAACAATCTCCAAGGTATGTTTTCTTTCTTTGTTTCTAGATTTCAAATATATACTAGGGATCATTAGGGTTCTTATTTGATGTTCAAAGTTGTATGTTCAATTAGAGAAAACATAGATCTTTATTAGGGTTGCATGCACACTTAAGGGTTTAAGTTTATTGTTTTGCATAAAACCCATCACTTAGAACCCATCTAGATTTCAGATCTGACCTTATGGTAGAGTTTAGAGAGAATGCATAAGCTCTCTTCACTCCATGCATAATGAAAGTTGCAATTTTGGACCTTTAGGAAAGTAGGGTTTTAGATCTATTGGATTTGACGTGTTTGGATGGATAAAGCTGAAAACTTTATCCATTAAGATGTTGATTCATATCTGAAAGTTGGAAGGATTAACTTAATGGGTTAAGTGGTCTCTGAAGTGGGATGAATCAGGAATAGTACAACACTCATTGAGTACGACGTATCTTTTTGACTTTTCTCGGGCACGTCTGTTTTCGTGAGAAACGACTAACTATTTTGTCATGCAGTGTGTGCGGCGCATTTTATAGGGCACGACACACCTGGTTGACCAATTGTTGACTTTTTGAATTTTCGGTTAAGTTTGACCTTGGATCAAACTTTCGGGTTTTAGGTAATAAACTGAGAATTGACCTTTTATTAATGTATAGGTGGTTTGTGAGACCAGCCTTCACATTTTGTTTTGTGAGCTGTAGTGTTGGCAGTTATCCACGAGATGAGTCTTCTGACTATTCTATGTAGAATACTCAGTATGACTAGACTGTCTTTGTGACTTTTGCATGAAAAACTATGGGGGGCCATAGCAGGAAAGACTGCAGGGGGACTGCAGCAACGAAAGTGATTATAAGACTATGGATGGACCATAACATTCACACGTTTGAAATATACCCTTAGGGTGGGGCCCACTATTATGTGTTATTTGTGGTATGTGGTATTCCAGGGAACTCACTAAGCTTTGTGTTTACGATTTAAAGTTTAAACGTTTCAGGTGCTTCTGGTAGCAAAGGAAAAAGTCCGACCTGATTGCATCGCATCCGCCAAAGATTCCGCATTTTTTGTTTATTTATTTCTCTAATGATGATTGAAACTTCAAGCTTATACTCTGATTATCTTTTAAGAATAATGTTTGAATGATTTTGATATATTTAAAAATGAAAAATTCTTTATATTTTGGATTGTTACAGTAATAAATAATGTATTGAAATGATCAATAATGTTTCGATTGAAATTATTCAATAGTATATTGAATCATGAATAATGATTCAATCCAATAAGGAGAAATGTTCTACAAACAATCAAAACAAAACTGTCAATATTAAGCCATCGGGTATAGGGGACACGCCATGCAGCGTGGTTTTCCTCCACCTCACCATCATCTCCTTCCACACCATTTTTGATGTACCTATAACAATCGTTGCGAATCGAAAAAAGAGAGAGGAAGAAAGAATAAGAGAAAGCTGATTGGTTGTAGTTTTTCGTGGTATACACCATGTATGCCAAGAATCACGGCACCACGACACCCCTCGGGCGGTGTGCACGATCGAGGTGAGCTTGTCAGGTGGCCACGAGAGCCTCTCGTCCTAAGTATACTGAAATATCCTTATAATTTAAGTATTCTAGTAGTTCTTTGCACCAATCAAATACTTTGATAAATACATACAATAAAGTACAAGTGTCTACTTTAAATTTCCTAGGGTTGAAACTACAAGAAATAATGAAAGATGAAGCAATATAAAAAGTCGGATTAATATATTATATACACATTCAATGCAAAACCAAAAATAATAATGATTCATATTCGTACGATGTACTACATGTCTACATTAGAATGTCAAAATAAAGAATCATAAAATATTCGGCGATCGGATTTTTTAGGTATTCCCAGGAAAATGTGCCCTGGCCCATCTTTCTGGATTGATGTTTTGTAGGTATTCCTATACACGATTATTTACATTTTTAATTTTTTTCATCCCATTATCGAATTTTTTAATAGTATACGTTTTGCATGTCTCCCAAAATAATGAATGTATTGTATCGCTGCTTCCAAATTTTGCTGAAATGTTGAAATACAAATGGATACCACATATTCCATGATGGGCGTGAGGAAATATATTCGCAATTGACGTCGCTATGGATGGAGCCCTATCAGATATGACTGTAAGGTCTTCCAGGTTGCCTTTACATTCACGTAGTTTTCGAAGGAACCAGGACCACGTCTCCGTACATTCACTTTTGCATATGGAATAAGCAACATGCATGATTTGGTTTTGATCGTCCATTGTCACTGCGAGCAACATCATACCTTTGAATTCACCCTTTAGGTGACCACCATCAATTATTAGGGTCGGCCTACAATATTTTATGAACGCTCGTACCTAAAATTATTTTTTATTGCATTAACAAATACCAATTAGGATTCATATGTTATATTTGTTATAAAAATTATCACTGCTTACCGAGCAACCCAACGCGATAAACACGAACTCAAACCGATCATCATCGTATGTCCTTATCTGAGTAACAGTTCCTGGATTGTGCTTCACCAAGTTGTGCAGATACGCTGGTAGTTTGGTGAATGAATCCTCTTTGGTACCTCTTAACATCAACAACACATACTGTTTTGCCCGCCATGCCTGTTGGTATGAGATATTGATTGGAAATTTCGAATTGATGTCCCTCACAATTTCAATACCCCGATAAACTCTATTATAATCTCCGGCCAATACTTCAGCGATAAAGTGCCCGAGTACCTTTTTCTTTGATTGTCGATGATTAGACTCCAAGTTTGTTGCACAACAAGTGTGTTGGTCAACAACTTTTGTGACTTGGAAAGCAGTAGTCGATTTGATTCCCCTTGCCCTAACCATCTAAGAACAATTTTCTACCAAACAAACCACCTCGAACCTCTCTTTGCTCGATCTGGTAGTCTTATACTGCTTACCTTGTTCCATGCATTGTCTTCCAATTGCAAGCTTGAGCAACTCTTTGTCATCAAAAATGTCTAGAACCTTAATCTCTTCACTTATATTCACCCTCTGACATGGAATGTTCACATCATCGTTTACAGGACACGAAGGCAATGGGGGCATACCATGAAATATGGTATCTGAATAAATAACTTTAGGTTCATCATCAAATTCTTCTCCGTTGGAATCACTCTCTAGGCCGGATATATCCAACTTGTCACAATCCGCAAACTCGCCATATCCTTTTAGTTCACCATCATGTAAAAATGGAACTTCTTGTTTTGCATATTCATTACCAACCTTATCCACCACATCTAGTGCTTTTTTTGTCAAAGTAATGATTTACACCAACATCATTAACATATGTACCAACATCATTATCACCGATATACTTATAATTCTCCGGTGTAACATACATAATCGGTTCTGGCACTACAGGCACTACATTTACATTTTCAGCGACACTATGATATTGACTTTTACTTGAACTTTTAAAATTACCTATTGGGTTGTTGCTCCCTTTTCCACTTGATAAATTAGCTGCAGATGCCTTTCCTCTATCATCCACTTCGTTACGCGATACGCCTTCTTCAACCACCACATAGACAGACACAAATTTATCTCCAACGATATTTATCACCTTGATCAGCTTTCTAATATCACGATCATCAACAATACCACAATAATAGAGTTGTTCTGGATGTTGATAAGCCAGACTGACTTTCGATTCTTCGGGAAGACCCATCTTGCACTTGACCAAATGAACAAATTCGGTGTACGTGGTGGTTTCGTAAAATTCAACACCGAAATAAAACATTCTCGGATTGTATTTGGGTGTCCAAACATATGATAATTGGGAATTAACAAACTCCCATCTTCCATCCGTAATGAGCAATACGAAATATTCATTACAATTCATTATGTTAGTTTTGAGAATAAAGAAACTAGAGAGAAGTGCAGTTTTCAAAATACAAAATAATTTCAAAAATATGAAATACTTTATATATATAGTGTAGGTTCAAAATAGTAATCCACTCTGACAAAAAAGTAGTCAAGTTTAACAAAACAGTAGTCAACTCTGACAAAAAAGTAGTCAAGTTTTACAAAACAGTAGTCCACCCTGACAAAAAAGTAGTCAAGTTTAGCAAAACTAGTTTTTATATTTTACAAAAAATATTTTTTAACAAAATAATTGTCAAAAAACAACTCTACATTTTATAAACAATATAATTATATAATTGTTAAAATAATTCTACATCTTATAAACAATCTTTTTAATACTCTATATCATAAAAAGAATACGTTTTTTTTTTCTTTTTTTTTTAAGTCTAATGTTTTGAATTCTTAAAAAAATTTAACAGAATAATTGTTAAAATAATTCTACATCTTATAAAAAAATTTTAAAAAAAATTAAAACCGTAGGTTTTTTCACAAAACAGTGGACGAAACCCCAAAAACAGTAGACTAAAAAAAAAAAACGTATTTTCCCCCAAAACCGTAGGCTACGGTTTGGGATACCGTAGCTTAACCGAGAGGAAACCGTAGGTTTCCCAAAACCTACGGTTTTGTAGCTTACAAATGAAAAAATAAAAAAATTTATACAAAACACGAAACAGTAGACGATTTTAGAAACCTACGGTTTCGTGGGCTATATTTGGACATTTACTAATTTTTGGCTAAAATTTGATAATCACTTCCTTAATTTGGTTAGATTAGTAATTACCCTTTAAAAAAATATTCAGTCTCTAAAATGTTGATTAAAAAATATATATATACAACAACATGGTTCATTTTTTATAATGTAAAAAATAGCTTCATATGAACATAAATTCAAACAGATCCTTCAACGATACATAATTTAATTTAACTATAATTCCATTAATACTAAAGTCTAAAACACGTTGACACGAATGAACATAATACATTTTGTAACTTTCTTCTCATTCCTCCAAATAATCTCTCCTTCATATAGTAACAACTTAAACGTCTGAAAATATTCACATAAAGTCATAAACTATATCAAAATGATTAGAAAAATAATTTAAATGCTAAAAATACAAAAACATCTCAACGATAGATAAGTTGATGCAAATAAATAGTCAACCGTTAGCTCGTTCTTCTAGTAGAGAGTACCTCTCCAATACTGCAATAGTCTCTTCTTTAGCACTGCCCACATAACAAATAAAATCCAACTAAGAATTTATGCCAAACAAGGCGTAACTATTCAACATATAAATATAAATGGGTAATTCTAACCGCACGAATTAAATTCCAAATGCACGAATTTTTGATTGACTTGATGTACATCACCGGAAGTTTTGACAGTTTTTAATATATTAAACTAAATCAATGTTTACTTTACAATTTTCATTAAATGCCCTTATATTTATAGTTGATTTTCATATCATACCTTATACTTTTTGAAACTTTAGCTTTTATATATATATATATATATATATATATATATATATATATATATATATATATATATATATAGGTAAGAGTTATATGGAAAATGAATACAAGAAAGATAGTAGAGAGATTTGATTGTATTTTATTAAAACTATATTGTTTTTAATGGATCTATACCTAATATCTACATAACAGCCACATATTCCTTAAGCCTTATAATTAATGAAATTAAAGGCATTTAATAATTAATGAAAGTTACTAATTTATGTTTATTTTTTATTTATTTTATTATTTAATGGTTTTAGTCTTGAACATCTCTCTCTCTCTCTCTCTCTCTCTATATATATATATATATATATATATATATATATATATATATATATATATATATATATTAGAAACATCAGAATCGCACATATATAACAATTTTGTTTTAATTTATACAGATCTTAATAATTATAAACAACAAAACATAAATTTGATTTTACTAATTATCAGATATTATAACTGTAGAATTGTTACAATTATTGTGTGTTGCAAATGGAGAAATGTAGGAATTCAGGCGAGCAGCATAAACAGTTTCCCATCCAGCAGACCGTGATGATCTGTTGTGACGCCAAAGTGGTAAAATAGTAGGCATTGGATATCCTCCATGTAAATCAACCTTCACATAATGATCACCTCTAACAAGAGCAATAACAACAACTCTATGAGTTGAGATGTCTTGGGGACCAAGCCATAGTGGAAAACATGTTGACGGACTATCTTTGCTTAGAAAAATAACTATTACATTATACTTGTTAGCAATGAGAAAGCTAGTGACCGGCATAATCAACCAATGATCTGTTGGTGCGAAATGTGATCCATTGAAATTCAATGAGTGGTGTATGGTGTTTAAATCGTAATCAAAAATCTGTGCGTACTCAGCTGGGTGTGCTAACAACTCATTCTGTAAATCTAAGCGGATTTGACGCCAATTATCTTCACTATAACCGAGACACGCAGCTATTGCACGAAATCCACAATTTCCATCTCCCCTCACGTTTTGTATGTTTGTGACATATGGATGAAATTCATACGGAATTTCATTCATAAGTGGATCTGAATTATACATTACTTGTTCTTGGTTGAAGTACGAGCTATGCATCGATTGTTCCTGATTAAAAGTTGAGTTGAACATTGGAGGTTCTCGGAACGAGTACGTACTGTGCCTATCCGGCTCCTGGTTTAGATCAAACAAATTAGACCGCATATAATCAGGCGTATAAGTAGAAATGCTACGTCGAGACGGATATTGAGTTGGTGGCGCTTGAGTCGGTTGATCTTGAGGTGGTGGATGTTGAGTTGGTGGGTCGTGGTTTAAATCGATATGGGTTTTCTTGAAAAGTTTCTTCTTTAAGGAGGGGCGCCCACGAGTATTTTTGTGAGTAGCAGGTTCAGAAACTGAAGTTGTTGACGGCGTGATTAAGTTTAGTAACTTCCTTGCTAAACTTAACTTAACAGGTCTTGATTGTTTTTCGTAATGAGCATTAAACATATTTACCTCAACTGCACAACCCAATTTATCATCTTCTAACGATTTGCATTCTAATAAATCAAGTTTCTTCCAAAACTTATCTACTGAATGAAGCGGTACACAATGACCTTTTTTAACAAATATAGCTTGTTCATGCGCACATGGCAGCCCATAACTTGTACGTACTTGACATCCACAATTTTCATAAACAAATCCAAATTCTTTGGACCGCTCATATTCTTTGAAAATGATATCAAGTGCATAAATTGAAACGAAACGACACAATGGTTTTAGATGTGGTATTTCGTAGTACCGATGTACAATGAAAATTTTGTTATGCGCAAGACTCGCTTTTATACCTGTGTATTGTGACTCAACAACATCAGCAATACGCTTCAATGATTTGGCGATATCTGATCTTGATGTTTCGACATATCTTTTTAACTTGGCATGTTGACTTTCAGCTCTATTAGTTGTGTGATTGCCAAAGTTAAGAAACTTATCGGTCCATGCAGACACAAACTTTTCTTTGTGTGGTGTCAACCATGTTTTGTTTAGATAAGAAAATGCATCTGAAATACATAAAAAATTTCAGTTGATGTAATGATTTATAACATATTATAGTGTATATTTAAAAATACCTGGATAATTGTTCGTAGTTTTTTCAACTTGTGCCAAATTCTTGTTGTATGCTTCCTTTGTTTCAGAGTTAACCAACCTCGTCCATGACGTATAAAGAACATCCCAACATGATTTGCATTTCTTCATGATATTGTTATTTATATGCCATCTGCAAAGTAATCCTTTAGCATCTGGAAATATAATAGTGTATGCGTTCATGAGAGCCATTTCTCTATCAGTCACAATAACACGCGGCAACATACATCCTTCCATTACCGATTTTAGACAGTCTAAAGCCCAAACATAGTTGGATTGTTTTTCTTCATGCATGTACACAAATGCAATGGAAAATGTCATATTTGTTGGAGTTACACCAACAATCTCCAATAGAGGCATCCCGTACTTGTTTGTTTTATATGTTGCATCCATTAACAAGACATGTGGAAATGCACGCCATATTTCTAATGATCTTGGATGAGCAAAGAATAAATCTTCTAACTTATTTGTCAAAACATTTGCACGACTATAATAAACATATCCATTTTGATCTAGAAATTCCATAACACCTTGCATTTGAGTTTTACCTTCTCTCTCCCTACGTCGAAGTTTTTCGTCTGCATTGTAGATAGTTTTGAGAGTAGATACATTTTTCGGATTTAGGTTTTTTAGTGCAGATAATATATCTTTTGGTTTGACATTTTTTTTCAACAAATCTTCCACTATTCGACATTCATATTCAGTTAGTCGTCGTGGATAAGGATGACCTTCTAAATATAATGACGGCTCATGGTTATGAAATTCACATATCATTTTTATCTTCCAAGAATTATCTACTGACGAATATTTACCCTGTAGGCTAAATGGACAATTAATTTTTTTTGTCCCTGTTTTTTTTTGGAGATTTGTGTACTTTTGTATGTACCTCCACGGTCACATTGAAATACAACATTAAAGTTACGTTTAGAATTTTTTATGACGATGACATAACCTAAAATATTTGCCATATTTTGCACCCAATCCATCAATTCTTGACGAGAATTGAACACCTGACAATTATATTATTATCAGTAGCAGACAAATCCACTTGATGCTTACATTACAGTAACAACATACTAATGAATTTATACCTTATTTGTTTTGAAGGGTGACGTGTCATCAAAGAAATAACGACTTTCGTTCAAACTTTCATTTTCATATGTTTCATTTGTGTCCATTGGATGAATATCCGTTTCGAATGGTGATGTGTCGTCGAAAAAATAGTTACTTTCATTGAAGCTATTATTTTCATCTATTTCATTTGTCTCCATTGGATGAATATCATCTCTCTAAACATAACAAAGAGAAAAAAATATATAATAATAATAATAATAATAATAACAATAATAAGAATAATAATAATAATAATAATAAGAAAAGTTAAGTACAAATACCTCATAATATGTGTCACCCATCCATTCTTTCCAACTTGTCATTTAATAAAATCTATATTTTTAACAAATATCATATATTTGCTTTTAAGGAAAGTTACTTTCAGCAAGTCGCTTTCAATGTACCATATAAGAAATACGAATCCTCTATATATAGAAAGAAATTGTAACCAAATTTTTATTTTTATCCCTTCTATTTTTGTTAATGTTTCATAGTTTATATTTCTTATTTAACAAATTAATTTTTTTCTATTAATATTTAATAATATTCATTATTACTTTTTTTATAAATGTATTCATGAGATCATTTTAATTAAACAACTTTTATGAATAATTAATATGTTTCTACTTGTTAGTTTTCAAAATTAATAAAGTTTTAAGGGTTTAAGATTTAAATTGATAAAATCTAGGGTCTTTTCTAAAACTACAATGTAAACCGAAGGTATAAAATTGTAATATTATATTTTATCGATAAAATAATTCGGCACACATATTAATCGGCACACATATTTATCGATAAAATAATTCGGCACGCAATTCAATGCAACAAATACACGAAAAATTCGTGTATATAGGAGGACCTTGAGTTTTTAATATATTTTATCATTTTTCATTTAATGCCTCTTATTTTCTATTAAAGTAACAAAATCTACCTTCCACTTTCCACTTTCCACTTTATAGTTTTTATTTTACTGTTTTGTTTATTGATTTGTTTTATTAACTAAACTTATTATATATATATATATATATATATATATATATATATATATATATATATATATATATATACTAAAACACATGGTTATTATTATTATTATTTTCAACATTATCTCTTTTTAATGATTGAGAATTTTAAAGTGTTCAACACCAACTAAAAAATGTTTTATATATATATATATATATATATATATATATATATATATATATATATATATATATATATATATATTAAAATAAAAAATGATGATAAAGTATGATCATCCCCATCGAGGGTTTTATGATTAATAGGTTAAAAAGTGGTATTATAACATTGAATGGAATAAAAATGCATTATAGCTAGAATGTAATGAATGAGAAGTTCAATCCCCATTGAATCATGTATAACCAATAGTAAAAAATAATATATTTAAAATTAAAATTAATAATATAATAAAATATAATATAATTAATTAGGAAAACGTTAGAGTTATAAAACATAAAAAAAAAAAAAAAATTATTGACTAATATATATTAAATGGTTTATAAAAACAAAAGAAAAAAAGTTTTCTAATATGATATATTTATACGGTGATGGTTGATAGAAAACAAATAGGAAAGAGTTATAAATTAAAATAAAACTTTTTTTTAACCATATAACAAAAAATAATAAAGTTTAAAGTAAATACTATAAAACATTAAGGGTGTATTTTGAAAAATCTTTGCAAGTTGAGGGACAAATTAATTTTATCTTGTCAAATGTCATATCTGACCTTTATATACGAATCCTTCGTGCATATAGGAGTACCCAAATTTCCATCGTCAAAATCATTTATTCAAAATTGATGTGACGATGACATAACCTAAAGTATTTGCCACATTTTACACCCAATCCATCAATTCTTGAGGAGAATTGAACACCTGCCAATTATATTATTATCAGTAGCTAACAAATCCACTCGATGCTAACATTATTGTAACAATATACTAATGAATTTATACAATATCCGATTTGAATTGTGATGTGTCATCGAAAAAATAATTACTTTCATCTGCTTCATTTATGTCCATTGGATGGATATCCGTTTCGAACGGTGATGTGTCCAACCCTAAAGACTTAAGGTGCTTATATATGGTGCAACACCCTAAATTAGGGTTTCATTAGGTCACACGTAAGCTTCGTATGAGATTTCCTATTTTGATTTAACGGTTCTTTTGTCATTTTTAGGTTTTTCTAATACATATTAAATTATGATTAATTTTACTTAAATAATGGTTTTAGCAATGGGTTAAAAAAGTTATAAATTGATTGATGTTAATAATATGAATTTTAAAAATAATAAAATATATTATTAACGTTTTGATGAAAAATAAATTTATTGAAAATGGTTAGAATACATACCTTAACATTTTAATTGATATTATTTTGAATATATATTTTTAAGATTTTTAGTATTTATTTTTATATGTGTATTTCATATAAAGTTGTTGAAATTAAAAAGAATAAAAATTAGAAGAGTTTGTTTTGTAACTTACATCTAATTGAAAGGGAATAAAATGTAAAATATAAAAACAATTGAAAATAAAGAATCGAAAACAAATATGATGATGGGATTGATTGTCTACTGATTGCTTATACACGAATAAATTCGTGCTAATAGGAGCACCCAATATAAATATATAATTGGATTTGAAAGATTTACCTCCCGGATCTCAAGATCTTGTATTTCCCGATCATAGTAAGGTCAACAATCGTTGACCCTTCACGCCCTGCTGAAAGTACACCACCATTATAAACAAAACTACAATGTTCCCAAAGATTCTTAAACTCTTTAATATCTAAACTACTCGGTTGTCCACTAAGATTTGCACTTGTTAACGCCAATGCACTTCCACACCCACGAGCAATCATCCTGATAAATTCAAAATCAGGTACTCTAACTCCTACAGTATCCAATCCAGGGTTTAAAGATTTCTCAAGAACACTTGATTCCCCTAAAAATAACAAAAGTTTTAGCCTTGGGCCCACACAGGACAAAATAGAACATATAAGATAGATTTAAGAAGTATAAACCTCTTGTTAGAACTAGGGTTACAGGTCCTGGAAGGAGATTGTGAAGAAGGCCAAGAGGCAGATGGTTTGTGACAGCAAATCGGCCTATGTCATTTACATCACCAACACAGATGGCTAAAGGGCTAGTGTGTTTACGTCCTTTGATTTCATATATTCTATTGACTGCATCTACAGAGCTGTTGCATCAAGGGTTCACATTAAAGTATATATTCTAAGATGAAGTTCATTGAAGCAAAACGTCGAACACTTAGAATGCGTCGAGAAATTTGGAGATGTGAAGAAACTTACCAAGCGTCACAAGCGAAACCGTAGAGTGTATCAGTGGGGACGGCTATAACCTTTCCAGTTCTTAAAGCTTGGATTGCTTCATCAGCGTAAGCCTCCGTCGCGGGCCGTACGATCCCAGACGTACTACTTTCAATACCCTCATTACATTTTTCCAAACTCCATGCCATTTTCCTTACTGATACTCCACGAAATCCCTTGTTTTGATGAAGAATTGTTGAAAATCCAAACTTGGGTACACCTGAAATTATACCAAGATATCCCAAGTTGGGGATTGAAAAAGAGCTCATTTTGAAACAAAACCCACAGTGTATGAAAGAAATTAACGGTTAGTGTGAAGAAGAACACCTCGAGAGGTTATCTTTGTAGGGTTTATTGTATTTGTATACATAAATAATCTTTCTCTATTGCTGTAGTGTAGTTGCAGCAGATTGTTCGCCGACCACGATGCCTTTGTCTGTCATAAAGACCGGGTAGTGTTGAGTGGAATGATATGATAGACACAGAAACTGGATGCCGATTCCTCAATTTTTGGAACCAAAAATATATTCTATTCTACTTGTACGTGAATATTTGGAAAAATGGAAGGGCATGATACCAAAGTGGCAAAGTCCAAACTTATTATTCGTCGTCTATTTATATATTTTATTAGTGCCAAATATATATATATATATATATATATATATATATATATATATATATATATATATATATATATATATATATATATATATATATATATATATATATATATATATATATATAAAAGGCAAAAAGGTGACCTATATTAAGACAAAACTAGCAAGAAGGTAGCCAAAATAAAAGAGTACAAACAGAAAATAAAAGAGACAACATCATAACCAACCGATAGGCTCGTTACACCATTTCTCCTAGCATAGAGAGTTCATTTTTCCCATATGTTTTATCCACGTAAAAGCCAGCACTATAGTTTGGTCTACCACTTTCACGGGGCAAAGTTTCGCCTTCTTGAAAATTGCTTCGTTCCTTGATCTCCAAAGATTCCATAAAGTCGTCATTAGAATCATGTGAATGAGATTTGTCGCCCTTTTGGTTTTTGACAACAGCACTAAATAGAGATCTAATATCTCGTGGGTTTAAACAAGTGAACCCACACACCAAGTGCGAGTTCTGTTCCAAACCACAATTACAAATTTGCATTCCAAGAACAAGTGAAGAGTGGAATCTTCTCTTGTATGACAAAAAGTACACGTGGCTTCTGTTAATGTCAAACCCCTTTTGATAAGGTTTGTTGTTGTGGGCATTCTATATTGCCAAAACTTCCAACAAAAAGTGTTGATTCTAAGTGCAACCACTTTCAACCAAGGAAAATGCATGGCTTCCAGAATTGAGAACACGCTAGATGCTAGATAGTGAAGGGAATCCACTGTGAACTTGTTTGATTTTTTACCTTTTAGTGCCAAACATATATAATTTTTTTTAAAAAAACTTTCATATAAGGCTTGCAACGTTATCGTTCAAGGTTGTTTGATAGTTGTTGATTAAAACAGATCATATTAAATCAAAGTTTAACCGAATCAGCCACAACCTTGAATCTAACCAAGTAAGAGACATATTGGAACCAAGTTATAGGCTTCTAAATGTGATATGAATTTGACCAAATTAGACACAACATTTTATAAGACCAGACCAGTAAGATAAAAGATATATCACGTAGCCTAAAATTTACATATGTAAACTTGAACAGGATTTTGAAAACGATAGATGAGTTGGAGTCTGATTTTAAAAAACCAAATATACATAAAATACCTCATTACAGTATTTAGATTCAATGAATCAATAGAAAGAAAACAATGTAAACAATGTAAAAAAAAAAATGATTCCAATATGCTATCAGCTCTACATAAAAAATAAGTAATTTAGATTCAATGAATCAGCAGAAAGAAAACATGTAAACAATGTAAAATATATACAAAAAATTGATTCCAATATGTTCTTAGTTCTATATAAAAAATAAAAAGAAAGTAGAGATACAGTATATCGTTTATAATTAAATATGATTGGCAGTGAATTTTATGAAAGTAAATCAGAGTCGGGTCCAGATATACGACCAGTCGACCAGATACGAGCATGTGAGTTGTGACCTGTGCTATCTACTTCACTACTTGTATGTGGATAATCGGCCCTGACACTCAAAATCAGCCCATTTGCATCTTTTAAAAAAAAAAGTTTACATTTTACAAAATCAATTTTGATTTTTATACCAATTTATGTAATTAAATAAAATTTTGTGTGAACTACAACTTTGTTTCAAGTGGTTATAAAAATCATGGATATGATAAAGAAAACATTGTTCTTTCATTTTTATGGTATGAACTTATTTTGCGAAAATTTTAAATTTGGCCTTTATGGTTGATTTCTTTGGATACCGTCTATCGACTTTTATAATTATGGATTTAATTCTTTTGGCTTGGTTTCATTGTGGATATGATTAATGGTTCTCTACCTAACCCTTTCAATTCCGTGAGGGTAAAAATTATGTATGAATAAAAATTGTTGTGTACAAATCACTTCCCATAATTTAATATTGTAGCAGCTCCTTTGCACCTTAGCCGTTACCGACCTAACAGAAATAGATTCCGTTAAAAGCTATTTCAAGGAGCGCATGGTCTATTGGAATTAACTCTAAATGCAAGTATTTTCCGTTGTTTTTTGGTCTATTGGAATTAACCCAAGGCAATATTCAATTCTCTCAAACAATCAAAAAAAATGTCCGAGTCAAAAGACATAGTTATTGAGTCGGTCGATCCGATTTTGAACCAAACACACCACTTGAGGAATGTAATAAAGGAAATCATATTGCACCAATTTGGAATAAATTCACACAATTAAAACAAAACATCAAATACTTATGTCGGTGCATGCAAGTTATCCGACTCTAATAGCATTTTCAATAATCATTATGATGTAAATTTTCATAATTCTAAGTTAATATATAATATGGTTGGTTTAATTTGTTTAGTTTGATTAGTTTAGTTTAAATATTAATCTTTTAGTTAAATATTTTGTTTAAGTTATAATTGGTTTAATTTACCTATCATAAGTCTTTTGCATAACATAATTTAATTAATAGTTCCAGTTGTAATACTAATAGATAACCCGAAAACATGTGTCTAAAATAGTTATGATTGGCTTTTTGGTTGTTGCAAACACTTAGTTGCAGGATTTAAAATGCACAAATGTGCATTTCGACAAATGAATCATTGCAAATGTCGGAGACGATTAAAGATATAAGGATTCCATAAAAAGACCACAAATAAACTTAAATTTTGAAGAAGGTTAAGCCCATATGGAGAACGAGGTTTTAAAAGATAAACCGTAAAAAAAATCAGTAAAAGTATATTCATACACTAACACTAATTTTGAAGAAACCTTCAAAACTTCATTGTCAACACTCAACAATGAAAAGCAAACTACGCAACAAACATAACGTCTAACACCAACCACGACAAGGAATACCCATATAGTGATAAAGTTCACAATTACTACAAGATTTCGAAGTCTATTAAACCACTATAGTCTGAAATTTGTTCAAATTTTCACTTGCAATGATTTTTTTAGAGAAAAAGAACTAAGCTATTGGTGTTTAAACAAAGACAAAACTTCAAAAATGGTCCCTGTGGTTTCCAAAAATATCAAGTTTAGTCCCTAAGTTCAAAAAACCTCACAGATGGTCCCTGTGGTTTCAAAACTTTTAACAAATGGTCCTTTTCGCTAACTCCGTTAGCTTTTGGCCGTTAAGTGAAGGGCATTTCTGTCATTTCATTAGCACTGGGACCATTTATGAAGTTTTGTCTTATATATATATATATATAATTATTTAATATTAAATGCTCTCTCTCTCTCTCTCTCTCTCTCTCTCTCTCTCTCTCTCTCTCTCTCTCTCTCTCTCTCTCTCTCTCTCTCTCTCTCTCTCTCTCTCTCTCTCTCTCTCGTTTATGCTAGATAACCAAAAGCATCAACTTCATCTTCATTTTATATCTGGTAACCAAAATCAAAACTTGGAAACTAAAAACCCAAGATTTGGAGGTGCTTAGATGGCTTGTACCTTGATTGGTATTCCCATGGAAAACCACTGCCACTCCATCACCCAACTATATGTAATTTCTAGCCATGGACCATCGTATGACCTTCCTCCACATTTAAAGCAATTTGCTCGAATCTAATTAGAAAAAAGCGAACCCAGGATCAAATATTTCATATGGGTTTAAAATCCCCCCACTACATACTTGCATCTGGATCTAAATTTGTTATAAGAGATTGCATTTGTGTCTAAATCGTCGTACACGGAGGTTCTGAAGGGGAAGAGAAGGGGGAGGATGGTGTTCGGTGGTGGGTTCGATGATGATGATGATGCTCATGGAGGTTCAACAAGAAAAATAGATAGATACGTACCAAAAGCAAGCTCTTGATGTGTGTTTCGTTCATCTCATAGGGGGTTAGATTAGAGGCGGCAGTCCCCATTCTTCTGCTTCGTTTTTCCGGTGAGCCAATGAAGAAAATAGGATTGGGGTTTTTAGCGGCTGTGAGGGGGTGTTTGGGTGGAGCCTCTTCGACAGGAAGAGTGGTGGAGAACGAGGGAGGCTGTTGCCTCTTCTTGACCAGAAATACAACCTCATGTGGAGGTTTCTTCAACCATGAGAGAGAGAGAGTGTGTGGGGCCCTTTAATTAAATAATTATAGTTTTTTTTCTTTTTTTAAATAGAGAAAACCTCATAAATGGTCCCTATGTATTGAAATGACAAAAATGCCCCTCACTTAACGGTAAAAAGCTGACGGAGTTAGGCGGAAAGACCATTTATTAAAAGTTTTGAAACCACAGGGACCATCTGTGAGGTTTTTTGAACTTAGGGACTAAACTTGATATTTTCGAAAACCACAGGGACCATTTTTGAAGTTTTGTCTTAAACAAATAAACAATCTTTCAAAAGAACTTCTCTAATGCTTATCGATTTTTGTCATCGAGATTGACAGACATATGGAAGTGTATATTTTCCACATGTAAAAATACAAAAGGTTTGCACAAATCAACATTTGAAATTTTATTTAATTATATTTTTTAGCACGCAAAATAATATATTCCTTAAAGATAGATAATTTTCAGAGTTAATTTAATTTAATTTTAAACAAAAAACTATTGATAAATTTACAAGTCTGCAAGTGATTATATAAAGCTGAATAACCAATTTTCAATATTTAACATACTGTTAAAATACTAATTAGATGCATTCTCATCATGGATAAAAACACATTTTCGACATTATATCAATGTAGGCAACATACTAATTTTTTATCATTACAGCAGTGTACTTCTTTTACCAATATTAGCAAAATATATCTCATAATAGCAATTACTTGCATTTTCTCACATATAATAGCAACATACTTAAGAGTTTTTTATTTACAATAGCAACATACATTCATTTATTTTGCTACGATGTAAAGTAGATTTTGCTATCATCCGTAAAGAAAAGTAAGCACATTGCAATTAAAAGTAAAAGATAAACTACAATTACGATATTGGTACCAAAGGATCCATTCTCACAAACAACAATCAATGATCATTCACTAGAACAAAAAATAACTCTTTGACAAAATTCATTTCAATAGCCTTAAAAAAAGGTATATCAAAAACAAAAATGCATAAATGAGAAACAAAACACATGAAAGCTTACTCATCTTCCTGACTACGCAGCCTGGCTAACTTGTTGGTGACAACAACATCAAGCTGTGCTGCACGCTCTACAATGTCCTTCCTTTTTCGGGTTGATACATTGTGTGCAATCTCAGCACAATAAGTTCTGAAAATCATCATATTATTAATCATGTAACAATGTTTTTATTTTATATAATGTAAACTTAAAGTGAAGAATTGTACAACTTATGTTTACCTGTTGTGCATCATAAGAACTTCAAGCTCCTTGGCGTTGTGAACAACAAATTTCTTGAAACCATTTGGCAAGTAATGACGGGTTTTCTTGTCTGATCCGTATCCAATATTTGGCATAAGAGTAACACCTTTGAACTTTCTCCTCACACGTGAATCAATACCCTTTGGTCTACGCCAGTTTTCCTGTTAAATTTATGAACACAATTTGAGCAATAAATTAGTTGATTCAATGATATAATGAGAAGATTATAGAGATTGATTGTGTACCTTGACACAGATCTTCCAATCACTGTGTGGCCTCTTGAACTTCTTGACCCTCTTCTTGACGATCTTCTTATCAAGCTTTGGAACCGCCATTGCTTACTATGAACAAGTGATGAACAAACCAGGGTCAATTTTTTCTTGTAGCGTTAAAGAAGCATCAACCAGCTACGAGATCACAAAGACATTAATCAAATCTACAACGGTATTAAGATCTAAAAGAAAATGATGTCATGTACTTCAACAAATTATAAAGCTCGAATTGCTATAGAAATCAATACGAACCAAATATACATACATAAACATATCTTATTACAGTAACATATCTACAAAATCGATTAGAAGACTAAAACATCGATAACTGATATAAAATAAACTGAGTACACCGGTTTAAAACAATTAAAACTTGTTTAAACTGCAACGACAAGTATTAGATTCAATGAATCAACAGAGAACAAGTAACGAAAGTATATATTTTTGAGAAATGCTTCCAATCTGTTACTAGATCTACAAACAGCAAGTAGAGATACAGTATTTCGTTTACAATTAGATGCGATAGGCAATGAAAGCTTGAAACCTGCTAATCGGGACTACACGGCGCAAAAGTTCCCCCTGCAAACAAAGAGCCGTGAAAAGAAGCCAGACCCTAGGGTTTAGATATACGCCCAGAGATGTACCTGTGCCCTTTAGGCTGTGGAATGTATAAACGGGCCGATACTCCAAAGCAGCCCAATCGTATCTATTAGTACAAACGAAAAATTGTCATTTAGAGAGTGTTTGGGATTATTTTTAAGTCCTTTTTGTAAAATAATTTCTTGTAAAAATATTTTTTTTCACTAAAGAGCCCTAACCCTAGCCCTAGGGTTTAAATATTTTGTTTGTTACTAAAGAGCTATGGACTTACTAAATGTGAATGTGTAGTTTATGTGTATTATTTAAAGGTTGAATGTTGATTGTTCTAAAAAAATCATGAAATGCACCAATATTTTCATACAAAATTTTATTCTTCCAAAAATCATAACAAATGTATAAAAATCAACATTGTCACTTGAAATTTTCATTTTTAACATACAAATATTTTCATTACCATCCGATGGAAATTGCACCTTTTATGATATTTCATTTAAAATTTTCAATTAACATTTAAGGGTGTTATTTTGGAGATCGTATAGTTATACTTTCAAGTGAGAAAAAAGTATTTGGTAAGTTTAATTATCCAATCAAAATATGTATGTTAGGATTAGGAAACTTAGAGAGCGTCAGCATGGTCAAACTTCTTAACAGCATTTGATAAGTTTAATTTTTTGGGAAACGGCAAATTTTATTAAAAAACAGATAAAAAAGCACCCACGACTTGCAAGTACCTATCGAGGGGACAAGATAAGCGACAAGGAAAAAGGTTACATAATTATCAAATACAGAAAGGAGAAGATGACCATTCTCATGAACAAGTATCACTTTTACCCCTACATTTAACTCACAAATACATAACTGGTTTAATTTGCTCTACACCATACGAGGGAGTGATGAACACTTGTTTGAATAACCGATCATTACGATATTTCCATAAGTTCCAAAAGAGACCGTAACAGATAGTATGGAGGCGGTATTTCATTTTAGAATTTATCCCCCAATTTGCAGCAAATCCAAGCAAGTCACCAATGTTATTGAACGAATGATTTTGTAAGCCACACCAATTGAAGATTTTATCCCTTATTGCTTTAGCAAATGGACACTTCACCAAAATGTGACCAACATTTTCTTCCTCGTTGATGCAAGCACCACAAATAGTAGTTTGGGTGTCAATTCCTCTTGTTCTAAGACCCACCATCGAAGCTATCTTCTATTGAATTGCTCGCCACAATAAACAATTGACCTTGATTGGTACTTCTTTGCTCCATTTGATTGTGGGAATATTTTGAGTATTTTCTGACGGTCGATCGACTTTCCTTCTTAGATCACATACCTTGAATAACTTGTCCTTATCTAAGGAAGATACCCAAGTATCAATTCCGTTGACCAACTGCACCGTAGACAAATCACTATGAAGGTTGTTAAAATATGATGTTAGGCCAACTTCATGAGGACATGAGCTCCAATGACCTGCAAAAAAACCTTCAAAAAATCTATCAGCCACCATGCATTTTTTCCTAGTTTCAAGAGTATAAAGAGAGGATATTTGATTTTTAGCTTAGTCAATCCAATCCATTTATCTAGCCAGAAATGAGTATTGACACCAGATTTGATTTGCAGTTTGAATATGTCATCAGGTTCCATACCATGTTTATGTAAATCCTTTTTTACCTCCACAATGTTATTCCAAACCCCGTTAATCTTTCAATTAGCCAGATAACTATGAGGTTTGTCATTTAAATTGTGGATGCTTTTTGTGATTCTACCCCCACAATGTGTATCCTTCCATCTTCAAACGCCACCACCACTTAACAATTAGATCAATGTTTAATGACCTGATTGAACCCACACCTAGCCCCCAACTGATTTTGGAGCAATGACTGTATCCCATGATACCCAATGGATATTCTTTTTATCTTTGAATTCTTCCCATAAGAACCTTCTTCGTATCCGTTCAATTGTTTCTGTAACTGCTATTGGTGCCATGAATAGAGAAAAGAAATAAGTGGGTAAGTTTCCTAGCATCGAAGTGATTAGTGTCAATCGGCCACCGAACGATAGTGTTTTAGACTTCCAAGATGATAGTTCAACATGAAATTTGTCGATGATCGGTTTCCAGTTTTTTATAAGCTTCATATTCGCACCTTTTGGGACTCCGAGATACTTAAAGGGAAAGGGTCCCGCTTCACATCCAAGTATATTAGCCCAATTCAAGGTCTCGTTTACTGATGTTCCAATTCCAAACACTCTTGATTTGTAAAAGTTTACCTTTAATTCGGATGCAGCATGAAAGCACCTCAAGATACTAGCCAAGTTTTTTAGGTTAGATCTGTTGGATTATGTGTCTCAGCACATAATTATAATTAGTATAAACTTGAATTGATAGTAGCACAGTCCTTTTGGGTTGCCCTTAAACCTAGCAATGGACATGATAATTTTGGAGAGAGAGAATGATTTCTTATTTGATTAATAAATTGAAATAAATAATTTGTTAAAATATTATGGAAATAATCTATTAATTGGAAATAGTAATATTTAATTAACATTTAATCAAAAATTAATTGGAATTAATTTGGTGATTAGAATAATTAATTGAAAGTGCAAGGACTGAAGTGCAATTGTTCAATAGTTGAATAAGAGGCATTCTAGAAACATCCCAAAAATACCGACCAAAAATTTCCTTTTTAAAAACATTATTAAACCATAAATATCATCGTCATCATATAAAATCATAAACCGAGTATCTCAAAATACCGTAGTATCTGTCAACAAATCATAAAATCATAAAAAATATCAGAGTAAATCTCTCATGCTAGAAAAACTGTGGTGTGTGCCATGCGATATCCCGAGCCCTTCCCTTTGCTAGTTGAAGTACCTGAAACCAAACTAAAAACTGTAAGCACAAAGCTTAGTGAGTTCCCCCAATCTACCACATACCAAACACATAATCACATACTGGGTCTAGTCCACTGCTTCGGGCCCCGCCCGGCATCGGACCGAGGTACGGCATAACTTGGGCCCCGCCCCGCATCGGACCGAAGTCCGGTATACATATCATATCAATAAGCATAACATAAACATAAACATAAACATAACATGAAAGCTAACACCCCTTAGGCTTGCCCCGGCATCAGAACTAAATCTGGAACACATAATCAGACACATGCAAGAATCACAAAGACATCAAGCATTCTAACTGCATCGGGCCCCGCCCGACATCAGACCGGAGTCTGGAACATAAACCTACATCGGGCTAACCCCGATACATACAATCACATATAAACGGGCCGGCCTTGGTGACTTAGACTCGTTCCTACTGGAAGAGAACTCACCTCGCAAGATTGACTGCTGAAAACTTGAGCGAGGAATCCCTGTCTGCTGCTTCGACGACTCTCCGACTATTAATTCCATAATAACACTTAATCAGAATCTGCTAATCCCCTCTTAGGGTAAAATGACCATTTTACCCCTGGTCAAAGTCAAGGTCAACTCCTAGTCAACCCAACTTGTCGAGTTATCTCCTAACTCGGCGAGTTCCTGAATGCTTAAACCCGTGGTCAACTGAGTCAACTCGTCAAGTACCTTAACAGACTCGCCGAGTTCTTGCCGTCCTAACAATCGGGACAACCCGCTACGACTCGTCGAGTCCTTCCCTGGACTCGACGAGTTCCCCTGTCTGATTAAGCCATCTCAATGGATTAAGCTCCTACCATTCAGATATATGTTCCTTAGTTCGTTTGCTCACTGGAAAGGCCACTCTAAGGGTAAAGTTTCCAACTTTACCCGTTCATAACTCTTCTTAAAGGGTTTAGACAAAACCCTAATTCCTTTAGGACATGAATCTTGTCCAAAAAGCCTTAAAATCTCAAATCCACTCATGCAAACCTAGATCTAGGGTCTAGCCATCATATGATCACTTAAAGTCTCAAGCTTGCTTCCAGGCATGGCCCTTTTGGGCTAAAAAGGCCATAAATATTTCATTAGCACTTGCATGAGAACTCTAAGGGCATAAAGTTTGCACCTTTATGTCCTCATAGCCTCTCAAGGCACTAGATCTGGAAGGACAACTCATGGGTCAAACCTTACCCACAAGTTAGCAAATCTTGGACCAAAAACCTTCAAAAGAGGTCATAAATAGATTTAAGAAGAGAATGATCAAGTTTGAGGCTTTATTACCAGAAAATGTAGTGAATGAAGCGTAGCTCCTATATCTACTTCTTCCCCTTTGAACCTTCTATCTTCTTCTCCTTCCACAAGCTTCAAAATACACAACAACGCTAAAAAATGGCAAGAATAAGCTCCAAATCACCCAAGGTGGATTAGGGTTTCGATAATAGGGTTTGGAAGTGATGGAGGCTGGGGTGGAGGCCAGATATGATGCTTAAATAGGGTGCAAAGCCTGGATATTAGGGTTTCCCCCTGTTGGACCTACGCGCCGAGTCCAGGTTCGGACTCGTCGAGTAGACCGTTTGAAACCTACGACCAAGCTGGCATCTACTCGACGAGTTAGGACTACCAACTCATCGAGTAGCTCTTACAAAATGAATACTTTAGTAAATTAAATACGTACCCGGAATGGTGCGTTACACTCCTTGAGGCCATGGACGTTTTAAGGATCCTTTAGGGTTTCTAGAATTCATTGGTGGATAATTAGAAAGTTGGATAATTACCCGGTTCAAGATAATATTATTATATTAGGTTTGGGCTTATCTAGGGTTTCCTGAATGCAATATATAAAGGCCCCTAGGGCTATTATTTTCGGTCTAACTCATACATTATAGAGATAGGTGTTAGGTGCATTTTGTGCACCTTTTTGCACACCTTTTAGTCCCATTTCATGCATCTATTTAGCATATTTGTTCTTCCTTTTTCTTGCATTTCATCATATTCATGTTAGTCTCTAGAACAACCTTATTTGCACACTTTCATGTCTTTTTCAGGTAAACCGGAGCTTGGAATGCGCTTTGGGAGGTGCCGGGAAGCATTGGTAAAGATTTCGGGATGATCGGGCGAAGAACGAAAAAGTTGAAAAAATCAAGTTGGGAGTCGGAGTCAGAAGGGTGCACGGGCCGTGTTGGATTTACACTGCAAAATCAACACGGGTCGTGTTGACCAAAAAGGAAAGTTGTTGACCAAGCTGAACACGGGCCGTGTTCCCTTTGCCTTATAATGAACACGGGCCGTGTTCGACCCAAGAAAACTAACTTTTGGCAGTTTTTCTATTTTTCATATTACGTGAAATTGGGTCATTTGGGGACAAACACAACATATCAGAGCATATTTTGAGAAGGGAATTCGAAGGTTATTGCAAGAGATTGATCTATAATCATTTGGAAACATTATTTCTAGCATTTTGTAAGTTGTAATCACACATTTTCCATCTTTTGTTCTTGTGATTTGTTCTTAGTCATGTGTGGCTAAGAAACCCTAGTTTCTAGTTCTCGTTCAAAACATGTTGATTGCTTGACTTGAAGCATATGATTTGATGTTTGATTTGTGATTCTATTCTAGTGATTATGTTTTTGTTTAAACTAGAACCCTTAAATTTGATTTGTGTTTGATTGGCCACTTTCATGAATTGAATTTTTGTGCAGTTAATTAACTTTTAGGGCACCTAATCGTTCTATTAAGTTAATAATTGGTAACAAGCAATAAGTTTTCTTATTGTAAAACATATATCACATGTTTTCACACTTCCAAGCGTATGAGAAGAAATGAACATTGATGGGAAGCTTGTATAAAACTTAATGCAGTTTTTCAATACAATCTAAGAGCGTGTTTAGGTTGAATTAGCAAAGCTAGGTCTAGTCAAAGAGCGTGTTTTGGTTAGATAATTTGGCAAGCGAGAGGTGTTAGAGCGTGTTAATATCTTTCAGTACCAACTTAGAATAGCAATCTTGAATTACATCAAGTCATAATCAAGTTGAACAACAACATTGAGAACTAGAACTGGAAGCACTTTCACAACTTGTTTACAAATCTATTTCATTTTCTGCATGTTTCAAAGTTGATTGTTATTTTCATTATTTGACCTTTGCAAACAAACCCCCCTTTGTGACCAAAGTACCTTACGCAAAGAGGTATAGACTTTTATCCCGTGTCTTTGTGGTTCGACCCTGCTTGCCTTGTACTACCTTTTTAGTGCATTAAAGCATTGTATTTGGAGTCTGTTGTACCCCTATTATTTGTTGGGTTTGACACGCCTAACAAATTGGCGCCGTTGCCGGGGACACGGTGTTACTAATTGTTTATGCCTAGATCTTTCCGTACAGGTACACCATTGCCAATTGACTCGGAGATAGAGAAGACTGCAAATAAGCTACGAAAGCAAGCAAAGCTTCGTAAGAGGCAACCGGTTTCCGGAACTTCTTCATCATCTACCCCTCCGGTCATCAACATTTGGGAGGATATACCCCTCTCAAGTGTGTCCGCATCCGAAACAGAAAACCCCTCATCATCATCTCAACCATCCTCACCCATAAATACCACCCCACTCTCTTCACCTACTCATAACATCTCAAACACTACACCAACAGAAACCTCAATTCCTACTCAATCCATGGGAGATAACCATGGAGGGAATCCACCTCCAAACCCACCACCCGAGCAAACTCTTCGTCAATGGTCGAGGCAAGAGGTTACTCAACAACCTCTTTGCATCACATATCCAGCAGCCACAAATCTTGAACTTAAATCCGGACTCATCCACCTACTCCCTACCTTTAGAAGTTTGGAAAATGAAGATCCTCACAAGTTCCTCACTGAGTTCCATGTTGTATGTGTGGGCATGAAACCACACAATGTCATGGAGGATCAAATCAAGCTTAGGGCATTCCCCTTCGCAGTGCAATATGCAGCCAAAGACTGGCTTTATGACCTCCCACTGGGGACGGTAACTACTTGGGTAGATCTTGCAACGTTGTTTTTGGATAAGTACTTTCCCGAGATGAAAGCTTCAGCCCTACGGAGGGAAATCATTGGAATCAAGCAACACAAGAGAGAAGCTTTTCACATATATTGGGAAAGGTTCAAGAAACTTTGTGCCCGATGCCCAAAGCATGGAATCACCGAATACCAGCTCCTCCAGTATTTCATTGAAGGCATGACTCCAATGGAAAGAAGGCTTCTTAATGCCTCCAGTGGCGGATCTTTACCCGACAAGACTCCCACTGAAATACGTAACTTGATCAAAAACATGGCTGAAGATTCTAAACATTCAAGTCATGATGAAGAATGGTACACGGATGCACCCCGAGGTGTAAAGGAAGTCCAAACTCCTCAAATTGAAGCTTAATTGTCTGAGCTTACTAAAGTGGTTATGATGCTAGCCAAAGACATAGGTGTGCAGCCCACACCCCGCCCGTGCGGTATTTGCACTCAAGTGGGGCACCCAACCGATATGTTCCCACAACTTCAAGACGAGGATTATGCGGAAGCAAATGCATTAGGAGGATATTCCGGGTCAAACTAAAGGGGATTTGAGCACTCACGAAATGACCAAAGATGGAACAAGAATCAAGCTTGGGGAGGAAATCAACAGGGAAATTATCAACCAAATCAACCACATCAATACCAACAAAGACAACCATTTCCTCAAAATCAACAAAGACCACATTTTCAACCTCAAAATTTCCAGCCAAGGCATCCACCACAACCACCTCCACAAGCGGGTTCATCAAGCATGTCACTAGAAGATATTGTCAAGAGCCTTGCCACTAGCACTCAAAGCTTCCAACAAGAAACAAAAGCAAGCATAAAAAGCTTGGAGCAACAAGTTTCACAACTTGCTCAATCCGTAAGTAAGATGGAATCACAAGGCAAGCTACCATCTCAAATCGAGAAGAACCCGAAACACAACGCATGTGCCATTACATTAAGAGGTGGGAAAAGCTATGAAGGTCCAAAGATGTCGGATGAAGAAGAGGAAGAGAAAGAGATTGAGGTGGAAGAAGCTGTCAAAGAAGAGGAAAGGAAAAATACTTCCGAGTCAAAGAAACCAAGAGATACCGAAGTGAAAGTCACACCAGCTCCATTTCTTCAAGGCTAACAAGTACAAAGAGAGAACGCGAAGATGACGAAATCATGGCAATGTTCCGAAAGGTTGAAATCAATATCTCCCTTTTAGATGCTATTACACAGATTCCTAGATATGCTAAGTTTCTTAAGGAACTTTGCACATCTAAGAAAAAGCTTAAAGGAAATCAAACTGTAAAAGTAGGGGAAAACATTTCAGCTGTGTTACAAAAACGGCTACCAAAAAAAATGCAAGGACCCGGGTGTTTTCACGGCTCCTTGTAAAATGGGTAACCTTTTTGTACCACGCGCCATGCTAGATCTTGGAGCATCAATTAATGTCTTACCCTATTCAAGCTATAAGACAATGGGAATTTGACCTTTATCAAAAACCGGAGTTATTATTCAACTTGCCGACCGGTCTTTGGTACACCCAAAAGGTGTATTGGAGGACGTGTTAGTGCAAGTCAATGAACTTGTATTTCCTGCTGACTTTTATGTTTTGGATATGGGTGATGACAACACCCCACAATCGAGCTCCATCCTTTTGGGGAGACCCTTCATGAGTACCGCAAAAACAAAAATAGACGTAGCAAATGGTACTTTGTCTATGGAGTTCGATGGTGAGGTGATCACCTTTAATATCTTTGAAGTTATGCGTTATCCTAGTAATATTCATTCTTTAAACTTCATAGATGTTATTTATTCATATACTAATGATTGTTTCGAGTTGTCAAGCCAAGATGTGCTAACCACCATCTTGAGCAAGCATTTTGATGAAAAGAGGGATCAAGAATCTGGCTGATAAGTATATGTTGGAGGATGAGTTGATTGAAGCAATCAACTCCTTGGAAAAAGCACAACCTTTGAGAGTTGAACCAACCTGCATGAAGCTCAAAAATCCTAATCCGAAACTCCTTCCATCCATAGTACACCCACCGAGTCTTGATTTGAAGACTCTTCCGGACCATCTCAAGTATGTCTATCTTGGAGAGGAAGAGATATTATCGGTGATAATTTCAACCAAGCTAACAAAGGAAGAAGAAAAAGAGTTGGTTGGAATTTTGAAAAAGTACAAGGAGGCTATTGGTTGGACCATTGCGGACATAAAGGGGTTGAGTCCATCATTATGCATGCATAAAATATTAATGGAAGAAGACTTTAAGCCAACCCGTGAAGCCCAAAGGAGATTGAATCCACCTACGATGGAGGTGGTTAAAAAAGAGATCATGAAGCTCTTGGATGCAGGTGTAATCTACCCTATTTCTGATAGTAAGTGGGTAAGTCCCGTGCAAGTTGTCCCGAAAAAAGCCGGGGTCACCGTTGTCAAAAACTCCGAGGGTGAATTGGTACCCACCCGTGTGCAAAACGGGTGGAGAGTTTATATCGATTATAGGAAGTTGAATGCTTCCACCCGCAAAGACCACTTCCCTTTGCCATTCATCGATCAGATGTTAGAACGATTAGACGGGAAATCCCACTATTGCAGCCTTGATGGTTTTTCTGGTTTTCACCAAATTTCGGTTGCCCCGGAAGACCAGGAGAAAACCACATTCACATGTCCCTTCGGCACCTTTGCGTATGGACGCGTGCCCTTCGGCTTGTGCAATGCACCCACGACCTTCCAAAGATGTATGGTGAGCATATTTTCAGAATATGTCGAAAATATCATGGAGGTTTTCATGGACGATTTTACTGTTTATGGAAATTCTTTTAATGAATGTTTGCAAAATCTCACCAAAATCTTACAAAGGTGCATTGACACGAACTTAGTCCTTAATTATGAAAAATGTCATTTTATGGTTGACAAGGGCTTGATACTTGGACATGTGGTGTCACAAAAAGGTTTAGAAGTTGACAAGGCCAAAACAGATGTTATTAAGAGCTTACCATACCCGACAAATGTTCGGGAAGTGCGTTCTTTTCTTGGCCATGCAGGTTTTTATCGGCGGTTTATAAAGGATTTTTCCAAGATCACGGTGCCGATGTGTCAACTTCTACAAAAGGAGGCCGAATTTGAGTTTGGTGATGCATGTAAAAGTGCATTTGATCGCTTAAAGTATTTGTTGACATCCTCCCCAATCATCCAACCGCCAAATTGGGATCTTCCATTCGAGATCATGTGCGATGCCATCAACACCGCGGCTGGGGCAGTTTTGGGACAAAAGGTGGACCGAGCCCACCATGTCATCTACTATGCATCCAAGACTTTGGATAGTGCACAAAACAACTACACCACAACAGAAAAAGAGTTGCTTGCTATTGTGTTTGCACTAGAGAAATTTCGGCAATACCTCCTTGGAACTAAAGTGATCATATATTCGGACCATGCAGCTATAAAGCACTTACTTACAAAGAAAGATTCGAAGCCGAGGTTAATACGGTGAATGCTGCTTTTGCAAGAGTTCGATATTGAGATCAAAGATAAAAGCGGGAAAGAGAACCTAGTCGCCGATCATTTGAGCCGAATAGTCAAACCCGAAGATGCGACTCCCATTCATGATGCATTCCCAGACGAGTACTTGTTTTCTATCCAAACACCACCTTGCTATGCGGATATATGCAACTTCATGGTCACGGGAAAATTCCCACCCGATCTCACGAGGTCACAGAGAGATAAGATCAAGAAAGATGCAAGAAGGTACATTTGGGATGAGCCGTACCTTTGGAAACATTGTGCAGATCAGGTAATAAGAAGATGTGTTGAAGAACATGAGGTACAATCTATCCTCAACTTTTGTCATAGTTATGCTTGCGGAGGGCATTTTGGTCCTCAAATAATTGCCAGGAAAATTTTAGACTGTGGATTTTATTGGCCTCGACTCTTTCATGACTCTTACACTTTTTGTAAAAGTTGTGAGAGATGTCAAATGACAGGTTCTTTGAGTTCCCAAAACCAAATGCCCTTGACCCCTATCTTGGTTTGTGAAATATTTGATATATGGGGTATTGATTTTATGGGTCCTTTTCCTTCATCTTTTGGGAATTTATACATCCTTTTGGCTGTTGACTATGTTTCCAAATGGGTAGAGGCAAAGGCAACAAGAACTGATGATGCTAAAGTTGTTGTAGATTTTGTCAAGGCTAACATTTTATGTAGGTTTGGAACTCCAAAAGCCTTGATCAGTGACAGAGGCACACACTTCTGCAACAAAACTCTTGGATCGGTTCTCAAGAAGTATGGAGTCCAACATTGGGTGTCCACGGCTTATCACCCGCAAACAAATGGACAAGCTGAAGTGTCAAACAGAGAAATCAAGTCCATACTTGAGAAAACAGTGAACACAAACCGCAAAGATTGGAGTTTGAGATTAGATGATGCTCTTTGGGCATACTACACTGCATATAAAACTCTAATTGGGATGTCACCTTACAGACTCGTGTTTGGCAAAGCTTGTCACCTCCCTGTTGAGCTGGAACACAAAGCTTTCTGGGCTATCAAAAAGCTAAACATGAAGATTGATGAAGCGGGTGTTCACCAAAAGATAGAGATTCAAGAGTTGGAGGAGATAAGAAATGAAGCCTTCGAGAGTTCACGCATCTACAAAGATAAGACCAAAGCATTCCATGATAAGTACCTCTCCCGTAAGACCTTTGAGATTGGTCAAAAGGTATTACTCTATGACTCTCGACTTAAATGGTTTTCCGGTAAGTTACGGTCCCGGTGGGTGGGTCCGTTCATTGTTACTAATGTATTTGATCATGGTGCAGTTGAGATTAAGAGTAACAAAACTGGAAAAGTGTTCAAAGTTAATGGTCACAGGTTAAAGGTTCTCTATGAAGATTTCCAAGAGAAAGACATGGAGGTTGATAGCTTGGAACGCCCGGACTACATTGAGTGAATCTAAAGGGCAAAGTCGAGCCAACGACTTAAAACAAGGGCAGCTTACCGGGAGGCAACCCGGGGGTATTTCTGTCTTTTCTTTAAAAACGATTTCCATTTCTTTGAGTTTTTGGTTTTCAATGTTCCAAATTCATTTAAACATGATTTAAAATCACCAAACGGACCTTGGGATGCAAAAACATTTCATTTGAATGAGAGGGAAAATTTTTGGTTCAACAAGTGGAAGTGGCAATCAGAGGCTAACACGGCCCGTGTTACTTTTGCCTTATAATGAACACGGGTCGTGTTCATCAAAGGGCAAACAACTCCGGAGTCAGAGGCTAACACGGCCCGTGTTCCCTTTGCCTTATAACGAACACGGGTCGTGTTCATCAAAGAGCAAACAATTCCGGAGTCAGAGGAGTACACGGCCCGTGTTCCTCTTGGCTTATAATGAACACGGGTCGAGTTCATGCATATCTCATGCATCCTGACCCCAACACGAGCCGTGTTAATTTGGCCTGTGGGAACATGGGTCGTGTTCACGCAGCAGAGCCTGTGGGTTTTAATGCTAAAAATCGGGATTTTTGCCTCATTCTTCCACACTTTCATTCTAAAACAACCTCTCTCTCCCAAGAAAACCCCAAGGTCCGATTTTTATCAAAAATCCCTTGATTATTCACGATTTGGGCTTAAAGCTTCCAAGAGGTTTGATTTCCATCTTCCCCACTTCATCTCCTACATCTAATACACCATCTTCTTACACTTTCATGGTGGATTTGGGGGGTTTTTTACAAACCCTAGGTCCGAAATTTTCTAAGAATTTTGGTGTTTTTGTGCTTAAATCTTCATGTAGGCAAGCTTGGGGAGGTTGAAGAAGGTCTTTCTCATTAACAACAATGCATTTCCACTAACGATTCGGTAAAATCTTTCCAACTCTTCACTTGTGGATTTTGTGTTTGTAAGGTGAAATTGCACTCATTTTGGTCGTATTGGACTTGACAATCACTTAGAAATCACCAAGAATCGAATTTCCTGCGAAATTTTGGTGGTCAAATTCGTGTTGACTGGACCCGTCAACAGTTGACTTTTTGACCCGTTGACCAGTTGACTTTTTGACTTTACCCCCAAATTTTGCATATGGAAGGTGAGAGTTCTAAAACGACCTCGGCACACCAAATCATCGGCCCGCCGTCGTAGGTCCCCATCACCGCCGCCCAGGTCCCCGTCACCCCCACCTTCATCTCCACCCAATCCGGCACATTGTGGTGTGGTTTGTCGTGGCCCAATTCAAGCCGCCAAACTTGAGGCCTTTCTCCAACGCGTGCACACTACCCAACAATTCGCGCATGTGCCATCTCTCCATGAGTTGCACATCTACAACCAAGTCCACACACTGTTCCGGAACATTAAATGGCAGGGGTTGTTAAAGGTCCACGAACTCAGCTATAAAGTTCCAACTGCTGAGTTCTTATCTTCATTTGATTTGGACCACGGTGTCCTAAGCTTCCGGCTTATGAACCAAGATCATGCCCTGTCCTTAGACCAAATCAATGCCATAGTTGGGGCCCCCACAGAACACACCTTTGGCCCCAATGACCCAATCCCAGGATACAGTGATCTTACGTGGTGGACCGACCTTACGCGTCAGCTCCCCTATGTCTCAAGTTCTGCTAAGGCCTCATCTCTCATCCACCCTGTGATGAAAGTGGCCCACAGGATCGTTGCTTCACTTGTCGTCCCTAGAGAAGAAAGAAGCACCATTAGCGCCCTTGAGCTCAAAATACTCTATGCGATGGCCCACCCGGACGATAATCTCATTCCTCACCATGGCTCATTCCTTTGTAACAAACTCACCCGCCTCAGCACATCACGGTCCGGCAAAATATCTTGTAGTGACATTGTCAGTTTACTGGCCAAAAGTGCTCCAGTCCGGGCCTCATACCCCGGAACTCACCAACCCCTGCCCGGTGAGACCTACCTGACCACGGGAGTTCTAGAGTCTATGAGAATGTTTCGGGCGGAGGACGGGAACCATAATTGGACCGTGGGTCAAAACCACGATCCAAGGCTCCTCATCACCCCGGAGAACAAGGACATCCTTGCCCTCAGGCGTCCTAACAATTTCACCGACTGACAAATCAAGCCATATCTCTTCCCCGGAAACTTCACCGAAGAGGAAGAGGAGGAAGATGAGGAGAGTGATGGGGCGGCACCACAAAAATCCCCTCCCATGGGTGGTGCTACCTCATCTCATCATGCTGGATATCCATCATATCACCAACAATATTTGGATCAATTCCAATCGATCCATACCCGCCTCGACACTTACCATCAAGATGTCACGAACCTAACCCAAAGTTTTTCCGCCTTCACCACTCAATACGCTCGAGATCAAGAGCGTCAGCGCAAACATGAGGAGGACTTTTGGGCTTGGACCCGAAATCCCAACTACTATCCTCCTCCTCCTCCACAATAGGTTGTTCCGCCCTCTCCAAGCATCGGGGACGATGCTTATATTTAAGCTTGGGGAGGGGTAGAGTTGTGTCACACCCCAAAACCGGAACGACGGAAACGTTCGGGGGTGGAGGACGTCATGTTTAGTATCACAAGACATGCATCATAGTAATCAAAGTAATGAACCATATCATTAGAAAGAAAGTGTTTACAAATAGTGTGTTCACAAAACATAGAATACATAAGCAAATAACAAACAAGACTTGAAGCTATTATGCTCCATCTTCTGAATTCCCAGCGCGAGTACCTATCTACTAGGCTCCTGAGAATACAAGTTATTTGAAAGAGTTGATCAGCAATTAAGCTGGTGAGTTCATAAGATTTTAGTGATGTAAGTAAGTTGTAGAAAGTTGTTGTAAAATGTTGTTGAAAATGTAGTTGAAAAATGTAGTAAGTTGTAAGTTCTGTTTAGAAAAGTTCGCCTGTTCCTCTTAGAAAATCCTATATTTCCTACGATGATGAAAGATACGTAAAAATGATTCTACAATCCTTTCTATGAGTACTAAATGGATACAAGTGATATAAAACTCAGAGTAAACAAACAATCGACTGTCCGCATCTGCCCTAAGCTCACAACCAAACAAGGAACAAGAAGTAAGGCGGATAGCACACATCCCATTGTTTGTTAGATCATTGTTGTATATAACTTTGGCGTATTCACTTGTTACTCATGGAGTTAATTGTAATGGTTCCTTTATATTTAATGAAAAGATTCTTTAAGAAAACCCTTATTCCTTATAATAAAATGGTGACCACAGTGATTACTTCTATAATCACTTAGTTTATACTGACTATATATGATATAATATCGAATAGATAGTTAATTGGGTGAATCTGCCCTAAGCCCACAACCAAACAAGGAACAGGAAGTAAGGCGAAAAGCACACATCCAACTACCTATTGGGTATTAATGATATATAACCATGATGTATAAACTAAAGTATCATAGAGTTAATCACCTAAGGTCCTTTAAGTTTATACTAGTTTAATAAAATGGATTAAACCTTTAACTGGTAAGTTTCTAGTTTTGTATACCAAAAGTTCTGATTTGGAAAGTATGTTTTGTACTAGAAAATTGTGCATTGACTATGTGTCCTATGACTTGACCCATACCTGGTACCCTTATGATGACTTAATGTATACCGAACCTATATATCTAGAATCGAATAGATAATAGACTGGGTGAATCTGTTCCAAGCCCACAACCAAACAAGGAACAGGAAATGAAGCAGAGAGCACACATCCTATTACCTGTCGGATCCTATTGATATATATATATATGTATATATATATATATATATATGTATATATATATATATATGTATATATATATATATATATATATATATATATATATATATGTATCCTTTGATGTATACATTAAGGAATCATAGGGTTAGCATTATAGTCCTTTCTACTAAACGTAGCCTTCTACCAAGGCATCTAATGTTATGTGTGATTGTTTCTTGTATAAGTGTGTATTTTCCCAAGTGAGACTATCTTTAACTAAATATAGTTTATACATTAATGAATATGTGAGAAGATCACAAAGTAAATGTAATAGGGAAAATAATGTTTTACCTCAGCAGTGACACTGCTGGCTATAAAGTAATAAAATACAGACTCCAGGTAGTATTAAATGTACAATACACCTCGGGGAGTCTTTTTGCCTTTAATCCTTATTCGGTTAATTAAAGGTTTCAATGTGAACTCGTATGTAACCATGCTGATCGACGGCTGAATAAATGATGACCCTCCTGTGTCATATGTAGTGAGGTGACATTTATCACCCCTTGGCCTTATTGGCTGGGACTGTAGCTAGTAGTCGGGGTGTGGGAGTGTCTGTCCCGTATAGATCTATACACAAGATGCCCACTCTCCCTCCAGGAGACTCTGGTTACAATATGATACAACACTGTATTGTTGTATCCTTAAATAGTATGTCACATTAATTTATCGTATATACATGTTTGTATAGTAAGTCATAGCGTAGTAATGTTCTTTCTGTACTAGTGTATAGTATATTCTCTTGTATAGTGTGTAGTGTGTATTGTTTATCATAATAGTGTGTTCTGACTCATGTATGAACAGACTCTTTGAATGCTTCATTGTACTAGAAGTAATGAGTAGTGTCTTCCTAAACTATACCTATTATAGTTTACTAATGTTTTACTTGAACTGTTATTGAAAAGACTCATTTATCTACTAAGTTATGCTTGTACTTTAAAAACGGAGTTTCGTAAAACTATAAAGTAACATAACTTTAAAAGAGTTTTTGAAATGTTTTGATCACTTATAAAAGACATAAGCAATCTTTTGAAAGATGTTTATAACAAACAATTACACAATTATCATTGTGTTCAACTTGTATTCCCCCCCTTAAAAGCATTTAAAACAGTTAAAAGATTCATTACGGGGTATGAACTCACCTGATGTGGGTGATTCAACGAATACGTGTGTAAGTATGAGAAGTTCCACGAATGAAGTCCCGAGATACAACAAGTCCTAAATGACATATATTGGCATATACTGACATAAATATAGTGTTTGGAAACAACCCAATGCAAGGAAACACCTCACGGGATTAGGAAACACTTTGACCAAGTGTTGGAATCACATGTGATTCATCAAAGGAAAGTGGGATGGCACTACCATGAGTTTACTGCCATGGGTTTACGGCCAAGGGAGTTTACGGCCGTAAACTCATGGTCAAACATGCATAAGAGGGTGTTTGAAGGTTAGGGAAACTTGAGGGACTTTTGCTCTACACAAGGATGAGAAGGACCAACTCAATGGAGAGTGTTGAGGTGTTTACGGCCAAGGGAGTTTACTCCTGGCCGTAAACTCTCTAAATGGTCACATTTAGGGTCTTAAAGGTAAGGAGTTTCAAAGGCTTAAATGTCCCAAAGGTTAGCAAAGGCCTAGATGTGTTTAAGGTCCAAGACTTGACCATAATTGGAGTTTACGGCCAAGGGTGTTTACTCTTGGGCTGTAAATCTCTAAATGATGAGTTTGGTGATGATTCAAGGTCTTACAAAGCACAAGGGAGTGTTCTAGCCTCAAATCCAAGCCTTAGGAAGAGTTTATGGCCAAAATGGCCTACTTATAGGGGTTTACGGCCATGGGAGATGGCTTGGCCGTAAACTCCTTTTGGTCTTGCATTCTTGATGTTTTCAAGGCTCTAAGCATGAGTCTTAACTAGATATCAAGTATAGGGAAGAGTACTTACGATATAGAGGCTTGAAATGGTTGATTTTGGCCAAGAACACTAGTGTGTGTTCTTGGTGTTTCTTGAAGATCTAAGAAAAGTTGATTTTCCATGGATGAAATCAAAGAGTGTAACTAGGAGATGAAGTGTAACAAGAAATCAAGGAAAGAACACTTACGTTTTTTATGATCTAAGATGATGAACTCGATGATACTTGAGAGAGAACTCGAGTTCTTGGGGTTGGAATGTAAGAAATGGCTAGAAATGATCAAGGGCCATATATATGGACTTGAGTTTACGGCCACATGAGTTTACGGCCGTAAACTCATTGACATTGTGGCCGTGAACTCCTTATGATGAGGTTTAAGGCCCTAATGTTGCACAATGTCTCTAGCAGGTACTTCCCAACACTTATTCCTTAAGTGTACTAGGCTAAAATTCCTTAGAATGACCTTTAACAAGGTTGGAACTCATTAGCAAGGATTCCGACACTCAGTTGAGTTGACTGACCGAGTTTTCAAAGCAAAAAAAAAATTCGGGTTGTCACAAGTTGTACATTAGGTGCATTTTCATGTTCACATCCATATTCATGCATGCATTGTTTAAAAAAAATTTTACCTTACATATTTTCATTTTCCTTGCATTCTGCATTTATAAAACCCATAAATATTTTTCTTTTTTTTCCTCAAGTTTTTGCATTCCATCATTTTCATGCACCATCAAAAAAAAAAACTTTATACGAGATGATGACACTCTTTACATACAATAGCTCCATGAAGTGGGAAATCGACAGCTCAAATGAGAAAAAAAATACCGAAGTGACCGGATAGTTGCCGGAAGTGTAGAATCAGCTATCATAAATAGGGGACCCAAACACCGTAATTCGAGACCCCAGCCTTAGATAATAATAAAAAATGGAATACTGAAACGTTTTTGTGGGCGGTAATAACAGCTTTAGGATGATTTGCTTCTGAATGTTTAAAATGAATCTTTATCGGCAACTCTGGACCCACAGAACACGGACCTATTTGTTGACACGCGTTACCCTCGCGGTGACAGAGAGCTTAAGTATCAGATCCACACAGTCAAGAAAGAAGAAAGGGTACAACTGTCACATCCAGTACCCCAATCAGAATTTCAAGTGCCAAAACGAAGAAACTTTCAGAAAGTCAAAAGTTGATTTAAGAATTCAAAGCTCAAAATGAAGATACAAATCCAAGTTCAATCAAAATTAAAAGCCGCCTCAAAGTCAAATCTGGCGAATGAAGAACTGTGTGATATGATACTTGTGGCTCTCGAAAAAGTGAAAGCATAGGAGCTAGGCCCCTTCGGGTGGGCTCACTGTTTCAGCGGAAGCTGATTCGCCGTGACGGTGTAACACCCGGATTTCCAGGTATATTATTTTTAATTATTTATTTTTGTGAATCATTGACCTACTCGACGAGTTGGTGCTATAACTCGTCGAGTAGAAGCGGGGTGGCTACGTGAGTTTAATGAACTACTCGACGAGTCCAAGAGTAGACTCGCCGAGTAGGCGCTGTGGGTGGAAACCCTAAATCCTCGGGCCTGTGCCCTATTTAAAGGCACTTATGGCCTTCATTTGCGGCTACCATTCCAGAGAGAGAACCCCCATCGAGCTTGAGTATGTAGAGCGAGAGAGAGAAGGCCATTTGAACTTTTGGTGTGATTTTGCAAGAAAGGAGAGGAGCTCCAGCAAGAAGGGTCAAAGGAGGTTGCTATTCTGAGTTAGCCAAGCAAGAAGTTCATCTTGAGGTACCAAATCGGACTCCTCTTTCTCTCTATTGTATGGATTTCATTATTTGGGGTTAGGGCTTGAATCATTCCTTTTGGGGTCTTGGATGCCTCAAAACCCCCCCTTTCGAGTTGTGTTAGAGATCTGAACCCTTTTGGGTCCAGGGAGTCCCAAGCATCCAGCTTTATGCATTTCCAATGGAGTTTTGAACCTAGGTTGCCATTTTAGGAGCTATTTCACCAAAAAGAGCCTTATGAGTGTTGCATGAGTATAAAGGTCAGACCTTTACGTGACTTTCGAGTGTTTAAAGGTCAGATCTATTAGTTAGAGAAGCAGATCTGACCTCATAAGGTCATTTGAGTACGTCTATGGAAGGAACTCGCCGAGTCCATAGGGAACTCGACGAGTCGAGTCGGGGTTGCCCCGCGATTCATGAACAGAGGTAACCCTTCGAGTGGAAGGTTCACTCAACGAGTCGAGTAAAGACTTAGAAGGATTCGGAGGACACGCTTGGACTCGCCGAGTCACCCGAGTGCACTCGACGAGTCGGGTCAAAGTTTGACTGTTGACTGGAGTTGACTTCAGTTGACCTTAGGGCTTTGGTCAAGCTGGTTCATGAGAGATCGGGGAGGGGTAGAATTGTCTTCTACCCATCCTTTAGAAGTAAGGACATGAGAAGGTATTGATTAGAAATGTTATTATGTTAATAGGAGGAGGCTAGGTCGGGTTATTAAGCAAGAGAGATTATCCGACATCGTACGAGGTGAGTCTTCTCACTATACTTTACCTAGAGTGGTAATATGTGTGACCGGAAGGTCTTATGTGCTATGAGGAGTATGTGATGTATGCTGTTATTTAATATGTATGTGCTATGTTATGTTATAAGTAGTATGTTATGGACCGGAAGGTCATTATGATATGGACCGGAAGGTCATTATAATATGGACCGGAAGGTCATGATGGGTAGGACCGGAAGGTCTACCGGGATTGTGGGACGGAAGTCCCCTGAGACACATGGACCGGAAGGTCTTGTCAAGCTATAGCCTTGAGTGGCGTATGTGCGTATGTGGTATTTTGGGGAACTCACTAAGCATTTATGCTTACAGTGTTTGTGTGATGTGTTTCAGGTACCAATGAGGATCGCGGGAAGGCGCCGGCATGATCTGTACACACTGATGGGATTTATGTATTAGAGATCTTGGGATTTGTTTTATTATGATGACACGTGATACAATGGATTCTTATAATATCTTATGAATGAAGTTATGTTTTAAAAATGAAAAATTGTTTTGAAAATTTACGTTGTTAGAGACGGGTTCTTAAGGATGCGTCGATTATGATTCTTGACCATCTAGTCTTAAGGACATGAGATCCAGACTGTGTTATTTTCGCCCATAAAGCTAATTAAGGTATGAAGTTTAAATAAAACTATGGTTGGATTATTGTGTTACACCGTTTAGGGTCTTCCTCACTTTGGGAGTCTGTGATATGTGGAAGGTAGCAGGATGGTCGCTTAGGTATTAATGATTGGAGCCCCACTGATGTAAGGTCTGATAGTATATGTCCATATTTATAAAAATAAATAAAAAAAGATTACTTGTGTTCTTAAATTTTTCTTTGGTTCATTTTTGTCCTTAAGTATCCTTTGTACATACGTTTCTTTTTCATGGTTTTCATTGCATGGATTCATTCCAAGCCTTTAGGATCTTTCTGTCCCTTTTTGTTCTATGTTCCTTTTTGTCATCTGGAAATCGTCCTGTTTCGTCTGATTCTTGTTCTTCCTTGAGGACAAGAAAGGTTTAAGCTTGGGGAGATTTGTTAGGTGCATTTTGTGCACCTTTTTGCACACCTTTTAGTCCCATTTCATGCATCTATTTAGCATAATTGTTCTTCTTTTTTCTTGCATTTCATCATATTCATGTTAGTCTCTAGAACAACCTTATTCGCACACTTTCATGTCTTTTTCAGGTAAACCGGAGCTTGGAATGCGCTTTGGGAGGTGCCGGGAAGCATTGGTAAAGATTTCGGGATGATCGGACGAAGAACGAAAAAGTTGAAAAAATCAAGTTGGGAGTCGGAGTCAGAAGGGTACACGGGCCGTGTTGGATTTACACTGCAAAATCAACACAGGCTGTGTTGACCAAAAAGGAAAGCTGTTGACCAAGCTGAACACGGGTCGTGTTCCCTTTGCCTTATAATGAACACGGGCCGTGTTCGACCCAAGAAAACTAACTTTTGGCAGTTTTTCTATTTTTCATATTACGGGAAATTGGGTCATTTGGGGACAAACACAACATATCAGAGCATATTTTGAGAAGGGAATTCGAAGGTTATTGCAAGGGATTGATCTATAATCATTTGGAAACATTATTTCTAGCATTTTGTAAGTTGTAATCACACATTTTCCATCTTTTGTTCTTGTGATTTGTTCTTAGTCATGTGTGGCTAAGAAACCCTAGTTTCTAGTTCTCGTTCAAAACATGTTGATTGCTTGACTTGAAGCATATGATTTGATGTTTGATTTGTGATTCTATTCTAGTGATTATGTTTTTGTTTAAACTAGAACCCTTAAATTTGATTTGTGTTTGATTGGCCACTTTCATGAATTGAATTTTTGTGCAGTTAATTAACTTTTAGGGCACCTAATCGTTCTATTAAGTTAATAATTGGTAACAAGCAATAAGTTTTCTTATTGTAAAACATATATCATATGTTTTCACACTTCCGAGCGTATGAGAAGAAATGAACATTGATGGGAAGCTTGTATAAAACTTAATGCAGTTTTTCAATACAATCTAAGAGCGTGTTTAGGTTGAATTAGCAAAGCTAGGTTTAGTCAAAGAGCGTGTTTTGGTTAGATAATTTGGCAAGCGAGAGGTGTTAGAGCGTGTTAATATCTTTCAGTACCAACTTAGAATAGCAATCTTGAATTACATCAAGTCATAATCAAGTTGAACAACAACATTGAGAACTAGAACTGGAAGCACTTTCACAACTTGTTTACAAATCTATTTCATTTTCTGCATGTTTCAAAGTTGATTGTTATTTTCATTATTTGACCTTTGCAAACAAACCCCCCTTTGTGACCAAAGTACCTTACGCAAAGAGGTATAGACTTTTATCCCGTGTCTCTGTGGTTCGACCCTACTTGCCTTGTACTACCTTTTTAGTGCATTAAGGCAGTGTATTTGGAGTCTGTTGTACCCCTATTATTTGTTGGGTTTGACACGCCTAACAATAGGCTGAAATTTTGATCTTCTTTCCCCTCTCTCCTCAATATCCTTCTTGCTTGTGTTGGGTGTGAACCACTAGAGGCACGACGCTTGTGGTGCTTGCTTCCAAAAGATCAACAAAAGGGTCTCTTGATTGTTTGCTTACACAATCAATAAGGTATGTATTTCATCTTATGAATTCAGATTTAGATAATAAGTTTTGTAGTTTTGATAGTTCATAGTATGTTGCCTTTACATGAAAGACATAAATCCTTCATAGTAATATCCAGACTTGCACAATATGAGTTTAAACTTTGAACATGCTTTTGTAACTTGTCCATTTTAATTTTTAACGCCTCTAGTTGAGCTTATAATAACTTAGGATGACTAACTATATTTCAAATCTTAGTTTCAACACTAGTTAACATCTTAAATTTCACACTCAATCAATGATGTATTGGATAAATGAAGATCTACTTGATTTCAATTTCAAAATCCATTACAACTAACTATAAGTGTTAGTTACATCAATTCAAGGAATTAATATTGTGTATTGAAACTGGCATCCACAATTATGATTTCAAATAAGGATTATAATCTATATTAATAACACGACTTTCTAATAAAATGGATTAACTTATAATTTCATAAGTTTATGGTTTATGAGTTCCAAAACAACATCATAAACTCACGTTCAAGGTAGATGGAGACATAATGCTTTTAGACTTGTGGATTAATCATGTATTAACTAAATTTCCAATTCACATCCCAAATTAGATACATGAATCAGGTTTGAGTTAGAGTTATCAACTTAAAAGGTTGAGTGATGAGAGTAAAGGGAAATGCTATTTTATAAGTGATAATTTTATGATTCAATAGTTAGATACACAAACTTGCACCAATTAAGCTTTCAATTTCAAACTCCTTCAAGATCACACTCACATGTTGTCTAGCTATATATATTTAAACAAGAAAAGTATGAGAGGTTTTGGTGGTTTAAGCTCTAAGTTTTAACTCTTCGCCAAAAATTTCCCATAATTTATAATTTCTCATATTAACCCCCAAATTGATATTTATTTCACATCTAGTCTCAATACTACCATTTTAACCCTAGATAGTTTATATTTTGACATTTTAATCCGATTTCGAGTTAAATAAATAAAACTAAAAGTCATACCTTGTGTTTTTTTCTCAATTAGGGTTGACAAGCTTGGACCAATTCCCAAACCTAAACATGTACAAAACTGAAACCATACCTAAACGGGTACAAAATTGAAACCATACCATATATGAATTGAATACATGCATCACACCTAAAAAAGACCTGTATAACCTTTTATTTTATTTTATATTTTCCTTAAATGATTTTAACATAAAAATAAAAAAGAAAGTAGAATGAATCTTTTATAACATAAACCCCTCATCTTGTCTTCCCCATCAGTCCTTGCCCTTTCTGCCTATCGGATGTTAACCCACCAACATACCTTTCTTTATGACGGTCCCATCCGGTAAAATGTCGTCAACGCCCGCCATCTTTTAGTCATACATAATCATCGCCTCCCTTCGATTAACACTTCTCGTCATTCTATCGACGATCATCATTGAACCACCGTTTCTTCTCACCGCTTTGTTGCCGATCAACACATCACCATCGCCAAAACCATGCCTCAGTCACCACTTTGTCGATGTCTCGCCGGTAACAATTACTATCAAACCTCAATCGAAACCCCCATCCCTCTCCTCCACTACTTCTCTTGTTCTCCTCTTTCCCTATCCGTTCGAAAACCCTAGATCTTCTAAAACGCATCCACCGATATCATCAATATTATATGAGTCGAGATCCATTAGTTATGTTGTGATTTACGGTTATCAGACTATGAGAAGTGCTGAGATTGTGAGGAATTGGTGACATGGCAACTAAAAGGAGAGCTCCATGCTTTCTTAGGCCACCAATGTTCAAGTTTTGATTTTCATTAGTTATTAATTTGGTTTCCAGGCGAGGAATTTGACTTTTTCCATATGTTTCTATGTTTTGGATATTTTGAGGAATTTGACTCTTTCCCTCTATTTCTATATTTTCGTTTTTTTTTGTAATTTGATGTTAGCATGATTACAAGGTAATATTTTAATGTTTTTGATATAAGCTTTGGTTTTTCAGTTGGTCTCAATTTTTGGCTAAAGCTTTTATGGGTTGGGAGGAGGTTATGGAAGAAACGACAACTTAACAGTCGATGGGGAAGGCAGGGGATATGGTGGTGGAGGAAACCGAAGAGGTCGCATCAGGTTTGAATTTGAAAAATTTGTGGTTTGATTTTTTTGAGGATGCCAGATAAGGACTGTGGGGAGGGCGTCTGGTCGGAGAAGACAGACGGTGGTACATATGCTTTAGTTGATTGTATATATGTGTTTTGGCTGGTTGTATATTGTTGAATACCTATTAATGTTTTTTAAATAGTTTTAATTAAAGAAAAATATAAAATAAAATAAAAAGGGTAAAAAGGTAATTTCATACGGGTGAGGGACCAAATGTTACATACCCTATTTTCCATAACTGAAAAAACTTTTCTTTACGCTTTCAAAATCATAATACCTTTTATTTGCGGAAATTCTCGATATATTACAATTATCTTGAGTATAAATGATTGTCTCAAATTTATAAAAACTCTAAGGATGTCATAATCGATACATAATATATGTTACAATGTAAAGACCTAACGGTTCTGAACATTATTGCATGTATTCTCTTTAATCACTCTACATCCAATTCAAGTCTCCATCAGTCTTAACACCTCTACATGCGATGCATACAAAATGAGTGGATCATGTTGGGAAACTTGGCGAGTTACATATGGTTTTCAATCCCACAATATTATTATGATAATAACCCATAATCAACATACCTGCAAAACCAAATGTTATCCACAATACAAATATATCATATCTATAACCAATCTACCCCATCCCATCGATTCTCACATATTGATCCTATATACTGATCTTACAAGATCTATTTATATGGATCACAATAAACAACAAATTGACTATACTACTTCGGGGATTCCATGACAGTAAGCGAGGATCAAATAAGACAACAAATGAGGGGAAACAGAGTACCCGAATGAACCTTTGTTTGTTAACACCACAAGACTATTAAGTCATGGGTGGTCATCTATAACCCGTTAGATGACTTAGACATACCTTGCAGTGGTCTGATAGACACACCCTATATAACAGTCGCATGAGGCTCATCCGGTCACTTCGTAAATGGAAACTCTGACACACGAAGCTCGTCCGATCACTCCATAGATATAAATGTTGACACACAAAGTTCATAAAAAAGAGAAGGATAGAGAATACTAATATAGCACTCATGTACGTAAAACGTACCCCACCGGTCATCAATAATGAAAGGGAGAGGGAATAATAATATAGCACCCCTGTACGTAAAACGTACCCCACCAGTCATCAATATCATCCAACAGAGTTCTACTATCCGTTCCCATATCACACATACCATTAATATGATGTTACCCATTATTTAAGCTTAATTAAACTAAGCATGCCCTTTGGTTCTTACAATACTCAACATCATTTTCCTGCCTTTGTAACAATACAAGGTATAACTAACACTTTCTCAACTCAACTCGAACTAAGTATCCTTTATAAGTCGTATATCATCATTAGGCAAGACTGCAATACTTATAATCAACTTCCAACATAAACTCTATTTGGGCAACACTATCCTAATTTAGTGTATATATTTAACACAAAATATTACGTATTTTATCTTCTCAATAATAATACATTTATTATTATTATCATGTAATAATATCATATATACATCTTAACATATATAGAACCATATATGTTTCGCACAAAGTATAACATTAAATATACCTCTAACACATATTCCAGTCAATGAACATATAATTCACGTATATAAACTTTCAACAAATATTTAACAATTTTATTAATACTTGTATTAAATCATGTTCATGAAAGTAACTATGCACTCACCTGATTTAGGTGGAAGCCCCTTGGTGCGGCCAGCTTCTCGCCTAACACTTCAGCTTATCTCTTTTAAACATCCTGAATAAGAATATTATTATGCTTCAGTATTCGTTCATATTTATAAGCTTATAAATTATTTATGGATTCTTCAATAATCCAAAGAAATAATTCAAGCTCTATCAAATAAAGAACAACCAGGTAAGATCATATCGAAGGTAACATTCGTTTGGTGTGTATATATATATATATATATATATATATATATATATATATATATATATATATATATATATATATATATATATATATATATATATATATATATAACGACCCAAAAATCAAGGGTAAAAATTTCATTTTTATTATAGTCTAACACAGATATCATTTAATCCAAACATTCCAAAATGTTGCTAATTAAAACGTTTATCAGAGTTCATCCCAAAATCACGTAATGCGAAAAACATGGGTGTGTGCGCTGCGATCAAGTCGGACCCTTCCTTTCTGAACCGATGATACCTGTAACCATAAACAAAACCGTAAGCATGGAGCTTAGTGAGTTCCCCAGAGCATATGTCATACAATCCGCATAATCACATAGACCATATTAGTTATATCAGCTACATAAACCACATAAGCCATATCAATCACATAAGTCATGCATATAAACATATAAAGATGTCGTGGACTCCCTCCACGGTCTTACTCCAAGATGTCGTGGGCTCCTCCCAGGGTCTTATACCTATGTGCCATGGGCTCCCCCCATGGTCTTTACCTGGAATGCCATGGGCTCCTTCCATGGTCTAATATCCAACTGCCACGGGCTCCCGTCGGGGTCTTCCATGCAAGTATCACAAAGACAACTAGCATATCACACATCACATAAACAACTAGTATACCACATACCACATGTAACGCCCGGTTCCTGGTACGTATCTTAAATAAAGAATAATTGCATTTTATACTGGGACTCGACGAGTTGGAGGCTCAACTCGTCGAGTAGGGACGAATTTTTGGAAGCGGATGGAAGAGCCTACTCGCCGAGTCGGAATCCCCGACTCGACGAGTAGACCTGTCTGGGTGAAACCCTAAATTTTAGGGTTTGCATCTTATTTAAACGCACTAACTCGCCTCCCATGCAGCCCCCATCGTCTCACTTAGTCTAGAACGCCCTAACTTGTGTCCCTTGAGCTTTGTTGAGTGTGTGATCCATTTGTGAGAGTGTTTTTGTGATTTCAAAGCTAGAGGAAGAAGAAGAAGGATCTAGAAGGTTCAAGGAAGCAGTAGATCCAAGGTTCAAGCTACATTTCCAGCCCCTTAAAGGTATAAAGTTGCTTTATTGACTTTCCTATTGCTATATCTCTCCATGTTTGAGTTTAGGGCCATCTCTTATCAATTTTGTCAACCTTTTTGAGTATGGAGTATGATCTGAAGTTGTACCTTCAGATCTAGATCCCTTTCAGCCCCTTTAGCCATAAAGCTCACAAATTTATTATGCTTTAACCCTTCCCTTTTGGCCTAGACTTCATTTTAGACTAGGAAATGGTGTTTTTGGCTCTTGATACCTTGCATGCACGTAAAGTTTGTAACTTTATGTGTAATATGGACCCTAGGAGGCCAGATCTACGTTTTAGATGTGTTAAGCCCGACTGAAAGTGGCTGTATGGATTTGGACATCGAGGGACTCGACGAGTCGCTCATATGACTCGGCGAGTTGGGTCGTAGTTTCCCCAATATCTTATGATATTGAGCAACTTGTTGAGTTTTGAAGAGAACTCAGCAAGTTGGACTCATTTATGGACTTGAAGATCGTGGAACTCGGCGAGTTCAATAACAAACCCGTCGAGTTCAAGGCAATGTCCCAACTTATATGAAGAAGAACTCGGCGAGTCAAGGACTAAATGCTTCAACTTGTATAAAGAAGGACTTGACGAGTTCATAGACGAGCTCGGCGAGTCGAAGAGCAAAAAGGTCCTGATTCTGTATGAAGGTGAACTCGACGAGTTCTTGAAAGTCTCAATGAGTAGGATTGAAGTTCCATGTTTTTGGTGGATTATGGAACTCGACGAGTTAGTAGACCAACTCGGCGAGTTGAGTCAACCAGATGTTGACTTTGACCAGGGTGTTGACCTTGACTTTGACTTTGACCTGAGTTGACCCTTGAAAGGGTTAATAGTATGAAATGGTAATTAAGGAAGGTTGTTATGTATAGGAGTTTGAGAGGAGTTGATTCCAGCATCGAGGACAGTTCAGACACTTCACGACATTGAGGTAAGTTACCTTCTAGTAGAAGTGGGTCTACGGCCACAATGTCGGCCCACTTATATGGATTTGTTTGTTAGGTAATTGTCTTTGTGATGATTACCTGGGTTTGCCACTATCTGATATGTTCTATATGCTCGTATGTTATGATGATAGGTGATAGTGGTAGTAGGGGGGATAGTCCCCATATTACGGTTGTAAGGACCAAAGGGGTAGGTCGGGCACCCCGGTATGCTTGACAGTATGATTATGTTATGATATTATGTGGTAGTAGTAGGGGTGAAATAGTCCTCGTAATCGGTTGAGATAAACCGTAGGGGTAGGTCGGACACCCCGGTATGTTTGACAGGGGTAGGTTAGGCACCCCGGTATGTCTAGCAGGGTAGGTCGGGCACCCAGATATGTCTGACAGTATGTTTATAGTATGGTATGTGGTATGATGGGGGGACTTACTAAGCTTTGTGCTTACAGTTTTCAGTTTTGTTTTCAGGTACCTCTTCATCGAAGGGGAAGGATCCGGCACGGTAGCAGCGCATCACACACACACAAGATTTCCGCATTATGAGATTCATGGGATTGTACTCTGACATTGTTACTATTTTATGAAATGGTTTGAGACATGAGATTATGGTTTTATGAAATGATATGATTCAATGATGTTTTTCAGTAAACAATTTTATAAGTCACGTAATTAAAAACAAAATTTTTGGTCATGATTTTTGGGATGTTACACCACAGAAACAACTAGTATACCACATATCACATAAACAATGCATATAAACATATAAGGATGCCATGGACTCCCTCCAGGGTCTTACTCCAGGATGCTGTGTGTAACACCCAGAATCAGAAAGACCAAGAAAGGAAAGGAAAGCCCTAAGTCAAAGGAGTCAACTCGTCAAGTCCAAGGGATGACTCGGCGAGTCGGAGCGGGATCCATGTGCGAGGTTAAGTGACCGACTCGACGAGTCGGCTAGTGTACTCGGCGAGTTTGGTCTGGGTTGGGAAACCCTAATTTCGGGACTTGGCACCCTATTTAAGCATCTCATTCCCATTTCTAGGGCTTCATTTACAGCCCCCACTGTCCAGAGCGAAACCCTAGTGTCCTCCATGAAAGTGTGAGCTATTATTGTGTGTTCTTGAGTGATTGAAGTCTAGAAGAAGAAGAAGGAGTTGGAAGAGCTAAGGAGTGATTGTAGATCCAGAAGGAGTCCCTCTTCCTCATCACTTTCTGGTAATCAAGCTCTTACCTTGATCTATGGTTTCATAGATCTCTTCATGTCCCTTTTATGAGACTTTTGGGACCATTTCCAAGGCCAACCCGAGTATTGAGCCTTTGAGGACGAATAGAGACTATATCAAAGCATCTTTGAGCCTTAGGAACTCTGAGGAAGAAGCTTTTCTCAGCTATGGTTCCCTTTCATGGCTTAGACCTCCATTATAGCTTGGATTTGGTGTTCTTGCCTCATAACCCCTTGCATGCACATAAAGTCAGCAACTTTACGTGTAATGCTAGCATAAGGAGTCCAGATCTATGAGTTGGAAGTGTTGGAATAGACTGAAAGAGACAGAATAGAGTTGTCACAAGGAGGACTCGGCGAGTCAGTTCATGGACTCGGCGAGTCGGGTCACAAAACCCAAACCCTTCTGTTTATGAGTCGGATCAGTGAGTGGGGTTAGAAAAAGACTCAGCCAGTATGTGTCCGTGATGGACATGAAGATCATGGTACTCGACGAGTTCAATGAGGAACTCGGCGAGTCCAAGGCAATCTTCTTAGCTGATGAAAATGGACTCGGCGAGTTGTAGAACAACTCGGCGAGCCGGTTGAAGATAGTCCTGAAGTGTAAGATGAAGGGGAACTCGTCGAGTTCTCGCTAGACTCGACGAGTGGAGTCGGGGTTGTTTTGGGATTTGAGGAGCATGGACTCGGCGAGTTGGTAGAACAACTCGGCGAGTCGAGTCAACTGGAAGGTTGACTTTGACCAGGACCTTGACCAGAGTTGACTTAGTTGACCTCTGGAGGACAGTTTAGGCTAAGTTCTATTATTTGGTGTTGGTACCTCGGTGAGCTAGGAGAGCAGCGCTTCAGAGAATAGTCGATTAGCAGCCAGAGGATTATCAGCAGAGTTCAGCAGTACAGGTGAGTTTCCTTCCAGTAGGAACGGGTCTACGGCCACAATGCCGGCCCGTTTAGATAGCAGTAGTTCCGGACTTTGGTCCGATGCAGTAGTACAGTATGCTTGATGTCTTTGTGATTCAAGCATGTTTATGTGTTAGTTAGTCCGGACCTCGGTCCGATGCAGTATGCAGTATATGTGTTTATGCTAGTAGTTATGATTATGTTATGCTATGTTCAGTCAGTCCGGACTTCGGTCCGATGCAGGGGGCAAGGCCCCAGTTAGTCCGGACTTCCGTTCGATGCAGGGGGCAAGGCCCCAGTCAGTCCGGACTTCGGTCCGATGCAGGGGGCAAGGCCCCAGTTAGTCCGGACTTCGGTCCGATGCAGGGGGAAAGGCCCCAGTTAGTCTGGATTTCGGTCCGATGCAGGGGGCAAGGCCCCAGTTAGTCCGGGCTTCGGTACGATGCAGTGGGCAAGGCCCAATATGTGCTTTATATGTTATTGTATGGTATGTGGTAGTTTGGGGGAGCTCACTAAGCTTCGTGCTTACAGTTTTTAGTTTTGGTTTCAGGTATTTCCGGTAGCGGAGAGTAGAGCTCGGGATGATCGCATGGCACACACCATAGCTAGTCAGCCTGGGATGTTTTACTCTGATAAGAAGATTATGTTTTGAATTAACATTATGATTTTATGTTATGATTTATGTTATGAATTGACAGTTGTGGTTTAAGTAATGTTTTTAAAAACGAAATTTTTAGTCATGATTTTGGGTCGTTACAAGTTGGTATCAGAGCCTTGGTTTGAGGGATTCGGGCGCACTCCCGAGTGTGTCTGAACTCAAACTAAGGAAGTGGTATAAAGTTTTCAAAATAAAAGAGTTTTAGAAAAGCAAAAAGAAACTTAAAAGGGAAAAGAGTTTTAGAAAAGCAAAAAGAATTTTAGAAAGAAAAGAACTCTGAAAAGAGAAAAAGGGTGTGGTGCATGCAATCAGCCGAGCTCAAGTAAGTACTCCCAAATTACCCATACAAGTTTATATTATGATTATCAGTTTCAGTTTCAGTAGAACAGCACGCTAGAATAGGACTAAGGATCTAGGAGGATGCCTTATGTGCCTGCTATATGTGTTTCAGCTTTATGAGAATTGCATGCTAGTATTGAGTAGACAGCAGTAGGATAGCCTGTTTAGGTTATGCCTGATAGTATGAGCTTAGCATTGTATGCTAGTGCAGTTTCTTGTTATAAGGATAGAATTGCTTGAGTAGTTTCCTGTGTCTGAATGCTGCTTGCTTTGTGCTTTGTGGGACTCTGAGTGATGGGAGTTAGCCATTAGGTGAATACGTCACCTCACATGTGATCAGGGTTGAACAATCTCAGAGTGCTGGATTTGGCCCTATTGCGCAGCTCTCGTTTGAGTCTAACCGTTGTAGGGACGAGTCTTTTACTCGAAGGATTATCTGAGCCTCGTCACATGTGATGGTATTCAGGTGATGAATAATTGGCATTACAAGGAGGCCTTCAGCAGCTGAGGACTGGTTTGGGTAGAGTCATAGATTTGCCTAGGGCAAGCCTAGGATGAGAGTAGCAGGGATCAGTAGCAGTAGAAGGGGCTTGGTTGAGTTAAGGTAACTCTTGAGGAAAGTACGGATAGATGTGGAAGGTAGTATGGGCCCGTACTACTGAAAGCAGAGGATCCGTACTCGATTCAAGAGGGGCCAAGATGAAATCAGGGAAATTGTAGAGTGTGTGTGAGATCCCTCAGCAGCAATGAGAATTCTGACAGTTATTGCGATATGTTTTCAACATGGTGACGTTGCGCGAGATACCAGTTGGCAGTTCAGGTGCCGGGGAGGGATCTGGCTCAGGCTCTAGAGTCGGACAGCTTGATGATCAGATGAGAGATGTCATTTCCGCAGAGATTATGCGCAACATCATTGATCAGACTCCTGTGATATTCGGTTCGGTTAGGGAGGCCATCGTGGAGCTTTTGGATAGTCGTCTTGAGGCCTTTAGGGTCGGGATAGTTTCAGGGCAGTTTGGGGCTTGTCTAGAGCCCGACTCTTATGGATCCCAGGGATCCATCAGGGAGGGGGATCCCATTTTTAGCTCTTGCCATCAGGGTTCGGGATTGAGTGGGTCAACCTGTCCCCAAGAGAGTTCTCTGCATGATTGGGTTGTTGCGGAGGTATCACGAGTCGTTCGCGAGGAGCTACCCGACGTCGTCGAGAGGGTCACTAATAGGTTGACCGAGAAGCTCCAGGATCAGACAGCGTTTTTTCAGACGATTGATGGGGACGATGGGGTAACGCAGGAGCGAGAGATTGACCGGGAGTCAGAAAGGAAGAGGAAACCGGATGAGGTTTAGTGGCCCACAGGTTCGGGTAAAAGAACCAAAGGGCCGAGTTCGAGATCGAGAGACTTCCAGGGCCGCAGCCAATGCGGTAAGTGTGGCAGGACGCACGGGGGTGCATGTAGGAGTAGTAGAGGTGGTGATCCTGGCTGTTTCAAGTGCGGCCGGACTGGTCATTTTAGCAGAGATTGTACTGCTACCATCGCCCAGGGACTTGACCCAATATGTTTCCATTGCAGTCGGAGGGGCCACAAGAAGGCCCATTGTCCGAGTTTGTGTTCAGCAGGGCAGGTGACAGCTCCTGCCCTTGTGAGTTCGAGAACCGCCAGCAGACGTCAGGGTCGGGCAAGGGCGCCCACGGCTCGGAGCAGAGCATTCCGGTTGATTTCAGCAAGGATTCGAGCAACACGGGAGGTTGGAGGTATGTATCTTTTACCTTCCTGTCAATTATTATTTATTATGTTGATGTTATGTTACTGCACCGATTTAGTAGGTACATATATTGGAATATTATATTACCTACTTGTGAGTGAGTCATATGTCATCTGCATATCTTGGATTTGGAATGATAGCTGGAGGACGTCCCCTGTAGAGCAGGTTACTTCGGATGCAGTAACTGTAGCAAGTATGAGTAAGACTCGGTAGTATCTCACTACCTTTGGGAAGGTGTAGTTCGGGTTTAGATCGGTTATATTCCAGCACGAGGAGCACCTGAGGGAGGTGCTAGAGACCTTGAGAAGGGAGAGACTTTTTGCAAGGTACTCCAAATGTGAGTTCTGGTTGTGCGAGGTGCAATCTCCTGGGTACCTTGTCAATCAGAAGGGTATTCTAGTCGTTCCGGCTAAGGTAGAGGCCATGATACAGTGGGAGTTTCCGAGGTCTCCAATTGAGATTCGGAGCTTCCTGGGTCTAGCAGGTTATCACCGGAAATGTATTCAGATTCTTGGAAGTGGTGTGATCTTTTGGATTGGTTAGTAGTGACACACTAGCAATGGCAAACATGGTTTTCAGCAGATTGGGCATAGAATGGTAAGAAGGATTGAGGATACTTCCAGCATTGTGTGCTGTAAGACGTTAGTTGAATCAAAGTGGGGGAGAATCATCCAAGGATTCAGAAGTAGGAGCAATTTTGAAACTGGGATAAGTTTCGCATCCTTATCAGAAAGGAAGACAGTCCAGACAGATGTGTGGTTTGAGGATAGTGTGAGATGTCAGTCTTGAATGATAGGTCGTATGTATACTCGTCGTCGGATGTGTTCGGATCAGTAACCAACGAATGAGATAATGTTAGAGTGTTGTAAGTCTGCGGGTGTAGCCGTAGCATTCACTAGCAGCCAGATAGTGTTAGAGTGTTGTAAGTCTGCGGGTGTAGCCGTAGCATTCACTAGCAGCCAGATAGTGTTAGAGTGTTGTAAGTCTGCGGGTGTAGACGTAGCATTCACTAGCAGTTAGGTAGTGCTAGAGTGTTGTGAGACTGCGGGCGTAGCCGTGGAATACACTTGGCTGGTAGACAGCATGAGCGCGTTGTTAGGACGCAGAAGGAACATTAGCCCCCCAGTTCGGGCGTAGCAGTAAGGATGTGGAAATCCACGAAGTGGATTTCGGAATTGTCTGGATGGATTAGACCTAGTTGAGCCAGTGATAAGACTGTAGGAATGCCACTGCAGTTGTGAGATCGAGGAAGCAATGGATTGCTTTAGGTTACTTGTTATATAAGGCTACAATTGGTCATGTAGCAATCGCGTTTAGCTGTAGGTTGGTAACCTCAGGATTCGACGTGTGGAATCGATCAGTTAGATCAGAAGGTCGCTAGGGCCACAGTGACAAGATAACTAGTAGTTGTTAGTTTCAGAGAAGGATTTCGTTCAGAAGTTGTGTGAGGCGACTAAGTAGGGAGTCCTTGGGGCTCCGCAGTCGGGCGGGAACCTGGTATTTCAGATGACTGACGTATGAATTGAGACCAGGAAGGTCTCGATAGATGTTGGAAAACAGCCATGTTGCAGCATGCTGTTTCAGGCAGTTCAGTGTTTAGGCAGTTCAGTGTTTCAGGCAGTTCAGTGTTCAGGCAGTTCAGTGTTCAGGAAGTTCAGTGTTTCAGGCAGTTCAGTGTTCAGGCAGTTCAGTGTTCAGGCAGTTCAGTGTTTCAGGCAGTTCAGTGTTCAGACAGTTCAGTGTTTAGGCAGTTCAGTGTTCAGGCAGTTCAGTGTTTCGGGCAGTTCAGTGTTCAGGCAGTTCAGTGTTTCAGGCAGTTCAATATTCAGGCAGTTCAGTGTTCCAGGCAGTACAGTGCTCAGGCAGTTCAGTGTCAGGCAGTTCAGTGTTTCCAGGCAGATCAGTGTTTCAGACAGTGTTGGGTCTCCATCGGTAATGGTATTTTGGATTTTCATGGATAGCTTGGGGAGTGGCAAGTCACTCATAACACGATTATCTGAGTTATGGCCAAGTATAAGTGGATCGCAGGGATAAGTGGATCTGTGAATTCTGTTGTTATAGTGGGAACCTGGAGTAATTAGCATGTAAGGAATGGTAAGGAATGATAAGGAATGATTTCGAGGATGAAGTCTAATTTAAATGGCTGGAGTGATGGGTAGCGTGAAAGGAATGTTCTTCGCAGTGGCAGGGGAGATGGTTAGTTATGGAGAGTTGCCTTGGGGAAGCCAGAAAACGCACAAGGAAAAGAGGGTGAGCCCCTAGGATGTTCATCATAAGTACCCGGGGAGTACCAGATGGAAGTGGTCAGCAGGAGTTAGAGTCATCAGGCAGGAAAGTTGAAGGCAGATTGCAGGACAGTTGGCCATAGCGGACTTCGAGGACGAAGTCTAGTTTAAGTGGGGGAGAGTTGTAACACCCAGAATCAGAAAGACCAAGAAAGGAAAGGAAAGCCCTAAGTCAAAGGAGTCAACTCGTCGAGTCCAAGGGATGACTTGGCGAGTCGGAGCGGGATCCATGTGTTGGGTTTTGAGCATTCTAACACTCCTATGGTGTACATGCAACCCTATAAACCTTGGATCTATGTTTTCTCTATTATACATGCAAATATTAACTATTCCAAGGTTTCATCCTAACTAGCATATTATGAAGCACCTATACTACAAAGTTCTAGTTAGATGACATACCTTTTGATGTAGCTTGATGTCTTCAAGCTTTAAGAGCTTAGCCCCAATAGTGTGGAAGCCTCAAGTGGAATCACAAATCACCAAAACACCTTGGAAGACTTTAGAGAATATGGATACTTGGCTCACACTTATGAAATCGGTTATTGCCCTCTTTAGTGTATCCACACTAGCCACTAGCCTAATTTCATGAACCATAAGACCCTTTATATAGTGTGGAGGATTAGGGTTAAACCCTAATACCCATGACCTTTCATTTCCTAGGATCCATGGGTTAAAGCTCCATGGACTATCCATGAAGACTTAGCCCAACCTAAATGAACTTGGCCCACTACACACATATATCTAAGAGTCCATATTTAATTAGTTCATTTTGATCACTTAATTAATTATAAATTAAGTCTTGATCAATACTAATTAAATAATATGATTATATATTAATATATTAGAACTTATAATATATTAATATAAATCATAAATATACTATTCTCAAAAGACTATCCATATAAATTGTGTCGGTGAAGTGCAACCCAAATGGACCATGCCGGGTCGGGTCAAGTACATACCAAATATAGTTATGGACTTAGACATTAATCCAACAGTCTCCCACTTGGATAAGTCTAAAACTATTATTGAGTATGACTTCAAAAACCAACTGGCAATCGTAGCACTTAAAGCCGCTGTCAAACTCTGATCCTGTCAACGAACTCTAACCTTTGTCAATGACTTGTCCATTAGATAAGGGATCATATATTCCTCCATTCTAGATATCATATGGACTGAGACATGGATTATAATCATTCTCTCTGTCCATTTGTTGTTTCCCGATTTTCGATTTATGATGACTGACTGATTGAACAAATCAAATCAGTCCTGGCTTGGCCAAGCACTCACATGTGTCATCGCTAAATCATCGAGGGGCCCACAAATATCGCTTTTATCCCGAAGGTAAAAGGAATGGATAAACTTCGACTCATATGGCTTGTTCTACTACTTGTTGAATCATACACAAAGGCACATTTTATAACATCGTGTTACCAAATGCGTTTTCGTGCAATCAATGTATAACCAACTCATAGTAACAACTCATATCTCTAGGTTTGAAGAATATAATATATTATCGTCTCATGATCACTCGTGATAAAATCCATGAAGTGATTCAAATGAGCGCGGGTTGAATCCAATACTCAGAACTTATGAGCACTCATGAGTGTTGTAGCACCACTTTGTCCACCAACTTGGACCTCTACAAACCAACCCATGACAGTCTTGATTCATATCTACTTCCAACATATGACCGACTGTGGATGGTTTGAATAACTTAATCATTCAGGAAGAGCGACTTAGTTATTCTGGAAGTCAAAACATGCAAAGTGAAACACAAGAATAAATGAATCAAATATGGTATCAAACCCTATGAATATAAATAAACACTTTTATTTATCACCATACTGATTACTCATTATTCATTGTTTCGGTTTTATCAACTTTATACTTGAATTAAAAACACTAGTTGTCCCATGCTCCAAGCATGTACACTATGTTTTTCTTAAACAATAGCTTTGCCATACACCAAGTATGCACTCTATGTTTGTCTATGATCCTTACTTTGTGAAATAAACCAATTGAACATAATTTCAATGATTCTAATTTCACACTCCCAAATCCTTATCGAAAAATGTGAGAATTTCAAATTCCTATCATTTATCGAAATCTGTTTAGATTTTAAACTTATATGCACTGACCCTCCTGTAATGAATATGTACAAAGTCACAAAGACTTGTCAACAGTCATTATAAGGTATTCCAATGGAGATCAACTCCATGGAAACTAAGTCTCATATTCAAAGTACATTGCTTTGGACATGCTTCTTGCATTAAGTTTTCTAATCTTACACCGATAACTTCCACCTATGGAGACAACTCCATATTCTCATTTTGACTATCACTTCTGAATAAGAGATGCCTCTTTTCAGAATATGTCAATATGGTCCTTCCAAAATTAGCACTATACTTCCAACTGTCCCTGAGCAACCAATCTTTGGTAAACCTCAGATTGTCCTCGACAATTGCTTAATCATTTTAGTCATATCCAATTCTAGACCTTTTCCCTTCTTAATGCCTCTGGGCAGTTGGAAAAATTTAGAAATGACAAATATTATAGCACATGAAATCGATCCTGTACCCAAAGCAAATGGTACACGATTCATGATGTCTCACATAAAGACATGATTGTAGACCAGTCTTTTGCTACAATATTTTTATTTGCCATGTTTTCAAATTTTGACTATGAAGAGGGATGCCGTAATCATAATCGAATTTTGAGAACGCAATATATAGAATTTCCTTAAGTTGAACCAATCCAACATGAAATTCATATATATATTCTTGACTAAAGATGATTAAGGTCTCAATCTAAGCCTTTAGAACTGAAATGAAGTATATCCTCTCCCTTAATTATAGCAAAACAACTTTTTCAATCCCTGCAGCCTCACGAATTGAAACTTTTGTTTTCTATAATTAACATTGCTAACTTGCAACACTAACAATAATTATCATGCTCCCACTAACATGATGATTATTAGCATAACACTTATGCTGCCACTAGCTTTGACATGTACTCAGAAATCAGCTGGACTTCTAGAAATCAATACTTTATTGACTTTCTTACCAAAGTTCAGATTTCTGATACGAGATGCTTTGATAAAACTTTATCAAAATCATACACCTTTCCTTAGATAACATGCATGTGTGTCTAAACAATTTCAGAACTATGAAAAGGGATGCCGTAATCATAGTCTCAATTGTTTAGACCTTTTGCCATCTGCTTCAAATCTACTTGGTGGAAGTGTTTCCTCACCGTCATTTTCATGAATCGGAGAGAAACCTTATGACCCTTAAATTTTATGGTGTATGTGTTCTTATCCATGTGAATTTGTCATAACCTTAATCACAAGAATATGTCAACACAATAGGTTACAAACCTCAAGTCGTGTGCTAGTGAAGAACCTCAGGTTTTATTCTTGATTAGTTCTTGAAATTCTTTTTAGGATCTTTAAGACTCTCACTATCCTCTTGACATATAAGACTATCTTGTCAAATATTCAAGAGATAGTGCGGATTCTTTATCAAGACAAACACTTCACACAATTGACCTTAGTTGGTCTTTGTTTAATCCAAAACATCACAACTTACCAATTTCAAATGTACAAGAGTAGGACACTTTTACTCTTACATTTGACAAGTGTTTTAAACCTTTCTTTAAGATATGTCACTCAAGTTACAATCTTGGAGTATGACTCTAAGAATTGTTTTGGAACGAAGTATGACTCAAGTTCCTGATCTAACCATTTCAACAATTCATGACTCCTCTTCTTAGTCATAAGAATGCACTAAGATGACCTTTAGAGGACTAATTGTGATATGATTTCTAAATCATTAAGATGATCACAAACATGATACTAAAGTACTCTCCCATCTTTTCAGATTTGAGAAACTTTTATCTTTCTACCTAATTTGATTCTTCCCATTTGTTCTGCCATACATTGAGACTTTTCCAATGTTTCAGAATTATACTTAAACTTGTAAGTATAACCATATTTACTAAACTTTAGTAAATCAAATAGTCTTAACGAGCTTTGTGGTGGACATGACCAGTGCACAAGAATGTGTACTCGATCCCTTTAGTCCTTCACTTGACTCACACATCCATGTGAACAAGTAATTAGTCTTGATTTTCCAATGCTTGAAAGTTCTCATTCATCATACTATTCAACTTGCATGATTCCAAGTTTCGGTCCAATTGAAACTTAGGTGATGAGGAACTTTCCTGATTTGGTAAATTTATACACTACCACAAATGAAAGAATCAAATCCATTTTCCAATATTGCTGTCAGTGGAATCATATAAGCAACAATTTTCCACAAATGTCATTGTAAGGATACTTCAAATAAACAAAATTAAACAATTTTCTTTTATTTTAAAACTTTGCAGAAAAACTTATCCTTACAATCCACATGGAAAATTGTTGTTATCTATTTCTTAGCAATATATCATAACTTCTTAAGCAACTGCTCAAAATTCTGATGCGATCGAAATCCACCTTCGCGATCAGAATCAACATATACTTCCTTTAAGATTTCTCTCTATTCTTTGATTCTTAAAACATCAACATGTGACCCAGTCACATCATGTAATGAGGATCTCAGAATAGAACTTAACATAGTTAGATAATGGGCTCTACCTGATGTAGAGTCAAACTTATTGACTTTAACATCCTTAGGTAAATTTGGTAGCTTTACAATCAACGCCCCTTCCTTTGGCAAAATAAACATATGGACCCTTTGGTAATGGGACTATCTCAGACTTAGCCTTTCTCTTTACCATTTGGTCAACCGGGTTGACTATGGCCAATCCCTTTCCATTGGGAAGAGAATGCTTTTTCTGGATTTCCAGTGTCACCATTGTCACTGTCCATAAAGTTTTTGGGAAGTTGATCTTCTAATCAAATTTGCTTCACTATCGTTCCAAATCATTGCTGATTCAGCAGCACCAAGCAAATAGATATGATCATTAAGGTTTATGTCATAGTCTGTATCATAGTAGTCCCAAAGGAACTCACTATTTGACTTAGAAAGTGATTGAACATCCAACTTTCTCAAGACTTTGAAACCCAACTCTCCCAGCTTGTCAATATGTGACTTCATCTCTAAGATGTGATCACACATAGACCTTGCTTGCCATTAGGGCTTGAGTGACCTTGAACTTGTGGGTTAGGGAGAATAATTGGAGGAGGTGGAGGAAGAGAAGTATGACTTCCATGAGCCAAACTCGGGAAGTCATATTCATTAGGAAAGCTTGGTTTGGGAAGATCATTGTTGTCTAAACCAGACATCAACAATGGGAGAAATTCACGTAAAGTTGATTTAAGTTCTTAATATAACACCCAATATGATACATTAAGGCTAGGACCCAACAAACTATTTTATAACTTGGAAGAGGGATGCCGTAATCCAAGCTATAAAATATTTGAAGGTAGGTGAATGACGATTCACCAATTTCCACCAAGATAAACGAAATGTATTATTAGGTTTTAATTGGTTTTGAAACTCCTAGATTCTTTTGAGATTCATTGAACTTTTCAATGGCATGTTTCAATCTCGAGTGTGCCCTTCAGGTTTTGTGACTGGGATGCCGAGGATCACAAAACAAGGTGTGAAGTAACCATGCAAATATACTTGGTACCCTTAATATTTACCCCTCAATCGATGTGCCGGTTAACCACACACGCTCCAACGATACTATGATAAACATTAAGTTACCCTTTGCCTACCTTGTTAAGTCCAGGTTAGTGTGCCGGTTAACCACACACGCTCCACTAACAGCTTAAACAAAGTGCAAAGTGTAATTTCATGGATTAGCACCTTATTCACATTTTCCTAAGTAACTAAGATTGGGAATTTATAAGTGTTTAGTTACTTAGTATTTATCATTATACTTATAATGAAGGGAGAATTATAGTCCTTGTCCTACCTGTTCGGCTAACGACCCTCCACCGGTCAAGGAAGCGGTGAGTGAGAGTGGACACCCATTAAACTGCCATTTTATAGGCAGTAACCTTATACCCCCCTTATAGACCGGCTTCGTGAATGAGGCCTACTAATGGTAAGACGACTTGCTCTTATACATATAATATATTAAACTTTTAATATTATAATAATATAAGGGTGTATTTTAGACATTTAAAATACTTGGTGGTTTAATCTATTAATTAAACTAGACTTTTAATTTAATTAAACTCAAACCATATATTTATGGATTTAATAATACTCTTTTAATTAAACGCTTTAATTAACTATTAATAAAGTCCATAAGAGTTAATTTGAAGTATTCAACAAAACATCATAATTCCAATTATTAAACTCAAAATTAAAACCATTTAATTAATTGTTTAAGTTATGAACCCAAGAGTTTTAGAATTCAATTCTTTTTTTTCATAAAAAACTTTTCTCAAATTCCAAAACTGGAGGACAAGTTTTGTAATGCACATAAAGTCAGCAACTTTACGTGCAATGCTAGCCTCGTAACCCATTGCATGCACATAAAGTCAGCAACTTTACGTGCAATGCTAGCATAAGGAGTCCATATATATGAGTTGGAAGTGTTGGAATAGACTGAAAGAGACAGAATAGAGTTGTCACAAAGAGGACTCGGCGAGTCAGTTCATGGACTCGGCGAGTCGGGTCGCAAAACCCAAACCCTTCCGTTTATGAGTCGGATCAGTGAGTGGGGTTAGAAAAAGACTCAACCAGTCTGTGTCCGTGATGGACATGAAGATCATGGTACTCGACGAGTTCAATGAGGAACTCGGTGAGTCCAAGGCAATCTTCTTAGCTGATGAAAATGGACTCGGCGAGTTGTAGAACAACTCGGCGAGTCGGTTGAAGATAGTCCTGAAGTGTTAGATGAAGTGGAACTCGTCGAGTTCTCGCTAGACTCGACGAGTGGAGTCGGGGTTGTTTTGGGATTTGAGGAGCATGGACTCGGCGAGTTGGTAGAACAACTCGGCGAGTCGAGTCAACTGGAAGGTTGACTTTGACCAGGACATTGACCATAGTTGACTTAGTTGACCTCTGGAGGACAGTTTAGGCTAAGTTCTATTATTTGGTGTTGGTACCTCGGTGAGCTAGGAGAGCAGCGCTTCAGAGAATAGTCGATTAGCAGCCAGAGGATTATCAACAGAGTTCAGCAGTACAGGTGAGTTTCCTTCCAGTAGGAACGGGTCTACGGCCACAATGCCGGCCCGTTTAGATAGCAGTAGTTCCGGACTTTGGTCCGATGCAGTAGTATAGTATGCTTGATGTCTTTGTGATTCAATCATGTTTATGTGTTAGTTAGTCCGGACCTCGGTCCGATGCAGTATGCAGTATATGTGTTTATGCTAGTAGTTGTGATTATGTTATGCTATGTTCAGTCAGTCCGGACTTCGGTCCGATGCAGGGGGCAAGGCCCCAGTCAGTCCGGACTTCGGTCCGATGCAGGGGGCAAGGCCCCAGTTAGTCCGGACTTCGGTCCGATGCAGGGGGAAAGGCCCCAGTTAGTCCGGATTTCGGTCCGATGCAGGGGGCAAGGCCCCAGTTAGTCCGGGCTTCGATACGATGCAGTGGGCAAGGCCCAATATATGCTTTATATGTTATTGTATGGTATGTGGTAGTTTGGGGGAGCTCACTAAGCTTCGTGCTTATAGTTTTCAGTTTTGGTTTCAGGTATTTCCGGTAGCGGAGAGTAGAGCTCGGGATGATCGCATGACACACACCATAGCTAGTCAGCCTGGGATGTTTTACTCTGATAAGAAGATTATGTTTTGAATTAACATTATGATTTTATGTTATGATTTATGTTATGAATTGACAGTTGTGGTTTAAGTAATGTTTTTAAAAACGAAATTTTTAGTCATGATTTTGGGTCGTTACACTGTGGGCTCCCCACAGGGTCTTATACCTATGTGTCATGGGCTCCCCCATGGTCTTTACCTAGAATGTCATGGGCTCCCCCATGGTCTAATATCCAACTACCACGGGCTCCCCCGAGGTCTTCTATGTAAATGACACAGAGTCAGCAAGCATACCATATATCACAGAAATAACTATCATACTACATAACACATATCTAAACATATAGGGATGTCGTCGACTCCCTCCAGGTCTTACTCCAGGATGTCGTGGGTTCCCCCGGGTCTTAGACCTTTGTGCCATTAGCTCCCCCACATGGTCTTAACTACTTGCCATGGGCTCCCCCACATGGTCTTTACCTGGAATGACATGGGCTCCCCCACATGGTCTTATATCCAACTGCCATAGTCTCCCCCCCGGGGTCTTCACATATCTAATCGATAAAGTACTAGCACATTCACATATACATGCATACCATACATATCAGTAGTGAACCCACAATAACACTACAACTAACTGAATGGGTCGACCTTGGTGCCTTCGACCCATTGGTATGGTGAGGAGACTCACCTCACACTACTGAAGTCTCGCGAATAAATCCCTGACTGTTGGCTGACCGATCCTCGTACTGTCAATCATCAAGACAAAACCCAATTAACCATTTGGGTTTCAATACATAACCATAAATCTACACATGGGGTAAATATACCATTTTACCCCTAACCTAGCTTGGTTCAAAATCAAGGCCCAAGCTCACACGCTGAAGGCCCAAAAGCCAAATAATCAACCAAGGCCCAACATATGGCCCAATTTTCCTAATTGGGCCCAAACCTCTACATGGTCTTACCTTAAGGCCCAACCATCTATTCTAGTCCAAACACTTGGAATTCCGATGGTCCAATATCGCATAATCATCAAGGCCTAATTATGGCCCACCTATGGCCTAATTTTCCAAATTGGGCCCAAGCCTTTCCAACGGGCCTTATCCTAAAGCCCAATAATTTCCTTAGTCCATAAATTTGTTCCCATTTGGCCTAAGAAGGCCCACAACAACTTAGTCCAAGAAATGGCCCAACAAGAACCCAAACCTAATTAGGGTTTTTCACATAAAAGGACTTAATACATTAAGTCCATCACCCTACTAGGCCAAAAACACAATGTGATCGGGCATAAGTCATAACATCAATCCAATGGTCCAAAACGCGGGTCCCGACAAATCCAAGCTAACAAATCCAATATTAGGGTTTTCTAAACCCTAATTAGGGCTTCCAACCCAATTGTGTGCCAATTAGTCAAATGGTTAGGTTTTTAGGTCAATTAGGGCTTCATTGGGTCAATTAGGGTTAAATAAGTCGGGCACCAACCACTACCACCTCGGGTAGTGGCGGTCAATGGCGGCTCACGGTGGCGGCCACCACCTCGTGGTGGTGGTGGTTACGATTCTAGTCCAAAACATGTCCAAGCAACCCAATTAACAATCCAATCACACATAAATGTACACCGCCACCCAACACGGCGCCTGGTGGCGGCAAATGGCGGCAGCCACCACCTCACGGTGGTGGTGGTGGCATTTTGCTTGATTATTCCGGCCAAAACTATGATTATACAACATAATATCCAAAGTAAACACACATAATAAAATACACACATACACACTCAGCCACCCTTGTGGCTGCAGGCGGCGGTAGAGGGTGACAGCCACCACCTCACGGTGGTGGTGATGGATTCTTTTGATTCCCAACCGAGCAAATACACGCACACACTCATAAACACGAGCTAAACACATACACGACTCAGCTTCCTTGCGGCGGCAGGCCGTGATGGATGATGACCGGAGCAACAGAAGGGTTGTTTGGTGGCGGCAACGACAACTAGCGGTGGCCTGAACGGAAGCGAAGAATGGAGGACATCGTCTGCGGCAATGAGGTGGTCGCGTCCATCACAGCAGTGACCACGACGTCCGTCGTCGGTCCTCGTCCTCAACAACAACTGAAGCAACAACGACAGTCCTCGACTTGGTGGTTCCCGTCTTCGTCAGCGGCGGTGCAGCAGCGGCAACAATCGAGCGGTGGCAACTCTTCGTCTTCGTCGACAACAATGGTCTGCCGTGGTCTTGGTTGATCGGAACAACAAGGGGCGTCGGGTGGTGGCGGCTGGACGATGGAGAAAGAAGGTGGCGACTGGAGGTTGATAAGGTAGGGTTAGGGTTTGAGAGTGATAAGGTGACGGGTTATAAACTCCCGTCCAATCTCAACAATTTACCATATTGACGCTTTTAGTCCCTCCTCCTCTTATTCTTTTCAAATAAAGTCCATAAGTTACCATTCAACCCTCAGCACTCCAAAATCCTTTCAATTTAAGTCTAATATTTTCCAAACACCCCCTGACTTCTGAAAATCTTTACAAAATAAATCCCGAAGTTAAACTTTAACCCCCGAAAATCCAAATCATGTCATTTGGCTCCCCGAAACCAACACCCCGCTAAATATTATGGATTTTAGGGCTACTATAAGATATTATAAAATATAAATTTACATCTTGGGGTTCAAGTTTATTATTTAATTACTCAATTTCAAACGGAGTGTTACAATATATATATATATATATATATATATATATATATATATATATATATATATATATATACTGTTTTGATAATTCATTTTAAACACCTCACTAGATCTATCCTAGACATCACTCTCGTAAGTAGATCAATCAGTATTATGACTTGGAATTCACTGATAAATCTTATTTATAAATTCATAATAAAAGATATAAATATAAATATAAGTTACACTTATAGAATAATAAGTTTAACTTAACTTACATAGTTTCTAGCGAAAAGTCCAGGAAGTTTGCAGGCAGAACTTCGACTCTGAATACTTCATCTCTTCGGGATTGGCAACGCCGCAACACCTCGCTAAAGTGCTCAAAGTCTCAGAATATTGGGGCTCAAGGGTGGAAAAATCCGAGAGAAAGAGGGTTTGATTTGTGTGAGAAATGAGCAGAATTCGCAGCATATATATAGCCTGTCCAGGGGGGCATACCGCGCCCTAAGGCCCCCGGCGCGCCGCGCTTAGTCAATGTATCCGGTATTTTGAGGTGATATGTGTCATAGGTTCTCTAGTCCACCTTGCGTTGTCGGGTGCCACCTCCAACATCGCCACATGTCAGCTCGTGGTGGAGCCACGTGTCAGTTCATGGTGTGACAACCAAGAGGATGTCGTCACTGATCACCATTAGGAAATAGTAGGAAAATAGATGTAATAGCTTAGTACTGTAATATTTGATTTTGAGATAATAAAAATCAAATGTGCCATTACATTTATTTGTTAAAATGACTATTAGGCTCGGAAATTTAGCGTCCAAAAAGTTGTACCATTTTCCAAGTTGGTTAACATACTTGGAAAGTACTCGTTAACGTGATCCCAAGGATATAAGATTTGTAAAAATAAAATCAACCGTGTAATTAATATTAATTACGTCAAAACGGTACTTAGAGATTGGTTGAGTTTGACAAAAAGTGCAAAAAGGATATTTGTAGTACTCCTTAAGATATAAACTTTTGGACAAAGAGCGCCGAAAACGGGATCCGTATGAGAGAGATATGATTTTTGTAAAATCATTTATTTTTACCCCCGTTAGGCACAAAAATGAAAGTCAAAACTAGTTAAATCAACCTAAAGGAGAGTTGTAGTACCCACAAAGATCATCACATAGATATAAAGAGGGCTTAGATCGTAGCTTGCACGAAGAACTTATGATTGTTACAAAATATTTTCGTACGCGCGAGGTGCGCACCTATGCCCGTCGCGCACCTGACACCAGATTCGAGTAGATTGCAAGTAGCGTCGCCAATTAGGGAAGTGACATGTGGCCTTCTCTGGATGTAGCCATGATGATCACGCGCGACGCACAGATATTTGCGCCGCGCGCATCTGTAACATCCCAAAAACTCAACAAATTTAAACTTTTCAAAACGACCCTTTTATTATTAGAAGGAATACGAAAACCATTGTTTTCAAACGTTATCTAAAACATTGTTTAAAATCAGAGTCTTCAAAGATCCAATCAGTCATAAAACCAAGGATGTGTATGGTCACACCTTCACATTGCCACCATCATCTGAAACACCTGAAACAATAAACTAAAACTGTAAGCAAAAAGCTTAGTGGGTTTCCCCCAAAATACCACCACACAAACATATACTAACAAACAACATGCATATAGAGCCTTCAGCCTGACTGGACCACTTCGCAGAACTTTCAGCATGACTAGACCGCCTCACCGGCCTTTCAGCCTATCTGGACCGTTCTCTAGGCCTTCGGCCTGACTGGTACGCCCTCATGGCATGCAGTCTATCCGGGCCGCCCTGGGTCTGTTGGCCTTCAGTCTCCATTGGTCCGCCTCAACCCACCCACACATAACATATCGACATATACATAGTCTATTCACATATAAGCTTAGTAACAACATATCAATGTAAACATTACCAGATTTGTTGACTGACAACACAAAGCAGTATAGTCTCAACCCGCCCACACTACGACTACATATACCACAGATAAACATACAAATAACCAGCCAACAGAGAACTGACAGATCTTATAGATCACTCAGCATAGCATCATCCTATCTACCAGAATACAGGTCTAACAGATCACTATAGTATACAATCATACGATAAAACAGGATAACAATCCAAAGGGTCGGCCTTGGTGCCTTCGACCTGTAAGTACAGTGAGGAAAACTCACCTCTCGATCTGAACCATAGTTGATGAGGTCACGACTCCGAATCTCAGCTCTAACCAACACCTATCCATCCAAGTGACCAAATCCATCAAAATACCAAAATACCCAAAATACCCTTGAGGTCAAACTTGGTCAAAGTCAAGGTCAACAATCCATGTTAACCCAACACACCGTGTTGACTTGCAAACACGTCGTGTTTCGCCATCATCCAAATAGTCGGGAAAACCCCATCCAACACGCCGTGTTGACTTGCAAACACGCCGTGTTCGCCTGCGGTCTAACAACTTAATACATTCAGCTGTCATTTTGACTCCAAGAGCTCCCAAAGCTCAGATTTTGACCAAAATGTGATTAAGAAGGATAAAGTTTCCAACTTTATCCATTGGGACCACAAAATAGGTTCAAAAACTCAAATCATAAGCTTGATGATGCAAGGCTTAACCCAAAATGCACTTAATCCTTAAGGTCTAAAGTCCATCCTTTCCAAAAGTGATTTAAACACCTAAACCATCCCAAAGGTTTGTGCTTTTTAGACATACATTTCCAATGTATGTCTTGAACCCATATTAGGTCAAAATGAGGGTTTTTGACCTAACTTCTAAGCATGGCATCATAACTGGATTATAGATCAGATCCAATGCACTACTAGGTCACCTTGACCTGGAGATTCATAAAGTTGCAAACTTTATGAGATCTACCCATTCCAACATCCAAGAACAAGAAGAAAAAGGGACAAAACTCAAGATCTAGCAACTTTGAATGATACAAATCGGATCTTGGACACTTACAAAGGTCCAGAAGAGTGTCAAACTAAAGGATGCGACTTGCTTGCTGGATCTTTACTTCCTTCTTCCACCTTCTTCCTAAAAAACACCAAAGTAGCTTCAAAATGGGAGGGAAAGATGATTAGGGTTTCTCTCAGGGTTTGAGGGGCTGATGGGGGTTGAGGGTGAACAAACCCTAGCCTCCATTTTCCATTAAATACGGAGCAAAACCCAGAAAAGTAGGGTTTCATTCCGAGCCATCAACACGCCGTGTTTCAAGAGGAAACACGTTGTGTTGCCTAAATGAAACCCACACCTTCTCATAACTATACACGCCGTGTTGGTGCCTCCAACACGCCGTGTCAAATCCTCAAAAATGGTTTATACCCAAAGTTGCTCCTCGAATTTTTGGGTGTTACAGCATCCCAAATACATGACTATAAATAGAAGGCAGTGCAAATCACTTTTGCACGCCATTCTCACACTCTCTCTGCATCTCTCGAAGTTGCTGCCCTTGGAGCAGACCTCGGAGTCCCGATCCAGATTTAACCCTACACCAATGGTCCCACACGACTAGGGCGAGTTCACGGCCCCTATTTTACTATTTTAAATGTTTTACCCCGGGGGGGGGGGGATACATGCTTATCAAATTGCTTTATCAAATTATATTTATATAAGCTATATATAGTATACCTAGTTGTAAGCTATGATATTATGCCTAAGAGTTATGATACCCGATAGTCTAGGAAGAGATATCACCTAGATGTTATAATGGTCAATTCCATAGGATAACATAATACCTACAAGTAATGCTAGTCAAATATAGGGATATACATTGTACCTAATCGTTACTCTGCCCAAATATCCCGTTGTCAAATTAACCATAACTAGGGTATATATGTATGGTAAATGATATATATATATATATATATATATATATATATATATATATATATATATATATATATATATATATATATATATACACACACACTAGATGATTATGAGATCTAAAAGATATAATTACCAAATATAAAATTAAAGGGGTATATATTATAATAGTTATAGAAAATCACTAAGAAAGATAAAAGATAAAAGATAAATACCTAAGGTTAATGCGTTAGTGAGTTGTTAATATTCATCCTGAGCCTGATTAAATTCGGCTACCCCAAACCTGTAATCGTTAATCTTGAGAGAGCTAGAAAGATACGTATAGATCTACACGGGGATTGACACCCTCACATACGATTGCTAGCTACAATCCCGGTAAGATAACTTTCTTATTAATCATTATTCCACATCCGATGAAGCATCGTGGCGGGGTAATCACTAGTCAAACAACGTCGATTGTGAGGGCTCATGGTAATACAACCACCTTAGAGATCCGACTACCAAGAGGGACGCCTTAGAGTGGTAGATAAAATACGTTAGGATTAGTAAAACATCCTAAAAGATAGTAAATTATGATTAATAAAATATCCTAAAAGATAATAAGATATGATCGTTAAATATCCTACAAATATAGTAATTTAGGATTAGTAAAGTATCTTAAAAGGACAGTAAGCTAGTGTTGATAAAATATTTCAAGAAAGGTTTTCTAAAATAAAAATGATTCTTAATTTAATACAACCAAATAAAGCAGAAAACTACAGAAACATGTGTATTCACCAACATTATGTTGACGTTTTAAAAAATACATGTATTCTCACGGAGATGAGTGAGGAGGATAGTCGTGCCAAGGAGGATGTCTTCAAAGAAGCTTGTTGGAGTTTAGTCTCGTCTGTTTTTCATTTCTAGTTATGTTTAGGATGTGTGCTTAACCTTTTAAACAGTGTAATCCCAAATAAATTATAATAAATAAAATTATCGTTTGTGATATACTTTTGTGTTATGTTCTCTCTCTCTCTCTCTCTCCCTCTCTGTATATATATATATATATATATATATATATATATATATATATATATATATATATATATATATATGGGAAAAGGGAATATACATTACAACCCCACCTAAGCTTTGGTACTAAACCTCTTCAAAATACATTGTTTTACTATATAAAGATTACGGTTAATGGATTCACGATTAATACTTCAAGATCTAAATTCAAGATCGACACAATAGGGTTTAGGGTTTAGAGTTTAGGGTTTAGGTTTAGGGTTTAGGGTTTAGGTTTAGGTTTAGGGTTTAGGGTTTAGGGTTTAGGGTTAGGGTTTAGGGTTTAGATTTAGGGTTTAGGTTTTAGGTTTAGTGTTTAGGGTTTAAATTTAGGGTTTAGGGTTTAGGTTTAGGGTTTAGTAATGTTCATTTGGGTGAAGTAATAAACGATAACTGAGGAAAGAAAAAGAGATGGTAAAACGATAATGAAAGAAAGAAATGTTATGGAGGATGATATATTTACTAAGTGAAACCAAACCGGGTATATTTAGCATGTTAAAACGACATATTTTAGAGGTTTTGTACCTAAGCTTAGGTGGAGCTGTAATGTATATTCCCTATCCCATATATATATATATATATATATATATATATATATATATATATATATATATATATGCCTCGATCCAACATCCCTACGTCACACAGTTCGGCGTTTCCACCGCCGGCCGGGGGTGTGACACATGGTGGAGCCACATGTCGATGATCCATGGCGACACATCTCCATGTCGGATAGGAGTAGAGGTTGTCGCCTCGCCATGTGGTGCGCTCTCAGGCCGCCACGTCATTGTACGCTGGTATTTTCGCAAATCTTCGAAAAATCGTAACTTTCACATACAAGCTCTATTTCCACGCGTAGGAATTTATGAGTACTATAACTTTCATTTAGATTTCAACAACTAATTCTCACTCTATTTTAAATTCATATTATATAGAGATTACAATGTTAAATTTCGTGCACAAATCATATCTCCTTCATACGAACTATGTTCTTGGCTGTCTTTATATCGATAGATTCGTATTTACGAGATCTTCAATTCTCATTTACATCGTTTTGGCTAACAATCAATTGATTTTAATTTCGATTTCTATGTCGCATACTGCTGCACTGAAACTTCGAAAAATAATAACTTCCTCATACAGAATCAAATTTATGCGTTCTTTATATTCACACTCTCGCAATTACGATTGCTACAACTTTCATTTATATCACTTAGGCTAATAAGCAACATATCTATGATTCATATTTTATGACACACTTTGTTGTATAAGGCTGTACGTGAAACTTCGAAAGTTAATAATTTTATCATACGAAGTTAGATTTGGAATTTCTTTATATCCACATAATCATCATCACGATTACTACAACTTTCATCAAAATTATTTATCATAAATAATATTTTATCAAAAATGTTATTTTTATCACTTTCTGATAAAAATGTTTATATAGTCTGTAACTAGTACGACTAACAGTTATCTTATTTCATTATTCAATAAAATAAACAATTATTTACTATGATCACTTAACTCATCTAGACCTAAGTTACGGACGTTACACCTACCACGATAAAAATTAAAATTACATAACCTACAATAAAATCAAATAATTAGAGACTAAACTTGATATTTTTAAAACCTAGTTTTAAATAAAAGAAATAACCATCTTATACTAACGCGGTAGGATAAATAAACCTTATAGACTTGGTTGATTCATAACATTTAATCACTATACCTCATATGGTCTAAAAAAATCGGTACCATCTGATTCTATATCAACACTGAGCTCACCATTAACTTTAATTGCCAATTCAACTCTTAATTTTCCAAACTTTGACTCAACATTCACCTATAATTACTTAGACTTATTAAATTAAAGTTAAAAGGTAAAATTTTATAATTAATTATCTTACTTAAATACAGTTTTAATTACTCATAAAACTTGGGTGTTATATATATATATATATATATATATATATATATATATATATATATATATATATATAGGAGTAGGATCAAATGAGAACACCAAAAAGATTGAGATCGCGAGAACAAAGTATATTCATTTGCGATTCCATGTATTCATTTGTGGAGAAATGAGAAATTTTTACGCCTTTAATTTCAATCGAAGAGAAAAAGCATATTCATGTTGATTGTGCGTAAAAATTTATCATTTCTCCACAAATGAATACATGGAATCACAAATGAATATAGTTGTTCTCGTGTTCTCAACCTTTTAGATGTTCTCATTTGATCGTTTCCCTATATATATATATATATATATATATATATATATATATATATATATATATATATATATATGCTTAGGTTATTTTGTTTTTACTAACTATTATGTGCCAGAATGCACAGATCTGGATCACCAGATGGAATAAAATTAAAGGTCATGATCCGAGGGTCTATGATATTAGAATAGGATAACATGTACCATATAATCATACAAATTTCAGCATACGAACATTTTAGTCAATTAACCTATATTAAAAAAGGAAATTTTCGGATTTTTAGGGATAATTAATTCCTTTATTTTTAAAAATCTGAATATTTTAAATTAATTCAAATTTGAAAATCCGATTTTATTCTGTCAGAATGACAGAATGCCAACCATAAACTAGTAAATATATTTTTCGATTTTATTATGTCAGAATGACAGAATGTCAATCATAAACTAGTAATACATTCTGAAAAAATACACAAAATCGATTCTTGAACTAATAATATACCAAATAATTACATTGTATGATTGTTATTCATTGAATAATAACAACATTCTGAAAGAATAACAAGTGTAATTCTTAAAAAATAACAACATTCTTAAACACTGAGTGTGATCATTCTTTGATTCATTCTTCAAGCCTTTCCCATCAGGTCTTCAAGCCATTCTTCAAGCCATTTCTACCACAAATTCATTGCCAAATATTTTGTAGTGATACACTTGTAACAACTGCATATTAAACATATAAATAATTGACTACAATTCTATCAGAATACAATAATAATATTCTTACAGAATAAACTATTCTTGCATAATGGTTTTGAATATTCTTAAAGAATTTGTATTATCAAGAATATACCCAACGAACAAAACATTTGAAATATAAATGCATGAAAAGATCATGTGAACACAAAAGGTGACTAAAAAACACAATTAGAATATATAAACCATCTTCGGCTCACAAGTTTTTTGTTGTGAAAAATGATGATCTATGAAAGCACCAGGATGAAGACTCCCTGTATGTATTCCAAATGCATTATATTCCTATTCAATTTCTCTTTATGTATAAAAAAAGCATGTTACAAGAAAAAAAAGAAACCAAATATCCAAACCACATGGAACACGGTAAGGAACAATAAGTAGGAAGAAGACCCTCCAAGGGTAAAAAGGTCCAAATAGATAGTATCTATCCCACCAGGTGTAAAAAACCACCTTTGTTTGCACCTGCAACTTGTGTAAATTATAATTCTAAGATTATAATCACATCTTCTTTCATGGGTGATGATATTTCCACTTTTATAATTTATCAATCCACTTAAAATAAAAATATTTTGACCATTATGCCCTTATTTAAAATTTACAAAATATGAAGATTGATAAGAATACCTAACGACGTGATCAACACGATTCTTCTTGCCATACGACGGTTGGTTCTCCTTCGTAGTCACCGTTCAAAAACCGTCACTGCTTCTTCACCTGTTGCCGCTGCTTCTTCTTCCTTTGTCGGTTGTTGGTACTGAAGAAGTTGGAGCCCTAAATTAAGAACATAGCATAATCACAGGGTTGAAACCATCAAACAAATCTTAAATTCTCATTTTTTTCATATGTATTCTCTATTACAAGAACTCAATTTTGTTTTCAAAACTTTCTTCGTGCGTTTTGAAAAACCATTCAATTAGTTTCATTGTTTATTCCTTGGTAATCATCAAATTATAATTATAAAGTAATTATTTTGTATTACTCATGTTTATTACCACAACCCCACTTGAGTAAATTAGGTCGGGATATTTGTGTTTCAAAAGAAAGAAAAAAACCCTTCAGAATACACGATCAAAATTCCAAATTCCAATATCACCCGGTGAAAGGTATTTTATTTTTTTCTTAAGCAAAATCCAAAACAAACAAAATTCAATTCCATAATTATTTGAACAATACACTTTTCATTGATATGTTTCACAATCCAATATATAATCATAATCAGTTTATCAATTGGCATATAAATTGAGAAGACAGATTCTAAGAATATACTCCTATCAATCTAATTGTATGTATCAAGTGGCCCAATTGTTATTGAAATCTAAATCATGTAATTCAAAATCCCGGTAAGGCACATATTTTATTAATTGTAAAGGAACCAAATTCAAAGAATTCTAAATAAACCAATTTCAATACCAAATAATCGAACGTAATAAAAATATTATGGTGAACAAATAATGGTTGAGAAGATAATGTTTGAAAAGTATAATTTCATACCTAATGGATGTTCAATTTGTGTATATGAAGGTGGGATACACGTTTTGCGTATTTTTATATCATCATTCGCCATTCTCCTCGCTCCACTCATTCTCTTGTTTATTTTGCCGTCTGTTAAGCAGCCCAATACTCACTTGTCTGATGGTGTTGGCCGACGAATGAGTCCAGCTCCGACCCACCTGTCTTCTTCGATCACATAGTTTCTCGATTCTTATTTCTATTTCCGAAGTCTTTCCCTCGGGTGCTCCTTTCATCTTTGACCGTGGGTGGTTTAGGATCGATTGTATAGCACGAAGAGTCGGTGATGGAAATAATGATGGTGGTGGCCGGCAGGCAGGATGATGATGATTGTGGACGATGGTTTTTAGAGAAAGACGGGAAAGGGTGGTGGTGTTATAGGTTTTAAAACTGATAACCTAATTTAAAGGGGGATATTATTTGATTTTGTCAATTTACCATTATTAATTATAGTATAGATTACTATTATATCCTTATATTTATTATTAATGATTTATTTTATCTTAAATTCTCATTGGTCCATAGATGCATACAATAGTTGCTGGAAACATTTGAACCTAGCTCTCTCTCTCTCTCTCTATATATATATATATATATATATATATATATATATATATATATATATATATAGAGAGAGAGAGAGAGAGAGAGAGAGAGGATTAGGTGAGTATTTTTTTTTCGGTGAGGACTCGTAAGGACACCTTAAAAAAATTGAAAAAAAAATACAAATCATAAAATCGAGCATAGTACTATATTGGAGAAAAAAAATTGGAATTTTTTTTTTGGATCATTAAAATTGAACCATTGATCATTTTTATGATCCATTATTCACTTTTTATGATCCATGATTCAATTTTAATGTTCTAAGTTTTTTTTTTCATTTTTTTCTCTGCGATATAATACTATACTGGATTCTATGATTTGTATTTTTTTATAATTCTTTTCAATTTTTTTAAGGTGTCCTCGCCGAAAAAAGAGTCATCACCAGAACCGGACTATATATATATATATATATATATATATATATATATATATATATATATATATATATATATATATATATATATATATATATATATATATATGGAAAAGTGAATATATGGCTGTTATGTACATAAGCTTAGGTATAGAACCTTTTAAATGACATAGTTTTAAACAAAACAAATGAAATTTCATTTTCTCTTAATTTTGTTTTAGTATTATACTATTAAATTGAGTTAAATTAAGGATGAAAAAAAAATCAATTATATATCTTTTTATTACAAATTTTTTTTTATTAAAGTTTATAGGGAAAGTAAAAAACGAATATATTTTTAACGAATATAACTCAAATGTTTTGTCGTTCAATTGAAAAACTATATCCAATGATTTGTGAAAACCTTGATTGAGTTATTACATGTTTTTCTTTTATCTTTTATTCTATTAGTTTTTATTTAAAATTTAGTAGGGTTGATTAAATGGTCATGACTTTTAATGCTTTAATTTATTAGACATAATGAAGAAAAGAACATAAATTCAATCGGTTTAGCAAGTCACATGATTAAAGAAGAATAGTAAGTGAGATATCATGACTAGTTTGGATATAATTGATCAAAACCACATAGTTTGCAGGGTTCTATATATAGGCTTAAGTACATAACAACCACATATTCCCTGTATATATATATATATATATATATATATATATATATATATATATATATATATATATATATATAAATATATAAAGATTGTAAAAAACGTTCGACGTTAGCTGGTCGGTGGGCTGGGGTCAAAGGATTAATCGGCTAGACAGAGTTTTATTGGGGAATTAATCGGGGACCATTGATTGCTAATTTGTTGAATTTTAAAAAAATAAATATGACTAATATAATATCAAAGTTCGTAAATACCACTAATATGATAACAAAATAGGTTAATATGATGAATACAACACTAATCATGCCTCAAATAGTTTCCACTGAAATAAAACTTCTTCAAAATGTTAAAATTTCATCGTTTTATAATGTTTCACTCATTATGTATGAATGGATTAATAGCTAGGCGCCCTCTAACCGGTCGTGTAGCGCCAAGGGATTAATCGGGACCTAGTCGAGATTTTTACAACATTTATTATATATATATATATATATATATATATATATATATATATATATATATATATATATATATATATAAGGTTGCAGAAAACGCTCGACGTAGGCTCGGCGGTGGACTGGGGCCAAATGATTAATCAGCTAGGCGGGGATTAATCGGGGACCATTAATTATTAAAAAATTATTAAAAATTTAATAAATACAACATTAATCCTAATAATATAAGTAAACAAGTTAACAAATATATCAGTTCATTGATGATTTGGATTAAACAACCAAATCAGCCAAGAATTACAAATGTTCTTCATTTGTTCTTGAATGTTCTTCATTGGTTCTTCAAAATCATGTTTTCTCAACGACTTCATTCAAGCCACCAAATTGAGAGTTGCAACAACCTTAAACCACCACCTCCTTTCAACCCCTGATAAGAACAACCAAATACCACCACATGCTCCATCCGTTTTTGCTCCAACAACCAAACACCACCATTGACCACCTTCCTGTTTGCATCTGTTCTGCACCATCATACCCTCAGCTACTCCATCACTGTCGCACCATAAATAACCGATAACCAGACTACCAAACCACCTACATTTTCAATCCATGGTTCTTGATAACTTCACAGATGATCAAGGGACCAATTACCCGAAACCAAATACCCTGCACTCTCTCTATCCAACAAGATTCACTGAGACAATTAATCAAACACTTGGTGGGCAGAGGGTTTCATACACAAATCAATTAAAAAAACGAAAATTCAATCACAATGCACAAACAAAAGTCAAACGATTAAACAAATTGAATCGAGTAAGATAGAGACAGATGATTACCAGCAGGATAAGAAGATGATTTTTCTCAACACGATTTACACTCGAGCATGGCGTCAAGCTCTACATAATCACAACCAGGAGCTAGAGTGTTTCGAAAGAATCTTCATACCTATCTAATCCAGCGAGACTAGCAGCAACAACAACGATAGTGACAACAATGAAATTATGAGGAATTGAACCATTGATGTGATTCCCTGCGAGAATCAAGACCTGTAAATTTAGACCAAAGGCACTGCGTCATGACTGAAGAACTAACGTGCAATGTCGACGAGAAAATGAGGTTCGAGTCGACGGGATTTCCACCACCTGCTCCAATCACCACCTGCATCCTCGCTAATCTGTGTCGCCGAATCAGGGAGAAGAACTACCCTTTGTACACTCGAGTCATGATACCTTCCATCTTCGAGAAGAAGGGTGGGTTGGTGATGGAACTCAAATTCACCTTCCAAAGAACGAGATGCAAAGTAAGGAAGAACGAGATGCAAAATGTATATATGAATCAATTATAAGTTCATCCCACATCGGTAGTGGGAGCATTCTTTAGAGGAAAACTTATTCAATAAAAGGAGCTTGTATCACTTAGAAAATTAAACCAAGCTATGTTATCGAGCCGACTCCTTTGAGCTGGCAGGTTTTTGGTCCTATTATGAGTCCGAGTTGGTCCGATTTGGACCGAATTGGACCGGTTTTGACCGATATTGACCAAGGCCGATTAATTAACCCTCTAACACCTATTCATAGGCGGTTGGAGGCCGCCAAGCGCTTAAGCGCCGATATTTACAACACATATATATATATATATATATATATATATATATATATATATATATATATATATATATATATAGGGTTAGGTTATAATGTTGATGGACAACTATTGTGTGGACATAAATATTATCATTTTTACTAATTCTTATTCATTCTTGTTGTTTTCACGCATCGTTTTTTATTGATTTTCATTCTTATAGAATAAGACTCAGTAAATATTCTGACAATATTCTAACAGAATGAGAATAATAATAAAAAAGTATATAATAACCTTATAGACGATTTAATTAGTGAGAATGTGTGATAATGACAATAATTATGTAAGATTGAACATATTATTATATATATATTAAAGTTGTGGAAGAAAAGAATAGTAAAGTTGGGATAATTTGTCCAGGTTTGGTCTCTTGATTTACATATCCGGTCCCTGTACTTCTTTAACTAATTTATTCATGTCCTTTTGTTTGTGTTCCATTCAACTTCCCTTTTTTTGGCAGAATTGGTCCCTGTATTATTGTTGGAAGTTAGGAATACTAAATTTGGATGTTTTTTGGCAACTTTGCTCATTATTCTTTACCCATTTTGACACTTTTGGTCCTTGCAATCAATATTTTTACACTTTTTTGGAACCTTTTAATATTTAAAGTTTGGCTACAAAACTTTAACGGTTTGACAACTTTGATCCCTTTTCTAAAAAGTTGCTAATTCCTACCCCTTTAATTCTTTAGCCATTTTCACACTTCTGGTCCTTGCAGTCAAAACTTTTACATTTTTTGTCCGGGGCAAAGCCCAGACTTTTCATCGTTGCACTTTCTATGTCTGTCATATTTATCAATTCGGAAACAACATTGAAAGCTTCTGGCCCCCGCGTAGCGGGGGTAACCTTTCTAGTTTATATTATCAAACAACATATTTTCTTTGTCATTCTCACAGAATAGCATTGTACACACGTATACACAATAGATGTCAATCCACGTTTGAACCTACCTATATATATATATATATATATATATATATATATATATATATATATATATATATATATATGAATTTTTTTTACGATATTAACGTCAAATACAAGTTTTAAAGCCTATATGACTTGACCAAAATTATGAACTAACCTTTTTTAGAATAATGGTATTATTACTTGTTTATAAATACCTTCTCTTTATAACCTTATCTACCCTTTGACCTTCTTTGGGCGACCAACATATATCTTCTAGTTCCAATAATTATAATCGAAGTAGTTGAATACAATTAATTCCTTTTATTATTAAGAAGTAATACAAATATGAATATCGATTTTCGTGTTTTATCAATGTGTGATCTTGTTTTTGTCAACACTAGCATATCCGATATATATTAGTATAGACAACAAAATATGATCACATCTACAATACTCAATTAGTCAATTTGATGTATATATATTGATTATTATTGAACATCCTTCGAAGTTGAATATGCTTGGTAACATGGTACTCTACTTAGCTTCAGTGGAAAATTTGTCTTGCATTAAATTTGGATAGACTCTATTATTATAAAGTCGATTAATTATGCAAACTTTAATTCAAATTCAAACTTGAAAGATACTAAACAACATATCTTAAATGTTTGCAAATAGTAACGTGCGGTAAATTGTAATACATTTAATCTTAAATTTAAAGCCCATAAATAAAAGTATAAAACCAATCTTCAAAAATCATCAACTTTTAAAAACATTATTAAAACATGCAACTTCTATACAAATATATCAAAACTATTAAAATTTGTCGAAATTTTACCAGGGTCGGCCATAGAGGAAGGGCAAGTTGGGCGACCGTCCCGGGCCTCGCCAAATCTCGAGGCCTCTACGAGTCACGGTTAATATTTATACATTTAGTTTTAGCATATATAAAAGTACTATGTAGCAAAAATACCTAAGACATTTTTAATTGAGATGGTTGAGGCACACGAAACTTTGGAGTGGAAGAACTTAGTTCGAACCTCGTTTTAATTGCTTTTACATAGTTTTTGAAGGTTTTAGTGACTTCTCAGTTTCCAATAACATATTCACGTTCTCCCGATTCCCAAACCGACTTCTCGGTTTTTAGGAACCAACATTCCTATAACGAGTTATGCTTTTATGGCTTTTTATCGATTTAGATTTTAGATCTAGCGTTATAGGTATTTTTTCACTACACATTCGATTCTTCGTTCATACGTCATCCTTCAAGAATCAAAATTCAACGAGTTTAATCAAAGTCCTCAAATCCTCAATTAATCTTACATCTTGTTTGATCATTCCTTCAGCGATGATATTGATGGTATGTTTGTTAGTTTTTTATTATGTAAACCTAGTTTTGATTTTTGTTTGTTTAAGATGGATTTGTTTACAAAGAGTTGTAGTCTGTAGGTTCTATTGGGTTTAACTGTTGAAGCTCACTTTTGTTTATGTGCTTTTTTTGTTCATCTGGTTGTACATAAATTGAATATCAATACATAATACAATATGAAGTTAATTTTCAGGTATTGAAAATTATACACAGGCAAAGGTACTCAAATAGGCTAAATGAGATATAAATAACCGCCCTGGAGGAAAGATAGAATGACATCTTGAAGCTTGTTATGTGAATTAGTGTACATGTTTTCCCTTTAATGGGTATTGACGCCAGATGTTTGATAAAATGCATAGGAGACTTATACAATTAAGAGTTAAGCTTTTGGCTGTTTGTTTGATGTTTTTATAATAATTCTGGTAGAGTGATTTCTTAAACTGTAGTTATGGCTCAAAATTTGGATCCTAGTAATGATGGAAGTTTAAGAACAGTTTTCTATATCACATTGTTTCTTGTTCAGGAGCTCAAAGCACAATAAATTGCTAAGCTAAACTTGTAAGTGTAAGACAACAGCCGGTGTGTTTTGGATATGCACATGTGAAATTGAGGCTACTTTTGCTTAAAATTTTCTTTTCAATACCTTGATGATTGGATTTTACAGCCTAAAGTTTATTCACATCCGAAGATATTTGATGTTTTCTTAAACATTTTACCTACACTGCACAAAAAACATTCTCATTTTATTGTCTTTGAATTTTCTAGATATATGATAGCCTTTTAATATATAAAATATCTCGATGTTCATAAAAATACTAATTTTTTAAATTTTAAAGGACCTCGTTTTTTTTTGTTTGCCCCGGGCCCAAATCGGCTTGGACCGGCCCTGCATTTTACAAGGTTTTTGCCCAAAACTACTCATATTAACTAATTATATAATTACAATTTTTAGTGTCCTTTAAAAAAAATTGACACCTTTACTGGAAATTTGTACAAAACACATTTTTTACCTTTCTAAAGATAAATATAAAAAATTCGAAGGTGGTGCTAATATGGTTTCTAAAAGTCCCCATTTGAAGACTTTGAGTACAAATCAGGTTGAAGTTCTGTAAGCTCATGTTCCCAAAAAAGAAGTTAAAGAGATAGTCTGGGCTTGTGGTTCACAAAATTTTGAGGTCCAGATGGTTTTATTTTTGAATTTTATAAGAATTATATGAGTTTTGTAGATACGTTCTTTCAAATGTATAAAATTCCATTTGGTTGTAATTTGTTATAAAATTTCATTTTTGTTGTCCCATTTTGCACAACAAAATTTCCATTTTTAATTAAAATAAAACATAATTTTCATAAAAACTCAAGTTAAGAAATCTCTTATATTCTAAATTACAATCATCCAAAAATCAGAGTATCATAAAAATTGTGGAATCATAAAAGTTGCCGATAAGTGTGTACAATCGAGTGTGTACAGTCAAGTCTTCGCCTTCCCACGATCATCTGAAGTACCTGGAAACATTTTAATCCACAATTGTAATCCAAAACTTAGTGAGTTTCCCAAAATACCACACACAACAATATACACATAAGCATACATGATACCGGGTCCGCACCAACCCAACAGATGTCTAGACTCACAACAATCAAGTTGTTACTGTCATCAACCCGACTAATGTGAATGTCTAGACTCACAACACTCAATTTTGGTCTTGTCATCAACTCACCCCCTTGTTTCCCCCCGTCCTAAAGTTGTACCACCCGCACTATTGGCCATTCGAACAAAATTGGATACCTCAACCCTTCACAAATATGTCGGCATATACATAATACAACTAACCGACAATTCATCATCACATGTAACAATCTACAAGTCTACCAGCCTAACAACATGCAACGGTCTAACCACATTCTAGCACCCTAGGACACGTACTGCAATATATACTATAGTGAGGAAACTCACATCAACTAAATATAAGCAGCTCAGCAACAACCTCAACAACAAAACACCTAACACCAGCTACCTAATGCCAAATCGAGACAAGTCCTTAGCCGAATACTCAATTCTACCTAAGTTTGACCAAAAGTCAAACTGGTCAAAAGTCCATCAGTAAACGGTCAAAGTCAACGGTCAGCCACCACACCGTGGCCAACCATTGACCGCGTCGTGGCAGCCATACGAAAAAATAGTCGTGGAGAAACTCGCCACCATGTCGTGGTGAGCACCATGCCACAGCGTGGGAACCGGCCCAAAATAGCCTAATGGTTAAGCTGAAACATCCCAAAAATACAGTCCAAAATTTTCGTTTTAAAAACTTATAATAAAACCATAAACCATCCATCATCATAAAGAAAATCAAGAATCATGTATCTCAAAACATCATGTCAAACACTGTATCAAAATCATATGAGAAAAATATCAGAGTCTAAACATCCCAGGCTAAAACTGTTGTGTGTGCCATGCGATCATCCCGAGTCCTTCCCCTTGCTAGTGGAAGTACCTGAAACCAAAACTGAAAACTGTAAGCACGAAGCTTAGCGAGTCTCCCCAACTACCACATACCATACACATATAACATGCAACTAAGAGATACGAGCCCCGCCCACACTCGTGGAGATACGGGCCCCGCCCACGCTCCGCTAACTCTGAGATACGGGCCCCGCCCACACTCAGCTACTACGAGATACGAGCCCCGCCCACACTCGGCTACTATGAGATACGGGCCCCGCCCACACTCAGCTGTTGCGAGATACGGGCCCCGCCCACACTCAGCTACTATGTATACATACAAGCATCACACACACAACAGGTATAACTAAATCTATCAATCAGACATATATCCATAATCAAACTAAGCTACGAGATACGGGCCCCGCCCACACTCGGCTAACTGGGAGATACTGGCCTCGCCCACACTCAGCTACTATCATAATCATACTACGGGCCGACATTGGTGCCGTAGACCCGCTCCTACTGAAGGAAACTCACCTCGTAAGGCTGACTGCTGAAAACTCGAGTGAAGAATCTCTGACTGCTACTCCGGTGAGTCCCCGACTATCAATTTCATAGTAAGACTTAATCAAAATCCGATAATTCTACCTAGGGTAAAATGACCATTTTACCCTTGGTCAAAGTCAACGTTTGGGTCAAAGTCAAAGTCAAGTTCAACTCCCAGTCAACCCAACTCGTCGAGTTATCTCCTAACTCGTCGAGTTCTATGCTATCCAGTCTTGTGATAAACTGAGTCAACTCGTCGAGTCCCTTCACAGACTCATCGAGTTCTACCTTGTAAAGAATCGGGACAAAACGACTTAACTCGTCGAGTCCCTCCTTGGACTCTTCGAGTTCTTCAGTTTTCGAGTCCTAATCATGCCCAACTCGCTGAGTCATCTCCTAGACTCAACCGGTTCACTCAAAACCAGAAAATGTTAGGGGACCACGACCCGACTCGCCGAGTCGCATGAACAACTTGTCGAGTCCCCCAATGCCAAATCCATACAGTTGATTCTAATCAATTTCAAATGCTTCCAAATCACAGATCTGGATTCCTTAGACTAATATTACACGTAAAGTTGCTAAATTTACGTGCATGCATGGTGTTATGAAGCTAAAACACCCACCACAAGCTACAAATGGAGGTCTAAGTCATAGAATAGGGCCATGGCTGAATAAATGTGGCAACTTTGAGCTTCTAAAGCTCATGAATGCCTAAATCTGAAGTCCTTACATCACCCAGAGTTCAAATCTCGGAAATGACCTTGGAAATGGCTTAAAAGTGACAATATGGAAGCTCAAGTGAAGATCTCAGTGAATAGAAGCCAATGTATAAGCTTTATACCTCTATCAAGACTGAAATGAGTCCCTAGCTCTGGATCTTCAGCCTTCGTCCTGCAACTCCAAGTCCTTGCTTCCTTCTTCTAGCTTTAAATCACAAAAATGGCAAGAAAATAGCTCAAGATCACTCAAGGTTAATTAGGGTTTCGAGATTAGGGTTTGGAGGTGATGGAGGCTGGGGTGGAGGCCAGATATGATGCTTAAATAGGGTGCAAGCACTAAAGATTAGGGCTTCATCCTGGCCGTCCTACTCGTCGAGTCGAGACTCCCGACTCGTCGAGTAGTTCACTAAAAACCCGCGTATAATCTGCCTTCTACTCGACGAGTTAGGGCCACCAACTCGTCGAGTCCTTCTTATTAAATGAATAAATAAAAATTTAATGCATACCAGGGATCTGGGTGTTACATAAGCACTTAACCCTTAAGACCTGTAACATCCCAATTTTCAAGACAAAAAAATTTCATTTTGATATAATAATTTAGAAAACATTTATGAGAAAACATCATCGAGTCACATCATTTCATAAAACCATAATCTCATGTCTCAAAGTCATGTCATAAAAATAGTAATAAAAATAGAGTACAATCCCATAGATCTCAAAATGCGGAATCCTGTGTGAATGTGATGTGCAGCTACCGCACCGGCTCCTTCCCCTTCGCTGAAGAGGTACCTGAAACAAAACTGAAAACTGTAAGCACGAAGCTTAGTGAGTTTCCCCATCATACCACATACCATACAATAACATACTGTCAGGCATATCTGGGTGCCCGACCTACCCTGCTGAGCATACCGGGGTGCTCAACCTACCCCTGCCAGACATACCGGGGTGTCCGACCTACCCCTCGGTCCTAACAACCAAACTTGGGGACTATTCCCCTTCTACTACCACTACCACATAAAACATATCATACTAGCACATAAACATCTCAGGTAGTAGCACACCTATATGAATATCACAAAGACAATCATATAACATACAACTCCGACTGGTGGGCAGACATTGTGGCCGTAGACCCACCGCTACTGGAAGGTAACTCACCTCGATGTCGTGTAGTATCTGCACGGTCCTCGGCACGGGAATCGACTCGTCTCTACTCCCTAATCCCTACACAACGACCTTTTCTGATTACTATTGCATACTCATAACCCTTACAAGGGTCAATCCAAATCCAAGTCAAAGTCGAGGTCAAACCCTGGTCAAAGTCAACATCCAGTTGACTTGACTCGCCGAGTTGGTCCACCAAATCGTCGAGTCCCTATTCTTTCAAAATGATACAACCCCCGACTCTACTCGTCGAGTCTAGCAAGAACTCGACGAATTCACCTTCAACCATAGCATCGGGACCATCTTCAACCGACTCGCCGAGTTCATCCTTGAACTCGTCAAGTTCATCTTCATCATATGAATGTGTCAAGTCTATGACTCGCCGAGTTCTATGAACAACTCGTCGAGTCCGTCTTCATGAGTTGGGAGATTGCCTTAGACTCGCGGAGTCTGTTCATACACTCGCCGAGTCCTATGATTTCCAGGTCCAAGACAAACCCCTAGCAGGCTGAGTGTTCCCTCCACTCAATCAAAACCATATCCAGAAGACGTTTTGGGGGGAAAAAGCGTCCTGACTCGCCGTGTCACCCAAGTGACTCGCCGAGTCCCTCTTTGTCTAAAACTATACAGTCGATTATAATGGGTCTTAACGCGTCAAAACCGCAGATCTGGCCTCCTAGGGTCCATTTTATACGTAAAGCTTCAAGCTTGATGTACATGCATGGGGCCTTTGGCTCAAAAATCCATAAAAGGAGGTCTACAGGATGCATGGGGTGTTTATGGCAACAAAGTTGGCACCTTTATGCTATAAAGACCCCCAATAGCCCCATATCCGAAGTGCAACTCTAAGCATATCCACAAAATCTGATTTTTTTGCTTCTCTATACTCATAAAAAGGGTAGAAATAGCCCCAAATCAAAATCTAAGAGGTAAATTGTAACACTAGTCAAAATAGGTCAATAACAATCACATGTAATTATACCAATCATGTAATGTGATTTTGTTAAACTAGTAATGTAGTAAACTTACTATGTATTTCATGATAATTCTAATACAAATATGAACTTTCATACATACTTTATAGTATAAATCAAATTATACGTCCATACGATTCCAAAAATATAGATAACGTCTAAATCTGACTTCGCGTGAAGAAGTTATGATAAACCTAAACACTATAAAATCTCTATAATAAGAGGAATTTAAAATAGACTTATAATTAGCTATTGTAGTCTAAAATAAAGTCGTAGTACTTAGAATTAGCTACGCGTGCATATAAAGAACGTCAAAAACGGAGTTCGTATGCAAAAGTTATGACCTTCCGAAGATGCAGCTATCTAAGGACATGACACGTAGCAGAAACCCTAGCCGCCTTAAGTCACGACGTGAACATGTATTTCACGTCGTGAAACATGTCAGGGACACTAATCGGGGCTAGAAAACACGTGTTAAAGCTACAGGGTGAATCATGGATGTTCACGACGTGACCCAAGGTATGTCACGACGTGAAATGGCCCAGAACAGCCTATAAATAGCGATTAAAGCTCATTCATTCCTTACACCTTTTCCTTTCATTCTCTCTCGTTTCCGAAGGCCGTTTCCCTTCCCGAGCCTGACAACGTCGAGCCTCTGACCGCTTAGATTCTATAGATCATGCTACTAGGGTGAGTTTCACGGCCCCACTTTCTAATGTTTTCGGGGGAAAACTGTGACATCCCCATTTTCACGGCCAGAAAAGACCGATTTTGTTTATGCTTTATAAAAATCAAAGTACCTCTTTTAATAAAAATGTTGCGGAATTTGTTCCCAGTAAAACATGATAAATACGTTATCAAAGCATTTCCGAATAAAAGTATTTTTATTCATTTTAAAACATTTGGGATGTCATCGTCAATACATAAACATAAGCATAAACAGAACTTACATTCATTATCACTAGTGATTTATATCTCCTTAATCTCTCAGTGTAATGTGACTTCATATCAACACCTGTGATATAAATAAGCTGAGTGGGTCAGGTTGGGAAACCTGGTGAGTACATAGGGTTTTCAACCCACAATAAATAAGTTTATTAACTTTATCAAACCAAACAAACCAGATTACCCGTTCCCTTTATCCTCACTTTATGTCCCTAAAACATCTAACACAAGGGACCTAGTCTAAGGGACTTTCACCGGGGTGATAACACATGCTTCGGGGGTTCCTCAGCAATTCATGTCAAATAAGGCAACCATGTGGGGGATGGAGTACTGCTGGTGAGCACACAGTTCAAATAAACACTTACAGCTTGCGAGCCTACTAGCGTTCCACTGGACTGTCTAGAATAATATGTGGTCGTCATCTATACTCCGCTAGATGACTGGATCATCAATAACATCTATAACGAGGCCTTTCATTATTTTATTTTGTCACACAACAACTATTACATCTACCCATGTTTTACCCAACACATTTTGTAGATATAAAATACATATACAGTTTAAATCATTTAAAACATGTATAAAATCGTTCATCCAACATAGATAGCAAGTATACAAATAATATGCTCACGTAGCACGTAATTTATATAAAATACTTCATATCTATGTGTAAGATGAAAGTGACTATGCACTCACTTGAAAAGGTGGTGATTCTGAACTCAGACAACGCTTCGCTTCTTAAAAATAATTTCCTTCGACGAAACCTAGTATTATTACCACTAGAGTTTAGTCTATTATTCGCCGAGACTAATTAATAGTCTAGCTATTATTACTATTATATAAGCGTTAAACAATACTTATATAACCCATAATAATAGCCCAAGTACTTATTATAAGTTCCTAATAACGTTACTATAATTAAATAAAAGCTATATTAAAAATAGCGTAGGCGTAGCTCACTTACAGCGGGTTTTATAGATAACCGGGCTTTGCTTGGAGCAGCGTTCCCGAGCCGAAAAGCTCTTCTTCTCGGAGCCATCGAGCACTCCGGGGTTCCGCCTCGTGCTAGGGAGGTTCCCTAGGCTTTTCGGGGGGTTTCGGGGCTAGAGAGAGAAACTACTGAGAGAAAGAAAGAATGGGAAAGGTGTGAAGAAAATGAGGGTGGGAGAGGTTCTATTTATAGGGTGAAAATGGCTGAACTTGGTGCCACATGTCACCATCTAGTGGCAAGACTTGGGGAGACAACAATGGTCAAGATTGTGCCACATCACCCATTTTCGCACAGCACACTTCCGACTTCTAAAATCCGTAACTTTCACATACGACCTCCGTTTTTGACGTTCTTTATATCCACGCGTAGGTAAAAATAATATCTACAACTTTCATTTTGACTCCATCGGCTAATTCTCGACCGATCTTAAATTTAACAGTACGAGGAGATTATACTGTTAAATGTCCGTGTAAAATTCATAACTTCTACATACAGACTCTGTTTTCGTCTGTCTTTTTACCGTTGAGTTCCTATTAATGAGATCTTCAACTATCATTTAGGTCGCGTAGGCCAAAAACCGCTCGATCTAAAATTCGAGTTTCGGGCTGTACACTGTTAAGCCAAATCTTAGAAAATTCATAACTTCCTCATACGAAGTCAGATTTGGGCGTTCGTTTTTTTGTATGTTCTCGGTTTAACGTATACTACAACTTTTGTTTATATTTCTAAGGCTAAAAAGTCCTCCATTGTAAATTCACTATTTACGTCTCCCGGTGTCGTGCCGGTTTTGCCGTAAAACTTCGACGGACCATAACTTGTTCGTTATAACTCGGATTTCAACGTTCTTTATATGTACGGAACCCTTGAGACGTATTCTACAACTTGGTTAAGATTATTTATTCTAAATAATATTTTGTCAAAAAGTCGTTTTCGACCCCTATTATCTCTAAATTGACTAGTCCGGATCTACGGGCGTTACAATTATCTCCCCCTTAGGATGATTACGTCCCGGAATCATCAACGAAACATGGCTCACATGATGACTCCATACGTTATCTCTTCATCATAAGTAATAACCGTAACTTTAATGTTTCTTCGAACGAATATCTAACTCTAAGACTTCCTGATTGCAGGCGGTGCTCGATCTTGCACTTGCTCCCTATCTCACATTAGACTCCAAATTATGACCTTCAAGTCACAATCTCGATCCTTACTGGAGACTGCTTCTTCTTCTTAACAAACTTAAGATAAGTTATTTTATTACTAAAATGGACCGATGTGTCATATTCTAATGACTTATCATCGTATGTTCCCACGCTTAGACTCAGGTCTCTTAGAGTCTTTCAGAACAGACTATACATTTCTTCATGTTCTAATCACATCTTAAAAGGTAGCATTTCTAGCTACAAGCAACTATCGCGATACCTCTACCGATCGTTTTGATTATCTTTTATTTCAATCTTCCGACTTAAGTCAGATGCTACATCAAACTTGGTTCTCTGAACCACGTAACATAGTTATCGTAGTCGGAATCAATTCGATATGACCACTAGGGTTGGAATAACAATCATCCTCTTAGTCATTACTGAAACGATGGTAACGACATATTTGAATAAAACGGTATCAATTACTAGCTTCTTGGTAACCTTGTGACTTTCCCTGATCCAAGCGTGAGTCATGTGCTTCCGGTAGTATAGGCCTCTACTACCTTTCACACCTACTCATACTCGTCCCAAGTATTGTCTCGCAGTTCACCTAAGTCACCATACAAGAAAATCACATAACAACTTGACACATTAGATAACAAAACGAAGGTTTTATATTATTCCTTGAAACGATTACATAGGTGTTCAAGTTCAACCTATACTATGCCTCTAATAGGCTACACCACATGGTACTATTTACACGACTACTTCATAGATCCTCATTCATGATCCCTTTCATTTCCATCTTCCTCGTCAAGGATCATATGGAACGCTCTTGCCTTCGGTTTCGGTGGAATGTTTGGCCTTGCCGCCTCTTTCTTCTTCGGGCAATCCTTAGCAACGTGCCCTTCTTCACGACATTCATAACACACCCTTTTGCTGGCGGTGCACTCGTTGGCGTAATGTCCGGTCTTCCCACACTTGTAGCAAGTCACTTCCTCGCTACATTTCCCAAAGTGCTTCTTATTGCACTTCTCGCACCATTTAACTTTGTTTTCTCCTCCGCTAAACTCCTTTGAACCAGACTTGATCTTCTTATTGGGCCTCGTAGACCCCTCAAACTTCTTCTTTTCGCCAACCTCAATCTTGTTGGCAGTCTCTTCCCTTAATCATATCCTCCACAGACTTGGCAGCCCAGATAGCTGCCTCCAGAGTAGGTGCCTGACGCACTGGCACCACGTACTCCCATGGAAGTCCCTTTGCGTACTTTTTGATTTTCGTCAGCTCATCCGGAACAAGACGCAAGGCGAACTCCATCTTCTCTGTGAAGTTGTTGGTGTATTTATCAATTGACATGCTTCCTTTCTTCAAGGTCAGGAACTGGTTCTCTAGCTCGAGCAGGTTTTGGGCTGAGCAGTACTTGCGTTTGAACTGCACCAAAAACTCATCCCATGTCAGTTGCAGGGGCTCATTGGGGCTCAGAGTCTTCCCCAGGGTATTCCACCAGCACACAACACCTCCTCGAAATTGACGTACTGCAAAGGTGGTCTGTAACTTGCCTCTGCAACCACAAGTCATGAAAGCTAACTCCATCTCCAAGATCCAATCCATGACTCCGATCGGATCTTCCTTTCCAGTGAAAGTCGATGGCTTGCAAGTCATAAAATCCTTGTACTTGCATCCATTCCTCTCGACTCCGTCATATTGGTTGTTTTGTCGAACTATTGGTGGGTTGGCTTGACCAACGGTCCCACTGTAGTTCCCTCCTTCAGACTGCCCATCGTTCAATTCGGACTGCTCAACTGGCATTGTAGGTTCGTCCCTATTTTCATGCAACATTTGCCTCATCTCTTCCCGTTGTTCAGCCAACATAACCCGTATCATGGCTTGTACTCCGGCCATTGTAATTGGCTCAGGAGCATCTGCTACAACAGGTATTTGTTCAATCACTGGTGGTTGATTCCTGTTCCCATTTGCATTCCCGGCTCCACTACGGGTTCTTGCCATTTCGATCTATATACCAAATCAGACGTTCGGTGTGTAATGACGAGAATTAAGATAGGAAAGATTTTATTTACGATCGACGTGTAATTCTCCCTATTTCTCCGAAAAGTTATATGCCAGTTCTAATACCGTAATTAAACGCTTAGAAATCTGAACACATAAAGTTTCTAGATCCGGTCGGCAACAGACCATAGATCCGATCATACAATGCATATCATGAATCATTTAGCACATAAAAGCATGTTAGGCATTTTCCCTAAATTAGCTAGTGCTTGTGTCTATTCAGGTGCTTTACCTAAATTTTATTAGACACACTCCTCACAATCCTTGCTTAGCATTCTAAGTTTAAGTCTAGAAATAAATCCATATTCCTAGTTCGCTTAAACTAATGCTCTGATACCAACTGTGACATCCCCATTTTCACGGCCAGAAAAGACCGATTTTGTTTATGCTTTATAAAAATCAGAGTACCTCTTTTAATAAAAATGTTGCGGAATTTGTTCCCAGTAAAACATGATAAATACGTTATCAAAGCATTTCCGAAGAAAAGTATTTTTATTCATTTTAAGACATTTGGGATGTCATCGTCAATACAGAAACATAAGCATAAACAGAACTTACATTCATTATCACTAGTGATTTATATCTCCTTAATCTCTCAGTGTAATGTGACTTCATATCAACACCTGTGATATAAATAAGCTGAGTGGGTCAGGTTGGGAAACCTGGTGAGTACATAGGGTTTTCAACCCACAATAAATAAGTTTATTAACTTTATCAAACCAAACAAACCAGATTACCCGTTCCCTTTATCCTCACTTTACGTCCCTAAAACATCTAACACAAGGGACCTAGTCTAAGGGACTTTCATCGGGGTGATAACACATGCTTCGGGGGTTCCTCAGCAATTCATGTCAAATAAGGCAACCATGTGGGGGATGGAGTACTGCTGGTGAGCACACAGTTCAAATAAACACCTACAGGTTGCGAGCCTGCTAGCGTTCCATTGGACTGTCTAGAATAGTCCGTGGTCGTCATCTATACTCCGCTAGATGACTGGATCATCAATAACATCTATAACGAGGCCTTTCATTATTTTATTTTGTCACACAACAACTATTACATCTACCCATGTTTTACCCAACACATTTTGTAGATATAAAATACATATACAGTTTAAATCATTTAAAACATGTATAAAATCGTTCATCCAGCATAGATAGCAAGTATACAGATAATATGCACACGTAGCACGTAATTTATATAAAATACTTCATATCTATGTGTAAGATGAAAGTGACTATGCACTCACTTGAAAAGGTGGTGATTCTGAACTCAGACAGCGCTTCGCTTCTTAAAAAAAATTTCCTTCGACGAAACCTAGTATTATTACCACTAGAGTTTAGTCTATTATTCGCCGAGACTAATTAATAGTCTAGCTATTATTACTATTATATAAGCGTTAAACAATACTTATATAACCCATAATAATAGCCCAAGTACTTATTATAAGTTCCTAATAACGTTACTATAATTAAATAAAAGCTATATTAAAAATAGCGTAGGCGTAGCTCACTTACAACGGGTTTTATAGATAACCGGGCTTTGCTTGGAGTAGCGTTCCCGAGTCGAAAATGTAACGCCCGCAGATCCGGGCTAGTCAATTTAGAGACAATGAGCGTCAAAAATGAGTTTTTGATGGAAGATTACTTAGAATAAATAATCTTAACCAAGTTGTAGAATATGTTTCAAGGGTTCCGTACATATAAAGAACGCCAAAATCCGAGTTATAACGAAGAAGTTATGGTCTGTCGAAGTTTTTCGGCAAAACCGGCACGGCACCGGGAGATGTAAATAGTGAATTTATGATGGAGGAATTTTTAGCCTTAGTAATCTAAACAAAAGTCGTAGTGTTCGTTAAACTGAGAACATCCATAAAAAGAACGCCCAAATCTGACTTCGTATGAGGAAGTTATGAATTTTCTAAGATTTGGCTTAGCAGTACACAGCCCGAAACTCGAAATTTAGTTCGAGCGGTTTTTGGCTTACATGACCTAAATGAGAGTTGAATATTTCATTAATAGGAACTCAACGGTAAAAAGACAGACGAAAACGGAGTCCGTATGAAGGAGTTACGAATTCTTCGCGGTCATTTAACAGTCTAATCTCATCGTACTGTTAAATTTAAGATCGGTTGAGATTTAGCCGACGGAGTCTAAATGAAAGTTGTAGGTCTTGTTTTTACCTACGCGTGGATATAAAGAACATCGAAAACGGAGCTCGTATGCGAAAGTTACGGGGTTTAGAAGTCAGCAGGGTGCTGCTGCAAAAGGGGTGACGTGGCACAATGTAGGCCACCCACGTTCTGCCACCAGAATGGTGACACCTAGCCTGGACTCGACGAGTAGAAGTACCAACTCGTCGAGTAGAGCTGTTTCACAGCCTATATATAGAGGTGTCGGGTTCAACACTTCTCTCACACCTTCAACCTTCACTTTCTCTCTCTAAACTCTCTCTCTAACTCCCCAAACTCCCCCAAAAGCCTAGGAAATTTCCCTAGCACTTGAAGAAAGCCTCGGAGAGCCTGGAGTCTACGAGAAAAAGAGTTTTTTGGTTTGAAACTCTGCCCGCGCGGAGCCCGGTTTTCAAGCAAACTTCCCGGTTTCGTCAAAGAAGGTTATTTAAGAAGCAAAGTGCTCACCTTATCAAGTGAGTGCATAGTCCCTTTCATGAACATGATTTTAATACAAGTATTAATTAAAGTATTAATATCTGTTAAAGAATTAAATATTTGTTAAAGAGTTTATGTGTGCATATTATCTGTTTACTTGAGATATGTGCTAGATGAAAGATTTAAACTTCTTTGTTTTTCAGATCTAAACTGTAGATGTATTTTGTTTTTAGATCTGAACCTTTTTCTTCAGATCTATGCAGTAGATGTATTTTGTTTTCAGATCTGAACCTTTTTCTTCAGATCTAGGCTTTAGATGTATTTTGTTTTTCAGATCTAATCATTTTCCTTCAGATCTGAATCGTATATGTAATTTCTTTTCAGATCTAAACTTTCTCCTTCAGATATGAATTGTATATGTATTTTATATCTACGAATATGTTGGGTAGAACATGGGTAGATGAAATAATTGGTTTTGATACTGCCTGGAATACGTGTTAAGAGCATATCTGATAAATATATGATGATTTAGGATACAGAGTAAGCCTAAATAAATTAACAGGGATATTGGGTAGTATCTCCTTGTGAGTACAAATAAATATATATGATGATTTAGGATAAGAGCATGGGTAGATGATTTAGGATACAGAGTAAGCCTAAATAAATATATATGATGATTTAGGATAAGAGCATGGGTAGATGTATTTTGTTTTTAGATCTGGGAGTATGGATTAGGTAAAGATGTTAACTTTTGAGTATGGATCGTTTCGTTGTGAGGATCGACAGGGTGGGGTAAAGTTGCTTATATATATGGTGAAATTGTATATTTTGTGAGTTCTAATATATATATATATATATATATATATATATATATATATATATATATATATGATATAACATTGTGGGATTGAAATCCCTATGTACTCACCAGGTTTCTCAACCTGACCCACTCAGTTTATTGTATCACAGGTGTCGATATTAAGCCGCACTACACTGAGAGATTAAAGAGATGTAGATCACTAGTGTAAATGAATGTAAGTTCTGTTTATGCTTATGTTTCTGTATTGACGTTGACATCCCAAAGTTTTAAAATGAATAAAATACATTTTTTTCGGAAAATGTTTTGAAAACATACTTATCATGTTTTATGGGGACAAAATTCCGCAACACTTTTCTATAAAAGTATACTCTGATTCTAAAAATGAAGCATAAACAAATCGGTCTTTTCTGGCCGTGAAAATGGGGATGTCACAGTTGGTATCAGAGCATTAGTTTAAGCGAACTAGGAATATGGATTTATTTCTACACTTAAACTTAGAATGCTAAGCAATGATTGTGAGGAGTGTGTCTAATAAAATTTAGGTAATACACCTGAATAGACACAAACACTAGCTAATTTAGGGAAAATGCCTAACATGCTTTTATGTGCTAAATGATTTATGATGCTTAAATGTCTGATCGGATCTATGGTCTGTTGCCGACCGGATCTGGAAATTTTATGTGTTCAAATTTCTAAACGTTTGATTACGGTATTAGAACTGGCATGTAACTTTTCAAAGTAATAGGGAGATTTACACGTCGATCGTAAATAAAATCTTTCCTATCTTAATTCTCCTCATTACACATCGAACGTCTGATTTGGTGTATAGATCGAAATGGCAAGAACCCGGAGTGGAGCTGGAAACGCGAATGAAAATAGGAATCGACGACCTCAACCCGAAGTGATTGAGCAGGTGCCAATAGTCGAATTTGCACCTAAGCCAGTCACAATGGCTGGAGTACAAGCCATGATTCGGGCTATGATGGCTGAACAGAGGGAAGAAATGAGGCAAATGTTGCTGAATAACAGGGATGAACCTTCGATGCCTATTGAACAACCAAAACTAAATGACGGGCGGTCGGAGGAAGGGAATTACAGCTGCACTGTGAGTCAAGCTGAACCACCAGTGGTTACGAGGAACAACCAAGATGAAGGCGACAAGAGGACGAATGCAAGTATAAGGACTTCACAACTTGCAAGCCATCGAATTTCACTAGGAAAGAAGATCCGATTGGAGTCATGGATTGGATCTCAGAAATGGAGTTGACCTTAATAACATGTGGTTGCAAAGGCAAGCTACAAACTACATTTGCAGTACGTCAGTTCAGAGGTGGCGCTGTTCGCTGGTGGAACACCCTGGGGAAGACTCTAAGCCCCAATGAGCCCCTGCAACTGACTTGGTCAGAGTTCTTGGTGCATTTCAAGCGCAAGTACTGCTCGGCCCAAAATTTGCTAGAGCTAGAGAACCAATTCCTGACGTTGAAGAAGGGGAGCATGTCCATTGATGAGTATAGCAATGCCTTCACAGACAAGATGGAGTTTACCTTGCGCATCGTCCCTGACGAGTTGACAAAAATTGATAGATATACAAAAGGACTACCATGGGAGTACTCTGTTCCAGTACGCCAGGCACCTACTCTCGAGGCAGCCATCTGGACTGCTAAGTCTGTTGAAGAAATGATCAAAGGAAGAACCGCCAATAAGGTTGAAGTCGGCGAGAAGAGGAAGTCTGATGGGTCTTCAACATCCGAAAACAAAAATAAGTTCCCAAGGTCTGACCCCAACAACAAGAGGTATGGGGATAACAATGAAGAAAAGTGGTGTGACAGGTGCAGAAGGAAGCACGTTGGGAGGTGCTCTAGAGAGATGACCTGCTTCAAATGTGGGAAGACCGGTCACTATGCCAGCGAATGCACAACCGAAAGAGAAGTTTGCTTTAAGTGTGGTGAAGAAGGACACTTCAAGCAAGACTGCCCAAAGAGGGAAGGGGTTACAAAACTGAACATACCACCAAAGCCAAAAGCAAGGGCTTTCCCGATGATCCTTAATAAAGCAGGCGAGGATGCAAGGGATCAGGAGTGAGGATCCATATATATCCACAAATAGCCATATAGATAGGATCATGTGGTGTAGCCTATCATAAGAGGCATAGTGTAGGGTGAAAATGAATACCCATGTAATCGTTTCAAGAAGTAATATAAAAACTTGGTTTTGTTATCTGGTGTGATAAGTTGTTATGTGATTTTCTTGTACGGTGAGTTGGAAAACTGCGAGACAATACTTGGGACGAGTATGAGTAGGTGTGAATGGTAGTAGAGGCCTATACTACCGGAAGCACAGGACTCTCACTTGAAGCAGGCGTAGCCTATCATAAGAGGCATATCTCTAGGTTTGAAGAATATAATATATTATCGTCTCATGATCACTCGTGATAAAATCCATGAAGTGATTCAAATGAGCGCGGGTTGAATCCAATACTCAGAACTTATGAGCACTCATGAGTGTTGTAGCACCACTTTGTCCACCAACTTGGACCTCTACAAACCAACCCATGACAGTCTTGATTCATATCTACTTCCAACATATGACCGACTGTGGATGGTTTGAATAACGTAATCATTCAGGAAGAGCGACTTAGTTATTCTGGAAGTCAAAACATGCAAAGTGAAACACAAGAATAAATGAATCAAATATGGTATCAAACCCTATGAATATAAATAAACACTTTTATTTATCACCATACTGATTACTCATTATTCATTGTTTCGGTTTTATCAACTTTATACTTGAATTAAAAACACTAGTTGTCCCATGCTCCAAGCATGTACACTATGTTTTTCTTAAACAATAGCTTTGCCATACACCAAGTATGCACTCTATGTTTGTCTATGATCCTTACTTTGTGAAATAAACCAATTGAACATAATTTCAATGATTCTAATTTCACACTCCCAAATCCTTATCGAAAAATGTGAGAATTTCAAATTCCTATCATTTATCGAAATCTGTTTAGATTTTAAACTTATATGCACTGACCCTCCTGTAATGAATATGTACAAAGTCACAAAGACTTGTCAACAGTCATTATAAGGTATTCCAATGGAGATCAACTCCATGGAAACTAAGTCTCATATTCAAAGTACATTGCTTTGGACATGCTTCTTGCATTAAGTTTTCTAATCTTACACCGATAACTTCCACCTATGGAGACAACTCCATATTCTCATTTTGACTATCACTTCTGAATAAGAGATGCCTCTTTTCAGAATATGTCAATATGGTCCTTCCAAAATTAGCACTATACTTCCAACTGTCCCTGAGCAACCAATCTTTGGTAAACCTCAGATTGTCCTCGACAATTGCTTAATCATTTTAGTCATATCCAATTCTAGACCTTTTCCCTTCTTAATGCCTCTGGGCAGTTGGAAAAATTTAGAAATGACAAATATTATAGCACATGAAATCGATCCTGTACCCAAAGCAAATGGTACACGATTCATGATGTCTCACATAAAGACATGATTGTAGACCAGTCTTTTGCTACAATATTTTTATTTGCCATGTTTTCAAATTTTGACTATGAAGAGGGATGCCGTAATCATAATCGAATTTTGAGAACGCAATATATAGAATTTCCTTAAGTTGAACCAATCCAACATGAAATTCATATATATATTCTTGACTAAAGATGATTAAGGTCTCAATCTAAGCCTTTAGAACTGAAATGAAGTATATCCTCTCCCTTAATTATAGCAAAACAACTTTTTCAATCCCTGCAGCCTCACGAATTGAAACTTTTGTTTTCTATAATTAACATTGCTAACTTGCAACACTAACAATAATTATCATGCTCCCACTAACATGATGATTATTAGCATAACACTTATGCTGCCACTAGCTTTGACATGTACTCAGAAATCAGCTGGACTTCTAGAAATCAATACTTTATTGACTTTCTTACCAAAGTTCAGATTTCTGATACGAGATGCTTTGATAAAACTTTATCAAAATCATACACCTTTCCTTAGATAACATGCATGTGTGTCTAAACAATTTCAGAACTATGAAAAGGGATGCCGTAATCATAGTCTCAATTGTTTAGACCTTTTGTCATCTGCTTCAAATCTACTTGGTGGAAGTGTTTCCTCACCGTCATTTTCATGAATCGGAGAGAAACCTTATGACCCTTAAATTTTATGGTGTATGTGTTCTTATCCATGTGAATTTGTCATAACCTTAATCACAAGAATATGTCAACACAATAGGTTACAAACCTCAAGTCGTGTGCTAGTGAAGAACCTCAGGTTTTATTCTTGATTAGTTCTTGAAATTCTTTTTAGGATCTTTAAGACTCTCACTATCCTCTTGACATATAAGACTATCTTGTCAAATATTCAAGAGATAGTGCGGATTCTTTATCAAGACAAACACTTCACACAATTGACCTTAGTTGGTCTTTGTTTTATCCAAAACATCACAACTTACCAATTTCAAATGTACAAGAGTAGGACACTTTTACTCTTACATTTGACAAGTGTTTTAAACCTTTCTTTAAGATATGTCACTCAAGTTACAATCTTGGAGTATGACTCTAAGAATTGTTTTGGAACGAAGTATGACTCAAGTTCCTGATCTAACCATTTCAACAATTCATGACTCCTCTTCTTAGTCATAAGAATGCACTAAGATGACCTTTAGAGGACTAATTGTGATATGATTTCTAAATCATTAAGATGATCACAAACATGATACTAAAGTACTCTCCCATCTTTTCAGATTTGAGAAACTTTTATCTTTCTGCCTAATTTGATTCTTCCCATTCGTTCTGCCATACATTGAGACTTTTCCAATGTTTCAGAACTATACTTAAACTTGTAAGTATAACCATATGTACTAAACTTTAGTAAATCAAATAGTCTTAACGAGCTTTGTGGTGGACATGACCAGTGCACAAGAATGTGTACTCGATCCCTTTAGTCCTTCACTTGACTCACACATCCATGTGAACAAGTAATTAGTCTTGATTTTCCAATGCTTGAAAGTTCTCATTCATCATACTATTCAACTTGCATGATTCCAAGTTTCGGTCCAATTGAAACTTAGGTGATGAGGAACTTTCCTGATTTGGTAAATTTATACACTACCACAAATGAAAGAATCAAATCCATTTTCCAATATTGCTGTCAGTGGAATCATATAAGCAACAATTTTCCACAAATGTCATTGTAAGGATACTTCAAATAAACAAAATTAAACAATTTTATTTTATTTTAAAACTTTGCAGAAAAACTTATCCTTACAATCCACATGGAATTGTTGTTATCTATTCCTTAGCAATATATCATAACTTCTTAAGCAACTGCTCAAAATTCTGATGCGATCGAAATCCACCTTCGCGATCATAATCAACATATACTTCCTTTAAGATTTCTCTCTATTCTTTGATTCTTAAAACATCAACATGTGACCCAGTCACATCATGTAATGAGGATCTCAGAATAGAACTTAACATAGTTAGATAATGGGCTCTACCTGATGTAGAGTCAAACTTATTGACTTTAACATCCTTAGGTAAATTTGGCAGCTTTACAATCAACGCCCCTTCCTTTGGCAAAATAAACATATGGACCCTTTGGTAATGGGACTATCTCAGACTTAGCCTTTCTCTTTACCATTTGGTCAACCGGGTTGACTATGGCCAATCCCTTTCCATTGGGAAGAGAATGCTTTTTCTGGATTTCCAGTGTCACCATTGTCACTGTCCATAAAGTTTTTGGGAAGTTGATCTTCTAATCAAATTTGCTTCACTATCGTTCCAAATCATTGCTGATTCAGCAGCACCAAGCAAATAGATATGATCATTAAGGTTTATGTCATAGTCTGTATCATAGTAGTCCCAAAGGAACTCACTATTTGACTTAGAAAGTGATTGAACATCCAACTTTCTCAAGACTTTGAAACCCAACTCTCCCAGCTTGTCAATATGTGACTTCATCTCTAAGATGTGATCACACATAGACCTTGCTTGCCATTAGGGCTTGAGTGACCTTGAACTTGTGGGTTAGGGAGAATAATTGGAGGAGGTGGAGGAAGAGAAGTATGACTTCCATGAGCCAAACTCGGGAAGTCATATTCATTAGGAAAGCTTGGTTTGGGAAGATCATTGTTGTCTAAACCAGACATCAACAATGGGAGAAATTCACGTAAAGTTGATTTAAGTTCTTAATATAACACCCAATATGATACATTAAGGCTAGGACCCAACAAACTATTTTATAACTTGGAAGAGGGATGCCGTAATCCAAGCTATAAAATATTTGAAGGTAGGTGAATGACGATTCACCAATTTCCACCAAGATAAACGAAATGTATTATTAGGTTTTAATTGGTTTTGAAACTCCTAGATTCTTTTGAGATTCATTGAACTTTTCAATGACATGTTTCAATCTCGAGTGTGCCCTTCAGGTTTTGTGACTGGGATGCCGAGGATCACAAAACAAGGTGTGAAGTAACCATGCAAATATACTTGGTACCCTTAATATTTACCCCTCAATCGATGTGCCGGTTAACCACACACGCTCCAACGATACTATGATAAACATTAAGTTACCCTTTGCCTACCTTGTTAAGTCCAGGTTAGTGTGCCGGTTAACCACACACGCTCCACTAACAGCTTAAACAAAGTGCAAAGTGTAATTTCATGGATTAGCACCTTATTCACATTTTCCTAAGTAACTAAGATTGGGAATTTATAAGTGTTTAGTTACTTAGTATTTATCATTATACTTATAATGAAGGGAGAATTATAGTCCTTGTCCTACCTGTTCGGCTAACGACCCTCCACCGGTCAAGGAAGCGGTGAGTGAGAGTGGACACCCATTAAACTGCCATTTTATAGGCAGTAACCTTATACCCCCCTTATAGACCGGCTTCGTGAATGAGGCCTACTAATGGTAAGACGACTTGCTCTTATACATATAATATATTAAACTTTTAATATTATAATAGTATAAGGGTGTATTTTAGACATTTAAAATACTTGGTGGTTTAATCTATTAATTAAACTAGACTTTTAATTTAATTAAACTCAAACCATATATTTATGGATTTAATAATACTCTTTTAATTAAACGCTTTAATTAACTATTAATAAAGTCCATAAGAGTTAATTTGAAGTATTCAACAAAACATCATAATTCCAATTATTAAACTCAAAATTAAAACCATTTAATTAATTGTTTAAGTTATGAACCCCAGAGTTTTAGAATTCAATTCTTTTTTTTCATAAAAAACTTTTCTCAAATTCCAAAACTGGAGGGCAAGTTTTGTAATGCACATAAAGTCAGCAACTTTACGTGCAATGCTAGCCTCGTAACCCATTGCATGCACATAAAGTCAGCAACTTTACGTGCAATGCTAGCATAAAGAGTCCATATATATGAGTTGGAAGTGTTGGAATAGACTGAAAGAGACAGAATAGAGTTGTCACAAGGAGGACTCGGCGAGTCAGTTCATGGACTCGGCGAGTCGGGTCGCAAAACCCAAACCCTTCCGTTTATGAGTCGGATCAGTGAGTGGGGTTAGAAAAAGACTCAACCAGTCTGTGTCCGTGATGGACATGAAGATCATGGTACTCGACGAGTTCAATGAGGAACTCGGTGAGTCCAAGGCAATCTTCTTAGCTGATGAAAATGGACTCGGCGAGTTGTAGAACAACTCGGCGAGTCGGTTGAAGATAGTCCTGAAGTGTTAGATGAAGTGGAACTCGTCGAGTTCTCGCTAGACTCAACGAGTGGAGTCGGGGTTGTTTTGGGATTTGAGGAGCATGGACTCGGCGAGTTGGTAGAACAACTCGGCGAGTCGAGTCAACTGGATGGTTGACTTTGACCAGGACATTGACCAGAGTTGACTTAGTTGACCTCTGGAGGACAGTTTAGGCTAAGTTCTATTATTTGGTGTTGGTACCTCGGTGAGCTAGGAGAGCAGCGCTTCAGAGAATAGTCGATTAGCAGCCAGAGGATTATCAACAGAGTTCAGCAGTACAGGTGAGTTTCCTTCCAGTAGGAACGGGTCTACGGCCACAATGCCGGCCCGTTTAGATAGCAGTAGTTCCAGACTTTGGTCCGATGCAGTAGTACAGTATGCTTGATGTCTTTGTGATTCAATCATGTTTATGTGTTAGTTAGTCCGGACCTCGGTCCGATGCAGTATGCAGTATATGTGTTTATGCTAGTAGTTGTGATTATGTTATGCTATGTTCAGTCAGTCCGGACTTCGGTCCGATGCAGGGGGCAAGGCCCCAGTCAGTCCGGACTTCGGTCCGATGCAGGGGGCAAGGCCCCAGTTAGTCCGGACTTCGGTCCGATGCAGGGGGCAAGGCCCCAGTTAGTCCGGACTTCGGTCCGATGCAGGGGGAAAGGCCCCAGTTAGTCCAGATTTCGGTCCGATGCAGGGGGCAAGGCCCCACTTAGTCCGGGCTTCGATACGATGCAGTGGGCAAGGCCCAATATATGCTTTATATGTTATTGTATGGTATGTGGTAGTTTGGGGGAGCTCACTAAGCTTCGTGCTTACAGTTTTCAGTTTTGGTTTCAGGTATTTCCGGTAGCGGAGAGTAGAGCTCGGGATGATCGCATGACACACACCATAGCTAGTCAGCCTGGGATGTTTTACTCTGATAAGAAGATTATGTTTTGAATTAACATTATGATTTTATGTTATGATTTATGTTATGAATTGACAGTTGTGGTTTAAGTAATGTTTTTAAAAACGAAATTTTTAGTCATGATTTTGGGTCGTTACACTGTGGGCTCCCCACAGGGTCTTATACCTATGTGTCATGGGCTCCCCCATGGTCTTTACCTAGAATGTCATGGGCTCCCCCATGGTCTAATATCCAACTACCACGGGCTCCCCCGAGGTCTTCCATGTAAATGACACAGAGTCAGCAAGCATACCATATATCACAGAAATAACTATCATACTACATAACACATATCTAAACATATAGGGATGTCGTCGACTCCCTCCAGGTCTTACTCCAGGATGTCGTGGGTTCCCCCGGGTCTTAGACCTTTGTGCCATTAGCTCCCCCACATGGTCTTAACTACTTGCCATGGGCTCCCCCACATGGTCTTTACCTGGAATGACATGGGCTCCCCCACATGGTCTTATATCCAACTGCCATAGTCTCCCCCCGGGGTCTTCACATATCTAATCGATAAAGTACTAGCACATTCACATATACATGCATACCATACATATCAGTAGTGAACCCACAATAACACTACAACTAACTGAATGGGTCGACCTTGGTGCCTTCGACCCATTGGTATGGTGAGGAGACTCACCTCACACTACTGAAGTCTCGCGAATAAATCCCTGACTGCTGGCTGACCGATCCTCGTACTGTCAATCATCAAGACAAAACCCAATTAACCATTTGGGTTTCAATACATAACCATAAATCTACACATGGGGTAAATATACCATTTTACCCCTAACCTAGCTTGGTTCAAAATCAAGGCCCAAGCTCACACGCTGAAGGCCCAAAAGCCAAATAATCAACCAAGGCCCAACATATGGCCCAATTTTCCTAATTGGGCCCAAACCTCTACATGGTCTTACCTTAAGGCCCAACCATCTATTCTAGTCCAAACACTTGGAATTCCGATGGTCCAATATCGCATAATCATCAAGGCCTAATTATGGCCCACCTATGGCCTAATTTTCCAAATTGGGCCCAAGCCTTTCCAACGGGCCTTATCCTAAAGCCCAATAATTTCCTTAGTCCATAAATTTGTTCCCATTTGGCCTAAGAAGGCCCACAACAACTTAGTCCAAGAAATGGCCCAACAAGAACCCAAACCTAATTAGGGTTTTTCACATAAAAGGACTTAATACATTAAGTCCATCACCCTACTAGGCCAAAAACACAATGTGATCGGGCATAAGTCATAACATCAATCCAATGGTCCAAAACGCGGGTCCCGACAAATCCAAGCTAACAAATCCAATATTAGGGTTTTCTAAACCCTAATTAGGGCTTCCAACCCAATTGTGTGCCAATTAGTCAAATGGTTAGGTTTTTAGGTCAATTAGGGCTTCATTGGGTCAATTAGGGTTAAATAAGTCGGGCACCAACCACTACCACCTCGGGTAGTGGCGGTCAATGGCGGCTCACGGTGGCGGCCACCACCTCGTGGTGGTGGTGGTTACGATTCTAGTCCAAAACATGTCCAAGCAACCCAATTAACAATCCAATCACACATAAATGTACACCGCCACCCAACACGGCGCCTGGTGGCGGCAAATGGCGGCAGCCACCACCTCACGGTGGTGGTGGTGGCATTTTGCTTGATTATTCCGGCCAAAACTATGATTATACAACATAATATCCAAAGTAAACACACATAATAAAATACACACATACACACTCAGCCACCCTTGTGGCTGCAGGCGGCGGTAGAGGGTGACAGCCACCACCTCACGGTGGTGGTGATGGATTCTTTTGATTCCCAACCGAGCAAATACACGCACACACTCATAAACACGAGCTAAACACATACACGACTCAGCTTCCTTGCGGCGGCAGGCCGTGATGGATGATGACCGGAGCAACAGAAGGGTTGTTTGGTGGCGGCAACGACAACTAGCGGTGGCCTGAACGGAAGCGAAGAATGGAGGACATCGTCTGCGGCAATGAGGTGGTCGCGTCCATCACAGCAGCGACCACGACGTCCGTCGTCGGTCCTCGTCCTCAACAACAACTGAAGCAACAACGACAGTCCTCGACTTGGTGGTTCCCGTCTTCGTCAGCGGCGGTGCAGCAGCGGCAACAATCGAGCGGTGGCAACTCTTCGTCTTCGTCGACAACAATGGTCTGCCGTGGTCTTGGTTGATCGGAACAACAAGGGGCGTCAGGTGGTGGCGGCTGGACGATGGAGAAAGAAGGTGGCGACTGGAGGTTGATAAGGTAGGGTTAGGGTTTGAGAGTGATAAGGTGACGGGTTATAAACTCCCGTCCAATCTCAACAATTTACCATATTGACGCTTTTAGTCCCTCCTCCTCTTATTCTTTTCAAATAAAGTCCATAAGTTACCATTCAACCCTCAGCACTCCAAAATCCTTTCAATTTAAGTCTAATATTTTCCAAACACCCCCTGACTTCTGAAAATCTTTACAAAATAAATCCCGAAGTTAAACTTTAACCCCCGAAAATCCAAATCATGTCATTTGGCTCCCCGAAACCAACACCCCGCTAAATATTATGGATTTTAGGGCTACTATATGATATTATAAAATATAAATTTACGTCTTGGGGTTCAAGTTTATTATTTAATTACTCAATTTCAAACGGAGTGTTACAATATATATATATATATATATATATATATATATATATATATATATATATATATATATATATATACTGTTTTGATAATTCATTTTAAACACCTCACTAGATCTATCCTAGACATCACTCTCGTAAGTAGATCAATCAGTATTATGACTTGAAATTCACTGATAAATCTTATTTATAAATTCATAATAAAATATATAAATATAAATATAAGTTACACTTATAGAATAATAAGTTTAACTTAACTTACATAGTTTCTAGCGGAAAGTCCAGGAAGTTTGCAGGCAGAACTTCGACTCTGAATACTTCATCTCTTCGGGATTGGCAACGCCGCAACACCTCGCTAAAGTGCTCAAAGTCTCAGAATATTGGGGCTCAAGGGTGGAAAAATCCGAGAGAAAGAGGGTTTGATTTGTGTGGGAAATGAGCAGAATTCGCAGCATATATATAGCCTGTCCAGGGGGGCATACCGCGCCCTAAGGCCCCCGGCGCGCCGCGCTTAGTCAATGTATCCGGTATTTTGAGGTGATATGTGTCATAGGTTCTCTAGTCCACCTTGCGTTGTCGGGTGCCACCTCCAACATCGCCACATGTCAGCTCGTGGTGGAGCCACGTGTCAGTTCATGGTGTGACAACCAAGAGGATGTCGTCACTGATCACCATTAGGAAATAGTAGGAAAATAGATGTAATAACTTAGTACTGTAATATTTGATTTTGAGATAATAAAAATCAAATGTGCCATTACATTTATTTGTTAAAATGACTATTAGGCTCGGAAATTTAGCGTCCAAAAAGTTGTACCATTTTCCAAGTTGGTTAACATACTTGGAAAGTACTCGTTAACGTGATCCCAAGGATATAAGATTTGTAAAAATAAAATCAACCGTGTAATTAATATTAATTACGTCAAAACGGTACTTAGAGATTGGTTGAGTTTGACAAAAAGTGCAAAAAGGATATTTGTAGTACTCCTTAAGATATAAACTTTTGGACAAAGAGCGCTGAAAACGGGATCCGTATGAGAGAGATATGATTTTTGTAAAATCATTTATTTTTACCCCCGTTAGGCACAAAAATGAAAGTCAAAACTAGTTAAATCAACCTAAAGGAGAGTTGTAGTACCCACAAAGATCATCACATAGATATAAAGAGGGCTTAGATCGTAGCTTGCACGAAGAACTTATGATTGTTACAAAATATTTTCGTACGCGCGAGGTGCGCACCTATGCCCGTCGCGCACCTGACACCAGATTCGAGTAGATTGCAAGTAGCGTCGCCAATTAGGGAAGTGACATGTGGCCTTCTCTGGATGTAGCCATGATGATCACGCGCGACGCACAGATATTTGCGCCGCGCGCATCTGTAACATCCCAAAAACTCAACAAATTTAAACTTTTCAAAACGACCCTTTTATTATTAGAAGGAATACGAAAACCATTGTTTTCAAACGTTATCTAAAACATTGTTTAAAATCAGAGTCTTCAAAGATCCAATCAGTCATAAAACCAAGGATGTGTATGGTCACACCTTCACATTGCCACCATCATCTGAAACACCTGAAACAATAAACTAAAACTGTAAGCAAAAAGCTTAGTGGGTTTCCCCCAAAATACCACCACACAAACATATACTAACAAACAACATGCATATAGAGCCTTCAGCCTGACTGGACCACTTCGCAGAACTTTCAGCATGACTAGACCGCCTCACCGGCCTTTCAGCCTATCTGGACCGTTCTCTAGGCCTTCGGCCTGACTGGTACGCCCTCATGGCATGCAGTCTATCCGGGCCGCCCTGGGTCTGTTGGCCTTCAGTCTCCATTGGTCCGCCTCAACCCACCCACACATAACATATCGACATATACATAGTCTATTCACATATAAGCTTAGTAACAACATATCAATGTAAACATTACCAGATTTGTTGACTGACAACACAAAGCAGTATAGTCTCAACCCGCCCACACTACGACTACATATACCATAGATAAACATACAAATAACCAGCCAACAGAGAACTGACAGATCTTATAGATCACTCAGCATAGCATCATCCTATCTACCAGAATACAGGTCTAACAGATCACTATAGTATACAATCATACGATAAAACAGGATAACAATCCAAAGGGTCGGCCTTAGTGCCTTCGACCCGTAAGTACAGTGAGGAAAACTCACCTCTCGATCTGAACCATAGTTGATGAGGTCACGACTCCGAATCTCAGCTCTAACTAACACCTATCCATCCAGGTGACCAAATCCATCAAAATACCAAAATACCCAAAATACCCTTGAGGTCAAACTTGGTCAAAGTCAAGGTCAACAATCCATGTTAACCCAACACACCGTGTTGACTTGCAAACACGTCGTGTTTCGCCATCATCCAAATAGTCGGGAAAACCCCATCCAACACGCCGTGTTGACTTGCAAACACGCCGTGTTCGCCTGCGGTCTAACAACTTAATACATTCAGCTGTCATTTTGACTCCAAGAGCTCCCAAAGCTCAGATTTTGACCAAAATGTGATTAAGAAGGATAAAGTTTCCAACTTTATCCATTGGGACCACAAAATAGGTTCAAAAACTCAAATCATAAGCTTGATGATGCAAGGCTTAACCCAAAATGCACTTAATCCTTAAGGTCTAAAGTCCATCCTTTCCAAAAGTGATTTAAACACCTAAACCATCCCAAAGGTTTGTGCTTTTTAGACATACATTTCCAATGTATGTCTTGAACCCATATTAGGTCAAAATGAGGGTTTTTGACCTAACTTCTAAGCATGGCATCATAATTGGATTATAGATCAGATCCAATGCACTACTAGGTCACCTTGACCTGGAGATTCATAAAGTTGCAAACTTTATGAGATCTACCCATTCCAACATCCAAGAACAAGAAGAAAAAGGGACAAAACTCAAGATCTAGCAACTTTGAATGATACAAATCGGATCTTGGACACTTACAAAGGTCCAGAAGAGTGTCAAAGTAAAGGATGCGACTTGCTTGCTGGATCTTTACTTCCTTCTTCCACCTTCTTCCTAAAAAACACCAAAGTAGCTTCAAAATGGGAAGGAAAGATGATTAGGGTTTCTCTCAGGGTTTGAGGGGCTGATGGGGGTTGAGGGTGAACAAACCCTAGCCTCCATTTTCCATTAAATACGGAGCAAAACCCAGAAAAGTAGGGTTTCATTCCGAGCCATCAACACGCCGTGTTTCAAGAGGAAACACGTTGTGTTGCCTAAATGAAACCCACACCTTCTCATAACTGTACACGCCGTGTTGGTGCCTCCAACACGCCGTGTCAAATCCTCAAAAGTGGTTTATACCCAAAGTTGCTCCTCAAATTTTTGGGTGTTACAGCATCCCAAATACATGACTATAAATAGAAGGCAGTGCAAATCACTTTTGCACGCCATTCTCACACTCTCTCTGCATCTCTCGAAGTTGCTGCCCTTGGAGCAGACCTCGGAGTCCCGATCCAGATTTAACCCTACACCAATGGTCCCACACGACTAGGGCGAGTTCACGGCCCCTATTTTACTATTTTAAATGTTTTACCCGGGGGGGGGGGATACATGCTTATCAAATTGCTTTATCAAATTATATTTATATAAGCTATATATAGTATACCTAGTTGTAAGCTATGATATTATGCCTAAGAGTTATGATACCCGATAGTCTAGGAAGAGATATCACCTAGATGTTATAATGGTCAATTCCATAGGATAACATAATACCTACAAGTAATGCTAGTCAAATATAGGGATATACATTGTACCTAATCGTTACTCTGCCCAAATATCCCGTTGTCAAATTAACCATAACTAGGGTATATATGTATGGTAAATGATATATATATATATATATATATATATATATATATATATATATATATATATATATACACACACTAGATGATTATGAGATCTAAAAGATATAATTACCAAATATAAAATTAAAGGGGTATATATTATAATAGTTATAGAAAATCACTAAGAAAGATAAAAGATAAAAGATAAATACCTAAGGTTAATGCGTTAGTGAGTTGTTAATATTCATCCTGAGCCTGATTAAATTCGGCTACCCCAAACCTGTAATCGTTAATCTTGAGAGAGCTAGAAAGATACGTATAGATCTACACGGGGATTGACACCCTCACATACGATTGCTAGCTACAATCCCGGTAAGATAACTTTCTTATTAATCATTATTCCACATCCGATGAAGCATCGTGGCGGGGTAATCACTAGTCAAACAACGTCGATTGTGAGGGCTCATGGTAATACAACCACCTTAGAGATCCGACTACCAAGAGGGACGCCTTAGAGTGGTAGATAAAATACGTTAGGATTAGTAAAACATCCTAAAAGATAGTAAATTATGATTAATAAAATATCCTAAAAGATAATAAGATATGATCGTTAAATATCCTACAAATATAGTAATTTAGGATTAGTAAAGTATCTTAAAAGGACAGTAAGCTAGGGTTGATAAAATATTTCAAGAAAGGTTTTCTAAAATAAAAATGATTCTTAATTTAATACAACCAAATAAAGCAGAAAACTACAGAAACATGTGTATTCACCAACATTATGTTGACGTTTTAAAAAATACATGTATTCTCACGGAGATGAGTGAGGAGGATAGTCGTGCCAAGGAGGATGTCTTCAAAGAAGCTTGTTGGAGTTTAGTCTCGTCTGTTTTTCATTTCTAGTTATGTTTAGGATGTGTGCTTAACCTTTTAAACAGTGTAATCCCAAATAAATTATAATAAATAAAATTATCGTTTGTGATATACTTTTGTGTTATGTTCTCTCTCTCTCTCTCCCTCTCTGTATATATATATATATATATATATATATATATATATATATATATATATATATATGGGAAAAGGGAATATACATTACAACCCCACCTAAGCTTTGGTACTAAACCTCTTCAAAATACATTGTTTTACTATATAAAGATTACGGTTAATGGATTCACGATTAATACTTCAAGATCTAAATTCAAGATCGACACAATAGGGTTTAGGGTTTAGAGTTTAGGGTTTAGGTTTAGGGTTTAGGGTTTAGGTTTAGGTTTAGGGTTTAGGGTTTAGGGTTTAGGGTTAGGGTTTAGGGTTTAGATTTAGGGTTTAGGTTTTAGGTTTAGTGTTTAGGGTTTAAATTTAGGGTTTAGGTTTAGGTTTAGGGTTTAGTAATGTTCATTTGGGTGAAGTAATAAACGATAACTGAGGAAAGAAAAAGAGATGGTAAAACGATAATGAAAGAAAGAAATGTTGTGGAGGATGATATATTTACCAAGTGAAACCAAACCGGGTATATTTAGCATGTTAAAACGACATATTTTAGAGGTTTTGTACCTAAGCTTAGGTGGAGCTGTAATGTATATTCCCTATCCCATATATATATATATATATATATATATATATATATATATATATATGCCTCGATCCAACATCCCTACGTCACACAGTTCGGCGTTTCCACCGCCGGCCGGGGGTGTGACACATGGTGGAGCCACATGTCGATGATCCATGGCGACACATCTCCGTGTCGGATAGGAGTAGAGGTTGTCGCCTCGCCATGTGGTGCGCTCTCAGGCCGCCACGTCATTGTACGCTGGTATTTTCGCAAATCTTCGAAAAATCGTAACTTTCACATACAAGCTCTATTTCCACGCGTAGGAATTTATGAGTACTATAACTTTCATTTAGATTTCAACAACTAATTCTCACTCTATTTTAAATTCATATTATATAGAGATTACAATGTTAAATTTCGTGCACAAATCATATCTCCTTCATACGAACTATGTTCTTGGCTGTCTTTATATCGATAGATTCGTATTTACGAGATCTTCAATTCTCATTTACATCGTTTTGGCTAACAATCAATTGATTTTAATTTCGATTTCTATGTCGCATACTGCTGCACTGAAACTTCGAAAAATAATAACTTCCTCATACAGAATCAAATTTATGCGTTCTTTATATTCACACTCTCGCAATTACGATTGCTACAACTTTCATTTATATCACTTAGGCTAATAAGCAACATATCTATGATTCATATTTTATGACACACTTTGTTGTATAGGGCTGTACGTGAAACTTCGAAAGTTAATAATTTTATCATACGAAGTTAGATTTGGAATTTCTTTATATCCACATAATCATCATCACGATTACTACAACTTTCATCAAAATTATTTATCATAAATAATATTTTATCAAAAATGTTATTTTTATCACTTTCTGATAAAAATGTTTATATAGTCTGTAACTAGTACGACTAACAATTATCTTATTTCATTATTCAATAAAATAAACAATTATTTACTATGATCACTTAACTCATCTAGACCTAAGTTACGGACGTTACACCTACCACGATAAAAATTAAAATTACATAACCTACAATAAAATCAAATAATTAGAGACTAAACTTGATATTTTTAAAACCTAGTTTTAAATAAAAGAAATAACCATCTTATACTAACGCGGTAGGATAAATAAACCTTATAGACTTGGTTGATTCATAACATTTAATCACTATACCTCATATGGTCTAAAAAAATCGGTACCATCTGATTCTATATCAACACTGAGCTCACCATTAACTTTAATTGCCAATTCAACTCTTAATTTTCCAAACTTTGACTCAACATTCACCTATAATTACTTAGACTTATTAAATTAAAGTTAAAAGGTAAAATTTTATAATTAATTATCTTACTTAAATACAGTTTTAATTACTCATAAAACTTGGGTGTTATATATATATATATATATATATATATATATATATATATATATATATATATATATAGGAGTAGGATCAAATGAGAACACCAAAAAGATTGAGATCGCGAGAACAAAGTATATTCATTTGCGATTCCATGTATTCATTTGTGGAGAAATGAGAAATTTTTACGCCTTTAATTTCAATCGAAGAGAAAAAGCATATTCATGTTGATTGTGCGTAAAAATTTATCATTTCTCCACAAATGAATACATGGAATCACAAATGAATATAGTTGTTCTCGTGTTCTCAACCTTTTAGATGTTCTCATTTGATCGTTTCCCTATATATATATATATATATATATATATATATATATATATATATATATATATATATATATATATATATGCTTAGGTTATTTTGTTTTTACTAACTATTGTGTGCCAGAATGCACAGATCTGGATCACCAGATGGAATAAAATTAAAGGTCATGATCCGAGGGTCTATGATATTAGAATAGGATAACATGTACCATATAATCATACAAATTTCAGCATACGAACATTTTAGTCAATTAACCTATATTAAAAAAGGAAATTTTCGGATTTTTAGGGATAATTAATTCCTTTATTTTTAAAAATCTGAATATTTTAAATTAATTCAAATTTGAAAATCCGATTTTATTCTGTCAGAATGACAGAATGCCAACCATAAACTAGTAAATATATTTTTCGATTTTATTATGTCAGAATGACAGAATGTCAATCATAAACTAGTAATACATTCTGAAAAAATACACAAAATCGATTCTTGAACTAATAATATACCAAATAATTACATTGTATGATTGTTATTCATTGAATAATAACAACATTCTGAAAGAATAACAAGTGTAATTCTTAAAAAATAACAACATTCTTAAACACTGAGTGTGATCATTCTTTGATTCATTCTTCAAGCCTTTCCCATCAGGTCTTCAAGCCATTCTTCAAGCCATTTCTACCACAAATTCATTGCCAAATATTTTGTAGTGATACACTTGTAACAACTGCATATTAAACATATAAATAATTGACTACAATTCTATCAGAATACAATAATAATATTCTTACAGAATAAACTATTCTTGCATAATGGTTTTGAATATTCTTAAAGAATTTGTATTATCAAGAATATACCCAACGAACAAAACATTTGAAATATAAATGCATGAAAAGATCATGTGAACACAAAAGGTGACTAAAAAAAACAATTAGAATATATAAACCATCTTCGGCTCACAAGTTTTTTGTTGTGAAAAATGATGATCTATGAAAGCACCAGGATGAAGACTCCCTGTATGTATTCCAAATGCATTATATTCCTATTCAATTTCTCTTTATGTATAAAAAAAGCATGTTACAAGAAAAAAAAGAAACCAAATATCCAAACCACATGGAACACGGTAAGGAACAATAAGTAGGAAGAAGACCCTCCAAGGGTAAAAAGGTCCAAATAGATAGTATCTATCCCACCAGGTGTAAAAAACCACCTTTGTTTGCACCTGCAACTTGTGTAAATTATAATTCTGAGATTATAATCACATCTTCTTTCATGGGTGATGATATTTCCACTTTTATAATTTATCAATCCACTTAAAATAAAAATATTTTGACCATTATGCCCTTATTTAAAATTTACAAAATATGAAGATTGATAAGAATACCTAACGACGTGATCAACACGATTCTTCTTGCCATACGACGGTTGGTTCTCCTTCGTAGTCACCGTTCAAAAACCGTCACTGCTTCTTCACCTGTTGCCGCTGCTTCTTCTTCCTTTGTCGGTTGTTGGTACTGAAGAAGTTGGAGCCCTAAATTAAGAACATAGCATAATCACAGGGTTGAAACCATCAAACAAATCTTAAATTCTCATTTTTTTCATATGTATTCTCTATTACAAGAACTCAATTTTGTTTTCAAAACTTTCTTCGTGCGTTTTGAAAAACCATTCAATTAGTTTCATTGTTTATTCCTTGGTAATCATCAAATTATAATTATAAAGTAATTATTTTGTATTACTCATGTTTATTACCACAACCCCACTTGAGTAAATTAGGTCGGGATATTTGTGTTTCAAAAGAAAGAAAAAAACCCTTCAGAATACACGATCAAAATTCCAAATTCCAATATCACCCGGTGAGAGGTATTTTATTTTTTTCTTAAGCAAAATCCAAAACAAACAAAATTCAATTCCATAATTATTTGAACAATACACTTTTCATTGATATGTTTCACAATCCAATATATAATCATAATCAGTTTATCAATTGGCATATAAATTGAGAAGACAGATTCTAAGAATATACTCCTATCAATCTAATTGTATGTATCAAGTGGCCCAATTGTTATTGAAATCTAAATCATGTAATTCAAAATCCCGGTAAGGCACATATTTTATTAATTGTAAAGGAACCAAATTCAAAGAATTCTAAATAAACCAATTTCAATACCAAATAATCGAACGTAATAAAAATATTATGGTGAACAAATAATGGTTGAGAAGATAATGTTTGAAAAGTATAATTTCATACCTAATGGATGTTCAATTTGTGTATATGAAGGTGGGATACACGTTTTGCGTATTTTTATATCATCATTCGCCATTCTCCTCGCTCCACTCATTCTCTTGTTTATTTTGCCGTCTGTTAAGCAGCCCAATACTCACTTGTCTGATGGTGTTGGCCGACGAATGAGTCCAGCTCCGACCCACCTGTCTTCTTCGATCACATAGTTTCTCGATTCTTATTTCTATTTCCGAAGTCTTTCCCTCGGGTGCTCCTTTCATCTTTGACCGTGGGTGGTTTAGGATCGATTGTATAGCACGAAGAGTCGGTGATGGAAATAATGATGGTGGTGGCCGGCAGGCAGGATGATGATGATTGTGGACGATGGTTTTTAGAGAAAGACGGGAAAGGGTGGTGGTGTTATAGGTTTTAAAACTGATAACCTAATTTAAAGGGGGATATTATTTGATTTTGTCAATTTACCATTATTAATTATAGTATAGATTACTATTATACCCTTATATTTATTATTAATGATTTATTTTATCTTAAATTCTCATTGGTCCATAGATGCATACAATAGTTGCTGGAAACATTTGAACCTAGCTCTCTCTCTCTCTCTCTCTATATATATATATATATATATATATATATATATATATATATATATATATATATATATATATATATATATAGAGAGAGAGAGAGAGGATTAGGTGAGTATTTTTTTTTCGGTGAGGACTCGTAAGGACACCTTAAAAAAATTGAAAAAAAAATACAAATCATAAAATCGAGCATAGTACTATATTGGAGAAAAAAAATTGGAATTTTTTTTTTGGATCATTAAAATTGAACCATTGATCATTTTTATGATCCATTATTCACTTTTTATGATCCATGATTCAATTTTAATGTTCTAAGTTTTTTTTTTCATTTTTTTCTCTGCGATATAATACTGTACTGGATTTTATGATTTGTATTTTTTATAATTCTTTTCAATTTTTTTAAGGTGTCCTCGCCGAAAAAAGAGTCATCACCAGAACCGGACTATATATATATATATATATATATATATATATATATATATATATATATATATATATATATATATATATATATATATATGGAAAAGTGAATATATGGCTGTTATGTACATAAGCTTAGGTATAGAACCTTTTAAATGACATAGTTTTAAACAAAACAAATGAAATTTCATTTTCTCTTAATTTTGTTTTAGTATTATACTATTAAATTGAGTTAAATTAAGGATGAAAAAAAATCAATTATATATCTTTTTATTACAAATTTTTTTTTATTAAAGTTTATAGGGAAAGTAAAAAACGAATATATTTTTAACGAATATAACTCAAATGTTTTGTCGTTCAATTGAAAAACTATATTCAATGATTTGTGAAAACCTTGATTGAGTTATTACATGTTTTTCTTTTATCTTTTATTCTATTAGTTTTTATTTAAAATTTAGTAGGGTTGATTAAATGGTCATGACTTTTAATGCTTTAATTTATTAGACATAATGAAGAAAAGAACATAAATTCAATCGGTTTAGCAAGTCACATGATTAAAGAAGAATAGTAAGTGAGATATCATGACTAGTTTGGATATAATTGATCAAAACCACATAGTTTGCAGGGTTCTATATATAGGCTTAAGTACATAACAACCACATATTCCCTGTATATATATATATATATATATATATATATATATATATATATATATATATATATATATATATATAAAGATTGTAAAAAACGTTCGACGTTAGCTGGTCGGTGGGCTGGGGTCAAAGGATTAATCGGCTAGACAGAGTTTTATTGGGGAATTAATCGGGGACCATTGATTGCTAATTTGTTGAATTTTAAAAAAATAAATATGACTAATATAATATCAAAGTTCGTAAATACCACTAATATGATAACAAAATAGGTTAATATGATGAATACAACACTAATCATGCCTCAAATAGTTTCCACTGAAATAAAACTTCTTCAAAATGTTAAAATTTCATCGTTTTATAATGTTTCACTCATTATGTATGAATGGATTAATAGCTAGGCGCCCTCTAACCGGTCGTGTAGCGCCAAGGGATTAATCGGGACCTAGTCGAGATTTTTACAACATTTATTATATATATATATATATATATATATATATATATATATATATATATATATATATATATATATATAAAGGTTGCAGAAAACGCTCGACGTAGGCTCGGCGGTGGACTGGGGCCAAATGATTAATCAGCTAGGCGGGGATTAATCGGGGACCATTAATTATTAAAAAAATTATTAAAAATTTAATAAATACAACATTAATCCTAATAATATAAGTAAACAAGTTAACAAATATATCAGTTCATTGATGATTTGGATTAAACAACCAAATCAGCCAAGAATTACAAATGTTCTTCATTTGTTCTTGAATGTTCTTCATTGGTTCTTCAAAATCATGTTTTCTCAACGACTTCATTCAAGCCACCAAATTGAGAGTTGCAACAACCTTAAACCACCACCTCCTTTCAACCCCTGATAAGAACAACCAAATACCACCACATGCTCCATCCGTTTTTGCTCCAACAACCAAACACCACCATTGACCACCTTCCTGTTTGCATCTGTTCTGCACCATCATACCCTCAGCTACTCCATCACTGTCGCACCATAAATAACCGATAACCAGACTACCAAACCACCTACATTTTCAATCCATGGTTCTTGATAACTTCACAGATGATCAAGGGACCAATTACCCGAAACCAAATACCCTGCACTCTCTCTATCCAACAAGATTCACTGAGACAATTAATCAAACACTTGGTGGGCAGAGGGTTTCATACACAAATCAATTAAAAAAACGAAAATTCAATCACAATGCACAAACAAAAGTCAAACGATTAAACAAATTGAATCGAGTAAGATAGAGACAGATGATTACCAGCAGGATAAGAAGATGATTTTTCTCAACACGATTTACACTCGAGCATGGCGTCAAGCTCTACATAATCACAACCAGGAGCTAGAGTGTTTCGAAAGAATCTTCATACCTATCTAATCCAGCGAGACTAGCAGCAACAACAACGATAGTGACAACAATGAAATTATGAGGAATTGAACCATTGATGTGATTCCCTGCGAGAATCAAGACCTGTAAATTTAGACCAAAGGCACTGCGTCATGACTGAAGAACTAACGTGCAATGTCGACGAGAAAATGAGGTTCGAGTCGACGGGATTTCCACCACCTGCTCCAATCACCACCTGCATCCTCGCTAATCTGTGTCGCCGAATCAGGGAGAAGAACTACCCTTTGTACACTCGAGTCATGATACCTTCCATCTTCGAGAAGAAGGGTGGGTTGGTGATGGAACTCAAATTCACCTTCCAAAGAACGAGATGCAAAGTTAGGAAGAACGAGATGCAAAATGTATATATGAATCAATTATAAGTTCATCCCACATCGGTAGTGGGAGCATTCTTTAGAGGAAAACTTATTCTATAAAAGGAGCTTGTATCACTTAGAAAATTAAACCAAGCTATGTTATCGAGCCGACTCCTTTGAGCTGGCAGGTTTTTGGTCCTATTATGAGTCCGAGTTGGTCCGATTTGGACCGAATTGGACCGGTTTTGACCGATATTGACCAAGGCCGATTAATTAACCCTCTAACACCTATTCATAGGCGGTTGGAGGCCGCCAAGCGCTTAAGCGCCGATATTTACAACACAAATATATATATAATATATATATATATATATATATATATATATATATATAGGGTTAGGTTATAATGTTGATGGACAACTATTGTGTGGACATAAATATTGTCATTTTTACTAATTCTTATTCATTCTTGTTGTTTTCACGCATCGTTTTTTATTGATTTTCATTCTTATAGAATATGACTCAGTAAATATTCTGACAATATTCTAACAGAATGAGAATAATAATAAAAAAGTATATAATAACCTTATAGACGATTTAATTAGTGAGAATGTGTGATAATGACAATAATTATGTAAGATTGAACATATTATTATATATATATATTAAAGTTGTGGAAGAAAAGAATAGTAAAGTTGGGATACTTTGTCCAGGTTTGGTCTCTTGATTTACATATCCGGTCCTTGTACTTCTTTAACTAATTTATTCATGTCCTTTTGTTTGTGTTCCATTCAACTTCCCATTTTTTTGGCAGAATTGGTCCCTGTATTATTGTTGGAAGTTAGGAATACTAAATTTGGATGTTTTTTGGCAACTTTGCTCATTATTCTTTACCCATTTTGACACTTTTGGTCCTTGCAATCAATATTTTTACACTTTTTTGGAACCTTTTAATATTTAAAGTTTGGCTACAAAACTTTAACGGTTTGACAACTTTGATCCCTTTTCTAAAAAGTTGCTAATTCCTACCCCTTTAATTCTTTAGCCATTTTCACACTTCTGGTCCTTGCAGTCAAAACTTTTACATTTTTTGTCTGGGGCAAAGCCCAGACTTTTCATCGTTGCACTTTCTATGTCTGTCATATTTATCAATTCGGAAACAACATTGAAAGCTTCTGGCCCCCGCGTAGCGGGGGTAACCTTTCTAGTTTATATTATCAAACAACATATTTTCTTTGTCATTCTCACAGAATAGCATTGTACACACGTATACACAATAGATGTCAATCCACGTTTGAACCTACCTATATATATATATATATATATATATATATATATATATATATATATATATATATGAATTTTTTTTACGATATTAACGTCAAATACAAGTTTTAAAGCCTATATGACTTGACCAAAATTATGAACTAACCTTTTTTAGAATAATGGTATTCTTACTTGTTTATAAATACCTTCTCTTTATAACCTTATCTACCCTTTAACCTTCTTTGGGCGACCAACATATATCTTCTAGTTCCAATAATTATAATCGAAGTAGTTGAATACAATTAATTCCTTTTATTATTAAGAAGTAATACAAATATGAATATCGATTTTCGTGTTTTATCAATGTGTGATCTTGTTTTTGTCAACACTAGCATATCCGATATATATTAGTATAGACAACAAAATATGATCACATCTACGATACTCAATTAGTCAATTTGATGTATATATATTGATTATTATTGAACATCCTTCGAAGTTGAATATGCTTGGTAACATGGTACTCTACTTAGCTTCAGTGGAAAATTTGTCTTGCATTAAATTCGGATAGACTCTATTATTATAAAGTCGATTAATTATGCAAACTTTAATTCAAATTCAAACTTGAAAGATACTAAACAACATATCTTAAATGTTTGCAAATAGTAACGTGCGGTAAATTGTAATACATTTAATCTTAAATTTAAAGCCCATAAATAAAAGTATAAAACCAATCTTCAAAAATCATCAACTTTTAAAAACATTATTAAAACATGCAACTTCTATACAAATATATCAAAACTATTAAAATTTGTCGAAATTTTACCAGGGTCGGCCATAGAGGAAGGGCAAGTTGGGCGACCGTCCCGGGCCTCGCCAAATCTCGAGGCCTTTACGAGTCACGGTTAATATTTATACATTTAGTTTTAGCATATATAAAAGTACTATGTAGCAAAAATACCTAAGACATTTTTAATTGAGATGGTTGAGGCACACGAAACTTTGGAGTGGAAGAACTTAGTTCGAACCTCGTTTTAATTGCTTTTACATAGTTTTTGAAGGTTTTAGTGACTTCTCAGTTTCCAATAACATATTCACGTTCTCCCGATTCCCAAACCGACTTCTCGGTTTTTAGGAACCAACATTCCTATAACGAGTTATGCTTTTATGGCTTTTTATCGATTTAGATTTTAGATCTAGCGTTATAGGTATTTTTTCACTACACATTCGATTCTTCGTTCATACGCCATCCTTCAAGAATCAAAATTCAACGAGTTTAATCAAAGTCCTCAAATCCTCAATTAATCTTACATCTTGTTTGATCATTCCTTCAGCGATGATATTGATGGTATGTTTGTTAGTTTTTTATTATGTAAACCTAGTTTTGATTTTTGTTTGTTTAAGATGGATTTGTTTACAAAGAGTTGTAGTCTGTAGGTTCTATTGGGTTTAACTGTTGAAGCTCACTTTTGTTTATGTGCTTTTTTTGTTCATCTGGTTGTACATAAATTGAATATCAATACATAATACAGTATGAAGTTAATTTTCAGGTATTGAAAATTATACACAGGCAAAGGTACTCAAATAGGCTAAATGAGATATAAATAACCGCCCTGGAGGAAAGATAGAATGACATCTTGAAGCTTGTTATGTGAATTAGTGTACATGTTTTCCCTTTAATGGGTATTGACGCCAGATGTTTGATAAAATGCATAGGAGACTTATACAATTAAGAGTTAAGCTTTTGGCTGTTTGTTTGATGTTTTTATAATAATTCTGGTAGAGTGATTTCTTAAACTGTAGTTATGGCTCAAAATTTGGATCCTAGTAATGATGGAAGTTTAAGAACAGTTTTCTATATCACATTGTTTCTTGTTCAGGAGCTCAAAGCACAATAAATTGCTAAGCTAAACTTGTAAATGTAAGACAACAGCCGGTGTGTTTTGGATATGCACATGTGAAATTGAGGCTACTTTTGCTTAAAATTTTCTTTTCAATACCTTGATGATTGGATTTTACAGCCTAAAGTTTATTGACATCCGAAGATATTTGATGTTTTCTCAAACATTTTACCTACACTGCACAAAAAACATTCTCATTTTATTGTCTTTGAATTTTCTAGATATATGATAGCCTTTTAATATATAAAATATCTCGATGTTCATAAAAATACTAATTTTTTAAATTTTAAAGGACCTCGTTTTTTTTTGTTTCCCCCGGGCCCAAATCGGCTTGGACCGGCCCTGCATTTTACAAGGTTTTTGCCCGAAACTACTCATATTAACTAATTATATAATTACAGTTTTTAGTGTCCTTTAAAAAAAATTGACACCTTTACTGGAAATTTGTACAAAACACATTTTTTACCTTTCTAAAGATAAATATAAAAAATTCGAAGGTGGTGCTAATATGGTTTCTAAAAGTCCCCATTTGAAGACTTTGAGTACAAATTAGGTTGAAGTTCTGGAAGCTCATGTTCCCAAAAAAGAAGTTAAAGAGATAGTCTGGGCTTGTGGTTCACAAAATTTTGAGGTCCAGATGGTTTTATTTTTGAATTTTATAAGAATTATATGAGTTTTGTAGATACGTTCTTTCAAATGTATAAAATTCCATTTGGTTGTAATTTGTTATAAAATTTCATTTTTGTTGTCCCATTTTGCACAACAAAATTTCCATTTTTAATTAAAATAAAACATAATTTTCATAAAAACTCAAGTTAAGAAATCTCTTATATTCTAAATTACAATCATCCAAAAATCAAAGTATCATAAAAATTGTGGAATCATAAAAGTTGCCGATAAGTGTGTACAATCGAGTGTGTACAGTCAAGTCTTCGCCTTCCCACGATCATCTGAAGTACCTGGAAACATTTTAATCCACAATTGTAATCCAAAACTTAGTGAGTTTCCCAAAATACCACACACAACAATATACACATAAGCATACATGATACCGGGTCCGCACCAACCCAACAGATGTCTAGACTCACAACAATCAAGTTGTTACTGTCATCAACCCGACTAATGTGAATGTCTAGACTCACAACACTCAATTTTGGTCTTGTCATCAACTCACCCCCTTGTTTCCCCCCGTCCTAAAGTTGTACCACCCGCACTATTGGCCATTCGAACAAAATTGGATACCTCAACCTTTCACAAATATGTCGGCATATACATAATACAACTAACCGACAATTCATCATCACATGTAACAATCTACAAGTCTACCAGCCTAACAACATGCAACGGTCTAACCACATTCTAGCACCCTAGGACACGTACTGCAATATATACTATAGTGAGGAAACTCACATCAACTAAATATAAGCAGCTCAGCAACAACCTCAACAACAAAACACCTAACACCAGCTACCTAATGCCAAATCGAGACAAGTCCTTAGCCGAATACTCAATTCTACCTAAGTTTGACCAAAAGTCAAACTGGTCAAAAGTCCATCAGTAAACGGTCAAAGTCAACGGTCAGCCACCACACCGTGGCCAACCATTGACCGCGTCGTGGCAGCCATACGAAAAAATAGTCGTGGAGAAACTCGCCACCATGTCGTGGTGAGCACCATGCCACAGCGTGGGAACCGGCCCAAAATAGCCTAATGGTTAAGCTGAAACATCCCAAAAATACAGTCCAAAATTTTCGTTTTAAAAACTTATAATAAAACCATAAACCATCCATCATCATAAAGAAAATCAAGAATCATGTATCTCAAAACATCATGTCAAACACTGTATCAAAATCATATGAGAAAAATATCAGAGTCTAAACATCCCAGGCTAAAACTGTTGTGTGTGCCATGCGATCATCCCGAGTCCTTCCCCTTGCTAGTGGAAGTACCTGAAACCAAAACTGAAAACTGTAAGCACGAAGCTTAGCGAGTCTCCCCAACTACCACATACCATACACATATAACATGCAACTAAGAGATACGAGCCCCGCCCACACTCGTGGAGATACGGGCCCCGCCCACGCTCCGCTAACTCTGAGATACGGGCCCCGCCCACACTCAGCTACTACGAGATACGAGCCCCGCCCACACTCGGCTACTATGAGATACGGGCCCCGCCCACACTCAGCTGTTGCGAGATACGGGCCCCGCCCACACTCAGCTACTATGTATACATACAAGCATCACACACACAACAGGTATAACTAAATCTATCAATCAGACATATATCCATAATCAAACTAAGCTACGAGATACGGGCCCCGCCCACACTCGGCTAACTGGGAGATACTGGCCTCGCCCACACTCAGCTACTATCATAATCATACTACGGGCCGACATTGGTGCCGTAGACCCGCTCCTACTGAAGGAAACTCACCTCGTAAGGCTGACTGCTGAAAACTCGAGTGAAGAATCTCTGACTGCTACTCCGGTGAGTCCCCGACTATCAATTTCATAGTAAGACTTAATCAAAATCCGATAATTCTACCTAGGGTAAAATGACCATTTTACCCTTGGTCAAAGTCAACGTTTGGGTCAAAGTCAAAGTCAAGTTCAACTCCCAGTCAACCCAACTCGTCGAGTTATCTCCTAACTCGTCGAGTTCTATGCTATCCAGTCTTGTGATAAACTGAGTCAACTCGTCGAGTCCCTTCACAGACTCATCGAGTTCTACCTTGTAAAGAATCGGGACAAAACGACTTAACTCGTCGAGTCCCTCCTTGGACTCTTCGAGTTCTTCAGTTTTCGAGTCCTAATCATGCCCAACTCGCTGAGTCATCTCCTAGACTCAACCGGTTCACTCAAAACCAGAAAATGTTAGGGGGCCACGACCCGACTCGCCGAGTCGCATGAACAACTTGTCGAGTCCCCCAATGCCAAATCCATACAGTTGATTCTAATCAATTTCAAATGCTTCCAAATCACAGATCTGGATTCCTTAGACTAATATTACACGTAAAGTTGCTAAATTTACGTGCATGCATGGTGTTATGAAGCTAAAACACCCACCACAAGCTACAAATGGAGGTCTAAGTCATAGAATAGGGCCATGGCTGAATAAATGTGGCAACTTTGAGCTTCTAAAGCTCATGAATGCCTAAATCTGAAGTCCTTACATCACCCAGAGTTCAAATCTCGGAAATGACCTTGGAAATGGCTTAAAAGTGACAATATGGAAGCTCAAGTGAAGATCTCAGTGAATAGAAGCCAATGTATAAGCTTTATACCTCTATCAAGACTGAAATGAGTCCCTAGCTCTGGATCTTCAGCCTTCCTGCAACTCCAAGTCCTTGCTTCCTTCTTCTAGCTTTAAATCACAAAAATGGCAAGAAAATAGCTCAAGATCACTCAAGGTTAATTAGGGTTTCGAGATTAGGGTTTGGAGGTGATGGAGGCTGGGGTGGAGGCCAGATATGATGCTTAAATAGGGTGCAAGCACTAAAGATTAGGGCTTCATCCTGGCCGTCCTACTCGTCGAGTCGAGACTCCCGACTCGTCGAGTAGTTCACTAAAAACCCGCGTATAATCTGCCTTCTACTCGACGAGTTAGGGCCACCAACTCGTCGAGTCCTTCTTATTAAATGAATAAATAAAAATTTAATGCATACCAGGGATCTGGGTGTTACATAAGCACTTAACCCTTAAGACCTGTAACATCCCAATTTTCAAGACAAAAAAATTTCATTTTGATATAATAATTTAGAAAACATTTATGAGAAAACATCATCGAGTCACATCATTTCATAAAACCATAATCTCATGTCTCAAAGTCATGTCATAAAAATAGTAATAAAAACAGAGTACAATCCCATAGATCTCAAAATGCGGAATCCTGTGTGAATGTGATGTGCAGCTACCGCACCGGCTCCTTCCCCTTCGCTGAAGAGGTACCTGAAACAAAACTGAAAACTGTAAGCACGAAGCTTAGTGAGTTTCCCCATCATACCACATACCATACAATAACATACTGTCAGGCATATCTGGGTGCCCGACCTACCCTGTTGAGCATACCGGGGTGCTCAACCTACCCCTGCCAGACATACCGGGGTGTCCGACCTACCCCTCGGTCCTAACAACCAAACTTGGGGACTATTCCCCTTCTACTACCACTACCACATAAAACATATCATACTAGCACATAAACATCTCAGGTAGTAGCACACCTATATGAATATCACAAAGACAATCATATAACATACAACTCCGACTGGTGGGCAGACATTGTGGCCGTAGACCCACCGCTACTGGAAGGTAACTCACCTCGATGTCGTGTAGTATCTGCACGGTCCTCGACACGGGAATCGACTCGTCTCTACTCCCTAATCCCTACACAACGACCTTTTCCGATTACTATTGCATACTCATAACCCTTACAAGGGTCAATCCAAATCCAAGTCAAAGTCGAGGTCAAACCCTGGTCAAAGTCAACATCCAGTTGACTTGACTCGCCGAGTTGGTCCACCAAATCGTCGAGTCCCTATTCTTTCAAAATGATATAACCCCCGACTCTACTCGTCGAGTCTAGCAAGAACTCGACGAATTCACCTTCAACCATAGCATCGGGACCATCTTCAACCGACTCGCCGAGTTCATCCTTGAACTCGTCAAGTTCATCTTCATCATATGAATGTGTCCAGTCTATGACTCGCCGAGTTCTATGAACAACTCGTCGAGTCCGTCTTCATGAGTTGGGAGATTGCCTTAGACTCGCGGAGTCTGTTCATACACTCGCCGAGTCCTATGATTTCCAGGTCCAAGACAAACCCCTAGCAGGCTGAGTGTTCCCTCCACTCAATCAAAACCATATCCAGAAGACGTTTTGGGGGGAAAAAGCGTCCTGACTCGCCGTGTCACCCAAGTGACTCGCCGAGTCCCTCTTTGTCTAAAACTATACAGTCGATTATAATGGGTCTTAACGCGTCAAAACCGCAGATCTGGCCTCCTAGGGTCCATTTTATACGTAAAGCTTCAAGCTTGATGTACATGCATGGGGCCTTTGGCTCAAAAATCCATAAAAGGAGGTCTACAGGATGCATGGGGTGTTTATGGCAACAAAGTTGGCACCTTTATGCTATAAAGACCCCCAATAGCCCCATATCCGAAGTGCAACTCTAAGCATATCCACAAAATCTGATTTTTTTGCTTCTCTATACTCATAAAAAGGGTAGAAATAGCCCCAAATCAAAATCTAAGAGATAAATTGTAACACTAGTCAAAATAGGTCAATAACAATCACATGTAATTATACCAATCATGTAATGTGATTTTGTTAAACTAGTAATGTAGTAAACTTACTATGTATTTCATGATAATTCTAATACAAATATGAACTTTCATACATACTTTATAGTATAAATCAAAGTATACGTCCATACGATTCCAAAAATATAGATAACGTCTAAATCTGACTTCGCGTGAAGAAGTTATGATAAACCTAAACACTATAAAATCTCTATAATAAGAGGAATTTAAAATAGACTTATAATTAGCTATTGTAGTCTAAAATAAAGTCGTAGTACTTAGAATTAGCTACGCGTGCATATAAAGAACGTCAAAAACGGAGTTCGTATGCAAAAGTTATGACCTTCCGAAGATGCAGCTATCTAAGGACATGACACGTGGCAGAAACCCTAGCTGCCTTAAGTCACGACGTGAACATGTATTTCACGTCGTGAAACATGTCAGGGACACTAATCGGGGCTAGAAAACACGTGTTAAAGCTACGGGGTGAATCATGGATGTTCACGACGTGACCCAAGGTATGTCACGACGTGAAATGGCCCAGAACAGCCTATAAATAGCGATTAAAGCTCATTCATTCCTTACACCTTTTCCTTTCATTCTCTCTCGTTTCCGAAGGCCGTTTCCCTTCCCGAGCCTGACAACGTCGAGCCTCTGACCGCTTAGATTCTATAGATCATGCTACTAGGGTGAGTTTCACGGCCCCACTTTCTAATGTTTTCGGGGGAAAACTGTGACATCCCCATTTTCACGGCCAGAAAAGACCGATTTTGTTTATGCTTTATAAAAATCAAAGTACCTCTTTTAATAAAAATGTTGCGGAATTTGTTCCCAGTAAAACATGATAAATACGTTATCAAAGCATTTCCGAAGAAAAGTATTTTTATTCATTTTAAAACATTTGGGATGTCATCGTCAATACATAAACATAAGCATAAACAGAACTTACATTCATTATCACTAGTGATTTATATCTCCTTAATCTCTCAGTGTAATGTGACTTCATATCAACACCTGTGATATAAATAAGCTGAGTGGGTCAGGTTGGGAAACCTGGTGAGTACATAGGGTTTTCAACCCACAATAAATAAGTTTATTAACTTTATCAAACCAAACAAACCAGATTACCCGTTCCCTTTATCCTCACTTTATGTCCCTAAAACATCTAACACAAGGGACCTAGTCTAAGGGACTTTCACCGGGGTGATAACACATGCTTCGGGGGTTCCTCAGCAATTCATGTCAAATAAGGCAACCATGTGGGGGATGGAGTACTGCTGGTGAGCACACAGTTCAAATAAACACCTACAGGTTGCGAGCCTACTAGCGTTCCACTGGACTGTCTAGAATAGTATGTGGTCGTCATCTATACTCCGCTAGATGACTGGATCATCAATAACATCTATAACGAGGCCTTTCATTATTTTATTTTGTCACACAACAACTATTACATCTACCCATGTTTTACCCAACACATTTTGTAGATATAAAATACATATACAGTTTAAATCATTTAAAACATGTATAAAATCGTTCATCCAACATAGATAGCAAGTATACAAATAATATGCTCACGTAGCACGTAATTTATATAAAATACTTCATATCTATGTGTAAGATGAAAGTGACTATGCACTCACTTGAAAAGGTGGTGATTCTGAACTCAGACAACGCTTCGCTTCTTAAAAATAATTTCCTTCGACGAAACCTAGTATTATTACCACTAGAGTTTAGTCTATTATTCGCCGAGACTAATTAATAGTCTAGCTATTATTACTATTATATAAGCGTTAAACAATACTTATATAACCCATAATAATAGCCCAAGTACTTATTATAAGTTCCTAATAACGTTACTATAATTAAATAAAAGCTATATTAAAAATAGCGTAGGCGTAGCTCACTTACAGCGGGTTTTATAGATAACCGGGCTTTGCTTGGAGCAGCGTTCCCGAGCCGAAAAGCTCTTCTTCTCGGAGCCATCGAGCACTCCGGGGTTCCGCCTCGTGCTAGGGAGGTTCCCTAGGCTTTTCGGGGGGTTTCGGGGCTAGAGAGAGAAACTACTGAGAGAAAGAAAGAATGGGAAAGGTGTGAAGAAAATGAGGGTGGGAGAGGTTCTATTTATAGGGTGAAAAATGGCTGAACTTGGTGCCACATGTCACCATCTAGTGGCAAGACTTGGGGAGACAACAATGGTCAAGATTGTGCCACATCACCCATTTTCGCACAGCACACTTCCGACTTCTAAAATCCGTAACTTTCACATACGACCTCCGTTTTTGACGTTCTTTATATCCACGCGTAGGTAAAAATAATATCTACAACTTTCATTTTGACTCCATCGGCTAATTCTCGACCGATCTTAAATTTAACAGTACGAGGAGATTATACTGTTAAATGTCCGCGTAAAATTCATAACTACTACATACAGACTCTGTTTTCGTCTGTCTTTTTACCGTTGAGTTCCTATTAATGAGATCTTCAACTATCATTTAGGTCGCGTAGGCCAAAAACCGCTCGATCTAAAATTCGAGTTTCGGGCTGTGCACTGTTAAGCCAAATCTTAGAAAATTCATAACTTCCTCATACGAAGTCAGATTTGGGCGTTCGTTTTTTTGTATGTTCTCGGTTTAACGTATACTACAACTTTTGTTTAGATTTCTAAGGCTAAAAAGTCCTCCATTGTAAATTCACTATTTACGTCTCCCGGTGTCGTGCCGGTTTTGCCGTAAAACTTCGACGGACCATAACTTGTTCGTTATAACTCGGATTTCAACGTTCTTTATATGTACGGAACCCTTGAGACGTATTCTACAACTTGGTTAAGATTATTTATTCTAAATAATATTTTGTCAAAAAGTCGTTTTCGACCCCTATTATCTCTAAATTGACTAGTCCGGATCTACGGGCGTTACAATTATCTCCCCCTTAGGATGATTACGTCCCGGAATCATCAACGAAACATGGCTCACATGATGACTCCATACGTTATCTCTTCATCCTAAGTAATAACCGTAACTTTAATGTTTCTTCGAACGAATATCTAACTCTAAGACTTCCTGATTGCAGGCGGTGCTCGATCTTGCACTTGCTCCCTATCTCACATTAGACTCCAAATTATGACCTTCAAGTCACAATCTCGATCCTTACTGGAGACTGCTTCTTCTTCTTAACAAACTTAAGATAAGTTATTTTATTACTAAAATGGACCGATGTGTCATATTCTAATGACTTATCATCGTATGTTCCCACGCTTAGACTCAGGTCTCTTAGAGTCTTTCAGAACAGACTATACATTTCTTCATGTTCTAATCACATCTTAAAAGGTAGCATTTCTAGCTACAAGCAACTATCGCGATACCTCTACCGATCGTTTTGATTATCTTTTATTTCAATCTTCCGACTTAAGTCAGATGCTACATCAAACTTGGTTCTCTGAACCACGTAACATAGTTATCGTAGTCGGAATCAATTCGATATGACCACTAGGGTTGGAATAACAATCATCCTCTTAGTCATTACTGAAACGATGGTAACGACATATTTGAATAAAACGATATCAATTACTAGCTTCTTGGTAACCTTGTGACTTTCCCTGATCCAAGCGTGAGTCATGTGCTTCCGGTAGTATAGGCCTCTACTACCTTTCACACCTACTCATACTCGTCCCAAGTATTGTCTCGCAGTTCACCTAAGTCACCATACAAGAAAATCACATAACAACTTGACACATTAGATAACAAAACGAAGGTTTTATATTATTCCTTGAAACGATTACATAGGTGTTCAAGTTCAACCTATACTATGCCTCTAATAGGCTACACCACATGGTACTATTTACACGACTACTTCATAGATCCTCATTCATGATCCCTTTCATTTCCATCTTCCTCGTCAAGGATCATATGGAACGCTCTTGCCTTCGGTTTCAGTGGAATGTTTGGCCTTGCCGCCTCTTTCTTCTTCGGGCAATCGTTAGCAACGTGCCCTTCTTCACGACATTCATAACACACCCTTTTGCTGGCGGTGCACTCGTTGGCGTAATGTCCGGTCTTCCCACACTTGTAGCAAGTCACTTCCTCGCTACATTTCCCAAAGTGCTTCTTATTGCACTTCTCGCACCATTTAACTTTGTTTTCTCCTCCGCTAAACTCCTTTGAACCAGACTTGATCTTCTTATTGGGCCTCGTAGACCCCTCAAACTTCTTCTTTTCGCCAACCTCAATCTTGTTGGCAGTCTCTTCCCTTAATCATATCCTCCACAGACTTGGCAGCCCAGATAGCTGCCTCCAGAGTAGGTGCCTGACGCACTGGCACCACGTACTCCCATGGAAGTCCCTTTGCGTACTTTTTGATTTTCGTCAGCTCATCCGGAACAAGACGCAAGGCGAACTCCATCTTCTCTGTGAAGTTGTTGGTGTATTTATCAATTGACATGCTTCCTTTCTTCAAGGTCAGGAACTGGTTCTCTAGCTCGAGCAGGTTTTGGGCTGAGCAGTACTTGCGTTTGAACTGCACCAAAAACTCATCCCATGTCAGTTGCAGGGGCTCATTGGGGCTCAGAGTCTTCCCCAGGGTATTCCACCAGCACACAACACCTCCTCGAAATTGACGTACTGCAAAGGTGGTCTGTAACTTGCCTCTGCAACCACAAGTCATGAAAGCTAACTCCATCTCCAAGATCCAATCCATGACTTCGATCGGATCTTCCTTTCCAGTGAAAGTCGATGGCTTGCAAGTCATAAAATCCTTGTACTTGCATCCATTCCTCTCGACTCCGTTATATTGGTGGTTTTGTCGAACTATTGGTGGGTTGGCTTGACCAACGGTCCCACTGTAGTTCCCTCCTTCAGACTGCCCATCGTTCAATTCGGACTGTTCAACTGGCATTGTAGGTTCGTCCCTATTTTCATGCAACATTTGCCTCATCTCTTCCCGTTGTTCAGCCAACATAACCCGTATCATGGCTTGTACTCCGGCCATTGTAATTGGCTCAGGAGCATCTGCTACAACAGGTATTTGTTCAATCACTGGTGGTTGATTCCTGTTCCCATTTGCATTCCCGGCTCCACTACGGGTTCTTGCCATTTCGATCTATATACCAAATCAGACGTTCGGTGTGTAATGACGAGAATTAAGATAGGAAAGATTTTATTTACGATCGACGTGTAATTCTCCCTATTTCTCCGAAAAGTTATATGCCAGTTCTAATACCGTAATTAAACGCTTAGAAATCTGAACACATAAAGTTTCTAGATCCGGTCGGCAACAGACCATAGATCCGATCATACAATGCATATCATGAATCATTTAGCACATAAAAGCATGTTAGACATTTTCCCTAAATTAGCTAGTGCTTGTGTCTATTCAGGTGCTTTACCTAAATTTTATTAGACACACTCCTCACAATCCTTGCTTAGCATTCTAAGTTTAAGTCTAGAAATAAATCCATATTCCTAGTTCGCTTAAACTAATGCTCTGATACCAACTGTGACATCCCCATTTTCACGGCCAGAAAAGACCGATTTTGTTTATGCTTTATAAAAATCAGAGTACCTCTTTTAATAAAAATGTTGCGGAATTTGTTCCCAGTAAAACATGATAAATACGTTATCAAAGCATTTCCGAAGAAAAGTATTTTTATTCATTTTAAGACATTTGGGATGTCATCGTCAATACAGAAACATAAGCATAAACAGAACTTACATTCATTATCACTAGTGATTTATATCTCCTTAATCTCTCAGTGTAATGTGACTTCATATCAACACCTGTGATATAAATAAGCTGAGTGGGTCAGGTTGGGAAACCTGGTGAGTACATAGGGTTTTCAACCCACAATAAATAAGTTTATTAACTTTATCAAACCAAACAAACCAGATTACCCGTTCCCTTTATCCTCACTTTACGTCCCTAAAACATCTAACACAAGGGACCTAGTCTAAGGGACTTTCATCGGGGTGATAACACATGCTTCGGGGGTTCCTCAGCAATTCATGTCAAATAAGGCAACCATGTGGGGGATGGAGTACTGCTGGTGAGCACACAGTTCAAATAAACACCTACAGGTTGCGAGCCTGCTAGCGTTCCATTGGACTGTCTAGAATAGTCCGTGGTCGTCATCTATACTCCGCTAGATGACTGGATCATCAATAACATCTATAACGAGGCCTTTCATTATTTTATTTTGTCACACAACAACTATTACATCTACCCATGTTTTACCCAACACATTTTGTAGATATAAAATACATATACAGTTTAAATCATTTAAAACATGTATAAAATCGTTCATCCAGCATAGATAGCAAGTATACAGATAATATGCACACGTAGCACGTAATTTATATAAAATACTTCATATCTATGTGTAAGATGAAAGTGACTATGCACTCACTTGAAAAGGTGGTGATTCTGAACTCAGACAGCGCTTCGCTTCTTAAAAAAAAATTCCTTCGACGAAACCTAGTATTATTACCACTAGAGTTTAGTCTATTATTCGCCGAGACTAATTAATAGTCTAGCTATTATTACTATTATATAAGCGTTAAACAATACTTATATAACCCATAATAATAGCCCAAGTACTTATTATAAGTTCCTAATAACGTTACTATAATTAAATAAAAGCTATATTAAAAATAGCGTAGGCGTAGCTCACTTACAACGGGTTTTATAGATAACCGGGCTTTGCTTGGAGTAGCGTTCCCGAGTCGAAAATGTAACGCCCGCAGATCCGGGCTAGTCAATTTAGAGACAATGAGCGTCAAAAATGAGTTTTTGATGGAAGATTACTTAGAATAAATAATCTTAACCAAGTTGTAGAATATGTTTCAAGGGTTCCGTACATATAAAGAACGCCAAAATCCGAGTTATAACGAAGAAGTTATGGTCTGTCGAAGTTTTTCGGCAAAACCGGCACGGCACCGGGAGATGTAAATAGTGAATTTATGATGGAGGAATTTTTAGCCTTAGTAATCTAAACAAAAGTCGTAAATAGTGAATTTATGATGGAGGAATTTTTAGCCTTAGGAATTTTTAGCCTTATGAATTTTCTAAGATTTGGCTTAGCAGTACACAGCCCGAAACTCGAAATTTAGTTCGAGCGGTTTTTGGCTTACATGACCTAAATGAGAGTTGAATATTTCATTAATAGGAACTCAACGGTAAAAAGACAGACGAAAACGGAGTCCGTATGAAGGAGTTACGAATTCTTCGCGGTCATTTAACAGTCTAATCTCATCGTACTGTTAAATTTAAGATCGGTTGAGATTTAGCCGACGGAGTCTAAATGAAAGTTGTAGGTCTTGTTTTTACCTACGCGTGGATATAAAGAACATTGAAAACGGAGCTCGTATGCGAAAGTTACGGGGTTTAGAAGTCAGCAGGGTGCTGCTGCAAAAGGGGTGACGTGGCACAATGTAGGCCACCCACGTTCTGCCACCAGAATGGTGACACCTAGCCTGGACTCGACGAGTAGAAGTACCAACTCGTCGAGTAGAGCTGTTTCACAGCCTATATATAGAGGTGTCGGGTTCAACACTTCTCTCACACCTTCAACCTTCACTTTCTCTCTCTAAACTCTCTCTCTAACTCCCCAAACTCCCCCAAAAGCCTAGGAAATTTCCCTAGCACTTGAAGAAAGCCTCGGAGAGCCTGGAGTCTACGAGAAAAAGAGTTTTTTGGTTTGAAACTCTGCCCGTGCGGAGCCCGGTTTTCAAGCAAACTTCCCGGTTTCGTCAAAGAAGGTTATTTAAGAAGCAAAGTGCTCACCTTATCAAGTGAGTGCATAGTCCCTTTCATGAACATGATTTTAATACAAGTATTAATTAAAGTATTAATATCTGTTAAAGAATTAAATATTTGTTAAAGAGTTTATGTGTGCATATTATCTGTTTACTTGAGATATGTGCTAGATGAAAGATTTAAACTTCTTTGTTTTTCAGATCTAAACTGTAGATGTATTTTGTTTTTAGATCTGAACCTTTTTCTTCAGATCTAGGCAGTAGATGTATTTTGTTTTCAGATCTGAACCTTTTTCTTCAGATCTAGGCTTTAGATGTATTTTGTTTTTCAGATCTAATCATTTTCCTTCAGATTTGAATCGTATATGTAATTTCTTTTCAGATCTAAACTTTCTCCTTCAGATCTGAATTGTATATGTATTTTATATCTACGAATATGTTGGGTAGAACATGGGTAGATGAAATAATTGGTTTTGATACTGCCTGGAATACGTGTTAAGAGCATATCTGATAAATATATGATGATTTAGGATACAGAGTAAGCCTAAATAAATTAACAGGGATATTGGGTAGTATCTCCTTGTGAGTACAAATAAATATATATGATGATTTAGGATAAGAGCATGGGTAGATGATTTAGGATACAGAGTAAGCCTAAATAAATATATATGATGATTTAGGATAAGAGCATGGGTAGATGTATTTTGTTTTTAGATCTGGGAGTATGGATTAGGTAAAGATGTTAACTTTTGAGTATGGATCGTTTCGTTGTGAGGATCGACAGGGTGGGGTAAAGTTGCTTATATATATGGTGAAATTGTATATTTTGTGAGTTCTAATATATATATATATATATATATATATATATATATATGATATAACATTGTGGGATTGAAATCCCTATGTACTCACCAGGTTTCTCAACCTGACCCACTCAGTTTATTGTATCACAGGTGTCGATATTAAGCCGCACTACACTGAGAGATTAAAGAGATGTAGATCACTAGTGTAAATGAATGTAAGTTCTGTTTATGCTTATGTTTCTGTATTGACGTTGACATCCCAAAGTTTTAAAATGAATAAAATACATTTTTTTTTTCGGAAAATGTCTTGAAAACATACTTATCATGTTTTATGGGGACAAAATTCCGCAACACTTTTCTATAAAAGTATACTCTGATTCTAAAAATGAAGCATAAACAAATCGGTCTTTTCTGGCCGTGAAAATGGGGATGTCACAGTTGGTATCAGAGCATTAGTTTAAGCGAACTAGGAATATGGATTTATTTCTACACTTAAACTTAGAATGCTAAGCAATGATTGTGAGGAGTGTGTCTAATAAAATTTAGGTAATACACCTGAATAGACACAAACACTAGCTAATTTAGGGAAAATGCCTAACATGCTTTTATGTGCTAAATGATTTATGATGCTTAAATGTCTGATCGGATCTATGGTCTGTTGCCGACCGGATCTGGAAATTTTATGTGTTCAAATTTCTAAACGTTTGATTACGGTATTAGAACTGGCATGTAACTTTTCAAAGTAATAGGGAGATTTACACGTCGATCGTAAATAAAATCTTTCCTATCTTAATTCTCCTCATTACACATCGAACGTCTGATTTGGTGTATAGATCGAAATGGCAAGAACCCGGAGTGGAGCTGGAAACGCGAATGAAAATAGGAATCGACGACCTCAACCCGAAGTGATTGAGCAGGTGCCAATAGTCGAATTTGCACCTAAGCCAGTCACAATGGCTGGAGTACAAGCCATGATTCGGGCTATGATGGCTGAACAGAGGGAAGAAATGAGGCAAATGTTGCTGAATAACAGGGATGAACCTTCGATGCCTATTGAACAACCAAAACTAAATGACGGGCGGTCGGAGGAAGGGAATTACAGCTGCACTGTGAGTCAAGCTGAACCACCAGTGGTTACGAGGAACAACCAAGATGAAGGCGACAAGAGGACGAATGCAAGTATAAGGACTTCACAACTTGCAAGCCATCGAATTTCACTAGGAAAGAAGATCCGATTGGAGTCATGGATTGGATCTCAGAAATGGAGTTGACCTTAATAACATGTGGTTGCAAAGGCAAGCTACAAACTACATTTGCAGTACGTCAGTTCAGAGGTGGCGCTGTTCGCTGGTGGAACACCCTGGGGAAGACTCTAAGCCCCAATGAGCCCCTGCAACTGACTTGGTCAGAGTTCTTGGTGCATTTCAAGCGCAAGTACTGCTCGGCCCAAAATTTGCTAGAGCTAGAGAACCAATTCCTGACGTTGAAGAAGGGGAGCATGTCCATTGATGAGTATAGCAATGCCTTCACAGACAAGATGGAGTTTACCTTGCGCATCGTCCCTGACGAGTTGACAAAAATTGATAGATATACAAAAGGACTACCATGGGAGTACTCTGTTCCAGTACGCCAGGCACCTACTCTCGAGGCAGCCATCTGGACTGCTAAGTCTGTTGAAGAAATGATCAAAGGAAGAACCGCCAATAAGGTTGAAGTCGGCGAGAAGAGGAAGTCTGATGGGTCTTCAACATCCGAAAACAAAAATAAGTTCCCAAGGTCTGACCCCAACAACAAGAGGTATGGGGATAACAATGAAGAAAAGTGGTGTGACAGGTGCAGAAGGAAGCACGTTGGGAGGTGCTCTAGAGAGATGACCTGCTTCAAATGTGGGAAGACCGGTCACTATGCCAGCGAATGCACAACCGAAAGAGAAGTTTGCTTTAAGTGTGGTGAAGAAGGACACTTCAAGCAAGACTGCCCAAAGAGGGAAGGGGTTACAAAACTGAACATACCACCAAAGCCAAAAGCAAGGGCCTTCCCGATGACCCTTAATGAAGCAGGCGAGGATGCAAGGGATCAGGAGTGAGGATCCATATATATCCACAAATAGCCATATAGATAGGATCATGTGGTGTAGCCTATCATAAGAGGCATAGTGTAGGGTGAAAATGAATACCCATGTAATCGTTTCAAGAAGTAATATAAAAACTTGGTTTTGTTATCTGGTGTGATAAGTTGTTATGTGATTTTCTTGTACGGTGAGTTGGAAAACTGCGAGACAATACTTGGGACGAGTATGAGTAGGTGTGAATGGTAGTAGAGGCCTATACTACCGGAAGCACAGGACTCTCACTTGGATCAGGGAAAGTCACAAGGTTACCAAGGCACTAGTAACTGATTATGTTTTGTTCATGTCTGTCGTTACCATTGTTTCGGTAATGACTAAGAAAATGATTGTTATTCCGACCTTAGTCGTCATATCAAATTGAGTCTGACTACGATGAGTATGTTACGTGGTTCAGAGAACCAAGTTCGATGTGGCATTAGACTTAAGCCAAGAAGATTGAAGTAAAAGATAATCGAAGTAGTATCGCGCTCATAGTTAAAGAAGTTGGTAGCTAGAAATGCTACATGTTGAAATGTGATTACATCACATTATAACATGAAGAAAAGTATATTCCATTCCGGAATTCGACTCTAAGAGACCTGAGTCTAAGAATTGCAACATACGTTGAGAGGTCATTAGAACGCGACCCATCAGTCTATTGTCGAAATCGAATAACTTATCTTAAGATTGTTAAGAAGAAAAAGTAGTCTCCAGTAAGGATCGATATTGTGACTTGTAGGTCATAATTTGGAGTCTAACGTGAGATAGGGAGCAGGTGCAAGATCGAGCACCGCCTGCAATCAAGGAGTCTAAGAGTTAGATACTCATTCGAAGAAACAAGGAAGTTACGATTATTACCTAGGATGAAGAGATAACGTATGGAGTCATTATACTGCCCTGTTTCGTTGATGATTCCGGGACGTAATCATCCTAAGGGGGAGATAATTGTAACGCCCGCAGATCCGGGCTAGTCAATTTAGAGACAATGAGCGTCAAAAATGAGTTTTTGATGGAAGATTACTTAGAATAAATAATCTTAACCAAGTTGTAGAATATGTTTCAAGGGTTCCGTACATATAAAGAACGCCGAAATTCGAGTTATAACGAAGAAGTTATGGTCTGTCGAAGTTTTTCGGCAAAAACCGACACGGCACCGGGAGACGTAAATAGTGAATTTATGATGGAGGAATTTTTAGCCTTAGTAATCTAAACAAAAGTCGTAGTGTTTGTTAAACCGAGAACATCCATAAAAAGAACGCCCAAATCTGACTTCGTATGAGGAAGTTATGAATTTTCTAAGATTTGGCTTAACAGTGCACGGCCCGAAACTCGAATTTTAGTTCGAGCGGTTTTTGGGTTACGCGACCTAAATGAGAGTTGAATATCTCATTAATAGGAACTCAACGGTAAAAAGACAGACGAAAACGGAGTCCGTATGAAGGAGTTACGAATTCTTCGCGGTCATTTAACAGTCTAATCTCATCCTACTGCTAAATTTAAGATTGGTCGAGATTTAGCCGACGGAGTCTAAATGAAAGTTGTAGGTCTTGTATGTACCTACGCGTGGATATAAAGAACGTCGAAAACGGAGCTCGTATGCGAAAGTTACGGGGTTTAGAAGTCGGGAGGGTGCTGCTGCAAAAGGGGTGACGTGGCACAATGTAGGCCACCCACGTTCTGCCACCAGAATGGTGACACCTAGCCTGGACTCGACGAGTAGAAGTACCTGTTGGATAAGGTGTCTAAGTCCATAACTTATTTGGTATATACTTGACCCGACCCGGCATGGTCCATTTGGGTTGCACTTCACCCGAACTTGTTATGGATAATTTTATGAGAGTTGTATACTTACGATTTATTAATATATTATAAGTTATAATATATTAATATAAAGTCATGTTGCTTAATTAGTTTTAATCTTGAATTAATTATGAATTAATTTAGTGATTAAAAGGAAGACTAATTAAATCATGGGCTATTATATTTATATGGTGTGGGCTAACACTCATTTGGAATGGGCTAAGCTTATATGGAAGTCCATGGATGATCCATGGAGCTTTTACCCATGGATCCTTGGAAGAGGAAAAGACATGGGTTATTAGGGTTTCACCCTAACCATGTACACTATATAAACAAGCTTATGTTGCATGAAAAAGACACTAAGTGTGTGTGTAAGTGTGGTGGCCAAAACCAAGAGTTAGAATACTCTCTCATATATTTTCCAAGTTTGGGTGATTTGTGATTTCCATTTGAGGCATTCACATTATTGGTGCTTGGCTCTCAAACTCCAAGGAATCAACAATCAACAAAAGGTATGTAATTCATCTAGTTCCTTTATGGTTAAAAGTACCCCATGCCATGCTAGATAGGTTATAAACCTTGGAAAATAATATTTTGCATGTATCTTAGACAAACATAGATCCAAGGTTTAATAGGGTTGCTTGTACACTTAGGAAGTGTTAGAATGCTCAAAACCCTACAGTGGTATCAGAGCCTAGGCTTGTTTGTTTGATACTTGATGCAAAATAGTGAAAAAAGTCGAGTTTTTTGCTGTCTGCCTGATGAACTCGCCGAGTCCATGGGGGGACTCGCCGAGTTCATGTGTAAACTCATCCTACTCGGCGAGTAGGTTCGTGCACTCGGCGAGTAGGAGCCTCAGAATGCAGATTTTCGACTTTTGGTGCTGGAAATGGACTAGAAACATTACCCTAAACTGTTTTGGTGTATTAAAACTTGTTTTAGTTGGTGTAATGGTTGTTCTAATCCATTTACAATAGCTTATATCAAAATTTCATGCTTTGTATGTGTTCATATAATTCTTGAAACTTTGATGATCATGTTCATGTTCTTATGAATTTAGAAGATGATAGGAATTATTTGCTGAATTGTTTAGGATTAATTCTTGATCATTTATGTGTTTTAATGGAGTCCATAATTTGTCCTCAAGTTATGGATATCCAAAGGTCACTTCTTTTAAACACACACTTAAAACACATAAGTTACATGGAAATGAAGAGTCTTCATTTTTATGAACCTTTAATTCATAAGTTATGAAATGAAAAGTTTTGAATAGTTTCAAAACTTGTCCTCAAGTTTTGGAATTTGTAAAGTTACACACACTTTAATATACTTTAATTCCAAACCCTTAGAGTTTTAAAAGTTAAAATTCAACCCTTATACTATTTATAACATTAATGGTTAATTATTATATATATGTATAAGATCAAAGTCGTCTTACCGCTAGTACGCCTCATTCACGAAGCCAGTCTATAAGGTGGGTATAAGGTTGTTGCCTATAAAATGGCAACTTAATGGGTGTCCACTCTCACCCACCGCTTGCTTGACTGGTGGAGGGTCGTTAGCCGAACGGGTAGGACAAGGACTTATAAATTCTCATTAAAAGTATGATGAATATTATAAAGTAACTAAACCTTTTATAAATTCCCAATCTAAGTTACTTTAGGAAAATTTGAATATGGTGCTAACCCATGAAATTCACACTTTGTACCTTACCAAGTCGTTGGTGGAGCGTGTGTGGTTAACCGGCACACTAACTTGGACTAGTAAGGATCACGAAGGGTGACTTAATGTTTATCATAGATCGGTGGAGCGTGTGTGGTTAACCGGCACATTGATTAGGTGATAATATTAAGGGTACCAAGTGAATTTGCATGGTTATTCACACCTTGTTTTGTGATCCTCGGCATCCCAGTCACAAAACTTGAAGGGCACAATCGAGATTGAAACATGCCATTGAAAAGTTCAATGAATCTCAAAGGAATCTAGGAATTTCAAAACCAATTAAACCTAATAATTCATTTCGTTTTCATGGTGGAAATTGGTGAATCGTCATTCACATACCTTCAAATATATTATAGCTTAGATTACGGCATCCCTCTTCTAAGTTATAATATATTGTGTTGGATCCTAGCCTTATTATTACATTTGGGTGTATTATTAAGGATTCGATATATCTAATCTAAACTTGTTTTTTTCTTTTCAGATGTCTTCCGACAACAAAGCTTCGGGCTCTAACCCTACTGGCTCTTTTTCCCTCATGAACCTTTGTGGGAGGGTCATCTTTGATGGTTCCAACTTTATGGATTGGATCCGGAACATCAGGATGGTTACTCGTTACGAGGACAAGGAATATGTCCTCGATAAGGAGCTAAAGGAGCTTGATGAGTCCACTGCTACTCCTGAGGAGGTCGCTGAGTATCAGGCACATGAAAGAGATGCCACCAAGGTGGCATGCATCATGATGGCCACTATGACAGCTGAACTCCAAAAGTCCTATAAGGACTATTACCCATTTGAGATGCATCAGGATCTGATGGAAAGGTACCATCAGAGTGCTCGTCAAGAGCCGTATGAAATAATCTCCTCCATGATCACTACCCGTATGAAGGATAGCGAACCAATCACGAGCCACATGCAGAAAATGCAAAGGTATGTGGACCGTCTAATGAAACTGAATGTGAACTTCCCTGAGGAGTTGGCAATTGATATCATTTTGCACTCCTTGCCATCGTGTTATGATCAATTTCGTATGACATACCACATGAACAAGGAGGAAGTCACACTCAGTAAGCTTCAAGGACTTCTGAAGACTGCCGAAAGTGGTCTTAAGAGTAAGTCGGTTGCTACTCCTACTCCTACTACTACCCCTGTTTTGGCTATCGGGCAAGGCAAAGGGAAGAAGAGGAAGCACCCTTCGAAGGGTACCAAGGGAAAGTCCCTTGAAGGCTCCTCATCTGGAACCACAGGTGGTTCTATCACTCCTTCTGCCATCCCTAAGGATGCTGAATGCTTCTACTGTCAAAATAAGGGGCACTGGAAGCGAAACTGCCCAAAATACTTGCAGGATGTCAAGGATGGGAAAGTGAAACCATCCCATGCAGGTATTTACACTATATTGTCTAATAAATCACCATATTCTAATTCTTGGGTTCTTGATACAGGTTGTGGTATTCACATCTGTTGTGACTTGCAGGGCCTAAGAAGAAGTGAGGATGTGGAGCATGGAAAGATAAACTTAATCATGGGGAACAAGAAGGTTGCACCTGTTACCAAGATTGGAGTTTATACTTTGTTGCTAGATAGTGGGTTAAAGTTAGATTTGAATAAATGTGTGTACTCGTCTGAAATGGCGAGGAATATTATTTCCTTTCATGCTTTGTACAAATAAGGTTTTACCTTTTCATTTGATAATGAAGTTGGTAGTATTAATGCTTTCTTTAATAATATTCTTTATTTTAAAGCATTACCTTGTAATGGTGTGTATGAAGCTGTATCGGTTGTAGATAATTTAGGGAATAATGTATTGTGTATTGATTCTTCTACTAGCTTGGATAAAGCATCTTTGTGGCATTGTCGTCTTGGACATGTAAGCAAGAAACGCATAGGCCAGCTCCAAAAGGATGGAGTCTTGGAGTCGTTCGACCTCAAGTCGGATGATAGTTGTGAGTCTTGTCTACTTGGAAAAATGACAAAATCACCCTTCACTGGTACTTGTGCAAGGGGTGAGGGTTTGTTGGACCTTATACATACTGATGTATGTGGACCATTCAAAACCGCCACAAGGGATGCTAATCGCTATTATGTGACTTTTATTGATGATTTTAGTAGATATGGTTATGTCTACTTAATCAAACATAAGTCAGAAACTTTTGAAAGGTTTAAAGAGTTTAAACAGGAAGTAGAAAATCAATTGGGCAGGAACATTAAGATGCTTCGATCCGATCGAGGTGGTGAGTATCTTAGTACTGAGTTCCTCGACTATCTTAAGGAGTGTGGGATTGTCTCACAATTGACACCTCCCAGGACACCACAGCTGAATGGTGTAGCTGAGAGGCGCAATCGAACCTTGTTGGACATGGTTCGCTCTATGATGAGTCGAGCTTCGCTACCAATCTCTTTTTGGGGGTATGCCTTAGAGACTGCCGCCCACATCCTTAATCTAGTCCCTACAAAGAAGGTTGCCAAAACACCTCATGAAATGTGGACTGGGAAAGTTCCCAATCTAGACCATATCAAGATTTGGGGTTGCGAGGCTTTCGTGAGGCGCGAAACTCATGACAAGCTCGAACCTCGAAGTGAAAGGTGTATTTTCATCGGCTACCCACAAAAATCCTTTGGTTACCTCTTCTACAGACCCAGTGAGAATGTGGTCTTTGTGGCTAGGAGATGGGTCTTTCGAGAGAGAGAGAATTTATAAGCCAAGGAGACAGTGGGAGGCAAATTGACCTTGAAGAAATTCAAGACTCAATTGGTGAAGGAACCTCAAACACTAGCAATCAACTTGAGGAGGAAATTCCTGTTGATCCAGCTGACGAGTCTGTACTTCCGAGGCGTTCCACAAGGGTTAGGAACACACCTGAGTTTTATTATGGATTTCATATTACTACGGAAGGTGATACATTTATCAGTGACAGTACACTGGTAAATCTGGATGAACCTAACAGTGTTAAGGAAGCCATGGCAGGCCCAGAGTCTGCTAAATGGAAGGAGGCTATGGACAGCGAGATACAGTCCATGTATGACAATCAAGTTTGGAACTTGGTTGACAATGTACCAGGCCGTAAGACAGTCGGGTGCAAATGGATCTTCAAGAAGAAGACCGACATGGATGGGAAGGTGCACACTTATAAGGCTCGACTGGTTGCGAAGGGGTTTACTCAGACTCAGGGTATTGATTATGATGAAACCTTTTCACCAGTAGCAAAGATTAAGTCTATTAGGGTTATGCTAGCCATTGCTGCATTTCATGACTATGAAATATGGCAAATGGATGTCAAAACCGCTTTCCTTAACGGAAAGTTGGCTGAGGATGTTTACATGAATCAGCCAGAAGGTTTTGTCAGTGCAGAGTACCCCAATAGAGTGTGCAAGCTTGAGAAATCCATTTATGGATTGAAACAAGCATCTCGAAGTTGGAATCTTTGTTTCGATGAGAAGGTCAAAGAGTTTGGTTTCTCAAGAAGTGAAGATGAGTCCTGCGTGTATGTCAGAGCTAGTGGGAGTATAGTTAGTTTTTTGGTACTGTATGTGGATGACATACTACTCATAGGAAATGACATCCCAACCTTGCAGGAGGTTAAGTCCTGGCTTGGGAAGTGCTTTGCTATGAAGGACCTTGGAGAAGCTACCTATATCCTAGGGATAAGGATATTAAGAGAAAGGAGTAAAAGACTAATTGGACTTAGTCAGAGTATCTACTTGGATAAGGTGTTGAAAAGGTTCAACATGCAGAATTCCAAGAAAGGAGAATTACCGATCCAAAGCAATGCCAAACTGAGCAAGGCTCAGAGCCCGAGTACAGAAGATGAGATAGCTGAGATGAGTCGATTACCTTATGCTTCCGCTGTTGGTTCGATCATGTATGCTATGACTTGTACCCGTCCTGATGTGGCCTTCGCTTTGAGCATGGTCAGCAGATATCAGGGGAACCCTGGCAGGGCTCATTGGACTGCGGTAAAGAATATTCTCAAGTACCTGCGGAGGACTAAGGATTGGATCCTTAACCTTGGTGGGAGTGATGACTTGAGAGTAGTAGGGTATAGTGATGCTAGCTTTCAGACTGATAGGGATAACTTCCGCTCACAGTCGGGCTGGGCCTTTACCTTAAATGGAGGGGCAATCACTTGGAAGAGTTCCAAACAGGAGACTGTAGCTGATTCGACTTGTGAATCAGAGTACATAGCAGCGAGTGAAGCGGCAAAGGAGGCGATATGGCTGAGGAACTTCATCGGAGACCTTGGAGTTGTACCAGCTATTAAGGAGCCTATGGAGATTTTCTGTGACAGCAATAGTGCGGTTGCCTTAGCCAAGGAACCAAGAGATCATGGCAGATCCCGACACATTGACAGAAAATATCACTTCATAAGACACAAGATAGAAGAGGGACTCCTCGTGGCAAAGAGGGTATCGTCAGATGAGAACCCTGCGGATCCCCTTACGAAGGGACTGACGAAGGTGAAGCATTTGCAGCATGCGAGGCGCATCGGGCTGAGGGACGATATTAGTTTTACAGATTAGATAGCCTTTTCTGAAAATTGTAAAATGTAATCGACGTTTGATGATGAATAAAATGTGTGATTTATTTATGAGTAAAGTGTTACTATCATTGTCAATTATTTACTATTGTTTCAGTTTTGCATGTTTTGACTTCCAGAATAATCAATTTATTCAAACCTCCACAATCGGTCATACGTCGGAAGTAGGTATGAATCAAGATTGTCATGAATTGGGTTTGTAGATGGCTAAAGGTGTTTAGACATAGCAATGGTTGCTACAACGTTCATGAGTGCTCATAAGTTATGAGTATTGGAATAAACCCACGCTCACTTGTATCACTTCATGGAATTTATCTCGAGTGATCGTGAGACGGTAATATCATATAAGTCTTCAAACCTAGAGATATGAGTTGTTACCTATGAGTTGGTTGTGCATTGATTGCACGTAAACGCATCAGTAACTTGATGTTATAAAACGTGCCTTTGTGTGCAATTCAATAAGTAGTAGAACAAGCATATGAGTCGAAGTTTATCTGTTCCTTCTAGAAATAGAAGCGATATCTGGGCCCCTCGATGATTTTGTGTTGACCCATGTACCGGGCCCAGTCAGAACTAAATTGATGTGTTCAGTTAAGTTCTTTGTCAAACAAATCAGAAATCGAGAAACAACTGCTAGACAATAAGTAAGACATTGTTCCATGTATTTGTCCGGCTGATATCATGAGAGCAGAGGATTATATGATCACTTATCTAAAATGGCGCTTCATAGTTCACAAGAGTTTTCGAGAGCTACGATTGCCGGTTGGTTCCTAAAGTAATATAGGCAAATACAGTTATTAGACTTATCCAAGTGGGAGTCTGTTGGATAAGGTGTCTAAGTCCATAACTTATTTGGTATATACTTGACCCGACCCGGCATGGTCCATTTGGGTTGCACTTCACCCGAACTTGTTATGGATAATTTTATGAGAGTTGTATACTTACGATTTATTAATATATTATAAGTTATAATATATTAATATAAAGTCATGTTGCTTAATTAGTTTTAATCTTGAATTAATTTAGTGATTAAAAGGAAGACTAATTAAATCATGGGCTATTATATTTATATGGTGTGGGCTAACACTCATTTGGAATGGGCTAAGCTTATATGGAAGTCCATGGATGATCCATGGAGCTTTTACCCATGGATCCTTGGAAGAGGAAAAGACATGGGTTATTAGGGTTTCACCCTAACCATGTACACTATATAAACAAGCTTATGTTGCATGAAAAAGACACTAAGTGTGTGTGTAAGTGTGGTGGCCAAAACCAAGAGTTAGAATACTCTCTCATATATTTTCCAAGTTTGGGTGATTTGTGATTTCCATTTGAGGCATTCACATTATTGGTGCTTGGCTCTCAAACTCCAAGGAATCAACAATCAACAAAAGGTATGTAATTCATCTAGTTCCTTTATGGTTAAAAGTACCCCATGCCATGCTAGATAGGTTATAAACCTTGGAAAATAATATTTTGCATGTATCTTAGACAAACATAGATCCAAGGTTTAATAGGGTTGCTTGTACACTTAGGAAGTGTTAGAATGCTCAAAACCCTACAGTGGTATCAGAGCCTAGGCTTGTTTGTTTGATACTTGATGCAAAATAGTGAAAAAAGTCGAGTTTTTTGCTGTCTGCCTGATGAACTCGCCGAGTCCATGGGGGGACTCGCCGAGTTCATGTGTAAACTCATCCTACTCGGCGAGTAGGTTCGTGCACTCGGCGAGTAGGAGCCTCAGAATGCAGATTTTCGACTTTTGCTGCTGGAAATGGACTAGAAACATTACCCTAAACTGTTTTGGTGTATTAAAACTTGTTTTAGTTGGTGTAATGGTTGTTCTAATCCATTTACAATAGCTTATATCAAAATTTCATGCTTTGTATGTGTTCATATAATTCTTGAAACTTTGATGATCATGTTCATGTTCTTATGAATTTAGAAGATGATAGGAATTATTTGCTGAATTGTTTAGGATTAATTCTTGATCATTTATGTGTTTTAATGGAGTCCATAATTTGTCCTCAAGTTATGGATATCCAAAGGTCACTTCTTTTAAACACACACTTAAAACACATAAGTTACATGGAAATGAAGAGTCTTCATTTTTATGAACCTTTAATTCATAAGTTATGAAATGAAAAGTTTTGAATAGTTTCAAAACTTGTCCTCAAGTTTTGGAATTTGTAAAGTTACACACACTTTAATATACTTTAATTCCAAACCCTTAGAGTTTTAAAAGTTAAAATTCAACCCTTATACTATTTATAACATTAATGGTTAATTATTATATATATGTATAAGATCAAAGTCGTCTTACCGCTAGTACGCCTCATTCACGAAGCCAGTCTATAAGGTGGGTATAAGGTTGTTGCCTATAAAATGGCAACTTAATGGGTGTCCACTCTCACCCACCGCTTGCTTGACTGGTGGAGGGTCGTTAGCCGAACGGGTAGGACAAGGACTTATAAATTCTCATTAAAAGTATGATGAATATTATAAAGTAACTAAACCTTTTATAAATTCCCAATCTAAGTTACTTTAGGAAAATGTGAATATGGTGCTAACCCATGAAATTCACACTTTGTACCTTACCAAGTCGTTGGTGGAGCGTGTGTGGTTAACCGGCACACTAACTTGGACTAGTAAGGATCACGAAGGGTGACTTAATGTTTATCATAGATCGGTGGAGCGTGTGTGGTTAACCGGCACATTGATTAGGTGATAATATTAAGGGTACCAAGTGAATTTGCATGGTTATTCACACCTTGTTTTGTGATCCTCGGCATCCCAGTCACAAAACTTGAAGGGCACAATCGAGATTGAAACATGCCATTGAAAAGTTCAATGAATCTCAAAGGAATCTAGGAATTTCAAAACCAATTAAACCTAATAATTCATTTCGTTTTCATGGTGGAAATTGGTGAATCGTCATTCACCTACCTTCAAATATATTATAGCTTAGATTACGGCATCCCTCTTCTAAGTTATAATATATTGTGTTGGATCCTAGCCTTAATATTACATTTGGGTGTATTATTAAGGATTCGATATATCTAATCTAAACTTGTTTTCTTCTTTTCAGATGTCTTCCGACAACAAAGCTTCGGGCTCTAACCCTACTGGCTCTTTTTCCCTCATGAACCTTTGTGGGAGGGTCATCTTTGATGGTTCCAACTTTATGGATTGGATCCGGAACATCAGGATGGTTACTCGTTACGAGGACAAGGAATATGTCCTCGATAAGGAGCTAAAGGAGCTTGATGAGTCCACTGCTACTCCTGAGGAGGTCGCTGAGTATCAGGCACATGAAAGAGATGCCACCAAGGTGGCATGCATCATGATGGCCACTATGACAGCTGAACTCCAAAAGTCCTATGAGGACTATTACCCTTTTGAGATGCATCAGGATCTGATGGAAAGGTACCATCAGAGTGCTCGTCAAGAGCCGTATGAAATAATCTCCTCCATGATCACTACCCGTATGAAGGATAGCGAACCAATCACGAGCCACATGCAGAAAATGCAAAGGTATGTGGACCGTCTAATGAAACTGAATGTGAACTTCCCTGAGGAGTTGGCAATTGATATCATTTTGCACTCCTTGCCATCGTGTTATGATCAATTTCGTATGACATACCACATGAACAAGGAGGAAGTCACACTCAGTAAGCTTCAAGGACTTCTGAAGACTGCCGAAAGTGGTCTTAAGAGTAAGTCGGTTGCTACTCCTACTCCTACTACTACCCCTGTTTTGGCTATCGGGCAAGGCAAAGGGAAGAAGAGGAAGCACCCTTCGAAGGGTACCAAGGGAAAGTCCCTTGAAGGCTCCTCATCTGGAACCAAAGGTGGTTCTATCACTCCTTCTGCCATCCCTAAGGATGCTGAATGCTTCTACTGTCAAAATAAGTGGCACTGGAAGCGAAACTGCCCAAAATACTTGCAGGATGTCAAGGATGGGAAAGTGAAACCATCCCATGCAGGTATTTACACTATATTGTCTAATAACTCACCATATTCTAATTCTTGGGTTCTTGATACAGGTTGTGGTATTCACATCTGTTGTGACTTGCAGGGCCTAAGAAGAAGTGAGGATGTGGAGCACGGAAAGATAAACTTAATCATGGGGAACAAGAAGGTTGCACCTGTTACCAAGATTGGAGTTTATACTTTGTTGCTAGATAGTGGGTTAAAGTTAGATTTGAATAAATGTGTGTACTCGTCTGAAATGGCGAGGAATATTATTTCCTTTCATGCTTTGTACAAACAAGGTTTTACCTTTTCATTTGATAATGAAGTTGGTAGTATTAATGCTTTCTTTAATAATATTCTTTATTTTAAAGCATTACCTTGTAATGGTGTGTATGAAGCTGTATCGGTTGTAGATAATTTAGGGAATAATGTATTGTGTATTGATTCTTCTACTAGCTTGGATAAAGCATCTTTGTGGCATTGTCGTCTTGGACATGTAAGCAAGAAACGCATAGGCCAGCTCCAAAAGGATGGAGTCTTGGAGTCGTTCGACCTCAAGTCGGATGATAGTTGTGAGTCTTGTCTACTTGGAAAAATGACAAAATCACCCTTCACTGGTACTTGTGCAAGGGGTGAGGGTTTGTTGGACCTTATACATACTGATGTATGTGGACCATTCAAAACCGCCACAAGGGATGCTAATCGCTATTATGTGACTTTTATTGATGATTTTAGTAGATATGGTTATGTCTACTTAATCAAACATAAGTCAGAAACTTTTGAAAGGTTTAAAGAGTTTAAACAGGAAGTAGAAAATCAATTGGGCAGGAACATTAAGATGCTTCGATCCGATCGAGGTGGTGAGTATCTTAGTACTGAGTTCCTCGACTATCTTAAGGAGTGTGGGATTGTCTCACAATTGACACCTCCCAGGACACCACAGCTGAATGGTGTAGCTGAGAGGCGCAATCGAACCTTGTTGGACATGGTTCGCTCTATGATGAGTCGAGCTTCGCTACCAATCTCTTTTTGGGGGTATGCCTTAGAGACTGCCGCCCACATCCTTAATCTAGTCCCTACAAAGAAGGTTGCCAAAACACCTCATGAAATGTGGACTGGGAAAGTTCCCAATCTAGACCATATCAAGATTTGGGGTTGCGAGGCTTTCGTGAGGCGCGAAACTCATGACAAGCTCGAACCTCGAAGTGAAAGGTGTATTTTCATCGGCTACCCACAAAAATCCTTTGGTTACCTCTTCTACAGACCCAGTGAGAATGTGGTCTTTGTGGCTAGGAGAGGGGTCTTTCGAGAGAGAGAATTTATAAGCCAAGGAGATAGTGGGAGGCAAATTGACCTTGAAGAAATTCAAGACTCAATTGGTGAAGGAACCTCAAACACTAGCAATCAACTTGAGGAGGAAATTCCTGTTGATCCAGCTGACGAGTCTGTACTTCCGAGGCGTTCCACAAGGGTTAGGAACACACCTGAGTTTTATTATGGATTTCATATTACTACGGAAGGTGATACATTTATCAGTGACAGTACACTGGTAAATCTGGATGAACCTAACAGTGTTAAGGAAGCCATGGCAGGCCCAGAGTCTGCTAAATGGAAGGAGGCTATGGACAGCGAGATACAGTCCATGTATGACAATCAAGTTTGGAACTTGGTTGACAATGTACCAGGCCGTAAGACAGTCGGGTGCAAATGGATCTTCAAGAAGAAGACCGACATGGATGGGAAGGTGCACACTTATAAGGCTCGACTGGTTGCGAAGGGGTTTACTCAGACTCAGGGTATTGATTATGATGAAACCTTTTCACCAGTAGCAAAGATTAAGTCTATTAGGGTTATGCTAGCCATTGCTGCATTTCATGACTATGAAATATGGCAAATGGATGTCAAAACCGCTTTCCCTAACGGAAAGTTGGCTGAGGATGTTTACATGAATCAGCCAGAAGGTTTTGTCAGTGCAGAGTACCCCAATAGAGTGTGCAAGCTTGAGAAATCCATTTATGGATTGAAACAAGCATCTCGAAGTTGGAATCTTTGTTTCGATGAGAAGGTCAAAGAGTTTGGTTTCTCAAGAAGTGAAGATGAGTCCTGCGTGTATGTCAGAGCTAGTGGGAGTATAGTTAGTTTTTTGGTATTGTATGTGGATGACATACTACTCATAGGAAATGACATCCCAACCTTGCAGGAGGTTAAGTCCTGGCTTGGGAAGTGCTTTGCTATGAAGGACCTTGGAGAAGCTACCTATATCCTAGGGATAAGGATATTAAGAGAAAGGAGTAAAAGACTAATTGGACTTAGTCAGAGTATCTACTTGGATAAGGTGTTGAAAAGGTTCAACATGCATAATTCCAAGAAAGGAGAATTACCGATCCAAAGCAATGCCAAACTGAGCAAGGCTCAGAGCCCGAGTACAGAAGATGAGATAGCTGAGATGAGTCGATTACCTTATGCTTCCGCTGTTGGTTCGATCATGTATGATATGACTTGTACCCGTCCTGATGTGGCCTTCGCTTTGAGCATGGTCAGCAGATATCAGGGGAACCCTGGCAGGGCTCATTGGACTGCGGTAAAGAATATTCTCAAGTACCTGCGGAGGACTAAGGATTGGATCCTTAACCTTGGTGGGAGTGATGACTTGAGAGTAGTAGGGTATAGTGATGCTAGCTTTCAGACTGATAGGGATAACTTCCGCTCACAGTCGGGCTGAGCCTTTACCTTAAATGGAGGGGCAATCACTTGGAAGAGTTCCAAACAGGAGACTGTAGCTGATTCGACTTGTGAATCAGAGTACATAGCAGCGAGTGAAGCGGCAAAGGAGGCGATATGGCTGAGGAACTTCATCGGAGACCTTGGAGTTGTACCAGCTATTAAGGAGCCTATGGAGATTTTCTATGACAGCAATAGTACGGTTGCCTTAGCCAGGGAAGCAAGAGATCATGGCAGATCCCGACACATTGACAGAAAATATCACTTCATAAGACACAAGATAGAAGAGGGACTCCTCGTGGCAAAGAGGGTATCGTCAGATGAGAACCCTGCGGATCCCCTTACGAAGGGACTGACGAAGGTGAAGCATTTGCAGCATGCGAGGCGCATCGGGCTGAGGGACGATATTAGTTTTACAGATTAGATAGCCTTTTCTGAAAATTGTAAAATGTAATCGACGTTTGATGATGAATAAAATGTGTGATTTATTTATGAGTAAAGTGTAATCGACGTTCGAGAGCTACGATTGCCGGTTGGTTCCTGAAGTAATATAGGCAAATACAGTTATTAGACTTATCCAAGTGGGAGTCTGTTGGATAAGGTGTCTAAGTCCATAACTTATTTGGTATATACTTGACCCGACCCGGCATGGTCCATTTGGGTTGCACTTCACCCGAACTTGTTATGGATAATTTTATGAGAGTTGTATACTTACGATTTATTAATATATTATAAGTTATAATATATTAATATAAAGTCATGTTGCTTAATTAGTTTTAATCTTGAATTAATTATGAATTAATTTAGTGATTAAAAGGAAGACTAATTAAATCATGGGCTATTATATTTATATGGTGTGGGCTAACACTCATTTGGAATGGGCTAAGCTTATATGGAAGTCCATGGATGATCCATGGAGCTTTTACCCATGGATCCTTGGAAGAGGAAAAGACATGGGTTATTAGGGTTTCACCCTAACCATGTACACTATATAAACAAGCTTATGTTGCATGAAAAAGACACTAAGTGTGTGTGTAAGTGTGGTGGCTAAAACCAAGAGTTAGAATACTCTCTCATATATTTTCCAAGTTTGGGTGATTTGTGATGTCCATTTGAGGCATTCACATTATTGGTGCTTGGCTCTCAAACTCCAAGGAATCAACAATCAACAAAAGGTATGTAATTCATCTAGTTCCTTTATGGTTAAAAGTACCCCATGCCATGCTAGATAGGTTATAAACCTTGGAAAATAATATTTTGCATGTATCTTAGACAAACATAGATCCAAGGTTTAATAGGGTTGCATGTACACTTAGGAAGTATTAGAATGCTCAAAACCCTACAGTACCAACTCGTCGAGTAGAGCTGTTTCACAGCCTATATATAGAGGTGTCGGGTTCAACACTTCTCTCACACCTTCAACCTTCACTTTCTCTCTCTAAACTCTCTCTCTAACTCCCCAAACTCCCCCAAAAGCCTAGGAAATTTCCCTAGCACTTGAAGAAAGCCTCGGAGAGCCCGGAGTCTACGAGAAAAAGAGTTTTTTGGTTTGAAACTCTGCCCGCGCGGAGCCCGGTTTTCAAGCAAACTTCCCGGTTTCGTCAAAGAAGGTTATTTAAGAAGCGAAGTGCTCACCTTATCAAGTGAGTGCATAGTCCCTTTCATGAACATGATTTTAATACAAGTATTAATTAAAGTATTAATATCTGTTAAAGAATTAAATATTTGTTAAAGAGTTTATGTGTGCATATTATCTGTTTACTTGAGATATGTGCTAGATGAAAGATTTAAACTTCTTTGTTTTTCAGATCTAAACCGTAGATGTATTTTGTTTTTAGATATGAACCTTTTTCTTCAGATCTAGGCAGTAGATGTATTTTGTTTTCAGATCTGAACCTTTTTCTTCAGATCTAGGCTGTAGATGTATTTTGTTTTTCAGATCTAATCATTTTCCTTCAGATCTGAATCGTATATGTAATTTCTTTTCAGATCTAAACTTTCTCCTTCAGATCTGAATTGTATATGTATTTTATATCTACGAATATGTTGGGTAGAACATGGGTAGATGAAATAATTGGTTTTGATACTGCCTGGAATACGTGTTAAGAGCATATCTGATAAATATATGATGATTTAGGATACAGAGTAAGCCTAAATAAATTAACAGGGATATTGGGTAGTATCTCCTTGTGAGTACAAATGAGATATACACGGAGGGAATAACTTTAAGACTTGCCATCTATCTGAGAGTATGGATTAGGTAAAGAGGTAAATTTTAGATCCGGGAGTATGGATCAGATTTACCCGACGGGAGCATGGATTAGGTAAAGAGGTAAATTTTAGATCTGGGAGTAAGGATCAGACATACCCGATCCGAGAGTATGGATTAGGTAAGAAGGTAAATTTCAGATCCGGGAGTATGGATCAGATTTATCCGATCCGGGAGTATGGATTAGGTAAAGAGGTAACTTTTAGATTCGGGAGTATGGATTAGGTAAGAAGGTAAATTTCAGATTCGGGAGTATGGATCAGATTTATCCGATCCGGGAGTATGGATTAGGTAAAGAGGTAACTTTGGATCTGGGAGTATGGATTAGGTAAAGATGTTAACTTTTGAGTATGGATCGTTTCGTTGTGAGGATCGACAGGGTGGGGTAAAGTTGCTTATATATATGGTGAAATTGTATATTTTGTGAGTTCTAATATATATATATATATATATATATATATATATATATATATATGATATAACATTGTGGGATTGAAATCCCTATGTACTCACCAGGTTTCTCAACCTGACCCACTCAGTTTATTGTATCACAGGTGTCGATATTAAGCCGCACTACACTGAGAGATTAAAGAGATGTAGATCACTAGTGTAAATGAATGCAAGTTCTGTTTATGCTTATGTTTCTGTATTAACGTTGACATCCCAAAGTTTTAAAATGAATAAAATACATTTTTTTTTTCGGAAAATGTTTTGAAAACATACTTATCATGTTTTATGGGGACAAAATTCCGCAACACTTTTCTATAAAAGTATACTCTGATTCTAAAAATGAAGCATAAACAAATCGGTATTTTCTGGCCGTGAAAATGGGGATGTCACAGTTGGTATCAGAGCATTAGTTTAAGCGAACTAGAAATATGGATTTATTTCTACACTTAAACTTAGAATGCTAAGCAATGATTGTGAGGAGTGTGTCTAATAAAATTTAGGTAATACACCTGAATAGACACAAACACTAGCTAATTTAGGGAAAATGCCTAACATGCTTTTATGTGCTAAATGATTTATGATGCTTAAATGTCTGATCGGATCTATGGTCTGTTGCCGACCGGATCTGGAAATTTTATGTGTTCAAATTTCTAAACGTTTGATTACGGTATTAGAACTGGCATGTAACTTTTCAAAGTAATAGGGAGATTTACACGTCGATCGTAAATAAAATCTTTCCTATCTTAATTCTCCTCATTACACATCGAACGTCTGATTTGGTGTATAGATCGAAATGGCAAGAACCCGGAGTGGAGCTGGAAACGCGAATGAAAATAGGAATCGACGACCTCAACCCGAAGTGATTGAGCAGGTGCCAATAGTCGAATTTGCACCTAAGCCAGTCACAATGGCTGGAGTACAAGCCATGATTCGGGCTATGATGGCTGAACAGAGGGAAGAAATGAGGCAAATGTTGCTGAATAACAGGGATGAACCTTCGATGCCTATTGAACAACCAAAACTAAATGACGGGCGGTCGGAGGAAGGGAATTACAGCTGCACTGTGAGTCAAGCTGAACCACCAGTGGTTACGAGGAACAACCAAGATGAAGGCGACAAGAGGACGAATGCAAGTATAAGGACTTCACAACTTGCAAGCCATCGAATTTCACTAGGAAAGAAGATCCGATTGGAGTCATGGATTGGATCTCAGAAATGGAGTTGGCCTTTATAACATGTGGTTGCAAAGGCAAGCTACAAACTACATTTGCAGTACGTCAGTTCAGAGGTGGCGCTGTTCGCTGGTGGAACACCCTGGGGAAGACTCTAAGCCCCAATGAGCCCCTGCAACTGACTTGGTCAGAGTTCTTGGTGCATTTCAAGCGCAAGTACTGCTCGGCCCAAAATTTGCTAGAGCTAGAGAACCAATTCCTGACGTTGAAGAAGGGGAGCATGTCCATTGATGAGTATAGCAATGCCTTCACAGACAAGATGGAGTTTACCTTGCGCATCGTCCCTGACGAGTTGACAAAAATTGATAGATATACAAAAGGACTACCATGGGAGTACTCTGTTCCAGTACGCCAGGCACCTACTCTCGAGGCAGCCATCTGGACTGCTAAGTCTGTTGAAGAAATGATCAAAGGAAGAACCGCCAATAAGGTTGAAGTCGGCGAGAAGAGGAAGTCTGATGGGTCTTCAACATCCGAAAACAAAAATAAGTTCCCAAGGTATGACCCCAACAACAAGAGGTATGGGGATAACAATGAAGAAAAGTGGTGTGACAGGTGCAGAAGGAAGCACGTTGGGAGGTGCTCTAGAGAGATGACCTGCTTCAAATATGGGAAGACCGGTCACTATGCCAGCGAATGCACAACCGAAAGAGAAGTTTGCTTTAAGTGTGGTGAAGAAGGACACTTCAAGCAAGACTGCCCAAAGAGGGAAGGGGTTACAAAACTGAACATACCACCAAAGCCAAAAGCAAGGGCCTTCCCGATGATCCTTAATGAAGCAGGCGAGGATGCAAGGGATCAGGAGTGAGGATCCATATATATCCATAAATAGCCATATAGATAGGATCATGTGGTGTAGCCTATCATAAGAGGCATAGTGTAGGGTGAAAATGAATACCCATGTAATCGTTTCAAGAAGTAATATAAAAACTTGGTTTTGTTATCTGGTGTGATAAGTTGTTATGTGATTTTCTTGTACGGTGAGTTGGAAAACTGCGAGACAATACTTGGGACGAGTATGAGTAGGTGTGAATGGTAGTAGAGGCCTATACTACCGGAAGCACAGGACTCTCACTTGGATCAGGGAAAGTCACAAGGTTACCAAGGCACTAGTAACTGATTATGTTTTGTTCATGTCTGTCGTTACCATTGTTTCGGTAATGACTAAGAAGATGATTGTTATTCCGACCTTAGTGGTCATATCAAATTGAGTCCGACTACGATGAGTATGTTACGTGGTTCAGAGAACCAAGTTCGATGTGGCATCAGACTTAAGCCAAGAAGATTGAAGTAAAAGATAATCGAAGTAGTATCGCGCTCATAGTTAAAGAAGTTGGTAGCTAGAAATGCTACATGTTGAAATGTGATTACATCACATTAGAACATGGACAAAAGTATATTCCATTCCGGAATTCGACTCTAAGAGACCTGAGTCTAAGAATTGCAACATACGTTGAGAGGTCATTAGAACGCGACCCATCAGTCTATTGTGGAAATCGAATAACTTATCTTAAGATTGTTAAGAAGAAAAAGTAGTCTCCAGTAAGGATCGATATTGTGACTTGTAGGTCATAATTTGGAGTCTAACGTGAGATAGGGAGCAGGTGCAAGATCGAGCACCGCCTGCAGTCAAGGAGTCCAAGAGTTAGATACTCATTCGAAGAAACAAGGAAGTTACGATTATTACCTAGGATGAAGAGATAACGTATGGAGTCATTATACTGCCCTGTTTCGTTGATGATTTCGGGACGTAATCATCCTAAGGGGGAGATAATTGTAACGCCCGCAGATCCGGGCTAGTCAATTTAGAGACAATGAGCGTCAAAAATGAGTTTTTGATGGAAGATTACTTAGAATAAATAATCTTAACCAAGTTGTAGAATATGTTTCAAGGGTTCCGTACATATAAAGAACGTCGAAATCCGAGTTATAACGAAGAAGTTATGGTCTGTCGAAGTTTTTCGGCAAAACCGGCATGGCACCGGGAGACGTAAATAGTGAATTTATGATGGAGGAATTTTTAGCCTTAGTAATCTAAACAAAATTCGTAGTGTTTGTTAAACCGAGAACATCCATAAAAAGAACGCCCAAATCTGACTTCGTATGAGGAAGTTATGAATTTTCTAAGATTTGGCTTAACAGTGCACGACCCGAAACTCGAATTTTAGTTCGAGCGGTTTTTGGGTTACGCGACCTAAATGAGAGTTGAATATCTCATTAATAGGAACTCAACGGTAAAAAGACAGACGAAAACGGAGTGCGTATGAAGGAGTTACGAATTCTTCGCGGTCATTTAACAGTCTAATCTCATCCTACTGCTAAATTTAAGATTGGTTGAGATTTAGCCGACGGAGTCAAAATGAAAGTTGTAGGTCTTGTATTTACCTACGCGTGGATATAAAGAACGTCGAAAACGGAGCTCGTATGCGAAAGTTACGGGGTTTAGAAGTCGGCAGGGTGCTGCTGCAAAAGGGGTGACGTGGCACAATGTAGGCCACCCACGTTCTGCCACCAGAATGGTGACACCTAGCCTGGACTCGACGAGTAGAAGTACCAACTCGTCGAGTAGAGCTGTTTCACAGCCTATATATAGAGGTGTCGGGTTCAACACTTCTCTCACACCTTCAACCTTCACTTTCTCTCTCTAAACTCTCTCTCTAACTCCCCAAACTCCCCCAAAAGCCTAGGAAATTTCCCTAGCACTTGAAGAAAGCCTCGGAGAGCCCGGAGTCTACGAGAAAAAGAGTTTTTTGGTTTGAAAATCTGCCCACGCGGAGCCCGGTTTTCAAGCAAACTTCCCGGTTTCGTCAAAGAAGGTTATTTAAGAAGCGAAGTGCTCACCTTATCAAGTGAGTGCATAGTCCCTTTCATGAACATGATTTTAATACAAGTATTAATTAAAGTATTAATATCTGTTAAAGAATTAAATATTTGTTAAAGAGTTTATGTGTGCATATTATCTGTTTACTTGAGATATGTGTTAGATGAAAGATTTAAACTTCTTTTTTTTCAGATCTAAACCGTAGATGTATTTTGTTTTCAGATCTGAACCTTTTTCTTCAGATCTAGGCTGTAGATGTATTTTCTTTTCAGATCTGAACCTTTTTCTTCAGATCTAGGCTGTAGATGTATTTTGTTTTTCAGATCTAGTCCTTTTCCTTCAGATCTGAATCGTATATGTAATTTCTTTTCAGATCTAAACTTTTTCCTTCAGATCTGAACTGTATATGTATTTTATATCTACGATTATGTTGGGTAGAACATGGGTAGATGAAATAGTTGGTTTTTATACTGCCTGGAATACGTGTTAAGAGCATATCTGATAAATATATGATGATTTAGGATACAGAGTAAGCCTAAATAAATTAAGAGGGATATTGGGTAGTATCTCCTTGTGAGTACAAATGAGATATACACGGAGGGAATAACTTTAAGACTTGCCATCTATCTGAGAGTATGGATTAGGTAAAGAGGTAAATTTTAGATCCGGGAGTATGGATCAGATTTACCCGATCCGGGAGCATGGATTAGGTAAAGAGGTAAATTTTAGATCCGGGAGTATGGATTAGGTAAGAAGGTAAATTTCAGATCCCGGAGTATGGATCAGATTTATCCGATTCGGGAGTATGGATTAGGTAAAGAGGTAACTTTTAGATTCGGGAGTATGGATTAGGTAAGAAGGTAAATTTCAGATCCGGGAGTATGGATCAGATTTATCCGATCCGGGAGTATGGATTAGGTAAAGAGGTAACTTTTAGATTCGGGAGTATGGATTAGGTAAAGAGGTAACTTTGGATGTGGGAGTATGGATTAGGTAAAGGGGTTAACTTTAGAGTATGGATGGTTTCGTTGTGAGGATCGACAGGGTGGGGTAAAGTTGCTTATATATATGGTGAAATTGTATATTTTGTGAGTTCTAATATATATATATATATATATATATATATATATATATATATATATATATATATATATGATATAACATTTTGGGATTGAAATCCCTATGTACTCACCAGGTTTCCCAACCTGACCCACTCAGTTTATTGTATCACAGGTGTCGATATTAAGCCGTACTACACTGAGAGATTAAAGAGATGTAGATCACTAGTGTAAATGAATGTAAGTTCTGTTTATGCTTATGTTTCTGTATTGACGTTGACATCCCAAAGTTTTAAAATGAATAAAATACATTTTTTTTTCGGAAAATGTTTTGAAAACATACGTATCATGTTTTATGGGGACAAAATTCCGCAACACTTTTCTATAAAAGTATACTCTGATTCTAAAAATGAAGCATAAACAAATCGGTCTTTTCTGGCCGTGAAAATGGGGATGTCACAGAAAAGCTCTTCTTCTCGGAGCCGTCGAGCACTCCGGGGCTTCCGCCTCGTGCTAGGGAGGTTCCCTAGGCTTTTCGGGGGGTTTCGGGGCTAGAGAGAGAAACTAGTGAGAGAAAGAAAGAATGGGAAAGGTGTGAAGAAAATGAGGGTGGGAGAGGTTCTATTTATAGGGTGAAAAATGGCTGAACTTGGTGCCACATGTCACCATCTAGTGGCAAGACTTGGGGAGACAGCAAAGACCAAGATTGTGCCACATCACCCATTTTCGCACAGCACACTTCCGACTTCTAAAATCCGTAACTTTCACATACGACCTCCGTTTTTGACGTTCTTTATATCCACGCGTAGGTAAAAATAAGATCTACAACTTTCATTTTGACTCCATTGGCTAATTCTCGACAGATCTTAAATTTAACAGTACGAGGAGATTATATTGTTAAATGTCCGCGTAAAATTCATAACTTCTACATACGGCCTCTGTTTTCGTCTGTCTTTTTACCGTTGAGTTCCTATTAATGAGATCTTCAACTATCATTTAGGTCGCGTAGGCCAAAAACCGCTCGATCTAAAATTCGAGTTTCGGGCTGTGCACTGTTAAGCCAAATCTTAGAAAATTCATAACTTCCTCATACGAAGTATGATTTGGGCGTTCGTTTTTTTGTATGTTCTCGGTTTAATGTACACTACAGCTTTTGTTTAGATTTCTCAGGCTAAAAAGTCCTCCATCGTAAATTCACTATTTACGTCTCCCGGTGTCGTGTCGGTTTTGCCGTAAAACTTCGACGGACCATAACTTCTTCGTTATAACTCGGATTTCAACGTTCTTTATTTGTACGGAACCCTTGATACGTATTCTACAACTTGGTTAAGATTATTTATTCTAAATAATCTTTTGTCAAAAAGTCGTTTTCGACCCCTATTATCTCTAAATTGACTAGCCCGGATCTACGGGCGTTAGAAAAACGCATGCTAAATATTGTATATACGTTATTATTATGTCTATTTGATAGTATATTAGTATCAACGTAGATAGTTATAATAATCGGGATATAGTTATTTTGTATATGAAAATATACAATTATCGTAAAGTTGTTAGCATGTTATTGTTATAGTAGTATACTAATGTAGATCTTGAATTATACTTAGGATTCTATATATATGTTGTGTGCGATATAGTTCCAGAGTTATACTCGGAAGTTCTATATGTTAATTGATAAGTATGTTGTTATTGTTGGTTTTATGTCAAGATAAAACCAAGTATGTTATATGTTGTTGTTATTGGTTTTATGTCAATATAAAACCTGATTTTAATTCTAATTATAGATGTTGTACTACCGCAAGGTGTGATCCTTATACTACCGCAAGGTGTGATCCTTGTACTACCGCAATGTGTGATCCTTGTAATAATAATAAGAGGTATAAAACTAAGTCATACAGTCGCAGCTACAGACTCATGGTAGCACAACTTTAGAAGCATTATACTTTGTCGTTATACAAGTATTAATGTTAAGTATAAGTTTCCCAAGCACTTATACTCTAAGTACAAGAAACTGATAGGTATACTACTTGTATATTAAGTAGATAATTATACCTAGCACACATACTTGAAATAGATTTATACGTAGAGGTTTTACTCGTATAGAATTGAAATAAGATTTATACGTAGCAACTTAGTTTGTGTGGAATTACAAACATTTATATTTATAATATATGAGACTTATAGGTATATACTTATTTGGTAAGTAAACCATTATACCTAGGATATATATACTAAACGTTGGAAAGTCAAAATAATACTTTCAAAACTATACTTTTGAACTTGAAAAATGTATTATTTTTATATGGAGTCAAAACCTGTGGACTCACCAACTTTATGTTGACGTATTTTTAAATTGCATGTGTTTTCAGGAAGTTGATAACTATGATACGAGAAATGACGTTACACCGCCCGGTGTTTCCGCCGATGGCCGGGGTGTGACATAAATGGTCAAGGTTCCAGCTTTTTACCTTGAATGAGCTGAGAATGAAGTAAAACTTCTGGATCTCCTTGCTTCTACTTGAACTCCCAAAATTCCTTATTCTTCTCCAACTTCAAACACACACAAAGAGGGCACCACAAGCTCAAGAACACTCAATAATTGTTAGGGTTTTGAGTTAGGGTTTTCTGGAAGTGAGAGGGACGATGGAGGCTGGTTTGGGACGAGTTAAGTTGTTTAAATAGAGTGCAAACCCTAAATATTAGGGTTTTGTCCAGACAACTCCTACTCGTCGAGTCGGTCTCCCGAGTCGTCGAGTAGGTCACTTAAACCCTCGATCAAAGTCGAGTCTACTCGACGAGTTGGGCCTCCAACTCACCGAGTCCCAGAGTAAATTGGAACATTACATGAGTTTAAATACGTACCAGGAACCAGGTGTTACAAGACCAAACCTCCAACTTTTCAGACCTGGTACTTAATAGCTTCATAATGTATGAAGTTTCCAACTTTATCCATTAGGATGGTCCAAACAACGAAGATCTAAACTTTGAGTCTCAAAGGGTCCAAAAATGCATATTTCTCAACTTAATCCATTAAGTCCAAGTCTCTAACCTTCACATCTGAATCAACATGATGTTTAGATGGATAAAGTTTCCAAATTTATCCATAATAATGCCACAAACTTCCAAGATCAAAACCTTAAGCTAAGAAATGCCCAAAACCCAACTTTCTTCATGCATGGAGTAAGGAGAGTTCTTGCATACACTCGTTACTCCAGCAAATCACTAGATACGAGCTTTAAACATGAACCAAAGCTCATGGAGTTCTTCAAACTCCATGGAACAAGTCACAAAGGGACCAAAACTTATTAAAAATGTGCAAAAATACCAAATACTAATAGATCTAATGATGAAACATAATAAAACAAGGATCTTTGCAACTCACAAGGGTTTAGATGTAACGTCCTAAAAATTTGTAGTACAATTTTCATTTTTAAAACATTAAACCATACAAATGAGTTGTTCCAAAACCGGTCAAAGTGAATATATTATTTAAACATCAAAGTATAAATCACAAATAGCCAATGCGGAAAACTCATGGGGATGTTGTGCAATCACGTCGGGCCCTTCCCTTTCGTACCGTAAATACCTGGAACCATAAACATAAAACTGTAAACACAAAGCTTAGTGAGTTACCCAAAATACCACATACAATCACACATATATAAACATAACAACACGTGGCTGTGGCAGGTCTATATCAACCCCGAGTCCATAATGACTCCATGTAACAACATGTAGCTGTGTCGGGTTTGTATCAACCCCCAGGCCCGTATCAACCCCGAGTACATAATGAATATGATCCCAGATTGTCTCTATGCATATAACATACAATCATACCAGTAATAGTCATATAGACAATCAAGCACATAAACACATATCAACAAGTGTCACAAAGACAACTATCATCCTACAATCTTAATCCAGTGGGCCGACTAAAACCTAGTTCAATGTCGTGCCAACCACAGCTAACAACTCTCACCGCCAAAAGATGGGTGCTAAACACCTCCCATCAATCCACATAAGGCAAACCCTAAGTCTACCTTCTAAAAAGAGAAACTTGACCAAAAGTCAATGGTTAAAGTCAACGACCAATGTTGACTTTAGTCAGCCACCATGTCATGACCTCCCTTGGCCACATTGTGGCCCTCATGCGATCAAACAGACAGGAAATTCCCAGTCGCCAAGCCGTGACGACCTATGGCCACGCCGTAGGAGCTGAGATTCCAACAAATTAATGGATTAAGCTGTTTTCTTCGATTCCAAGAGCTCTAAAGCTCAGATCTGGTCCATACTATGGTCTAAATGGATAAAGTTTCCAAATTTATCCATTAAGACACCTAAATAGAATAAGGTCTCAAACCCTCGGTCCAAATAAAGCCAAAATCCATAATGTCTTAACCATTAAACCCTTAATCTGAAAATATCCTTAACCCAATCACTCCAGAAGGGTTTATAATACCGGATCTATCATAAAGGTGGAAGCTTTATAAACATGCATACCTAAAACATGTCTAGAATCCATTTTAGGTCATAATAAGCTAAGAATGCCCAAAACTCATGCAATGATGAGAACTTCCAACCAAAGTCTAGATCTACAACATATGTTGCTCTTGGGACCTAGGAGAGTCATAAATTTGCCAACTTTATGAGTTCCTTCCCTCCAAATTTGCTCAAACATGAAGAACATGGGACAATATTCATGATCTAACCATAAAAGCCAAAAAGTTATAGCCTTTGACACTTACAAAGGACCAGAAGCTATGAGGTATGCTGATGGTGTTGCTTCCGTGCAATATCCTATAATAGAGCACCTTATTCTCCTTATTCTCTTCTTCTCTAAGCTAACAAGTGCTCTAAAAAGGCTACAAACACCAATGGAATGGAGGCTAGGGTTTCGCTGAGGTATAAGGGTGTTGGAGGCTAGAGATTAACCTTAGGAATAGCTTAAAGAAGTTTAAATATGAAGCAAAACCTAAAAGAATCATGGGCTTGGGCCAGAACAGCTGCCACACCGTGACGGTTCAATAAAACAAGCGATCCTCCAAACCTTTTCCACGTTTTGGGCATCCTTTCCCACGTTGTGGCGCAAAACTTCCTCCAAAACTTCATTTTTTTGTCCTTGATAAAAGTAAGCTTAACCCATCTGGAACACGGGTGTTACAACTCTCCCTCACTTAAATTAGATTTGATCCTTGAAATCGCTCCTTACTACTTCCCAGATAGTTTGGACAATCCTTCCATAATCCTGACTCGAACCTAAAAGTCGGTTCTTACATACAACGACCCTATGATACTACAATAAAAACCCAAACTTAACAGAACTCACATACTTTAACGAAGAATAAATCCTTGACCAAATAACTTAATCAATGAAGAATAACCATCACTACTCTGCCCAAAATCTAGAATTCCAAAACCTTATTTGTCTTCTAATAGGCAGAACCATTCCAAAACACAATCAATATGACCTCACTCCGCGACCTGAACCAAACAAAACCCTTTCGTCTCTGAATTACCTTGATGATTCCACTAGAAAAAGGAATCTCTAACCATTCATCGCTGCTGAAAACCTTTCACTTGAAAACAAAGGAAACTCCCTACACGAGTCTCAATCATGGGTACCATACCAATATCTCAGACTCATCTTGCTGACCCATAATCACATTTTCAATTTAACCGAGATCTCCATGGCCTAATACTTACCTACCAATTAACCGAGATACCAGAATTCCAACCGGTTATTGAGGGTGATAACCTCCCACATGAGCGTACCACAAGACACCGACCAAGAGTCTATCTGGAAAAAACTATCCTAGCCTGTTTGCCAATATGGCTCCAACAACCCTCCTGTTCCAACCAGGGACAACACACTCCAATCATCACACATATGTAATATAATCTAGTTTGATCTGAGTGAATCCTACTCGCCCAGCTGTAGTCTTACATTACAACTGTCCCCAAATGGCCGACAACCTTCCTCGATCCCACGAATGATATGGCCCTCCGACAGTCTCACAACATGTTCTAACACGATCTAATTTTACCTGGTGAAGGCTACGAGCCAAATAATAGATTCACAACACTCTCACAACTACGCGTCGACCTGGTGAAAGCTACAGGCCTCCTCGTAATCTTACGATACCTCCATACTGCCTATCAGCCTATTGAATTCTACAGCTACCCCGCAGTCTTACAACACTTCCACAAATTCCATGGGCCCAACCCATGGTCTTGCCCACTACTCACAAGAATACATAACCACAAATCATTACGAGCTGAAACCACATCCTGCTAAAACCTAATCAGGTGTTCAGGTCATGCTTCGAACCCCTAAGCCTTTATCAGACAAGAACAGGCAGATAGGTACGAACACAACCCTCAACCCGAGGCTAAACACCAACCCAAAATGCACCATTATTGATGCTTCACGTCCTCGAACAAGACATCCTGAATCCCTGTGACATCCCCATTTTCACGGCCAGAAAAGACCGATTTATTTATGCTTCATTTTTAGAATCAGAGTATACTTTTATAGAAAAGTGTTGCGGAATTTTCTCCCTATAAAACATGATAAGTATGTTTTCAAAACATTTTCCGAAAAAAAATGTATTTTATTCATTTTAAAACTTTGGGATGTCAACGTCAATACAGAAACATAAGCATAAACAGAACTTACATTCATTTACACTAGTGATCTACATCTCTTTAATCTCTCAGTGTAGTGCGGCTTAATATCGACACCTGTGATACAATAAACTGAGTGGGTCAGGTTGGGAAACCTGGTGAGTACAGAGGGATTTCAATCCCACAATGTTATATCATATATATATATATATATATATATATATATATATATATATATATATATATATATATATATATATATATTAGAACTCACAAAATATACAATTTCACCATATATATAAGCAACTTTACCCCACCCTGTCGATCCTCACAACGAAACGATCCATACTCTAAAGTTAACCTCTTTACCTAATCCATACTCCCAGATCCAAAGTTACCTCTTTACCTAATCCATACTCCCGGATCGGATAAATCTAATCCATACTCCCGGATCTGAAATTTACCTTCTTACCTAATCCATACTCCCGAATCTAAAAGTTACCTCTTTACCTAATCCATACTCCCGGATCGAATAAATCTGATCCATACTCCGGTATCTGAAATTTACCTTCTTACCTAATCCATACTCCCGGATCGGGTATGTCTGATCCTTACTCCCGGATCTAAAATTTACCTCTTTACCTAATCCATGCTCCCGGATCAGGTAAATCTGATCCATACTCCCGGATCTAAAATTTACCTCTTTACCTAATCCATACTCTCAGATAGATGGCAAGTCTTAAAGTTATTCCCTCCGTGTATATCTCATTTGTACTCACAAGGAGATACTACCCAATATCCCTCTTAATTTATATAGGCTTACTCTGTATCCTAAGTTATCATATATTTATCAGATATGCTCTTAACACGTATTCCAGGCAGTATCAAAACCAACTATTTCATCTACCCATGTTCTACCCAACATATTCGTAGATATAAAATACATATACAGTTCAGATGTGAAGGAAAAAGTTTAGATCTGAAAAGAAATTACATATACGATTCAGATCTGAAGGAAAAGGACTAGATCTGAAAAACAAAATACATCTACAGCCTAGATCTGAAGAAAAAGGTTCAGATCTGAAAGGAAAATACATCTACAGCCTAGATCTGAAGAAAAAGGTTCAGATCTGAAAACAAAATACATCTACGGTTTAGATCTGAAAAACAAAGAAGTTTAAATCTTTCATCTAGCACATATCTCAAGTAAACAGATAATATGCACACATAAACTCTTTAACAAATATTTAATTCTTTAACAGATATTACTACTTTAATTAATACTTGTATTAAAATCATGTTCATGAAAGGGACTATGCACTCACTTGATAAGGTGAGCACTTCGCTTCTTAAACAACCTTCTTTGACGAAACCGGGAAGTTTGCTTGAAAACCAGGCTCCGCGCGGGCAGAGTTTCAAACCAAAAAACTATTTTTCTCGTAGACTCCGGGCTCTCCGAGGCTTTCTTCAAGTGCTAGGGAAATTTCCTAGGCTTTTGGGGGAGTTTGGGGAGTTAGAGAGAGAGTTTAGAGAGAGAAAGTGAAGGTTGAAGGTGTGAGAGAAGTGTTGAACCCGACACCTTTATATATAGGCTGTGAAACAGCTCTACTCGACGAGTTGGTACTTCTACTCGTCGAGTCCAGGCTAGGTGTCACCATTCTGGTGGCAGAACGTGGGTGGCCTACATTGTGCCACGTCACCCCTTTTGCAGCAGCACCCTGCCGACTTCTAAACCCCGTAACTTTCGCATACGAGCTCCGTTTTCGACGTTCTTTATATCCACGCGTAGGTAAAAACAAGACCTACAACTTTCATTTAGACTCCGTCGGCTAAATCTCGACTGATCTTAAATTTAACAGTAGGATGAGATTAGACTGTTAAATGACCGCGAAGAATTCGTAACTCCTTCATACGGACTCCGTTTTCGTCTGTCTTTTTACCGTTGAGTTCCTATTAATGAGATATTCAACTCTCATTTAGGTCGCGTAAGCCAAAAACCGCTCGAACTAAAATTCGAGTTTCGGGCCGTGCACTGCTAAGCCAAATCTTAGAAAATTCATAACTTCCTCATACGAAGTCAGATTTGGACGTTCTTTTTATGGATGTTCTCGGTTTAACGAACACTACGACTTTTGTTTAGATTACTAAGGCTAAAAATTCCTCCATCCTAAATTCACAATTTACGTCTCCCGGTGCCGTGCCGGTTTTGCCGAAAAACTTCGACAGACCATAACTTCTTCGTTATAACTCGGATTTCGGCGTTCTTTATATGTACGGAACCCCTGAAACATATTCTACAACTTGGTTAAGATTATTTATTCTAAGTAATCTTCCATCAAAAACTCATTTTTGACGCTCATTGTTTCTAAATTGACTAGCCCGGATCTGCGGGCGTTACAATCCCAACTAGTGCCTCTCTAATTACAACTGCCCAACGAACACGATCAGAACTGACTATTCCCTTGCCTTTGGCATGCCATTCTAAGTTGACTCTCATTGGGAATATTTCCATTAATCCCGAGAGATTCTCCCCCACTTGGAATCATCTACGCCCTACTAACCACGAGATCGATGGATTTCCAACCCATCTCGCAACCTTACTACTCGAAGTTGTCGACAACCTAAGCTTACAAGAACTAACATTCCATGACTAGCCAATCATAGCAAACACATACCTTCCAAAATTAGATGAATATACCTCGAAATCTCAACGAACTCAATATTCCCAAGAACAAAATCTCAACTATTGAAACGGGTATCCAACCAATTCAACAACCTATATCAATAAAGAACCCAACCTCATACTTTCTCATCTCAAAGCATTATCGCTATCGCAAGTAACTGAACAAGTCCCTTATAATCACAACTTATAAAAAAACTCCTTGAACTGAATAATGTTATTCCAACACCCTAACTCGCAATTTAAATGTCTGCTACTCCATTCTTACCGAAAGATTGACGTGCTCGAAGCATCAACAACTGATACAACCTGAACGCCTTCGAACTATCCCAACAGTTGAACAAGTCCACACGAAAATGTACCAACCACACCCAGAAGTTGATGAATCATAATAGATCCTATCCCACTAGCGATAGCAATCGATCCAACGAGCTAAACAACCTTAAAAATGACATTTAGCCTGAGCAGCACAAGCACCTATGAACTCCATCTGTGTTGTCGCTATTTGGACGACCATGTACAACAAGATACTTGTTTGGAAGTTTCCGATACGAGGGCCACATGCACGTCCCTAAAAACATGAATCCGATAGTGACTCGCTCTGTACCTGCGTTCTGACCAATCGTTCACCTCTCAACCTTGAAAGATTCTGACCATCTTGAATGCCAAACTCTGATGAACTTTCACTACACTCTTCGCCGACCCATTGTATTGACCCCATTTGAATCAATTCGGTTGATGATCCTCCAAGCAGAACACTCAGATTGCATCCGCCTATGCTCGCACCACCGTTGCCATGTCACCTCCCGAACCGGCGCCTACAATCGGCTCGACCGACTACTCTTCTAACATGACTCTCGGTATGCAAAATTTCATAGGACGATTCTTTGATAATAATAATCAGGAAATCATAAAGAACTACAATTCCTAGATGTGATATCTGAAACTTTCTAATATTACAACTTCAAACCCGACGAAAGCGATCTATACACCATCTATTTTACAAGGCACTCTGAGGGTTGAATCTTGGATCCATCGAAATCTACTGACGTCCCAATAACATCTTTAACCTACTAACCATGAACATGCCCAAATTAGATAAAATAAAGGTCAAAATACATACCAACGATTTCCTATGACTCAAGCTTGACTACCTTCCGGACAATAGGTGTTGGGGTCGACACTCCTTCTGCGACCCATGCGGGACAGTTGGGTTTGAGATGACCCGATTAGTGACAATGAAAACACATCCGCTCCTTTTTGCAATTGCGCACAACATGCCCCTTCTCTCCATATTTGTAACATTTGAACTTGTGGCAAGAAAACCCGTGGGCTTCTCCATATTTGTTGCAAATGTCGAAGTCCCCTCGACTTCCAATACCCAAGCTAGCTACATCGAACTCCTCACTCATCACCGAAAGTGCTAAATAATGTGCTATATTCCTCTTCCCTTTCGTGTTCCCCTTCAGGATCTCCCTCCCTAGTCGTCTCAGTGCGTTCTGTCACAGTCCGAGTGACTGCAATCCGCTTCTCAATCTTGACAGCCAACCTGTTTGGGATCTGACCAATGATACCAGGCAACTCTTCCAGAAAAATATGTGAAACCACAACAACAATCCAATCGCAAAATTGATCCCTCAGAAGGCATGATGCATAACTCACCTTCGATCTCTCGAAGAAAGGTCTAGCAATAGGATCCTCCTCCCCGAAAAACTCTGGGGCTCTACAATCCTTGAACCCCTGATGAGAGAGAGTTTGAGCCCCCAATTGACCTATTACAATCTTGGCCCGGAAAGCCCCTGGACGCTCATCCAAGAGCTCCATGATCCCTTCCTTGATGGTACCAAACTGATGGGTTTTGAGCATTCTAACACTCCTATGGTGTACATGCAACCCTAGAAACCTTGGATCTATGTTTGACTAAGATACATGCAAATAATTATTTTTTCCAAGGTTCTTATCCTAACTAGCATGGCATGGAATACTTGAATCAAATAAAACTAGTAGAATTACTTACCTTGTAGTAGTAGTTGATTGCTTGGAGTTTGAGAGCCTAGCACCAATAATGTGGATGCCTCAAATGGAAGTCACAAATCACCACAAACTTGGAAACTTGAGAGAATAGTCACAAACTTCTTGAAATCGGCCCTCTTGGTTTACACACATCAACTAGTCGTTATTTCAAGAACCAAAGCCTCCTTTATATAGTGTGGTGGATTAGGGTTACATCCATGTAAACCCTAATACCCATGTCTTTTCATTTCCATGAGATCCATGGGTTAAAGCTCCATAGAGTATCCATGGACTTTCCATGCAAGCCTAGCCCATTCCAAATAAGCATTAGCCCACACTATATAAATACAAGAGCCCATATTTAATTAGTCATACTTTTGATCTCTAAATTAATTCTAAATTAATTATAGATCAACACTAATTAAATAATATGATTTTATATTAATATATTAGAGCTTATAATATATTAATAAATCATAACTTATACTATTCTCAAAATATTATCCATAAATTGTTCGGGTGAAGTGCAACCCAAATGGACCATGCCGGGTCGGGTCAAGTACATACCAAATATAGTTATGGACTTAGACACTATATCCAATAGTCTCCCACTTGGATAAGTCTAATAACTATAGTTGCAAGTATGACTTCAGGAACCGATCAGCAATCGTAGCTCTTTAAACTCTGTTGAACTATGAAGCGCCATTTTAGATAAGTGATCATATAATCCTCTGTTCTAGATATCAGCCGGACAAATACATGGAACATGGTCTTGCTTATTGTCCAGCATTTGTTTCCCAATTTCCGATTTGATTGACATAGAACTTAACTGAACACATCAATTTAGTTCTGACCGGGCCCGGTACATAGGTCAAAACAAAATCATCGAGGGGCCCAGATATCGCTTCTAATTCTAGAAGGAACAAATAAACTTCGACTCATATGTTTGCTCTACTACTTGTTGAATTACACACAAAAGTACGGTTTATAACATCGAGTTACCAATGCGTTTTTGTGCAATCAATGCATAACCAACTCATAGGCAACAAATCATATCTCTAGGTTTGAAGACTTATATGATATTACCGTCTCACGATCACTCGAGATAAATTCCATGAAGTGATACAAGTAAGCGTGGGTTGAATCCAATACTCAGAACTTATGAGCACTCATGAGTGTTGTAGCCCCGCTTTGTCTAACATCTTAGACCTCTACAAGCCAACCTATGACAGTCTTGATTCATATCTACTTCCAACATATGACCGACTGTGGAGAGTTTGAATAATATGATATAAACCATAAAATAATTATTCTGGAAGTCAAAACATGCAAAAAGAAATAATAGTAAACGATTGACAAGAGATAGCAACACTTTACTCATAAATAACAGCTTTTATTTATCATCAAATGTCAATTACATTTTACAAATTTCAAGATTATCTAACTACTAAAACTAATATCATCCTTCAGCCCTATGCTCCGAGCATGCTGGAGATGCTTAGCCCGAGTCAGTCCCTTCGTGAGGGGATCTGCTGGGTTCTCATCCGATGATACCCTCTTTACCACGAGGATTTCTTCTTCTATTCGATGTCTGATGAAGTGATATTTTCTGTCAATGTGTCTGGATCTCCCATGATCTCTTAGTTCCTTGGCTAAGGCAACCGCACTATTGCTGTCATAGAAAATCTCCATTGGCTCCTTTATAGCTGGTACAACTCCAAGGTCTCCGATGAAGTTCTTTAGCCATATAGCCTCCTTTGCTGCCTCGCTTGCTGCTATATACTCTGATTCACAAGTGGAATCAGCCACTGTCTCCTGCTTGGAACTTTTCTAAGTAATTGCCCCTCCATTTAGAGTAAAGACCCAGCCCGACTGAGAGCGGAAATTATCCCTGTCAGTCTGAAAGCTAGCATCACTGTACCCTACAACTCTCAAGTCCTCACTGCCACCGAGGGTAAGGACCCAGTCCTTAGTCCTCCGTAGGTACTTGAGGATATTCTTTACCGCAGTCCAGTGTGCCTTGCCAGGGTTCCCCTGATACCTGCTAACCATGCTCAAAGCAAAGGCTACATCAGGTCGAGTACACGTCATAGCATACATGATCGATCCTACAGCTGAGGCATAAGGTATTCGACTCATTTATGCTATCTCAGCCTCAGTACTAGGGCTGTGTGTCTTACTCAATCTGGCGTTACTCTGGATGGGTAACTCTCCTTTCTTGGAGTTATGCATGTTGAACCTTTTCAACACTTTGTCCACATAGGTGCTTTGACTAAGTCCAATTAGTCTTTTACTCCTGTTTCTCAAAATCCTTATCCCTAGGATATAGGCAGCTTCTCCAAGGTCCTTCATAGCGAAACACTTCCCAAGCCAGGACTTTACTTCCTGCAGGGTTGGGATGTCATTTCCTATGAGTAGTATGTCATCCACATACAGTACCAAAAAGCTTACTATACTCCCACTAGCCTTGATATAGACACAAGATTCATCTTCACTCCTTGAAAAGCCAAATTCTTTGACTTTCTCATCAAAGCAAAGATTCCATCTGCGAGGTGCCTGTTTTAATCCATAAATGGATTTCTCGAGCTTACACACTCTACTGGGGTACTCTGTACTGACAAAACCCTCTGGCTGAACCATGTAAACATCTTCAGCCAACTTTCCATTAAGGAAAGCGGTTTTGACATCCATTTGCCATATTTCATAATCATGAAATGCAGCAATGGCTAACAGAACCCTAATAGACTTAATCTTGGCCACTGGTGAAAAGGTCTCATCATAATCAACTCCCGGAGTTTGAGAATAACCCTTTGCAACCAGTCGTGCCTTATAAGTGTGTACATTACCATCCATGTCGGTCTTCTTCTTGAAGATCCATTTGCACCCAACTATCTTACGATCAGGTACATTGTCAACCAAGTTCCAAACTTGATTGTCATACATGGACTGTATCTCGCTATCCATAGCCTCTTTCTATTTAGCAGCCTCAGGGCCTGCCGTGGCTTCCGTGTAGCTGTTAGGCTCATCCAGATTTACCAGTGTGTTATCACTGATAAGTGTCTCACCTTGTGCAGTAATATGAAAACCATAATAATGCTCAGGTGCATTCCTAACTCTGGTGGAACGCCTCAGAGGTATAGATTCTTCAGTCGGCTCAACAGGAGTTTCCTCCTCAGGTTGAGGGCTAGGGTTTGAGGTTCCTTCACCACTTGACTCTTGAATTTCCTCAAGGTCAATTTGCCTCCCACTGTCTCCTTGGCTCATGAATTCTCTCTCTCGAAAGAATCCTCTTCTTGCTACAAAGACCACATTATCACTGGGTCTGTAGAAGATGTAACCAAAGGATTTCTGTGGGTAGCCGATGAAAATACACCTTTCGCTTCGGGGTTCGAGCTTATCGTGAGTCTCGCATCTCACGAAAGCCTCGCAACCCCAAATCTTGATGTGGTCTATATTGGGAACTTTTCTAGTCCACACCTCGTGACATGTTTTGGCAACCTTCTTTGTAGGGACTAGATTAAGGATATGGGCGACAGTCTCTAAGGCATACCCCCAAAATGAGATTGGTAGCGAAGCTTGACTCATCATGGAACGAACCATGTCCAACAAGGTCCGATTGCGCCTCTCAGCTACACCATTCAACTGTGGTGTCCTAGGAGGTGTCAATTGTGAGACAATCCCACATTCCTTAAGATAGTCAAGGAACTCAGTACTAAGATACTCACCACCACGATCGGATCGAAGCATCTTAATGTTCCTGCCCAACTGATTCTCCACTTCTTGCTTAAACTCATTGAATTTCTTAAAGGTTTCTGACTTATGCTTGATTAGGTAGACATATCCATATCTACTAAAATCATCAGTAAAAGTCACATAGAACCGATTACCATCTCTTGTGGCGGTTCTGAAGGGTCCACACACATCCGTGTGTATGAGGTCCAACAAACCTTCACACCTAGCACAAGTGCCAGTAAAATGTGACTTTTTCATTTTACCAAGCAAACAAGATTCACAACTATCATCTGACTTTAGGTCAAATGACTCCAAGACTCCATCCTTTTGGAGTTGGCCTATGCGTTTCTTGCTTACATGTCCAAGACGACAATGCCATAAGGATGCTTTATCTAAGCTAGTGGAAGAGTTAATACACAATACATTATTTCCTAGATTATCTACAACAGATACAGTTTCATACACGCCATCACAAGGTAATGCTTTAAAATAAAGAACATTATTAAAGAAAGCATCAATACTACCATTATTATTATCAAAATAAAAGGTAAAACCTTGTTTATACAATGCATGAAAGGAAATAACATTTCTTGCCATTTCTGGCGAATAATAACATTTATTCAAATCTAATGTAAACCCACTATTTAGCACTAAGGAATAAACTCCTATCTTGGTGACATGTGAAGCTTTCCTGTTTCCCATGATCAAGTTTATCTTTCCCTGCTCCACATTCTCACTTCTTTTTAGTCCCTGCAAATCACAACATATGTGAATACCACAACCTGTATCAAGGACCCAAGACTTAGAATGAGGTGAGTTATTAGACAATATAGTGTATATACCTGCATGGTTGGGTTTTACTTTCCCATCCTTCAAATCTTGCTGGTACTTTGGGCAGTTACGCTTCCAGTGCGACTTTTCATGGCAATAGAAGCATTCAGCCTCATTAGGGTTAGCAGAAGGAGTGACAAAACCTTTCTTGGTTTTGCTTGAAGAGGAGCCTTCAAGGATCTTACCCTTGGTACCCTTAGAAGGTTTCTTTCTCTTCTTCCCTTTGCCATGCCCGATTGCCAAGACATTGGCCGTAGTTGGAGTAGGAGTAGGAGTAGTAACAACCGACTTACCCTTTAGACCACTTTCGGCGGTCTTCAAGAGTCCTTGAAGTTTGCTGAGGGTGACTTCTTCCTTGGTCATGTGATATGTCATGCGGAATTGATCATAACACGATGGCAAGGAGTGCAAAATGATGTCTATTGCTAACTCCTCAGGGAAGTTCACATTCAGCTTCTGTAAACGGTCCACATACCTTTGCATTTTCTGCATGTGGCCCGTGATGGGTTCACCATCCTTCATTCGGGTTGTTATCATGGAGGAGATTATTTCATATCGCTCTTGACGAGCACTTTGATGGTAGCGGTCCATCAAGTCCTGGTGCATCTCAAAAGGATAATAGTCCTCATAGGACTTTTGGAGCTCGGCTGTCATGGTGGCCATCATGATGCATGCCACTTTTGTAGCATCTCTTTCATGTACCTCATATTCAGCAAGCTCTTCAGGAGTAGCAGTTGGCTCGGGTACCTTCAGCTCCTTGTCGAGAACATATTCTTTGTTCTCATACCGAGTGACCATCCTGATGTTTCTGATCCAATCTGTAAAGTTGGACCCATCAAAGATGACTCTCCCACAAAGATTCATGAGAGAGAAGGAGCTAGTAGGGTTTGAGCCAGAAGCATTGTTATTGGAAGACATCTGAAAAGAAGAGGGAATAGATTAGATTAGATATAGAGATAGTCCTTAACAAAACACCCAAATGTGATATTAAGGCTAGGACCCAACACAATATTTTATAACTTAGAAGAGGGATGCCGTAATCTAAGCTATAAGATATTTGAAGGTAGGTGAATGACGATTCACCAATTTCCACCATGAAAAACGAAATATTTAATTAGGTTTTAATTGGTTTAGAAACTCCTAGATTCTTTGAGATTCATTGAACTTTCTTCAATGGCATGTTTCAATCTCGAGTGTGCCCTTCAAGTTTTGTAACTGGGATGCCGAGGATCACAAAACAAGGTATGAAGTAACCATGCAAATTACTTGGTACCCTTAATGTATTACCCCTCAATCGATGTGTCGGTTAACCATACACGCTCCATCGATACTATGATAAACATTAAGTCACCCTTTACCTACCTTGTTAAGTTCAAGTTAGTGTGCCGGTTAACCACACACGCTCCACTAACGACTTAAACAAAGTGTAAAGTGTAATTTCATGGATTAGCACCTTATTCACATTTTCCTAAAATAACTAAGATTGGGAATTCAATAAAGTTTAGTTACTTTAGTATTATCATTATACTTTTAATGAGAATTTATAAGTCCTTGTCCTACCCGTTCGGCTAACGACCCTCCACCGATCAAGGAAGCGGTGGGTGAGAGTGGACACCCATTAAGTTGCCATTTTATAGGCAACAACCTTATACCCCCCTTATAGACCGGCTTCGTGAATGAGGCGTACTAGCGGTAAGACGACTTGATCTTATAGATATATAAATATTATTAAACTTATAATATTATAAAGTATAAGGGTTGAATTTTAACTTTTAAAATTCTAGGGGTTGGAACTAAAGTTTTTAATATGACTTTACATGTTCCAAAACTTGAGGGCAAGTTTTGTAAACTTTCAAAACTTTTCATTTCTCATAACTTATGAGTTAATGGTTATTAAAAATAAAGACTCTTCATTTTTTGTAACCTATGTGTTCTTTTAATGGTTATTTATAAATGTGACTTTTGGTTATCCATAACTTAAGAACTAGTTATGGACTCCATTAAAACACATAAAGATCAAGAATTAATCTAATCAATTATTAGCACATAATTTTTGTGATCTTCTAAACTCATATGTTTATGAGTGTTCATATCAAAAATTTCAAGAATCGTAAGTACATATACAAAACTTGAAATTTTGATACGAGCTTTTGAACAAAACTTCGTTTTTTCAGGTTTTTTTTTTTTGCATCAAGTATCAAATAAACAAACCTGGCTCTGATACCACTGATGGGTTTTGAGCATTCTAACACTCCTATGGTGTACATGCAACCCTAGAAACCTTGGATCTATGTTTGACTAAGATACATGCAAATAATTATTTTTTCCAAGGTTCTTATCCTAACTAGCATGGCATGGGATACTTGAATCAAATAAAACTAGTAGAATTACTTACCTTGTAGTAGTAGTTGATTGCTTGGAGTTTGAGAGCCTAACACCAATAATGTGGATGCCTCAAATGGAAGTCACAAATCACCACAAACTTGGAAACTTGAGAGAATAGTCACAAACTTCTTGAAATCGGCCCTCTTGGTTTACACACATCAACTAGTCGTTATTTCAAGAACCAAAGCCTCCTTTATATAGTGTGGTGGATTAGGGTTACATCAATGTAAACCCTAATACCCATGTCTTTTCATTTCCATGAGATCCATGGGTTAAAGCTCCATGGAGTATCCATGGACTTTCCATGCAAGCCTAGCCCATTCCAAATAAGCATTAGCCCACACTATATAAATACAAGAGCCCATATTTAATTAGTCATACTTTTGATCTCTAAATTAATTCTAAATTAATTATAGATCAACACTAATTAAATAATATGATTTTATATTAATATATTAGAACTTATAATATATTAATAAATCATAACTTATACTATTCTCAAAAGATTATCCATAAATTGTTCGGGTGAAGTGCAACCCAAATGGACCATGTCGGATCGGGTCAAGTACATACCAAATATAGTTATGGACTTAGACACTATATCCAACACAAACATCACAGGAGTCACATCCAAAATACCGCGACCGATCTCTGAGATAACAAACTCACGTATCCTCTCATCAATTGGCTCAGTACCAGAGCCAGAACCCGAACCAGAACCTCCTCCACGAGTGCTCATCACCATACTGAAAACCAACCACACAAATAATCAGAACATACCCAAGAAATCCTCATCCTACAGGCTTCCTAGCTTCTTCGTGACATTCCTCGAGTCGAGTATGGATCATGTGCTTTCAGTAGTATGGTCCCGATGCTACATTCCAAACCTATCCATATTTTCCTTAAAATTATCCTGAATCCTCTAAGTCACCTTCTCAACTGGTACTCCAAGTACTCGCTAAACAACACATCCAAACCCACTAAAACACTTCCTAGGCTCTCATAGGTTCCTCACCCTGCCATTAGCTACTGAAGAACTCTCACTAATGTCAGCTAACCACTTCATGAATACAATCACATGCAACAAAGCTTCGATAATCCTTCGACTGAAAGACTAAACCCTACAACGGTTAGACTCAAACCAGAGCTGCGTAATAGGGCCAAACTAATCACTCTGAGATTATTTAACCTTTGCAGCATATGACTTAACATATTCACTTAATTGTTAACTCACATCATTAATGGTCCCACAAATCACAAAGCAAACAACATTCGTACAGTAACACTCCAAGTCACAAAACAATCAAAGGACATCCCAAACTCACTTGCTACTACCATGCTAGGAAGTTCCACTAACACTGTCGTTTGCCTTATGCATGCAAATGATACACAATATAGGATCAAGTAGACTGTCGAATAAATGACTCAACCTGAGAAACATGAAATAATGCTAAATCAGTCATTCTAGGGCTATATGATCCAAACCGTATACATGTTTTAAAGCATACACTTAGAAATCACTTCCACCAATATAGATTTCAACTCTAACATAGCATCTAGGCTACTAGACATCACAATAGGGCCAATCTATCATAAAATTCTTGAAGGTATCCTTAGCCTTATCCTAGCATGAAAACATTTCATATCATATAACGTATTAACATGTATGGGTATTCTAGGAATAACATACTTGAGCTCGAATGATTGCACACATCAAAACCCTTTTTTTTATAAAAATATTTTTAGAAAACTTATTTTCTTTCAAAGAGATTACCAATTCCTCAGTTTGAGTTCAGATACACCCGAGAGTGTGACCGAATCCCTCAAATCAAAGCTCTGATACTAACTCGTAACTTCCCAAAAATTCACAGTAAAGTTTTCATTTTTAAAACATTGAACCATACAAACGAGTTGTTCCAAAACCGGTCAAAGTGAATATATTACTTAAACACCAGAGTATAAATCACAAATAACCAATGTGGAAAACTCTGGAGGATGTTGTGCAGTCACGTCGGGTCCTTCCCTTTCGTATCAGAAATACCTAGAACCATAAACATAAAACCGTAAGCACAAAGCTTAGTGAGTTCCTCAAAATACCACATAAAATCACACATATATAAATAGGGGTGAGCATTTGGACCGGTGGACCGGACCGGACCGGTGAACCGGACCGTTTTTTTGGAACCCCGGGCCGGTTCTCGGTTCTAGGAATCCATCAAAACCGGTCCGGTTTTTTTCCCGGTCCGGTCCGGTTTTTACCGGGTTTAGAACCGGTTGGACCCGATTTTTTAAAAAAAAATTGTAAACTTTAAACAACCATAACTCATTTGTTTTAAGTCGGATTGACATGCGGTTTTTTCCAACATTTAATTTACAGTTTGTAGATGAACTTAGACTATAATTTTGTTGATTTTGGTATTATATTCAATAAGTTATAGTCTTTCAAAGTTGAGCTATCAAAGCTGAAAATTTTCAGCTTTTCAGCAATGTTTTTAAAATTTTGTAATCTGTGAAAGTTTTTAAACAACCATAACTAATTCGTTTTAAGTCGGATTGACCTGCGGCTTTTTCCAACAATTAGTTTTCAGTGAGTTACAATCCTTCAAAGTTGAGCTATCAAAGCTGAAATATTTCAACTTTTTAACTATTATTTTAGACTATAATTATGAATTTTATGTATCTTTGACAGATAAATCATATAAAAGGGATCTTTGTGAACTTGATTTATATGTTAGTTGCTTTTATTTGGAAAATTAATTTTGTAAGTTATAATATTATAACATCAAGGTAGATTAGTTATGCATGAAACGAAAAGGTAATCATTTTTACAAGTTGTATCGTATCAAACCCAATAACATATTCGTTTTAACGAGTTCTATCAAACCCAAAAACTTATTCTAACGACTTGTACTCTATGCAATTAAAGTTGTACCGGTCCAAACGGGTCCAAGAACCGGAAAACCCTGACCTGGACCCGGACACGGACACGGACACGACTCATCCTGTGACGTGAATTGCATTGTGCTCATCAACGTGTAAGTTGCACCATGCTGAATGAGAGAATGACATTCCCTTTCAATTGAGATATTGCGTATGATAAGAGAGATAAAGGTTCCTTTTTTTCCGGTATGCTGCTCCGCGAGCAAGGAGCGATAGAAGCTAGTATTCTGTAATGAATAACAAGAGTCTGGCACTATAGGGGAATCCAACACCTAGTGATTTACATTTTACACCTTATCTTCTAGACTTTCGGTGGAAAAACCAGCCGAGTCTTCCAGCAGGAGTTCCACGCCTTTTTAACCCGGTCCGGTCCACGGTCCACAATATTCTCCATAACCTGTCCGGTCCAAGAGCTGGTCCGGTCCGGTTCGGTCCAAATGTTCACCCCTATATATAAATATAACAACATGTGGCTGTGTCGAATCTGTATCAACCCTGAGTCCATAACGATTCCATGTAACAACATGTAGTTGTGTCTGGTCCATATCAACCCCCATGTCCGTATCAACCCCGAGTCCATAATGACTCCGAGCCCAAATTGGCTCTATACATATAACATACAATCATGTCAGTAATAGTCACATAGACAATCAAGCACATAAAGACATATCAACAAGTGTCACAAAGAAAACTATCATCCTATAATCACAATCCAATGGGTCGGTATTGGTGCCTTCGACCAACGAGTACAGTGAAGAGACTCACCTGAATCACAATGCCGACTAAAACCAACTCAATGTCATACTAACCACAACTAATAGCTCTCACCACCACACGATGGGTGCTAAACACCTCCTATCAATCCACACAAGGCAAACCCTAAGTCTACCTTCTAAAAATAGAAACTTGACTAAAAGTCAACCCATGCCAAAAGTTTACAGTCAAAGTCAACGACCAATGTTGACTTTAGTCAGACGCCATGTCGTAGCCTCCCTTGGCCACGTCGTGGCCCTCATGCGATCAAACAGACAAGAAATTCCCAGTCGTCACGCCGTGACGACCTATGGCCACGCCGTAGGAGCTGAGATTCCAACAACTTAATGGATTAAGCTGTTTTTTTCGATTCCAAGAGCTCTAAAGCCCACATTTGGTCCATACTATGGTCTAAGTGGATAAAGTTTTCAACTTTAACAATTAAGACACCTTGTCACACCCCCAAACCGGAACGGTGGAAACGTTCGAGGGCGGAGGACGTCATGTACAGTATCACAAAAATTGTAAAATAGTAATCAAAGCAACAACAACCATGGTATTAATAGTATAATGTTTACATTGTTTTCGAATCATACATAACTGACTCCAAAAGTAAATAACAAGTAAAGACTCGAAGCTACTATGCTCCATCTTCTGAAAACTGGTACGAGTACCTGTCTACTAGTGTCCTGAGAATACAAGTAGTTTTGAAAGAGTATCAGCATTTAAGCTAGTGAGTTCATAAGCGTTTTGTTTAGAAAACAGGTTCTTTGTTCTTTAAAAAGCGTGATGTGTTTCTCCAGAAAACCCTATATTTTCTGATGTAATGAATGTTGAGTAAAATGATTTGTACCAGTTCATATTGCGAGTACTTAGTGTATACAAGTCATATACAATCCAGATCGAACAAACAATCGACTGTGTGGTTCTGCCCCAAGCCCACAACTAAACAAGGAACAAGAAATGAGGCGGAGGCCACACATCCCACTGGTTGTCGGATCATCATATACATAACCCTGACGTATTCACTAGGTACTTACAGAGTTAACTGTATTTGTCCTTTGAAATCTGTTGAAAGTGTTCCTCAAAAAAATCCGATATTTTCTTAGTAAAAGTATGATAATACCAGTTCCTTCTATGATCACTTAGTTCATACTAGCTATGTATAAACCAATATCGAACAGATAGTTGATTGTGTGGATCTGCCCTAAGCCCACAACCAAACAAGGAACAAGAAATGAGGCGGAAACCACACATTCCACGGTCTATCGGATATTCTTCATATGTAACCCGGATGCATAAACTAAGGAATTATAGAATTAACAATGAATGTTCATTAGTTGAATGATAAACCGATTATTTGTAAAATACTGATGTTTGTCCTGGAAAATCCTATATTTTCCATAAATGTGAGTTGTTGTCTTAACTGTTCCAAAACTGAAAAGTACAAGTATTTTCCATACTTATGTTGTTAAAGCATTGTTCTGTTTGAAAACCATGGCTACCACCAGTAATGTATAGTAGTTTTATTATTTAAAATAAAAGTAGTAAAAAACATATTGTTTTGTATACTGGATGTGTTGTTAATACCCTCCTGTGATCACTTAGTACATACGAGTTATAGAAATCTAGATCGAACAGACGGTCGATTGGGTGATTCTGCCCTAAGCCCACAACCAAACAAGGAACAGGAAATGAGACAGAAGTCACACATCCCAATGCATGTCGGATGTTAATTTTGTAACATCCGGATTTCCAAGTATCATAATTTAAGTATTTATTTTTGAGTTAAGAAGAGGGACTCGACGAGTTGACGCCTAAACTCGTCGAGTAGGATCGCGACTGATGACTCGGATTAATGAATAGACTCGACGAGCCGGTGAGTCGACTCGACGAGCCGGTGAGTCGACTCGACGAGTCAACGTTGTGGACAGAAACCCTAAATCTTTGGGTCTGTGCCCTATTTAAGGGACCTTATGGCCTTTATTGGCGTCCACACACACTTGAGAGACCCTAACGAACCAGAGAGCATAGAGAGTGAGGGAATGAGCTAATTACACCACCATAGTGCATTCTTGCAAGGAAGGAAGGGAGATTCAAGCTAGGCTGCTTAGAGGGGGCTCATAACTTCTTCTATTTCATCAAAGGCTTCTGTTTGAGGTAGGAATCTATGCCTATTTTCGTGGATATAGTAGATCTCATGAATCTAGGGTTTCTTTACCCCTTTTTGTTGAGATTATGGAGCACGGGGAATCCCATTGTGGCATATGACATTAGATCTGGACCTTGAGAGGTCCAGAGAGTCCCAATCATCCAACTTTATGCAGTCCCATTGGAGTTTTGAGTCTAGGTTGTCTTTTTAAGGGCTATTTCTTCAAATAGAGCTTGATGTGTGGTGCATGGACATAAAGATTGAACCTTTACGTGACTTTTGGGTGCTAGAAGGCCAGATCTATAAGCTAGAGAAACAAATCTGACCTCAGAAGGTCAAATGAGTGTTGCCATGGAGGAAACTCGCCGAGTCCATAAGAGGACTCGACGAGTCGGATCGGGTTACCCCGCGATTCGTGATCAGTGGTAACCCGTCGAGTGAAAGGTTAACTCAACGAGTCGAGTGAGGCCTTAGGAGGATTCAGAGGACACGCATGGACTCACCGAGTCACCTGAGTGCACTCGGCGAATCTGGTCAAAGTTAGACCGTTGACTGGAGTTGACTTCAGTTGACCTTAGGGTTTGGTCAAACTGATTCAAGAGAGGCTATGGAGGGGTAGAATGGTCTTCTAACCATTCTTTAGAGATGAGGATATAAGGAGAGTATTGATTAGAGATATTATCATTTTGATAGGCGGAGGCTAGATCGGGAATATCGAGCACGAGAGTTTACTAGACATCATACGAGGTGAGTCTTCTCAGTATACATTACCTAGGGTGGTATCTATGTGCAGACTGGAGGGTCTTATGTGTTATGTGTATGTTTGAGATTATGTACATTGTGATATATGTATGCTATGTGTTATATTGACCGGACCGGAGGGTCCAACGACTTACGAGGCCAGAGGGTCCTCGAGTAGACCGGACCGGAGGGTGCAACGATTTAGACCGGACTAGAGGGTCCAACGAGCTAGACCGGACTGGAGGGTCCAACGAGCTACAGGACTGGAGGGTCCCGCTGAGACACATTGACCGGAGGGTCATACCGAGTTATAGCCTCGAGTGGCTTATGTGTTGTATGTGGTATTTTGGGGAACTCTCTAAGCATTTATGCTTACCGTGTTATGTGATATGTGTTTCAGGTACTAGCGAGGATCGCGGGAAGGCGTCGTCATGATTTGTACACACTGACAGAGGATTTTGTATTTGAGATTCTGGGATATGTTTTACCGTGATAACATTTGATACACTTGAGTTGAGATGATTTATATGAGATATGTTATGTTTGAAAAATGAAAAATTGTTTGAAAATTTACGTCGTTACAAATTTCATATCACCTTGATGTATATACTAAGTAATCACATAGTTATTAACCCTGATGACTGTTTGTTAAGTATATTATTACGTGAGCGAGTCGTTGTTTTCCATGTGAGCTCTTATGACCATGCTGATGGACGATAAACACTACGACGTACTTCAGACGTCGTAAACGTTAAATGATGTTTGTCACCCCAGGATAATTGTAGCTAATAGTCAGGGTGCGAGATTGTCAGTCCCGTATACATCTATACACAAACTCACGTTCTCCCTCCGGGAGACTCTGGTTCCTAAGGGGTAGACTTCCCAGAAGTCGTGTCTCACAATTTAGTTCTCTCAACGAATTCACGAATAATATCATGGAAACCCTTTTTGTTAATAACATGTATCCTTGTAAAAATAGTACCTTTGTTCCATAGTTCATAAGTTTGTTTCCTTGTTAGAAACTTGTGCTTGTAAAGTTTGTATCTCAACGTGTTTGTAAAATTGTTCGTAAGTCTAGTAGTAGCAATGTTTGTCATGTTTAGTAGGTTCTACGTTCCAATGCATGTTAACGATAAGAAAATATAATAAACCAAATTATATTTCTAAACACAAGATTACTTGTGTTTTACTTGTATTCCCCCCCCCCCCCCAAACATTAAAAAGATTGGAAAATATGGGGGTATGAACTCACCGTTGATTTATGTGCACGTGATCGACAGCAAAACCGGAAAGATGACCCTCGAGTTGAAGTACACGGAGTTAACAGTATCCTAATGATAATTAAACACGCAGTTGTATTTAAATTAGCGAAACCATTAATTAAAGTGTTAGAAAACACTTGCTTTCAGGTTAGGAATGTTACCGAGACTTGTTTGAAGTGGAAAAAGAAGGTCTACAGCCAAGGTTCACGACTCAAGACTGTTTGCAGCTGTGAACTATGTTTGCCGCTGCAAACGGGTTTGCGGTTGCGAACGATTTGCTTCTGTAAACGGTTTGCAGCTTTTGAAGATCTGAAGGCTGTTCTTGGTGTTCTTGGTGTACTTGAGCAAAAACTTGAAGATGTGAAGGTTTGATCTTGATGATTTGAATGTTCTTGGGAGGTTCTTGGGAGCAAATTGAGAGGATTTTCGAGTGAAAAAGATGAGAAATGAGGAATCTCTCCGGGAAAAACTTTTATACCGGTTGGGTTTAAGGTCGGAAATGGGTTTACGGCCGAAAATGGGTTTACGAAAATAAACGAGTTTACGGCCCAAGGGTTTACGGCTGTAAACACTTGGCTGGACGATTTTCGCTGATTTTTCGAAGGAAACTTGATCTTTCGAGTGTTTTTGGTTCCGAAACTTATATAAATTTTATTTATATAATTTAAATGGTTTTCCCAACCCTTATGAACTTAACGAAATAAATAAAATCGAAATTTTATTTAATGGAATTGACTTTTGTTGACTGGAAAAGTATCGGGTTGTCACACACCTAAATAGATCAAGATCTCAAACCCTAGGTCCAAGTAAAGCCAAATTCCATAATGTCTTAACCATTAAGTCCTTAATCTGAATAAGTTCTTAACCCAATCACTCCAAATGGGTTTATAATACCAGATCTATCGTAAAGGTGGGAGCTTTATAGACATGCATACCCAAACATGTCAAGAATCCATTTTAGGTCATAATAAGCTAAGAATGCCCAAAACTCATGCAATGATGAGAACTTCCAACCAAAGTCTAGATCTATGACATATGTTGCTCTTGGGACCTAGGAGAGTCATAAAGTTGCCAACTTTATAAGTTCCTTCCCTCCAAACTTGCTCAAACATGAAGAACATTGGACAATATTCAAGATCTAACCACAAAAGCCATAAAGTTAGAGCCTTTGACACTACAAAGGTCCATAAGTTATGAGGTATGCTGATGGTGTTGCTTCCTTGCAATATCCCATAATAGAGCACCTTCTTCTCATTCTTCTCTTATTCTCCAAGATAACAAATGCTCCAAAAAGGCCACAAACACCAATGGAATGGAGGCTAGGGCTTCTCTGAGGTATAAGGGTGTTGGAGGCTGGAGATGAACCCTAGGAATGGCTTATAGAGGTTTAAATACGAAGCAATCCCTAGAAGAATCATGGGCTTGGGCCAGAATAGCTGCCATACTGTGGCAACCCTTGGCCACGCCATATAGGTCCAATAAAACACATGACCCTCCAAAATTTTCCACGTCATGGGCATCCTTGCCCCTGTCGTGGCGCTGAACTTCCTCCAAAACTTCATTTTTCTTGTCCTTGATAAAAGTAAGCTTAACCCATCTGGAGTACGGGTGTTACACTAGAAAGTAGATGAAGGTTGATCTCTTTAGTTTCCAAGCTCCAAAACCAAGTCTTTGAAGAACAACACACTCAAAAGCCACAAAACACCATAAAAAAGGATGAGACGAGAAAGGATGAGCTTAATATAGGTTTGCTAAAAAGATAGGTTCTTGATCTAGTGGATGTAACATCCCAAAAACCATAATAAAAGTTTTTCATTTTGAAAAGACATTTTCATACAATCCATAAATTAATCAATCATTGTTTCAAAACAAACCCATAAATATCAGAGTATCAATATCATATCTCAGAACATAAATCAGCATGAGGATGTGTACGATCACACCTTCGCCTTGCCCCGATCATTTGAAGTACCTGAAACATTTAAATTCATAACTGTAAGCCAAAGCTTAGTAAGTTCCCCCAAAATACCCCACACAAAAATACACATACAATGAATGCACACATGAGTCTATAGTCTTCTTGGACCGCCTCGCAAGGCCTATAAGATGTCTGGACCGCTCTATTGAGCCTACAGTCTACTCGTAACGTCCAAAAATCATAGTAAAAAATTTTGTTTTCAAAACCATTTAATAATCCATAAATCATACAAAACACTATTTGCAAAAACCATAATTATTAATCAGAGTATCCCAAAATCATCTATCAATAAAATATCCAAGTATGATGTGCACAATCACGCCTTCGCCTTGCCCCGATTATCTGATGTACCTGAAACCATTAAAATCAAACTATAAGCCAAAGCTTAGTGAGTTCCCACAAAATACCCCACACAATTAAACATATATAAACATGCATGTTGGGTCCACAATCATCAGACTGGATTACCCCTGGGTCCACAATCATCAGATTGGATTACCCCTAAGCTCACAACATAAGTCTGGATTGCTCTCCCGACCCTCAACTTATGACTGGATTGCTCCCGCGCCCACATCATAAGTCTGGATTGCCCTACCGGCCCTCAGCTTATGACTGGATTTCTCCCGGGTTTGTTTGCTTCCCCACAAAGCAATGTCACCTCAACCCACCCATACTATGTCGACATATGCAACAAATAAACATAAACATATAAAGTACAAGTAATCATACAGATCTACCAGTCTAACAGCTCGTTACAGCATAGCAACATCCTATATACAAGGGTACATATAACCATAAAGTACAAGTAATCATACAGATCTAGTGGGCCGACATTGTTGCATTCGACCCACGAGTACAGTGAGGAAAAACTCACCTCAAAGTCTAGAAATAGCTGAAGTGACCACTGATCCAAATATCGGCTCTACTGGTCACCTATACAACAAACAGGGACCAAGCCTCAATCTACAACTTAAAATACCCCAAATAACCTAAAGTCAAACTTAGTCAAAGTCAATGGTTAACAATCAAAGTCAACATCTAGCCCGATTACACCCAACGTACCAGCTCTACGCCCAGCGTAGAGCCCAATATGGAAATTATGGGTGGAAATGAGGCTACGCGCTTTGTAGCCAGAATTACGCCCCGCGTAATAAGCTGTTGTCAAACTTTTCCCATTAAGTGCTTAATACAGAAAGTTAACCATCAAATTCTCAGATCTTGTTCCTAATTAGGATGGTCTAAACAACCAAGATATAGTCTTTAAGTCTCAAAGGGACCAAAAATGCATCTTTCCCAACTTAATCCATTAAGTCCAAGTCTCCAACATTCAGATCTGAATCAATATGATGTTTAGATGGATAAAGTTTCCAACTTTATCCATAACAAGGTCAAAAACTTTCAAGATCTAAACTTTATGCACTAAAATGACCAAAGAGTGACAAAATGTCCAATAACAAGATCTAAGAAATCAATGAGCAAGATATAAGCTTTTAACTCACAATGGTCCAGAAATGAAGCAACCTTGTTGGATCTATACTATACTCGTTGTATGTACTTTACAAACACATTGTTCTTCAAGATTTAACCTTCCAATGGAGAAATAAGCTCATAAAAGATGCCAAGGCTCAAAAAAAGCAATAAGAGGCTAGGATTTCTCAAGGAGTGATCTTAGGTAATGGAGGCTGGTCATGAGAGGGTTTCCCATAAGTTAGAACCCTTAAATAATGGCTTAAAACCGAAGAATTTAGGTTTTGATATGTCGTGATTACGACCTTTGTAACCTAAGTTACGCCATGCGTATCCCATTAGAAACGCGATCCACATTCAGCAAGTTACGCCATGCGTAGCAGCTACGCCCTGCATAACTTTCCTACTCCATGTGTAGGACAAAACCACCAACTTCCAATTAAACTTCAAACGACCATAACTTCTTCGTTTCAACTCTGTTTTCGGCGTTCTATATATGCACCGAAATGTATCGAAGAGCCCCACAATCTTATCTAGTTACTTTGGACTAAAAATATATCGAACTAAAATCCTTAATTCATGCAAGAAACCCGAGATGTCACTTTTCCAATTTTACCCTTTGCTTCAAGGCACAAATTGTGGGCTTTAATTACTTAATCCAACATTACCAACATCTGAAAATGACCTAAACCCTATTCATTTGAAGCCCAACACCATCACTTGATCAAATTTCCACCCGACGTCTCAAAATTAAAACATTACTAAAACCTGGTGTTACATTACTGGACCACCTCGTAAGGCCTACAGTAGCTGGACCGGTCCCTTGGGCCTATAGTCTGACTGGACCGCCTCGCAAGACCTATAATACACCTGGACCGCCCGGGTATCTTGGCTTACAACACAAAGCACGACCGCCTCAACCCAACCACAATATGTCGACATATGCAAACAGATAAACAATAACCAACAAAGCACATGTAATCATAATAGATCTATCAATCCAACATATTAGTATAACATACCAACATCCTACACACAGTGATACATACTGCAGTTCAAAGTATAGTGAGAAAACTCACCTCACAGTCTAGCAGATAACACAACAGTTCTCATGAATCCAAGAAATGGCACTACGAGTCACTTATATAATAAATAAGGGCCAATCCTTAATCCATACCCCTAAAAAACTCAAGTTGACCAAAAGTCAGCTTGGTCAAAAAGTCAAAGGTTAACGGTCAAAGTCAACGATCAAAATTCCATCAGTCGGTCATCATGTCGTGGCCAAGCATTTTCCATGTCGTGGTGACCTCATGAAAAAAATAGGCGCGAAGACCACCTATCGCCACGTCGTGGGAATTGTTCTGTCCCGCTTAATGCATTAAGCTCTTAATCCTTCAAGCAACTTACTCATACTCTCAATTAAGCTCTTAATCCTTCAAGCTCTTAATCCTTATTGGTATTTTGCTTTCCCTTTTTCTGTACTTTTTCCTTTTGGGTCGACTTCGGGATCTTGAACCGACTCTTTAACGAGTCCTTCATCGGAAGAATCGGTTGACTCATCGAGTAGGCAGCGTGGTTGGGATTGCAAACTAGTTTGGGGTTGAGGTTGGGAAAAGAATCAGGTTTCTTGAACTGACTCAAACGGATCAAGATCGAAATTTAGACGAGGTATTGGTTAGGATTGGAAATTAGTTTGGGGATGTTTTGGTAAAATGGCATGAGTTGAGATTGAAATTGAAAAGAGTACGAATTGAATGAATATATTTGTGGAGCCATAGTAGGATAATAGTAACTAGCGAGTGAATGAACGAGTTGATCAAATGAAAGTCGATAACATGTTGGTGATGAAAGGTTTGACGATGTAAGGTTTGGTGATTGAAGATTTGGAGATGAAAGGTTTAATGATGAAACGTTTGAAGATTTTTTTTTTCTTCTTGGGGTTTTGTATTGGTTAGGTGAATACATTTTTGTTTAGTGAATTGAAAATTTTTCGGAGAGAAAGAATAATAGTTTGTGTGTGTCAAATGTTGAGTGTAGCGTTAATTTATAATCTTGGATAAAAATTTTAAATTTTAATGTTTTAAGGTAAATATCGGATATTTTATTTTAAAGGAGAGATTTTTTTTTTAAATTCGGTCAAAACGAAAGTGGGATCCGGTCAAAGGTCAAATGACCAATCACAGCCAAGATAATTCTCTCTCTCCTCTCTTTGAGCCGGTAGCTCATTTCCCCTAGCAAGCCTCTTGACGAGCACCATGGGGCGGTGTGCATCTTCCGTAGCGAATGTTCTTAGCGCTCGACTCCCTCGAGCCTTATGATTTATGATCTTAAAAATCAGAACTACATAATGATTTCACAAAAAATATATACGATTAAATAAATTACAATGTATAATTGTATATCTTTGAATAATCTGATTTAAATTAAATATTTTTACGTTCAGTTTTTTCCAGAATGCTAAAAACCCATTGGACAGAAAAAAGAAAAGTTACTGGTTCGCTTATAAAAAGCTATTTATGTCCTCTTCTGCTGTTCTGCATTAACGTCCCACGCACCAAGTTCCTCCACCGTACTCCACCGGAAACAATGGCGTTTCTCAACCGAAATTCGTCGCTCTGTTTTCTCGTGCTAACTTTCGCATATCTGGTGTTGCTAACCTCTCCGGTGCATTCTCTCAGCTGTTCATCACAGAAGTTCACCAACAACAAGCTCTACACCAAGTGCACCGATCTACCAACCCTCGGTGCATCGCTCCACTGGACTCACATCCCGAAAAACTCCTCCCTCTCAATCGCATTCGTCGCGCCTCCTGCTAAACCAGAGGGATGGATCGCGTGGGCTATTAACCCGACACAAACCGGCATGGCCGGTTCTCAAGCACTCGTCGCGTTCAAGGACTCCAACGGCTCGATGACAGTGAAGACATACAACATCAGCTCGTATTCCTCCCTTGTTGAAGGCAAGATCTCGCTTGAAGTTCCAGAGTCCAGTGCGGAGTACAGCGACAAATCGATGAAGATCTTCGCAACGGTGAAGTTGCCGAAGACGATGACGGAGGTGAATCATGTCTGGCAGGTCGGTGGTTCGGTTGAGGAGGGAATGCCGGTGAAACATGAATTTCAGCCGGCGAATTTGAAGGCGATGGGGAAACTGCAACTGCAATTGACGGAGAATGCACAGAGTAATGGTACTGCTACAACCACCGTCGGCAGTCCTAGCATTGCTCCGACCACATCCATAACTCCATCCCCAAGCCCAAGGACTAACTCAGGTTCTCGCAATACCATAACGTACGCATTCTTTATGCTTATGATTAGGTTTTTGATCTTGAATTAGGATATAAACAGACATTATGTTCATTTCCATGTTTCTTTTTTCAGTCGTTTTCACCATGTGATCGTGTTTACATAATATATTTTACAATTTAGTTCTGTTATAATCATCTGATTCTTATTTGTTTTAGCGATTTATCTTTACTAATCTCTGTTATTCAACTTGTTGGTTCTTGATGCATTATATAAAATAAGATCTTAAATTACATCCTCATAAATCACCATATAGAACATAAACAACATTGAATAATGAATATAGTTGAGTATCATTGTATGAATGCAATTTTTGGATTTTTCCTGATAAATTTGGATGTTGAAAGTTGAAACTGCAAGGGTGTTTGGATCTAATAACAGATTATGTTTCCAATAAATCATGACATTTATAAAAAAATATCTGATTATTTTTCCAAATCCTTAAAATATGCGGGACATTGATTACTTAACCATTTATGCTTTTAACAAAAATAAAAAGTTTTTAAATGACCTTTTTGTCCTAAACTAGAGTTATTTCCGACTTGTTATTGACATTCCATACTTAAACAAAAACATTTAATGTTAAAAAAAAAAAAAAAACTCTTTAATAATATCCGGGATATTTATATTGAAATGTCTAATATCACAATTTTCCATTCAATTATTTTTGATTTTTAGCATCTTATATCACAATTTTTCATTCAATTTTTTTTAAAAGTCTTATATCATATATATTTCTAATTTTCTATGTTTCTTAAATTTTATGTTAGAGTATAATAAAAAGAAAAATATTTCAAACTTATTTTTGAAATTACAGAATTCTAATTTTTCCTAAAATTCGGAATCCAAAATTTGGGATGAAATTTACCTTTTTTATATCATATACTCCCTCCGTCCCAAAATTATTGTCCACCTTACTATTTTAGTTTGTCCCAAAATTACTGTCCACTACCAAAAGTAGATATATTCTTTTACCATATTACCCCTAACATTTAATAAAGTAAACTAGAATAAATATAAATGCACGTTTCCCACTTTTTTTAGAAAAGGGCAAGAGGGACATTTTACTCAAAAAGACAAAATTAATTATTGTTTTTCTTAATCTGTGTGTTTTTTGTCTGTGTACAATAATTTTGGGACGGAGGGAGTATATTTCTAATTTTCTATGTTTCTTAAATTTTATGTTTGAGTATAATAAAAAGAAAAGTATTTCAAACTTATTTTTGAAATTACAGAATTCTAATTTTTCCTAGAATTCGGAATCCAAAATTTGAGATTAAAATTACTTTTTTTTATTAGAAAGATAAAATACTTTTGAGTGGTCCGGAATGACCCTTTCCGAAAATGTTGGCCTTTAAAACAAAAAGTCGTTATTTTTTTATTACTTAAAATATGGCTGATTTAGTTAAAATATACTCTATCCGTCCCAAAATTATAGTCCATCTTTCCTTTTTGGTTTGTTCTAAAATAATAGTCAAACTTCAAAAATTACATAACATTTTTACCAAAATACCCCCTCATTATTACTTAACCAACTAAACATTTAATGGAACATTAAATGCAAAGTAAGAACAAAACTGTCATTTTATTAAATAAAGTTACTGGTAATTAATATTTTTCTTAATATGTGTTTTTTTGTCTGTGGACAATAATATTGGGACGGAGGGAGTATTGTTTTTTGGTTGCTTTTGAATCTAATTTAAAAGCTGTTTCAAGTAGTTTTTAGTTATTTTTATGTAATTTAAAATTTTTAATCTTCCAAATAGTTACCGTACCGCTTTTATACAAATAAAAACTTCAATTTTCAACTAATTTGGTCAAATACCTGTAAAATACATTGTAGAGAGTAATGTTTATTAATTATTTATTCGAAATAAAGTAGTTAGATAATGTGGTTAGAAACATAAATCCAAAACACTTTCATTTATAAAAATCACTATAACAAATCTGATCAATTAAATATTAGTTGACTTAAAATTGTTTGATTAGACGAGATTTTTTATTTTTTTTATGGGCATAATGTCTTAGACATGCATGATTAAAGAATTTAATTGCCATTAGTTTAATGTAATTGAATGTGCATTAGTTAAAGGGACAGACTAATAAGCGTGAGATATGGAAATGATATTAATTTTTAATCTTTAGAACAAATCGAATCTTGTAACAGAAATAAGTTATAAGTTATATAACAGATTTAACAATGTCAATAAGTAAATTACAATTATGATTCAAATTAAGACAAAATTGCAAGAATGGTCCCTGTGGTATGTCAAAACTAGGAAGTTTGGTCCAAACAAGTTTGGATTCGCAAGGGTGGTCCAAAAGTTTCATTTTGTTGCGAGTTTAGTCCAAAATTTTCAGAACTTTTTTTAAAGACATATTTACCCTTGGTATTTTTCTTTTTATTACAAAAAACAAAAAAGAAAAAGAAAAAATCTCTCTCTCTCTCTCTCTCTCTCTCTCTCTCTCTCTCTCTCTCTCTCTCTCTCTCTCTCTCTCTCTCTCTCTCTCTCTCTCTCTGGGTTTGTGTTTGTGTTTGATAAACACCCAAGTACATATTTAAAGATTCAAGAACACTCAATAACATCTTCCGCCACCTCCATCTTTACCTAAACTTTTTCTACCACTTCATCTAAACCAAAAAATCATCCCAGAAACAAAACCATACACAAAATCAGATCTGATGAACACACAAAACCCAAAAATCGATTCAAAGATCTGATCTAGATAAACATCTACCGATTTCAACAAATTCAACCCAAAAACACACACACATATATATTTAACACCATCCTTACGAGTCCAAACTTGCTAGTTTTGACATACCACAGGGACCATTCTTGCAATTTTGTCTTCAAATTAATTTAATTACTTTTAAATAAATTAACATATGCCTCTACCATTTTTTTCAAAATCGTATTTATTTAAGAAAAGTTGAAAAGGTCTCATTCTCTTAAGCCGGACGGAATGGAAGCGGGAAAGGGGAGCGGGAAGCTTCCCTCCCACTGGAGCACCGTACCGTGGGTGAAGGAAGCAACCGCGGGAAAGAGGTGGGGGGAGGGGGTGCCGCACTCTCTCTTCTCATTCTATTGGCCAGTTTTTTTTTTATCTTTTTTAATATTTATAAAATTATATACCTACTAAAAAAATATAAAAAATATATCAAAATTCATGGTTTTTAATTCCCTACAAAACGAGTATAATATATGTATGAAATATATTTAAAAAAAATAATAAAAAAATAGTGAGAGGAGCTTCCCATCCATTCTTTGAGTTTTAAGTGAGTGAAAGAAAAGTGAAGGAAACGATGGTGTGACCCACAAAAAGTGAGGGGAACTTCCTTACGTACCCTCCGTTCTTAAGTCTCAACATCATTTTCTCATGATGTATTGTTGTCAACGGCGTATATGGGTCCCCCATTCCCCACCCACACCCGAAACCGACGTTAGTTTTCACATTTCACATGCACTTTATTGAATCACACATTCTTTGTTTTGCTCTCAATTTTCTAAATCATAAGTTTATACTTTATAGCATATCAAGAAACTTTAAATTCCTTTTTTTTTTTTTAAATCATATATTAAAAGACACCGTCAAGAAGTTAAGACAAAAACCAATTACAAAGTATTAAGTGGTTGTCAAAGCCAAGAAACCCAATTACTAATGTATTTTCTATGTCTATTGCTATACCACAAAAAAAATAACTCATTAATAGAATAAAAAATCTCGGCTTTTCCCAATGCCTTATCCGCAAAAAGCATGGTATCCCTACATTTCCAAATAAACAAAATCGGTGTACCTGCAATAGCATCCACCAATATTTTCTTTTTACCAATCAACTTTAACGTGTCGATCCATGAGTATAAATCTTGGAGTGAACTAAACTCCAATGTTTGAATATCCAACCATCTACAAACAACACCCTAAGTTCTCACAGCAACTTCACATCTCACAAAGAGATGATCAAGTTGCTCCACCTCCATACAACAAATTGGACACATAAGACACGATAATACAAATTCAATCTAGTCGATAACCTATCAATCAAAGATCTCAAAATCATAATATTAACTTTCCTAAGCAAGAAGGAGTTCCACCTAGTTTTAAAATTACCATTAGGTAAAATCACCTCATCAATTTAGTGTCGGGTTTCAGAAACAGAGAAATCACTTGAGTTACCAATATCCCACCACCATTTTCTTCATTCAAAAAAACGACCCATACCAAAGCATCTAAGAGAGTGAATTGAATGCTTTCCTTTCCCCCATGGACTGGCCGTCGCCAGCAACACTGCCACTCACCATTAGTTCTTCGATCAACTATGACACAATCTTTATTTGTTTCTAAAGCAAAGATCCTAGGAAACCGTTTAGCTAGGATTTGATCTCCTAACCAACACTCCAACCAGAATTTGGTAACAACCCCATTTCCAACCCCTTTCTTAATCACCGTATTAGGAATAACATCTTTTTTCTTGAACTCGTCGATGGTCTTCAATAATCGAGCCCACAGACCAACACCATTATAAGTAGTCGCCTAATTTATACCACCATACGGACTATATAAAGCCTTGATAACCTTCACCCAAATACAATATGGATAGATTAAAAAACGCCTCCATCATTTTAATAATAGAGCATGATTAAACGCAATAAAACTGTTAATTTCCAATCCTCCTTGAGTTTTAGCGTAGAGAACCAAATCCCACTTTATCCATTGCATTTTTCTATTATTTTCCTCACTTCTACCCAAAAAAACTTAGCACTAGATGATTCTAATTGACTCACAATTATTTAAATTCCTTTAATATTGTTTAATGAACCTATTTGTCATAGATATTGAATGAACCATAATATTGTTTGATGAATAATTTTTTGTTTATTTTGAACTATTAGGAACACATATACACACGTTCATACTCACATACTTGTACACATACATACGTATATACATAATACAATTATACATAGAAGATAGAAACATGTATTAAATTATTATGAAATATAAAATACATTTTTTTAATAGATTTATGATTTATCGAATGAAAGAAAAAAACTAGAAAGATGGATGTTTGATAATTTGACAAGAATCCTATGGCTAATCATAAAGAATCCCACCCATAATCAAAGATATGTACCACATGTCTTACAAAGGTTAAACACTAAGATGAAGGTGCAAATCATAGAGTTTCTTTACGCCAACCACGTTACTCATCTCCTATACTTTAAGGAAATCATAAACAAGGTAACTTTTTTTTATCTTAAAGTAGATGTTTCACCACATAGTTTACTCAAATATAAACGATAAGTACTAGAAAACACTGCATTCACTTTACAGTCACTTTTAGCTAGATCAACATGCATAGTATAACTAATTTCTCATATTCGACATACCCCTTAATACATTTAGTATGAATTTAATTCACACTCCTTTTTTTTCACATAAACACAAACACCACTTACTCTTATAAAGAGTATCTTTAAGCATAATTTTTAATCAATTAAGTTATGTATCCATAAGAAAAATTCCATATAACTCATCTTACTAGTTAGTGAAAACTAACTATGATTTAGGCTTCTAGCCTTCTCTTGGTGCACTTGACCAACCACCTTTCCAAGACCTACTCAAATGACACATTAAGCTCTTAATACATGTTTTATTACATAAAGTTTTTTTTTAAATCACTCACAAATGATCATTCATTTTATAACACAAATTTTATGTTCCAACTTTTTGTTTCAAAATCAACTAATCTCTACGAATATCTCATGTATAGGTCTTAAATCATTAAGACATAAGCTTAATTTCCATTTTCTTAACAATCACTAATTAGGGTTTGAACTCTATCTTCTTCAAATTCAAGAATTTCACCATGGATTCACCAAAATAAGGTTAGAATCATAATTATTAACTTTTTATGGATATAATTAGAATTAATAAGTTAACATCTTAGGTATCATCATACAACGAATGATAAGGCAAACGGGCGACAAGTTGCGCTGCTAAACATTTTTGTATGGTAAAGCAAATTCTTTTGAAGACTACATCCATAGCTCTAGGGGATATAACATTGTTATGCATGATTCATTGTACTCTACTAAGAATATCCACCGCATCTGGCGCAAAAAAACCAAACGTATCAAATGCAAATGGTATGAACAGGTGTTGATTTTCCATGCACGGTTTCTCATGTTTGATGACCTTGCATGTAGTAGCTTTTAATGCAGCCTGTCCCGCCATAAATTCATCAGCCCTCAAGCATACGAGAGGGGATACCCCCGTAAGGTCCACACATGCGTGTTTCCCTCCAACCCATCCAAAAATCAAAACGTCAGCCGGTCTAAAGGTTGACCTTCCTTCTGTCGGATCAGTCAGGAAATTCACAACAACCTCTTTCTATGCTCAATACAACATCATATGATAAATGTAGAACATTTGGAGATAATACAAGCAATCTCTCCAAGTTTTATTACCAAAACTTGTCTAATCTACATAAAGGAGGAGATGCTTTACCTTTGATTCAACAGGTAGAGGTTTGCTTCTTGTGCTCCTTGTAATCTCTTAGTGGAAAACCTCTAAAATCGCCCTAAGATGTTCTTTGAAGTGGATATCAAATGAGGGTGTTATGGTTGAACAATAGCTTCTTATCATATCTTTAATACATGGCCAACATTGTTACATGATCGTATAACTCATTACATGATTATGTAATGTTCAAACATGAAAAAAATAGTTTCATACTTCATTAACACACATTTCGTGACTCCGACAAAGTTACAAAATCACATACACGATCGTGTAATCCTCCTAGATGGTTTATTTTTAGCATTATGCTTCCTATACACTAATATGAATACTTTGTCGCACTTACACGATGGTGTAAGGTCATTACACGGTCGGGTAATGTCCTCGGGTACACATTTAGGCAATGAATTTTAAGTTATCAACTTCTACAACCCGTATCTTCTTCATACGAACTTGAATTTTGACTAATTCTATATCCACGGAACCGTATCAGAATGAACTACAACTTAATATAACAAATTCCCATTAAAAGGTTATAAATTTTGTTATGATGCAATACGTGCAAGGGTATACGTGTTGCATTACAAAATACTTCACTATTTCAATACTTGGTTTCACCTTGCTACATATTTATGCAAGATACATATTATAATACATAATTCAAAATTTTAGGGTCGTTATAGTGGTTATTGATCTTGATGTGCTTGGTTCGTTGACATGAACTGAATTTAGGGAGAGATAAACAAAGTTTACTTTGTCACAATACACAATGGTAGCGGTTGTGGGTGATTGATGTAGTTCACGAAGTAAGTTGCGAAACCAACATATCTTGGCAATGACATCACCGCATCAACAATATTATGACACTCTTCCTCGACACTGGATTTGAAGATGATGCTATGTCTTTTAGAGGACCAGTAGAGGAGGTTTTGACTTAGAAACACACATTAGTTGGAGGTAAAACGTCTCATGGTGGGACACCAACCCTAATCAATATCTGAATAAGCAACCAACCCTGAGAAGGTGAAACATAAAGTTGAAGACCGTAATCTAATGTATCATAAATATATTGTATAATTCATTTGAGAGTCGTAAAATGTGGTTCTCGTGGATCATGCATATATAGACGCATCTATTAGACACTGTAGATGATGTCTTGATGAGTAAATATCAAGTATTGTAAAGCACTAGTAAGGTTGATGTGTAATGGTGGGTCTATCACCGGAGCCCCAGAGTGTAACACCGCAGTTACGTAAGAAACATTTACTGGACCATCATTAGAATAATATAGTTTCGAAAACATCAAAATATGGAATAACGTTTGTAACAATTGGTAAAAATAGGTCAAAGTTTGGTGGTCAAACCACCGCGAAACCACTGTATTAGGACCTATTGTGTGTTATTCTATGCTTTTATAAGCAACTGAAGTCATCTTGCTCATTAGTTCACTAAGTTTTCTCCATTTTTCTCAAAGTTGACAGTCATTAACAAACAGAAAATAATTCACAAACTAAGTATTATTTAAGGACCTAAAAATAGAATTTATGTATTGAGTATACTTGAGAGCTATAGATAAAAAAAATTAGATAGAAAATGTTCTCCTAACTGCATGGATATAAAGAACGTCCAAAACAGAGATCGAAAAACGCAGTTACGCTCTTTTTATAACATAGAACCAGTATTTATCTGATTTTCCTGAAACGAACATTGCACTGCTTTTATAAGATTCGTTTGGAATAGCTACGTTCTTTGTAAATTATTTTTGAGCATGTTTTTAAACTAAAGATTAGGTCTAATATTTTATTTTATTTTTATGATATTTTTAACCCGAAGCGAAATCAAATTCGTGAAAACTGTCGAATCAGAACCTTTCAGACGCGAAACCTTAAACGCCATTTGATTTCACAGAGTTTCGTATATCGGAATTTAATTCTGTTTGAGTTTTTGAAATCATATCGTCAAAGACTACCAACAGGCACTTTCAGAATATTTTTACGAAATCGGGATTATTGGTACGTAAATCGAGGCATCAGGTAAAGATGACATCACTTTAAAAGCACATGCATGTGCATGTTGTCTAACCCAAAACTTCTAGACTCTTTGTATATCATTCAAAAAGGGATGATTGTATACGTACAAACATCAAAATTATGCATACAATCTCTCTAAAATCTTACAAGTACATGCACATGTGTGTATAGTTTATGAAATCTTCCAAATATCTTCTTATTTATGATTGTGTGCAACTAGATCATTCAAAAATCTATGATCTATACACTCATTCTCTCCACATCTATCTTTTTCTATCTCTCACGTATTTTATCTTTATCTCTATACTTGCACATGCAAATAATATTTGCAAGATCATGAATTACATATACATGTGTGTGTATCTAAGCTAGATCATCCAAGGATTTACTACATCTACAAAATCTGATATTTGTGCCTTAGGAAATAATTTTTGTACATTCAATTCCTTCCAAATATCACTCAAATATTCATTCACTCACAATCCATCTCATATATTTCCCTCTCGAACTCTCTCCCACTCGTGTGTGCTTTCCATGAAACAGGTGGTTTCCGCCACCTCCACAACCCTCATTAACCCTCCTTTAATGGAGTAGCGCTATCCCAAACACCACACGAACGTTGATGTCTCCCTCGAACCCATAACAGCCGAAGAAAGAGAGAAATGACGATAAGAGACCTGTCGGCTGCCACCCCTTTTCACTACCATTTCCAGCCCAATCCCTCCGCCACCTACTGCCCTACATCACCCCTCGTTCACCCTTCTAACCAACCCCTTCCTTTGGCAATCAAAAACAACCCCAAGGGAGCTAAGAACCACTGTCACGCCTTCGTGGCTAGAGGTGTTCCGACGACTACCTAGGTGTTCCGAATCTTTGTGAAAACATGCTTCTCGACCTCCTTACGCAATAATCGAAACAAACGAATTTCACGCAACCAGGGTGAGTTTTACCCCCCCCCCCCCACTTTTAAAGTTTTTAGGGGAGAATACATGCACTTTACAATTTTACATTTATTCAGGTTTATTTTTACGTCTATTTACGTTTATTCTATTTATTCACGTTCCATACACTTATTTACATTCATTATGTTATTTATGTTTATTTACGTTCACTTACTTTTATTGAAATTATTTACATTTACTTACATTCATTGCATTTACTTACGTTTATTTATATTTATGTATTGTATTTTACATTCCCGTTTATGTCACAGTAATCTTTACGTTCATGTTATGTTTATAATTATATTATTTAACAATGAACACATAGTGACATAAAATGGTTACTATATATATATATATATATATATATATATATATATATATATATTGTGTGTTATCGTGAAAAATGAATGTATTTACAATTTTGTGCACAAAACGGATTTATATATATATATATATATATATATATATATATATATATATATATGCCTAGATTATTGTATTCTAACTAATTATTGTGTGGATGTAGGATTGATTGTGGACCAATCATTTTATTTATTTTAAAAAAGTGATTAATACATATTATTAAATTAAAGATAATAGAGAAACACCATCTAATTTTATTATAATGGTATTTTAGTCAATTGAAATAAATTTAAAAAAGAAATATTCTGAATTTTTAGAGATAATTAATTCTCTTGATTTAAAAAATATGATTTTTTAATTACAGCAATTTTAATTATAACATAATTTTTAATTATATCTGATGTAATTCCGTCAGAATGACATTCTATTTTAATGATATTCTATACGAATGTCAGAATACATATTTTGATTAAATGAACTTTTTGAAAAAATACAACATTCGTGAACTATTAGTTGAAAAATAACAAGAGTCTTGTATATTCATGAACATCTGAATGTAAATATAGATTCATAATTATTCTTACAGAATAATAGTCTTATACATTTTAATTATGTAACATCTCGAAATTCAGGTACAACTATTTAGCCCTTCTTTTATTCAAAGTGTCAAGTTAAGCCCTTAAGAGGAATTGGTAGCAAATGAGTACGTTGGGCGTACTCAAGAGTACGTTGTGCGTACTCATGCGCTTATTTTGGACGCGGACTCGCCTGAGTACGCTGGGCGTACTCAGGGTTACGCTGGGCGTAATGTGTCCAGGTGCAAACCCTAATTTCTGACTTGTGCCCTATATATTGGATGCTAAGGCTCATTTCTCAGCCTCCATAGCAGTGAGTAAAACCCTAAGAGAGAACTTTTCATCGTTCTTAGTGAGTGTGTGTGATTTTGGAGCTAAAAGTGCCTTGGTGTGCTAGTGAAGAAGAAGGAGAGGAGTTTGTGGAGACTAGAGTTTGAAGTGCAAGTTTTGATCTGAGATCTACAGAGGAAGGAGCTGCATTTGGAGGTATAAAGTTCAAAACTTTCCTTTTCATTTGGTTTGTTGCTTCATGGACCATTTTAGGGTTAAAACTCCCAAAGGTGGAGACTTTATGAGTGTAATGTGCTCCATGGACCTAGATCTGTCCCATTTCAGTGGTATTTGTGTTGTAGATCCATAAAGTTCCCATCTTGGTCGTGGATATGAGATCATGCTTGAGTATTGGGCTTTCTAGTGTTAGGAAATGGTATATTTTGGGTGTTAGTGACTTGTTCAGCCATGCAAAGGCTTAAAGTCATCGACTTTATGGATTAAGAGGCTTAAAAATGGTTAGATCTAAAAGCTGGACGTGAGTCTTAACTGTTTAAGACCTCAAGAGCTAAGGGACTGAAACTGGGATTTACGCCGGGCGTAATCCCAATACGCGCGGCGTACGGGGTGGCGTTCCCCGATTCTGAGAGACTGCCGGGTACGCCCAGCGTACACATCTAGTACGCGCAGCGTAACCCGGAGGGTTGACTTTTGGTTGACTTTTAGGGTTTGGTCTATAGTGGGGCCTTTGAGTTATGAGAGGGGTAAAATGGTCTTTTAACCTTCTGAGAGTACTAAGAGGAGGAATAGTCTAGCCTTGAGAGATGTATTGATTGAGAGTATTTATTTTACATGATTAGGCGGAGGCTAGACCTGATTTTACAGAGTTCGAGCTTTACCGAGTTACCCGAGGTGAGTCTTCTCACTATACTTTACCTAGAGTGGTAATTAGAGCTATGAGACAGAGTATGTTGTATGCTTTTGCATGATGTGATTTCTATGTGTTATATGCTATGTATGTTACAGAGTTTTCAGAGTTAGGACCGGAAGGTCCACAGAGTTAGGGCCAGAGGGTCCACAGAGTTAGGGCCAGAGGGCCCACAGAGTTATGGGACTGGAGGGTCCCACAGAGACACCTTGACCAGAGGGTCATCAGAGTTATAGCCTCGAGTGGCTAATATGTGTTGTGTGTGGTATTTTGGGGAACTCACTAAGCATTTATGCTTACAGTGTTGTGTTATGTGTCTCAGGTACCAGCGAGGATTGCGGGAAGGCGCCGGCTTGATCAGTACACACACGGGGAGATTTTTACTATGATCTTGGGATATGATGTTATGATTGACTATGTGATACATTGGTGTTTTTATAACTATTATGAATGAAAATGTGTTTTATAAAATGTGAAAAATTGTTTTGAAAATTTTGGTGTTACAAATTATACATATTCCAACAGAATGTCATATAAATGAAATAAATTCTTAAAAAAACATAGCATTCTTAAATATACAATCCTTGAAAGAATGCATTTCATCTTCTTCAATGGTCCTGAGTCGAATTGATTTAGAACTTTAACGTATAAAAACAACATAACAGTAAAATTCATAAAAAAATAAAAAAATTCTATCATAATGCACAGTTAAGCATAATAGAAACATCTAATTTCTATAAGAATGCATTATCAACATAAAAATAATAAAATTTTATCACAATGCAACTGTAAAATTGTGTTATATAAATTTCTATAAGACTGCATTATCAACACAAATTCATAAAACATGCCCTAATGTCGGCAACAGGAGGAGTTGCAACTACTTCTTCTAAGAAAAAAGTTCCCATCTGAGTAATTTATTTGTACCATCTACCTCAGGTAACTTCAAAGATGTTGAAATCATAACCTCATTTTCCATGGAAATATGCAAATCATAGAACCCAACCATGTCTATTCAAGTAAACAACTAATCTTTTGCTTCAATAATCTATTAGAACTTGTGTTACCTTAGCACCATGTTGTTGAGTTAAATTACAAACATTCTTTTTTGATTTAATATGTATTATATTTATTTTAAAAACATAAATAGGCATAATAGAGAGTGAATAGCTATAAAAATAAATAAACAACAAAAAGATGTCATTACATTTAACCTCTTACACCTTCATAACAGAGTATTTGTTTACGAATTGAAAACTGCAAGATAATACTTTTGCAAATAATAATCAAGAAAGAAGCATTTTGGGCACCAAAAACCAGAAATAGATAAATTTGTCTTGGATGTGTACTTAAGTTTGGCAATGACAGTAGTGAATAGAAGGGGGACTCACCATTGACAACTTAATTGGTGAAACTATTGGATGGAGCCATCAAAATAACTCGATAGCCATCCTATAACATAACCGCAACAATTCAATATAATCAAACATCGAAAGAAATGTGATACAAATTCTAGAAGTTTGTTGTATTAACACACGAATAAACCGAAATTAGATAATGAAAAAGCTCATACCAGGTTCAAACCCAAAATCAATGCAAGACCTTGAAGAAGAAAAAATTGAAGCTTTTTTGAACATCACTTCTCACTTGTTTTCCATGGTGGGTCTGTTTCTGTTTCTTGAGAGATAGGGGTAATGTCGGACTTCTTGAAAGCATATGTCAGCATCGTTTTCCATGGTGGGTCCGTTTCTTGGATCGTGTTACAAAAAATGGAAACGGAAGGAAAGCGAGAAATGAGATGGAGGTGAGGAGACAAATCAGATTATAGAGCGCATACATGGAAGCCGACTATCTCCAAATCAAAGCTTGGAAGCAGATGAGGACTCGTATGTCTTCCCTTTCAACAAAAATGCTTTGATGGAAGATGGGGGAACAACAGTATATAGAGGAATGGAAAACAAAAAAAGCCCTAATTTTTAGCTTGAATTTGCAGGGTGATTCTTCAATTGAAATGCCGATTTTTGTTGAGATAGGGGCAGCGTCAGAGGTGGTGAGGTTTTTTTGAAGTCCTTTGCTGGCAGGATCAGACCATGGGAGGGATGAGAACATAAAGGGATACCGAGAGAGATAGAAGAAACGAGAGAAAATCAGTGAATATCGATGATCAATATCGTAGGGAATGGAAGGAAAGAAAATATCTACCATAATTATAGGCTTAATGAATAAACCAGTTACCATAATAATAGGATTGAATTTAAATTAAACCAATTTATTTATTTTTCAATTTACCAAACTACCCTTATATATTTAATTAAATAATTAAATGTTAATAATTAAAATGATTGGTCCACAGTTATCCATACATCCACACAATAATTAGTTAGAATACTTGAACATATATATATATATATATATATATATATATATATATATATATATATATATATATATATATATATTATATATATATATATATATATATATATATATAGTATATAGTGACATTCAAGAATCATAGAACATTTATATATGTAGTCTTTACGACATAAAATGATGTTATTAGGTATAATTATGTTTCACAACACGAAATGGTATATATATATATATATATATATATATATATATATATATATATATATATATATATATACATACATACGACATTCAAGAATTGGGAGAAACCCTAGCCGACTCGCCGAGTCTTCGAACGACTCGTCGAGTTCAAGGCAATCTTCAACGGACTTGCCGAGTTTGTTAATCAACTCGACGAGTTCATGACCATCTTCATATGACTCGCCGAGTTGACTATGCAACTCACCGAGTCCTTACAGACCTTTTATCCATGCAGACACTTTTTAAGCCATGCCAAGGTTCCAGATTACAGATCCAAGCTTCTAAGGCATGTTTATCACGTAAAGTTGCAAACTTTACACGCATGCTGTAACGCCCGCAGATCCGGGCTAGTCAATTTAGAGACGATGAGCATCAAAAATGAGTTTTTGATGGAAGATTATTTAGAAGGTTTAATCTTAACCAAGTTTTAGTATATGTTACAAGGGTTCCATACATATAAAGAACGCCGAAATCCGAGGTATAATTATGCTTCACAACACGAAATGGTATATATATATATATATATATATATGTGTGTGTGGGGGGGGGTTGTATATGTTTTAAAATGGTCTTTTATATATATATATATATATATATATATATATATATATATATATATATATATATATATATATATATATATATATATATATATATATATATAGTGACATTCAAGAATCATAGAACATTTATATATGTAGTCTTTACGACATAAAATGATGTTATTAGGTATAATTATGTTTCACAACACGAAATAGTATATATATATATATATATATATATATATATATATATATATATATATATGTGTGTGGGGGGTGTATATGTTTTAAAATGGTCTTTTATATATATATATATATATATATATATATATATATATATATATATATATATATATATATATATATATAACACCCAAAAATTCAAACCAATTTAAACTTTTAAAAACATTTCAAACCATTAAAAATCATTACAACTTTGTTTTCAAAATGTATAATATCAGAGTTTTCCCAGAAACATAGACAAAACATGAGGAGCTGTACGATCACGCATTCGCCTTGCCGCGATCCCATGATGTACCTGAAACAATAAACTGAAACTGTAAGCCCGAGAGCTTAGTGAGTTCCTCCAAAATACCGATACACATACAGTCCATATAAACATATTATAACAAACTGAACAACATGTAATGGGTCCCCAGCTTTACAGACTGTATTACCCCTGAGCCCACAGTACGAGTCTCCCTTTAGCCCGTAACTGGAATGCTCCCGATCCCACAGTACGAGTCTCCCTTTAGCCCGTAACTGGAATGCTCCTAAGGTCTGTTGGCTACCGCACGGAGCAGTACAACCTCAACCCATCCCACATAACATATACATATCACATAACCACTGAGCATGCAATAATCATATAACATCACAGGTAGTCCTACAGGTCTACCTAACTGGCATAACTACTAGCATGCAACACTAACTCATACTCAACATCTAACACTGCTAGGATAACATATCCAATGGGTCGGCCTTGGTGCCTTAGACCCCTTAGTATAGTGAGGATAACTCATCTTGCAACTGTCGTCTGAAACTAGAAAGCTCAACTCCTGGATCACCAACCCGAACTCCACCACCTATAGTTGCCATAAAATCCTTTTTCATAAATCTCCAAATTACCAGAATACCCTCAGAAGTCAACTGGTCAACTCTTGGTCAAAGTCAAAGTCCACAGTCAAAGTCAACAGTCCATGTTGACTCGACTTGTCGAGTGCAGTTCACCGACTCGTCGAGTCCTTCCTGAACTCGAGAAGTCGTGAAATCCTTGATTGGCTCGTCGAGTTCCCCTTTAACTCGCCGAGTTTATACGTGTCCAAAAATTAGGAGAAACCCTAGCCGACTCGCCGAGTCTTCGAACGACTCGCCAAGTTCAAGGCAATCTTCAACGGACTCGCCGAGTTTGTTCATCAACTCGACGAGTTCATGACCATCTTCATATGACTCGCCGAGTTGGCTATGCAACTCGTCGAGTCCTTACAGACCTTTAATCCATGCAGACACTTTTTAATCCATGCCAAGGTTCCAGATTACAGATCCAAGCTTCTAAGGCATGTTTATCACGTAAAGTTGCAAACTTTACACGCATGTTGTAACGCCCGCAGATCCGGGCTAGTCAATTTAGAGACGATGAGCATCAAAAATGAGTTTCTGATGGAAGATTATTTAGAAGGTTTAATCTTAACCAAGTTTTAGTATATGTTACAAGGGTTCCGTACATATAAAGAACGCCGAAATCCGAGTTATAACGAAGAAGTTATGGCTCGTCGAAGTTTTACGGCAAAACCGACACGGCACCGGGAGACGTAAATAGTGAATTTACGGTAGAAGACTTTTTAGCCTTAGTGATCTAAACAAAATTTGTAGTATACATTAAACCGAGAACATGCAAAAAAAGAACGCCCAAATCTGACTTCGTATGAGGAAGTTATGAATTTTCTAAGATTTGGCATAGCAGTGCACGACCCGAAACTCGAATTTTAGTTCGAGCGGTTTTTGGCCTACGCGAACTAAATGAGAGTTGAAGATCTCATTAATAGGAACTCAACGGTAAAAATACAGACGAAAATGGAGTCCGTATGTAGAAGTTATGAATGACGCCGACATTTAACAGTATAATCTCCTCCTACTTTTAAATTTAAGATCGGTTGAGAATTAGCCGACGGAGTCTAAATGAAAGTTTTAGATCTTGTTTTTACCTACGCTTGGATATAAATAATGTCGAGAGTAGAGCTCGTATGTTAAAGATGTGGATGAAACTTGGTCCCTACTCTTCGAGCGCGATAAATTCGATACAGTTTTATAAATCTAAGATAGAATGAGAATTACTTGACGGCGTCTAAATGAAAGTTGTAGTACTCGTAAATACCAACGCGTGGATATAAAGAACGTTAAAAATGGAGTTCGTATGAACGAGTTACAAATTATAATAGCATATTTACAAATTATACGTACACATATATATACAAATGTATATATCATTAGAAAGGTATCGGCGATGCGGTTATTATAAGACTAGTGTTGAGTACTTTCGACATTAGTTTAGTACAAATATCGTTAAATCTATTTAAAATAGTATTATGAAGGGGTGTTTAGTCGTTTATATAACTATAACGTTATTAAGTAATTATGGATGGTAGTTTTTGTAAATTCAATTCCTATAAATAAGAGGTTTGGGCTCTCATATTTCTTGCACCATTCTCTTGATTCAAGAGTCTTTCTCTTCTTATCCCCCGAGCATTTCGGTCCCTCGTGATTCGACTTCTCTTTCTGTAGTTTTATTATAGTAAGGTGAGCGCTGAAGCGTTGCACGAATCTTTCTTAGAAAGATTAAGCGACGAAGTTCTGCCCCTGCAGAGCCCGACTCCTAGCTAAAACCCCCTTGTAAGTAAGTTATGCTTATATATTTTAATATAGCTTATATTTAAAATTAGTATTGTTATTATGAACTTATAATAAATATTTGAGCTATTATTATGACTTATATAAGTGTCGTTATAATATCTTTTTAACTACTCGCGGTACGGAGAATCTGGTTTAAAGGACCGCATAGGGTTGTTGGATTTCAGGAGTGCTGTATGCCAAAATGGTCCTGCCCTCCGGTGTTTTATGTCTGGCCCCTGTCTGTACATAGTGGTTGAAAAGTATTGTTTAAACGCTTATATAATAATAATAATAATAATAATAATAATAATAATAAGACTAATAATTAGTCACAGTAAATATTAGACTAAAATCTAGTGGTAATAATACTAGGTTTCGTCGAAGGAAATTATTTTAAAAGTAAACGAAGCGTTGTCCGAGTACCGAGTCACCACCTTATCAAGTGAGTGCATAGTTACTTTCATCTTACACATAGATATGAAGTATTTTACATAAACTACGTGTTATGTGTGCATATTATCTGTATACTTGCTATCTATGCTGGATGAACGATTTTATACAAGTTTTATATGATTTAAACTGTATATGTATTTATATCTACATAATATGTTGGGTAAAACATATGAGTTGGATGATGAGTTGAGATGTGATATAAACCATGAGGTAAGGGTGAGAGGTGGACGATGTGAGAAGCTTTGTTCCCAAATGTTGGCCCCGTCATCTAGCAGAGTATGGATGACAACCACAGACTATTCTAGATAGTCCAGTGGAACACTAGCAGGCTCGAAAACTGTAGGTGTTGTGAACGATGTGTTCACCCGGTGTACTCTAAACCCTGGCGATCATGCAGACTTGGTGCCTAAACCTTGGCGATCATGCAGACTTGGTGCCAAAACCCTAGCGACTATGCGGACTTAGTGCATGTTGTATAAACCCTGGCGACTATGCAGACTTAGTGCCTAAACCCCGGTGATGATGGACTTCGTGCCGATTCCTTAGGATGATCCTTAGGAATGAATAAACAAGAGATAGCTGATTCTTAGGGTAGATCCTTAAGAGTAAATAAGATAATGGGGATGGGTAATTGGGTTAATTGTTTGATGATTAAACATAATAATTATATTATTGTTGGTTGAAAACCCTATGTACTCACCAGGTTTCCTAACCTGACCCACTCAGTTTATTTGTATCACAGGTGTCGATATGAAGTTACTTTACACTGAGAGATTTAAAAGAGATGTAGATCACTAGTGTAAATGAATGTAAGTTCTGTTTATGCTTATGTTTCTGTATTGACGATGACATCCCAAATGTTTTAAAATGAATAAAAATACATTTCTTCGGAAATGCTTTGATAACGTATTTATCATGTTGTTCTGGGAACAAATTCCGCAAGATTTTTATTAAAAGAAGTACTCTGATTTTTATAAAGCATAAACAAAAATCGGTCTTTTCTGGCCGTGAAAATGGGGATGTCACAGTTGGTATCAGAGCATTTGTTTAAGCTAACTAGGACTAAGGATTTATTTCTAGACTTAAACTTAGAATGCTAAGTGATGATCGTGAGGAGTGTGTCTAATATATTTTAGGAAGTACACCTGAATAGACATGGGCACTAACTCATTTAGGGAAGATGTCTAAATTGCTTTTATGTGCTAAATGATTTGTGATGCTTTATGATGCTATTGTTTGATCGGATCTATGGTCTGTTGTCAACCAGATCTGGAAACTTTATGTGTTCAGATTTCTAAACGTTTAATTACGATATTAGAACTAACATGTAATTTTTCGAAGTAATAAGGAGGAATACACGTCTAAACCTTCCTCTATCTATATTGTCGTCTCGACACACCAAACGACTGCTTTGGTGTGCAAAACATCATGGTGAAGACTCGTAGTGAATTGAGTAAATGGAGGAAATAAGAAGGCTTACGATACTGAGTGGTACCTATCAGAAGATATAGTAAGAGTGATATCTTGCCTTTAGAACGCGCCTAAGAAATAATATGTCTAGTACGGGAGAAGTACACTTTCGATTAGCAGAAATAAAGATTTTTGGTATAATCCATGAAGTTATCCCATCATCTGACATTTCCATCACCAACCGAGTTGAAGCAGAATTGATGATTGAAGATACACATGGAAGGAGTCCTAGTAGAGTCTAAGGGAAATTTTATGATTGTTTGGACACATTTTTATGTGTTAAAATTGTTTTTGTGATAGTAACTTGGAAAGCTGCGAGACAATACTTGGGACGAGTATGAGTAGATGTGAATGGTAGTAGAGGCCTATACTACCGGAAGCACATGACTCACGCTTGGATCAGGGAAAGTCACAAGGTTACCAATGAGCTAGTAATTGATTTTGTTTTATTCAAGTATGTCGTTACCATCGTTTCGGTAATTACTAAGAAGATGATTGTTATTCCGACCCTAGTGGTCATATCAAATTGAGAACGACTACGCTGAGTATGTTATGTTGTTCAGAGAATCAAGTTCGATGTAGCATCTAACTTAAGACGGAAGATTGAAATAAAAAGCGATCAGTAGAGGTATCGCGAAAAGTTGCTTGTAGCTAGAAATGCTACCTTTTAATATGAGATTAGAACATGAACGAAAGTATAGTCTGTTCTGGAAGACTTTAAGAGACCTGAGTCTAAGCGTTGCAACATACGATGATAGGTCATTAGAATATGACACATCGTTCCATTGTAGTAATAAAAAAAAACTTATCTTAAGTTCGTATCCAGTGAGGATCGAGATTGTGACTTGAAGGTCATAATTTGGAGTCTAACGTGAGATAAGGAGCAAGTGCAAGATCGAGCACCGCCTGCAGTCGAGAAGTCCAAGAATTAGAGACTCATTCGAAGGAACATAGAAGTTACGATTATTACCTAGGATAAATAGATAACGTACAGAGTCATTATACAGCCCTATTTCATTGATGATTCCAGGACGTAATCATCCTAAGGGGGAGATAATTGTAACGCCCGCAGATCCGGGCTAGTCAATTTAGAGACGATGAGCATCAAAAATGAGTTTTTGATGGAAGATTATTTATAAGGTTTAATCTTAACCAAGTTTTAGTATATGTTACAAGGGTTCCGTACATATAAAGAACGCCGAAATCCGAGTTATAACGAAGAAGTTATGGCCCGTCGAAGTTTTACGGCAAAACCGGCACGGCACCGGGAGACGTAAATAGTGAATTTACGGTAGAAGACTTTTTAGCCTTAGTGATCTAAACAAAATTTGTAGTATACATTAAACCGAGAACATACAAAAAAAGAACGCCCAAATCTGACTTCGTATGAGGAAGTTATGAATTTTCTAAGATTTGGCATAGCAGTGCATGACCCAAAACTCAAATTTTAGTTCGAGCGGTTTTTGGCCTACGCGACCTAAATGAGAGTTGAAGATCTCATTAATAGGAACTCAACGGTAAAACAGACGAAAATGGAGTCCGTATGTAGAAGTTATGAATTACGCCGACATTTAACAGTATAATCTCCTCCTACTTTTAAATTTAAGATCGGTCGAGAATTAGCCGACGGAGTCTAAATGAAAGTTTTAGATCTTGTTTTTACCTACGCGTGGATATAAACTTGACGGCGTCTAAATGAAAGTTGTAGTACTCGTAAATACCAACGCGTGGATATAAAGAACGTCAAAAATGGAGTTCGTATGAACGAGTTACAAATTATAATAGCATATTTACGTATTAAAATAAAGTATAAATCATATATACGTACACATATATATACAAATGTATATATCATTAGAAAGGTATCGGCGATGCGGTTATTATAAGACTAGTGTTGAGTACTTTCGACATTAGTTTAGTACAAATATCGTTAAATCTATTTAAAATAGTATTATGAAGGGGTGTTTAGTCGTTTATATAACTATAAGGTTATTAAGTAATTATGGATGGTAGTTTTTGTAAATTCAATTCCTATAAATAAGAGGTTTGGGCTCTCATATTTCTTGCACCATTCTCTTGATTCAAGAGTCTTTCTCTTCTTATCCCCCGAGCATTTCGGTCCCTCGTGATTCGACTTCTCTTTCTGTAGTTTTAGTATAGTAAGGTGAGCGCTGAAGCGCTGCACGAATCTTTCTTAGAAAGATTCAGCGACGAAGTTCTGCCCCTGCAGAGCCCGGCTCCTAGCTAAAACCCCCTTGTAAGTAAGTTATGCTTATATATTTTAATATAGCTTATATTTAAAATTAGTATTGTTATTATGAACTTATAATAAATATTTGAGCTATTATTATGACTTATATAAGTGTCGTTATAATATCTTTTTAACTACTCGCGATACGGAGAATCTGGTTTAAAGGACCGCATAGGGTTGTTGGATTTCAGGAGTGCTGTATGCCAAAATGGTCCTGCCCTCCGGTGTTTTATGTCTGGCCCCTGTCTGTACATAGTGGTTGAAAAGTATTGTTTAAACGCTTATATAATAATAATAATAATAATAATAATAATAAGACTAATAATTAGTCACAGTAAATATTAGACTAAAATCTAGTGGTAATAATACTAGGTTTCGTCGAAGGAAATTATTTTAAAAGTAAACGAAGCGTTGTCCGAGTACCGAGTCACCACCTTATCAAGTGAGTGCATAGTTACTTTCATCTTACACATAGATATGAAGTATTTTACATAAACTACGTGTTATGTGTGCATATTATCTGTATACTTGCTATCTATGCTGGATGAACGATTTTATACAAGTTTTATATGATTTAAACTGTATATGTATTTATATCTACATAATATGTTGGGTAAAACATATGAGTTGGATGATGAGTTGAGGTGTGATATAAACCATGAGGTAAGGGTGAGAGGTGGACGATGTGAGAAGCCTTGTTCCCAAATGTTGGCCCCGTCATCTAGCAGAGTATGGATGACAACCACGGACTATTCTAGATAGTCCAGTGGAACACTAGCAGGCTCGAAAACTGTAGGTGTTGTGAACGATGTGTTCACCCGGTGTACTCTAAACCCTGGCGATCATGCAGGCTCGAAAACTAGCAGGCTCGAAAACCACTGGACTATTCTAGATAGTCCAGTGGAACACTAGCAGGCTCGAAAATTGTAGGTGTTGTGAACGATGTGTTCACCCGGTGTACTCTAAACCCTGGCGATCATGCAGACTTGGTGCCTAAACCTTGGCGATCATGCAGACTTGGTGCCAAAACCCTGGCGACTATGCGGACTTAGTGCCTGTTGTATAAACCTTGGCGACTATGCAGACTTAGGTGTTGTTTGTTTTTTCTGAGACAAAATGTCTGCAGTCTGCGGACCACATCTGTAGACCTCTGCAGTAGAAGAGGTGGACCAAACGTCTGCAGTATGAAAAAAGAAGACTGTTTGTTTTTTTAACATCTGCGGGCTACTAAAATAAACTGAAATCTAAATAAACTGATTTTTTTAAACTTCAAAGTGATTTTTTAATATTTTTATGACTTTGTTATAAATAATAAACGAATCTGGATCAACTTTTATTTATTATTGTATAAAAAATAAAAATAAAAATGGTATGAATTAACGTATATATTTGATAAAAATCAACAACTTTGGTTGCAAAGTTATAACTAAACATTATAATTTGTGATCAAAGAATTTGATACATAAATTGATGGAAATAAACTTCGATTTTTTCAATTAAATCCATTAAAAACGTACCATAAATATTTTTTCGAGAAATTGACGATACTGTATTAAATAATGTTTTACAAAATTTGACAAAAAAATATAAGAATATATTATGATTTTTTTTTCATATTTATATGAACAACTTCAACGACTATTATTGTAATAAATCTTTATTTATAAATTTGTCAAAAATATCATGTATTTATCGTCGAACGTTGATTTTTTTAAGTTTGGTAATTTTTTTTCAAATTGTTTATCATTAATAAAATTGGAAAAAATATAAATTAAAAAAAACTAAAAAAAAATAAAGATATATATATATATTTTTTTAGGCTAGAAGATGTTAGAAGACTCTAGTCCACATCTGCGCCAAGAAGAGGGCGGACAGACATTTTTAGGTCAGCAGTCTTCAAAAAAACAAACAGTCTGTGGAGGCTAATGTCTGCGCCTGGTCTACGCGGCGCAGACAGAAGAGGTCACGCAGATCTGCAGACAAAAAACAAACACTACCTTAGTGCCTAAACCCCGGTGATGATGGACTTCGTGCCGATTCCTTAGGATGATCCTTAGGAATGAATAAACAAGAGATAGCTGATTCTTAGGGTAGATCCTTAAGAGTAAATAAGATAATGGGGATGGGTAATTGGGTTAATTGTTTGATGATTAAACATAATAATTATATTATTGTTGGTTGAAAACCCTATGTACTCACCAGGTTTCCCAACCTGACCCACTCAGTTTATTTGTATCACTGGTGTCGATATGAAGTTACTTTACACTTGAGAGATTTAAAAGAGATGTAGATCACTAGTGTAAATGAATGTAAGTTCTGTTTATGCTTATGTTTCTGTATTGACGATGACATCCCAAATGTTTTAAAATGAATAAAAATACATGTCTTCGGAAATGCTTTGATAACGTATTTATCATGTTGTTCTGGGAACAAATTCCGCAAGATTTTTATTAAAAGAAGTACTCTGATTTTTATAAAGCATAAACAAAAATCGGTCTTTTCTGGCCGTGAAAATGGGGATGTCACACATGCAAGGCCCTAAAGGCTCTAAATGACCAATCTAAGCTTCTAATGGAGCTTTACACCATAGGAGAGTCTCATCCTTGCAAAAGCTGGAAACTTTATGGACTTAGGACTCAAGAGAGGTTTAGATCTGAAGTTTCAACTTCAGATCTAGCTCCCATACCAAAATCCCTTCATGAACAACTAAAGAAAGCCCTAGTTTCCACATATGAATGATTCTAGAAGAAAAATAGGTTAAGGTAACAGCTGGTTACCTCCAAAATGTGCCCAAACTAAAGTAGACTTCTGGATCCACACAGAAATATTGATGCTAGCCTCTTGATCTACAAATTTCCTTCACAAAAGTCACTTCCCAAAGCTCCAAAACACTCTCCAAACTCTCACTCATGAAAATTAGGGTTTCTGGGTCTCAAGAGGGTGATAGAGGACAGTGGGAGGCGTTAGTGGTCCAATATATAGGGTGAAAAACCCTGTGAATTACGGTTTCCACTGCCAGCTCCTACTCGTCGAGTCTTCATGCCGACTCGACGAGTCACTCATTAATTGACGTGTCCTCGCCCGCTGCTACTCGACGAGTCAAGCGCCAACTCGTCGAGTAGACCTTAGACATGAAGTCTAAATGGAAAAAAAAAATTAATAATACCTGACGGTTGGGATGTAACAATTCTTCCCCACTTGACTTAGACTTCGTCCTCGAAGTCTGCTGTAACTCCGGGTAATGCTCCCACATCTCAGCCTCCGACTCCCATGTCCACTCGGATCCCCTCCGATGCTCCCATTGTATCTTTACCAATGGAACCTCCTTGTTGCGCAGGACTTTCACTTTCCTTTCCAAAACGGAAATCGGCCTCTCAATATAATTCAGGCGCTCATCAATCTGAATGTCATCCAGTGGCACCACTGCCTCCGGGTCCATAATGCACTTTCGCAACTGCGAAACGTGGAAAGTACTGTGGATCCGACTAAGCTCCTCCGGCAGCTCTAGTCTGTAAGCCACCTTGCCAACCCTGGCAATGATCCTGAACGGCCCAATATATCGGGGACCCAATTTTCCCCTCTTCTTGAAGCGGATCACGCCCTTCCAGGATGAGACCTTCAGGAGTACCATGTCACCGACCTGAAACTCTAACTCGGATCGGCGTCGGTCAGTGTAACTCTTCTGCCGACTCTGAGCGGTCTGCAGCCGCTGTCTAACCTGCTGAATCTTCTCGGTAGTCTGCAAGACCACCTCCGTCCGACCCATCACCATGTGACCAACCTCACCCCAACAGACTGGGGTGTGGCATTTCCGTCCATACAACAGCTCGAATGGCGGGGCGCCAATGCTGGAATGATAGCTGTTGTTGTAGGCGAACTCTGCAAGCGGTAGGTGGGAATCCCAACTCCCACCGAAATTAATGACACACGCCCTCAACATATCCTCGAGGGTCTGAATGGTCCGCTCGCTCTGACCATCAGTCTGCGGATGGAATGCTGTGCTGAAGTGTAACCGTGTGCCCAGATCCTCGTGAAACTTCTGCCAGAAGCGGGAAGTAAACCTGACATCCCGATCAGAGACGATAGAAACGGGAACCCCATGGCGAGACACGATCTCGCGAACGTACAAGTCGGCCAATTTCTCGGCCGATGAGCTCTTCCGTATGGCCAAGAAATGGGCACTCTTGGTCAATCGATCCACGATGACCTATATAGTATCAAACCCTTTCGCCCTCCTCGACAACTTGGTAATAAAATCCATCGTGATAAGTTCCCATTTCCACATGGGAATCTCCAGGGGCTGCAGCTTGCCATGTGGCTTTTGATGCTCGGCCTTGACCATCCTACAGGTCAAGCACCTCTCGACGTACTAAGCGATTTCTCGCTTCATGCACGGCCACCAATAGCTCAAACTCAAATCTCGATACATCTTGGTGGCCCCCGGGTGAATAGAAAAATGCGACTTATGAGCCTCCTCCATGACCGTCTGCCTGACCCCACCAGACATCGGAACCCAGACCCGACCGCATCGGGTCAATAATCCCCGGCTATCCTGCACAAACCGGGAATTCTCACCCTTGATCCTCTCCAACTTCCAATTCTCCGGTCGCATGCCCTCAATCTGGGCATCCCTGATCAAACTCACAAGCAGAGAGTCTACCGCTATCCTCATACATACCGCTGGGGCGGAAGACCCAGCTGACTTGCGGCTCAGAGCATCCGCAACCACATTCGCTTTACCAGGGTGGTAAAGGATCTCGCAGTCGTAGTCCTTGATTACATCCAGCCACCTGCGCTACATCATGTTCAGGTTTGGCCGATCCATGATATGTCTCAAGCTCTTGTGGTCCGTGTATATGGTGCAACGGACCCCGTAAAGGTAATGTCTCCATATCTTGAGGGCGAACACCACCACCCCCAGCTCCAAGTCATGCGTAGGGTATCTTGTCTCATGCGGCTTCAATTGTCGCGACGCATAAGCTATCACTCGTCCTCTCTGCATGAGGACCGCCCCTAACCCTGTGATGGATGCATCACAGAACACCACAAAATCCTCAACTCCCTCCGGGAGTGTCAAGACTGGGGCCTCGCACAACCGCTGTCGGAGGGTCTCAAACGCCCTCTGCTGCTCAGGACCCTACCGGAAATCCACCCCCTTCCTCGTCAGACGAGTGAGGGGTACCGCAATCTTGGAGAAGTCATGTATGAATATCCGGTAGTACCCTGCCAATCCCAAAAAGCTCCTGATGTCTGAGGGAGATTTCGGAACCTCCCACTGCATAACCGCCTCGATTTTGGCCGGATCGACCAAAATCCCCTCTTGGTTAACGAGATGTCCGAGGAACTGGACCTCTCGTAGCCAAAACTCACACTTCGAGAACTTGGTGTACATCCGTTCTCGTCTCAGAACTCCCAACAGCTCCCGCAGATGCTCCTCATGCTGCTCTCGGGTCTTGGAATACACCAAGATATCATCTATAAACACTATGACCGAGCGATCGAGCATCGGTCTGCAGACACGATTCATCAGGTCCATGAACACTGCTGGCACGTTGGTGAGCCCAAACGGCATCACCACGAACTCGTAATGTCCATAACGAGTCTGAAACGCGGTCTTCTCCACGTCCTCCTCTCTGACCCTGACCTGATGATACCCAGACCTCAAGTCTATCTTGGAAAACCAAGATGCACCCTGCAACTGATCGAAGAGATCGTCTATCCTCGGGAGTGGGTAACGGTTCTTCACCGTTAACTTATTCAACTCTCGGTAGTCAATGCACATCCGGTGTGAACCGTCCTTCTTTCGAACAAAAAGAATCGGTGCTTCCCATGGAGAACTGCTCGGACGGATGAACTGCTTGGCTAGCAGTTCCTGTAGCTGTGACGACAGCTCCTGCATCTCTGGCGGTTCCAATCGGTACGGAGCCCTAGCGATAGGGGCCGCACCTGGCACCAGGTCGATCCTGAACTCGACCTGTCTCTCCGGAGGTATCCCTGGCAACTCCTCTGGAAACACATCTGCAAACTCCCTGACCACCGATACATCGGAAACCGAAACCTGATCCCTGACCCGCATATCTACTACATACGCTAGATAACCCGCACACCCGTGCTGAATGTACTGTCGAGCCCTGACAGCTGAACAAAACCCTGATCCCACTCGGGTGCCCTCACCATATACAATCAGTTCTCCCCCACTTGGGGTTCAAACTACCACTCGCTGGCCCTCGCAATCAATCATAGCACCGAACCGACTGAGCCAATCCATGCCTACAATCACGCACACCTCCCCCATGGGGATCAGAATCAAATCTATCGGAAAGGACACCTCGAAAATCTCCAAATCACACCCTCGATAAACTGAAGAAGCAGAAACCCCGTGTTCGTTGGCGATAGACACTCGCAACGGACACTCTAACTCGCCCACTGGCACACTGAAGTCCCTACTAAATGACTGAGATACGAAGGACCGAGTCGCCCCCGAGTCAAATAAGACCAAAGCAGGCAAAGAGTTCACTAAAAACGTACCTAATCACAGGTACAACAGATAAGCATACAGCAGATATAGAAAACGAGATAAAGGATAGAAACATACCAGCAACCACATCTGGTGCTGCCCTGGACTGCTCTGCGGTCAACTGGAAAGCACGACCCTGAGCCTTCGGAGGCTCTGCCCTGACTGGTCTCCCATCCGTGATCCTCAAGGTAGTCGGCACTGGAGCATGCGCCGACAGTCCTTCCATTTAGGGTAGATCCTTAAGAAATAAAGAAGATAATGGGGATGGGTAATTGGGTTAATTGTGTGATGATAAAACATAATAACTTTATTATTGTGGGTTGAAAACCCTATGTACTCACCAGGTTTCCCAACCTGACCCACTCAGTTTCTTGTATTACACGTAGTGACACAAGAGCATAGATGCAATGAATTGATGAGAGATTATGGATTATAGGCCAGTAGAAATAAATAGAAATGTTGTAAGGCCTATGTTGTCTTTGGTTTATGTTTTTGATCTGTATTGACGATGACATCCCGAGTTTTGTAATGTAAAGAAAATACATTTCTTCGGAAATGCTTTGATAAATTCTTATCTATATTTTTTTGGAACGAATTCCGCAACACTTTCTTTAAAAAGTTACTCTAATTTTATTATAAAGCATAAACAAAATTGGTATTTTCTGGCCGTGAAAATGGCGATGTCACAGAAAATGAGATCAAAAACCGATTTATGATCTCTGCCCCTTGGACCCCGCTAGGGGCAGCCGCCCCTTGGACCCCGCTCTCAGGGGCGCTGCCCCCGGACCCCCATTCGTTCAGTGGCTTCGCCCCTAAATGACAGTGTACTTTAAAACTTGATCAGACTTAAACAAGTGTGTACTCCACACCTTTGTAACATCCCAATTTTCAACAACAAAAATTTCATTTTGATATAACGATTTAGAAAAACATTTATAAGAAACATCATCGAGTCATATCATTTCATAAAACCATAGTCACATGTCTCAAAACCATATCATAAAATAGTAACAATGTCAGAGTACAATCCCAAGAATCTCATAATGCGGAAATCATGTGTGTGTGTGTGTGATGCGCTGCTACCGTGTCGGCTCCTTCCCCTTCGAAGAAGAGGTACCTGAAATCAAAACTGAAAACTATACGCACAAAGATTTGTGAGTCCCCCCATCATACCACATACCATACATAACACATACTGTCTAACATATGTGGGTATTGGCTACCCCTTCGGTCTCTTTCAACTGGTAACTTTCCTAGCATATCAGGGTGCTGGCCTACCTCTTCGGTCCTGTCGACCGGTACTTAGCCTAACATATCAAGGTGTGGCCTACCCCTTCGGTCCTGTCGACCGGTACCGGGGACTATTTCACCCCTACGTCTACCACACATCATCATAGTGCATAACATATAAATCATATATTTCCTAGCTTATTCGGGTGCCGGCATACCCCCTTCGGCCCTATCGACCGGTACTAGGGTCTATCCTACCCTTTCTACCATTATCACATATCATCATAGCATACTAACACATACACATAACATACCAGATAATTATCACAAAGACAATCATTTAACAAACGTCTCCTACTAGTGGGCCGACATTGTGGCCTTAGACCCACTTCTACTGGAAGGTAACTCACCTCGATGTCGTGTAGTAACAGAACTGTCCTCGGTGCTGGGATCAACTCTCCTCAAACTCCTACACATAAAAACCTTCCTTAATTACCATTTCATACTCGTAACCCTTTCAAGGATCAACTTAGGTCAAAGTCAAAGTCAAAGTCAAGGTCAAAGTCAAGATCTGGTTGACTCAACTTGCCGAGTTGATCCATCAACTCATCGAGTTCCATAATTCAGAGAAACTCGAATTCGTGATCGGGCTCGTCGAGTTACCCTCTAACTCGCCGAGTTTCTCCTTATGACAAAATCAGGACTTTCCACTTGAACTCATTGATTCCTCCCTTGGACTCGTCGTGTTCTCCTTCATACAGATCGGAACATTTGCTCATTGACTTACCGAGTTCATCCTTTGAACTCGTCGAGTCCTGCTTCATATCATTTGGGACATTGTCTTGAACTCGCCGAGTTCATCCTGGAACTCGTCGAATTCCTTGATCTTCAAGTACATATTCACGTCCATCTTGTTGAGTCCTCTTCTAGACTCAACCAGATTGCTCAGAAATAGAAAAGGTTGGGGAACCATGACCCGACTCACCGAGTCCTATGAACGACTCGCTGAGTCCCCCAAAGTCCAAGTCCATACAGTCGATTTCAGTCGGTCTTATTGCATCCAAAGCATAGATCTGGCCTCCTAGGGTCGATATAACACGTAAAGTTACAAACTTTACGTGCATGCATGGGTGTTATGAAACTAAACAACAAAACTAAGCCATAAAGGAGTCCTAATGCATGAGATAGGGTTATAGCTCAATAAAGGTGGCACCTTTAAGCTTCCTGAGCTCAAAAGTTCCTAGAACTGAAGTCATTACTCTAATATACACTCAAATCCCGAGAGTGACTTATAAATGTCCCAAAAATGACAAGATGCAAGCCCTAAAGAAGATCTAAGTGATGGAAAGCCAGGGTTGAAGCTTTTTACCTCAAACAAACTGGAAATGCAACCAAAACTCTGGATCTACTGCCTTCTTCTTGGATTTCCAAGCCTTTCCTTCCTTATCCAAGCTTCAAATCACTAAAATGGCACAAAATAGCTCAAGAACACTCACAAACTTATTAGGGTTTCGAGAATAGGGTCTGAGGGTGATGGAGGCTGGAGTGGAGGCCATATAAGGTGTTTAAATAGGGTGCAAACCCTAAAATTTAGGGTTTCATTCAGACAGATCTACTCGTCGAGTCGGGGCTTCCCACTTGTCGAGTAGACTCTTCCACCCGCGTCCAAGATTTGCCCCCACTCGACGAGTTTGGGTCCACCAACTCGTCGAGTCTCAGTATAAAAATGTAAAACTCATATTTAAAATACGTACCGGGAACCGGGAGTTACAACCTTCTATACTGGTTTAATATTTATGAAGATCACTTTTGGTCAACAAATTAATCCTATTACACTTAAATAACATTGATGATAATAAATCACCAACAAACCTCCCCCATTTAAGTGTAATCTTGATCAAATTAAAATAAAACATAACAACAACAAACTGATGAATAAATGAAATGTCATGACGATTGAATTTCACATTAATATATTATACAATTCAAATATTCGAATATCAGGGTGTCACTAAGGATTGAACCCTTTTTATCCATAGTGAATACATGAAGATAATACACACACCAGTTTACATTCTCATAAGTTCTACCTTGATACTATATTTTACTAGCTTGTGTCCCATCCTTCAATAAGCATATCAAAGCCAAGTCCTAACTTCTTGAAGAAGCTAAACTTCATGCTTATATAGATAGTCCTTTTATTCTTGCACCTGCAAATGCAATTTTTCAAAAGAACTATTAAGAATATAAATTCAACCTCCTTTACTTGCAGTACTGAGCACATAACTTGGGATGATGATAATAATGTGTTCTAATATTCAAATATCAAGCTTTCCACATTGAATTCAGCATCTAATATTACACTAGATGGGAATTGGGTATCTCAATATGAAAGATTTTAGGTGGACTTTAAACCTATCCCTTTGACTGCCTTGTGCACAAGATCTCTTGCTAACCCTTTGGTTAGATGATCGGCCAAATTCAACTGAGTTCTTACAAAATCCACATATATCACACCAGTCATGATGACCTCACGAATCACGCTATGTCTAACAACTAAATGTCTAGACTTCCCATTGTACACTTGACTATAAGCCTTAGCCAAGGTTGTATCATTATCACATCTGATAGAAATGGTAGATATCGGTTTGGGCCATAATGGAATTTCATAAATCAAATTCCTTAGACACCCAACTTCTTTACCAGCAGCAGATAATGCAACAAACTCAGATTCCATGGTTGAGTTAGTAATACAAGTCTGTTTCTTGGATGCCCAAGAAATGGCTCCTCCTCCAAGAAGAAATACCCAACCACTTGTAGAAGAGTGATCTTCTAAGTTGGTAATCCAGCTGGCATCTGAATAACCATCCAAAACATAAGGATATTCACTATAAGTCAAACCATAATCCATGGTTCCATTCAAATACTTGAATACTCTATTCACTGCTTGTCAATGATGTGTACTAGGATTACTAGTATATCTAGTAAGATTTCTCACAAAAAATGTTATATCAGGCCTAGTACTAACCATGGAATACATAAGACAACCAATTGCTCTGGAATATTCAAGTTGAGATACTGGAGATCCTTTATTAGGTAGAAGCTTAAGATTAGGATTTATAGGAGTTCTTACATGAGAACAATTCTCAAAGTTAAACTTTTTCAATATCTTCTCAATGTAATGAGATTGAGAAATTGAAATCCCATTGTTTCCTTTTCTAATTCTTATACCAAAAATTACCTCGGCCTGCCCCATGTCTTTCATGTCAAAACTAGATGATAAGAATTTCTTGGTTTTATCAACTTCACCTTGATCAATGCCAAAAATTAACATATCATCAACATATAGACAAATTATAACTCCTTTACTAGAAGAATCAAATTTGCTATATACACATTTGTCAGCCTGGTTTAATGCAAGACCATTAGACAATATCACATCGTCAAAGTTTTGATGCCATTGTTTTGGTGCTTGTTCCAAACCATATAATGATTTCTTCAACTTTCACACCTTATGTTCATTACCAGGCATCACAAACCCTTCAGGTTATTTCATGTAAATTTCCTCATCCAAGTCACCATTTAAGAATGCAGTTTTCACATGCATTTGGTGAATCACAAGATTATGTATAGCTGCAAGAGCTAACAATAATATAAAGGTGGAAATTCTAGCAACAGGAGCATAAGTATCAAAGAAGTCAATGTCTTCCTTTTACCTAAAGCCTTGGATAACCAATCTGGCTTTATACTTATCAATTATGCCATCCACCTTCATTTTCCTTTTGAGGATCCACTTACTTCCCAATGCCTTGTAACCAGGAGGTAAATCAGACAATACCCAAGTATTGTTATGCATGATAAAATCAATCTCATCTTGAATTGCTAATTTCCAGAAATGAACATCCCTAGAAGCCATAAATTCACTAATAGTCTTTGGATCATCTTCAATATTAAAAAAATATTGATGTTGACATATAGTCTCATTTCTTGTTCCTTCAACTAGATAAAGTTGAAAATCAGATAAAAAAGAATTAGCTTTTCTAGCTCTTGTGTTTTCCTAGGTTTAGGTATATAACTTGCACCACCATAAACATCTTCATCTTTAGTAGTACTCTTGCTGGAAGATTGATGAATCATGTCCCTTGGTCTAGGTATAGATGTAAATCTTTCTTCATCAAATATAGCATCTCTTGACTCTATCACAGTGTTTACAGACACATAGTCATTAGATTCTAAAACATAGAATCTACATGCTTTGGAATGCTCAACATATCCAATGAAGATACAATCTACACCTCTCTCACCCAATGTTTTCCTTTTAGGTTCAGTGAGCCTTACAATTGCTCTACAGCCCCAAACTTTAAGATAACGGTACCATTTTACACCAAAGTTCACAAGGAGTATTCTTACTCCTTTTATTTGGACATCTGTTCAAGATGTAACATGCAATTAACATTGCCACACCCCAAAACCCTTCAATTAATCCATGTTAACGTTACCGTAGGCGACCACGTTAAATTTGATGGAAAGCACTAACGGGACGTTATCTTTCCAGGGCCCTGGCCGGGTCTCAGTCTTAGCCCGGACATGCCAGCGCCAACATAACAACCCACTTTCCCCCATGAGGAAGAATATTCCTCGTGATCCTCTCATTCTCTCATGACCAATCAGGTCGTGACAAAGAGCCTGATGAGGCTCATAACTGACGTCACCTGGCTGTTAGACGTCGTGATCGCACAACTCCCAGTAGGAAAGTGCCACATCTCACTCCCACATGGGGAGAGTCACCCCATTCCGTTAGCAACAGGTATAAAAGGATCCCGTCCTACCCAAGGAGGGGGATCATCTTCTTCCGTATACAGTTTACCTAAATCTCTCTCAACAGAAAAGCTAACTTGATCATCAGATTGGCGTCCCGGGAGAACCCCCCTGTCGTCCTCTAACGACTCTTCTGTGTTGTGTATCCAGGAAATCCACCAAGACCAACTCGCCATCAAACGATCAATTCCCTGGAGATCATATCACAACAATCCAGAATAGGACAACACGGAATTAACCATTTTTTTCAAAGTCCTATTCTTCTTTTCAACTACACCATTTTGTTGTGGTGTATAAGGAGCTGTGGTTTGATGTATTATTCTAGTTGATTCAAAATAATTTGGATCATAATACTCACCACCTCTATCAGTATGTAAGATTTTTATTAATTTATTTTTATGTAGCTCTACTTGTTGCTTATAAATTTTAAATTTATCAAGAGCTTCATCTTTTGAATGTAGAAAATAGACATAACAATATCTAGATGCATCATCAATAAAAGTAACAACATACTTTTTGTTTCCAATGGAAGGTGTTGCATGAAAATCACATAAATCACTATGTATAAGATCCAACACCTTGCTTTCCCTAACAACATCTTTGAAAGGTTGTCTAGTGACTTTAGTTAGCATGCATGTTTTACATTTTTCATTATTTTTCATATCAAAATCAGGAATTAAACTCATTTTAGACATGTATTTTATTCCCTTATAATGAATGTGTCCTAGTCTAACATGCCATAATTCATATTTATTAAAATTATTGCTAGTACTAGTAGAAGCCATGCAAACAAAATTATCAATAGAAGAATAATTAATATTAAGCCTAATCATTCCATTACATACATATCCAAATCCCATAAATGAACCATGCCTTGAAAATATATACTTGTCACTTTCTAACACTTGTTTGTAACCATAATTATTTAATAAAATTTCAGACACAAGATTCTTACGAATCCCTGGAACATACAAAACATTGTTCAAACACAAACATTTCCCATAAGTAAAGGTAAGTACAACAAATCCTAGTCCCTTGATTGGTTCAGTTGAAACATTTCCCACCTTCACAACAGATCCATCTTTAATTGGTTGAAAGTCCTTGAACCAATGTAGATCTTTGCAAACATGACTTGTTGCTCCTGAATCAACCCACCATGCAGCATTATCATCCTGCACATAAATTGCTTTAGAAATCACAAAAATATAATTATGAATATATTTAGAATTATGTATTAAAACATAAATCTAACCTTGTTGCTTTTCTAGGATCCTTGGATCCACTTGGTCTAGCACCATCCTTGTTCACTTTACGAAAATGACAATCTTTCTTTAAGTGACCTGGTTTGTTACAGTTCCAACAAACCGCTTTAGCCTTCTTGTTGGAAGATTTGTCATCCTTTCCTTTAAAATTCCTTTTTCCATTAGACTTCTTTTGATTCTTTGATCCATCTCCATCCACCATGTTCACAGAAGAGGAACCAACTTGGTTATTGCCTTTGGGATTGTTATCAAGTTCTTGAGTCTTTAAGGACTCTTCAATCTGTAAATGGCTTCCTAGTTGAGTCAAAGTCAATTCCTATTTGTTATGTTTTAGATTGTGTTTAAAATCCTTCCAGGAAGGGGACAGTTTGTCAATGATCACAACCACAAAAATGGCTTCATCCATTTTTAGATTGTGTTGAGCAAACTGATAAGGATCCTTAACATTTCATGGAATTGTTCCATTATTCCATAACATGCCTGGAGCCAACCATCTTGTAACCCATAATGTTACCAACGAGAAACTTCTTATTAGAAGCATCTTCAGTTATGTACATGGATTCAAGAGAATCCCACAGTTCTTTTACAAATTCGAAATTTTGATAGATATCAAAAAGAGAGTCAGACATTTTGATCTCCTCCTTGTTGCCTCCAAAGTTTCATCTTCAGCAAATTTTGGCATGGGTGTACTCAAAACATACACCACTTTCAGAGTGGTCAAGAGGAACTTCATCTTCTTCTACCATCTATGAAATTCTTAGCCTTCAAACATCACCAACTTATCAAACTTGCTTGTCATGTCCTTCACAGAATCGCCACTTGCCATGATCACAGAAATACTTTAATCTTTGTTGGAATTTTGGGGAATAGAAAGGCTTGGAAATTCTGAGAATCGTGTTGAACACTTTCAGGTTAAAGTATTTGGGTGGTACTCCCAATCTTCTTTAATCGGATAAGAATAGGAGAGACAAGAACAAAGAGCGTTTTGATGATATGATATCATATGTACCAGAAAATGATACCAAAAACCGATTTATGATCTCTGTCTGAAAACTGTCATATGAAAGTTTCAAACTGTCATAAAACTATAAAAGCTGACATAAAAAATGGGTATTTGGATAAGAGTCAAACCAATGGTCAATTCTCTGAAAAACCGATTTTCTGATGCATAAAAAACGGGTATTTGGATAAGGGTCAACCCCAGCTAGGGGCTCTACCCCTTGGACCCCGCCAGGGGCTGTCGCCCTTGGACCTCGCTCCCAGGGGCGCTGCCCCCGTACCCCCGTTCGTTCAGGGGCTTCACCCCTAAATGAAAGTGTGCTTTGAAACTTGATCAAACTTAAACAAGTGTGTACTCCACACCTTCCTTACTTGTCTAATATTTATCAATATCACTTTTGGTCAACAAATTAAATAACATTGATGATAACAAATTACCAACAAATCACACAATGACTTCTGCAAATGATTTATAGTACTCTTTCTAACCTTTCCAACGCCACTGGGCTCACATTTTTATGATTTTTCAATGATTTTATACGGATTTTACAGTAGAGCAACTGCATGCTATTATTACTTACTTCGACAACACCTTACAAATTATGATTTTTACCTATCCTCAAGTTGGAACCAGTTTATAAGGTCTAAATAAGAAATAAACTAGACCTTATTAAGATTAAGATGCCCCTAGAATCACCCTTAAATGATTTTTCTACATTTTTATATGATTTTTGCAAAACATTGCTAAAAACACTACAAAACCTACAAAAATAGAGATTTTACTTCAAAACTTTTGATCAAATCTTCAAAATTATTGCCCAAAATCGATTGGAAATGATGAAGGAGGGTTGGAGGAAGTGTTGCAGAGTTTTAGGGCTCAAACGATTCAGAAAATGAATCCAAATTCGTGTTTTTTTGGCTTAAAACCTGAGTTGGGTCGGTTTTGATCCGGATGGATACCTATTTGACCACTAAACACTAATAAAATCATAACTTCTCGATGGGATCTCCATCTTCGATGTGGTTTTCGCCTACGCATTCGTAACGATATTATCTACGACCCTCAATATAAATATTCGAAAAAAATCTCCTCAAAAATGTCAGTTTATTTGTTTATTTTTCATTTTTTGTTTTTTTTATTCAGTAATTTATTTAGGCATTATACTTTAACTATGATTTTGTGCATTTAAACAATACTAAGCATGTAACACATCATTCGTAGGTTATTTAAGTTGATATAAGAATGTATATGTGTATGTTACACAGGGTCATCTACGTAAGCTAAGGCTTCGGCTGGGGTCCTTGTCAGCTTGCAGTTGAGCATGTTTTCTTTAGGGAGAATGTCGGTGCTTACTTTTGCTTGATTACAAACATGCAATAATCATCACAAGTGATTGAAACCCTAAGAAAGTAACTTAGTGATTCAATATCGGTTATGGAAAACTCAGTACTAAGAGTGGTGATAACTTGTTAAAGAAATTTGGTAGAAGAATTTGTCAACAATATGTCATCAACATATAGAAGTACATACACGCTCTAAGAACCCCGTTGATATATAAATAAAGAAAAATCTATATTTCTATGAGTGAAGTTAAAACGTGTGATAAACCAAGATAGATTGTCCCGAGGCAACAACAACAACTGATGAAGTGGTGGCGTGGTTGCTGGATCGATGGTGGATAAAGGCAGAGGGGTTATAGGTAAGGATGGGTTTTTTAACCGAAAAACTAAAACAGAAACCGTAACCGGTTGGAACCGAATTGGTATACCCGGTCTGGTTGTGAGTTCTATCACTTCTCCAATTTCGGTTTTCAGGTTTTCCGATTTTGGGCATACCAAATATCGGGTATTTCGGTTCTAAGAATCGGAACTATACTTTTTTTTTATCAAGAGATGATGCTTTGGTGCCTACAAATAAAGTTTTATATAAGTCAAAAGATGATGTTTTTTTCTTGTTATGTTAATAATCTTTGAAGTCCTTTTTGAATTCTTCACTATTCTATCCGTAATCAAGGAATTCCACTTTGATTAATAATACATGTCATAAGAAAAACTAAAGGAACTATTTACTTTTCTATCCCATTCTGATGATAAATTCAACTAACTAAAACTCATATGTTTCTTCCTCCCGACTAAGATCAATGTCACAATTAAAATTGGATAACCTATAACTCAGCAGTTGACACTCTACTTGCAATATTGACACCTTTTTAGTTCAATATTAGGAATTATATAGTACAGTAAATAAGAAGGGAAGTGATTCGTACATAACAGTTTTTTGCCATACACAACAATTTATGCATTATCGAATTGTACAGTACAACATTTTAAAGCATCAATTGTTGTGTATGGAAAAATTTTGTTGTGTACAAATCACTTCTCAAATAAGAATAAAAAATCTACCGTATGGGAACAAGATTAATGATGCTATCAAGATTATATGTTGATGTAATGTCAGTCAATTATTGTAAGTCATATAATATAATTCAGATTTACTAAAGCAGCCCCTTGCATTTAAATACAAGTACCAAAAGCCCCCCTTTACACATTTTCTATGCCAAATAACCATGGTTTTTGGTTATTTTTTATTCTAAACCCCAAACTAGTTCGAAAGCAAAGATTCAATGACTTTCTACCATAACCAGTTCCATACCCGATTTAACCGGTATCGTATCGGAACTTGTTCCTTTATATCTCGATTCGATCTTCAGTTCTAGGAAACGTTCAGTTTCGGTTTTATGTTATTCTGGTATTAATCTGGTTCTTGAAACGAACACACCCCTAGCTGTAGTAACAACCATAGATGAGGGAGAGGATGGAGAGGTTTTGGTGGTGGGTGTTTGGAGGAGATGACTAGAGATAGGAGATGGATCATCTAAGGTGTTGAAGAAATCATAGGAATGAGGTTTGTTGATTGTTATAGATCCGAACGGGAAGATAATTTCGTTAAAGACAAACACGTAGATTAAGTTTCAGAAGTGTTCAGATAAAAACGTTACAACAAATTTTACAATAATCAATAAATGCCAACACAAAATTTCATAATGACCTTAATTGATATAATAACAGGTTTTTTTAGGGAACTGTTATACGTACCCCCGATTTTATATACCTACGCCCTTCATCATTATTTTATTGGTGGCACCGGCAGCTTTTTCGTTTTTTACCAATGAATGAAAGTTACTATTTTCAACACATCGAAAAATGTGCTCTGCAATTTACCAGATATCTAAACAATGGGTCCCTCATAAAACCTATATCGCCGCTGTTTTTTTTTCTTTTGCATTCAAACTCTCTATTTTACATTCATGGTCCCTTTACTTTTGGAGTTTTTCAACTTATTTATAATTATTTAATATTTTCATTATTCTTTTATAACACAACAATAACTTAAATTTTATATAGCCCTATTAATTTATTATATTTATTTGAACGTTATTATAAATTGGTTTTTATACATTTATTTTTGTATAATAATTTATTATTTTTTACAACTTGAAAATTTTAAAACTACATACATACATACTTTTTCCATATAACTTTTACATAATTCATTACTTTTTATAACTTGCAACTTAAAAGAATAACATATCACTTCATATATATAACTTTTACAAAATTCAAAAAATAATTTATCACTTTTTTTACAACTTGCAAATTCGAAAACAATTGATTGAAGAGTTAGAGAGTCAATATTATGCATATCATAGAGTTTTTACTGACGGGTTCAATGAGGTATACCAGTCTTTGGAGAGGTCCCGAAGAGTTCCAACCCCACCGAGTCATTACGTTGGTACTTGTAAATGATATTCATTATATGTCAGTGTTTTTGAAAGACAATTACCCAATGCCTCCTACCACAGCATATTGGAATTCCCATAAAAGTCTGTCTGCATCTACATGGCAAACTATGTATTGGCCGCGTTTTGATTTATACAATCAACTTAGGTTTCGTACTTCCGAAACACATTGGATACATATTAAAGACTAAGTGTCGAATGTATTTGAACTTTTTTATTATTTTTTGCGTCAAAATATTATTTTATATTTGAACTTTTTTTATTATTTGTTGCGTTAAAATATTATTTTATTATTGTTGTGTCGTGTTTTAACCTTTTTTTTAAAAAAAAAAACTTGAATAAAAATATTTACACATCTTTTATAAAAATAGTATTATAAATTATCTATTTAATAAATGAAATAAATAATATTTTAGTAAATATAATTTATAAATAATTAATTACAAATATGTTTGTAGAAATATATCATCATAACCAAATTACTAAGAGTAAAAGGATATATTTTGTAAGCTTAATAAAATTGAAATAAAAATAATATCTTAATAAAAAGTACGAGTAATAATATTATGTATATATTTTCTTTAGTCTCCTTCACGTTTTTTATTAACTAATTATATATTTAAAAAAAACTATTAATAATAACTATGTAATCATAATTTAATTATTAAAATAATTAAAAGTTGTAATGATTAGTAAAGAAAAATAAAATGATTAGTAAAAACAATGATTGGAAAAATGATTAGAGGGTAGAAATAAATGGAGATGGGGTAGGAATAAATGAAAGCTTTTTTTATTCAACTTTATCAACCGACAAAAGTTATAACTCCAATAAAGGGAGTTATGTTACTTTTGTACCACTCCATTAAAGGTTGATGGTTCAAAACAAATGCAAAAGTATCGCCCCTATGTCCTTTACTCTCCACGTGGTATGTGCCATTGGCATTGAATATACCTATTTCAACCAATTTATTATCGTGGGTAATATGAATGCGCGCCCATCAAGTCTTCGAATTTATGTAACATAGTTGACTCATTTTATCATCTGTAATAGTTATACAATTGATATTGCACTTAATGAAAGATTGGACTCCCACTAATTAAACTCAAAACATAAAAATCCCAAAGTAACTACCAACAAAAAGTCGAAAATCTTCCCAAAAGACAATCTGAAAGCGTGTTTGGGCAATAGTAATACCGAGATGGATGACACCACAAAAGGTCATTTCGAACAGCAATAGCTTTGTTTTGTGTTAGCATCTTTAACTAGGCTTACACGATTGAGAGACACTTCAGATTTGTAGGAATCAGAGTTAAGGACCTTTCTTCTAACATTATCATAAATGGCACGAATCACGATCTCAAAAGCTGTTGTAACATTAGTGGAATCAAGTGCGGATGTCTCTATGAAGAAAAGCCCTTCCTCTTCTGCAAGATTTTTGCCTTCTTCAATGCTCACGTCCCTTATATTCTCCAAATCGCTCTTGTTCCCTACCAGCATCGTTGCCATTGATGTATCACAGTGAGCTGCAAACGTTAAATGTAATCTAATCAAACCCAAATTCATAAAATTCAAACAAAGTTTAATGGTTTTCTAGATCCAAAACGTAAGCTCGATGTGAAATTACAACATTTTCCGATTCAAAGGACTTGTTACGAAATACGAAATCAATTTCTTATCGTCAATAGCAAGTCAAATTGTTTTCAACGAATGGAAAGGAGTAACATAATATCTTCGAGATCTAATCCTTTTGCAACCAAATGACAAATCCAGTAATAATCCAATAAAAACGATAGAATGAGAGAAAATTGAACAAGGAGTGAATTGAAATCGAAAAAGAAAAAAAGGGGGAAAACTTACTGTTGAGTTCACCGAGCCACCGTTTAATACTTTCAAAAGTAGTACGGCGACTAATGTCATAAACAATGAGTGCACCGACGGCGCCGCGGTAGTAGGCGGAGGTGACGGCACGGAAGCGCTCTTGACCGGCGGTATCCCATACTTGAGCTTTAACTTCCTTGCCGTCGATATCTACGACCTGAGTTTGAAACTCGACACCAATGGTGGCCTTTGAGTGCAAATCAAACTCATCTCTAGCGAAACGCGACAGCAGGTTTGATTTTCCGACAGCGGAATCACCAATCACGACTATCTTGAAAAGGTACTCCTCTCCGCCTTCTCCTTCCTCCATTTCTAGAAAGAGAAAGTTGTGATAATGGTGTCCTCGAGACGTGGGACTTTTTAAAGGAATACAAATCCTACTCGTTGAAAAATTAGAATCAAATGATTAATTATGGAATGAGATGATATTTTGATTAGAAAATCATATAAAAACTCTTAAGTTTATACTTATCTTATTGGTTTTTATTTTTTTTTATATTTTATATTTGGTTTTCTATGTATACTTTTTATTCAAATTTTTAGGTTTTCTTTTCCGTTTTTTTTTTAGATTTTTGTTAAAAATCAAACTCATAAAAAAGTTTACTGTTTCTTTTTAATTTTTTTCCCTCTCAGTTTTACATTATAGTTTTGATGCAAATTAAAGAATGTTTTGTATGTGTATTTTAGAACTCATGATATTTAATAATTGATGAGTAGATAATAATTGTAACATATTTAGATATGAATTTATATTTTAAGTTTAATAATTTGATTATTTGACAAATAAATACTCATAAATAATCATCCTAAAAGCGAATTATTAGCACTTTGGTGATCATGACACCATTTGCCACATCCTTCTTTATTCACCATCTCAAGATCGGCATGGTCAGCATGAAAATAGGTGAAGAAGGTTAAATCTAGAAGGAGGGAAGAAATTGTGTGGTTAACCATGATCATGTTCACACGCTCCTCGCCACGTCACCACGCCATGAAGGAGGGGTGGTGTTCTCTCCCGTGAAAGGCTCCACATCAACATTATGATGGTGACATCATAATCATATCCAACAGCCTTAAAGATAGATTAAATATGATCACAGTTAAGATGTTAACGTATTGATTTGACTCAAAATTAATTAGAATGTAATGATTAATAATAAATAAACAAGACAAATCTTTAAAAGATGGTATTTAACTATTTATTTTAAAGCAAATGGTCAATGGCCTAGCGGTATAGAGTGACCATCTCATATGAGAGGTCAGGGGTTCAAGTCTCGGTGGAGACATAGGTGGTTATTTAGGAGTAGATTAGTTAGTTTGCCGTTTCAAAAAAAAATCTAGAGCATAATTTTAAATATATTTATATTTATTGTAGAATATTTAAAAAACTTATTATATATTTGGAGAGGGAGTGGAGGGGCGTTTAACAGAGAATAAATGCGTGATTTACGGAATCTTAACATGCTACACCAATTTGGGTTTCTGCCTAACAATATTCTTTCTTTCCATTATTTATTATATTTTGCAAGGATGATACGTTGCATCTATTTTTCAATTAGCTTGTGCACCAACGTATGTTCTGACACAACTTATTAGCTTATGATTATACGGTATATCTTTTTACCATATATAGATAAAATTTGTAGACAATTAGTTGTGGATTTGACTAGGTTTACCTCAATCATTCATAACAAATAATAACATTAATACCATAACTTTATTTCATTATAGAACTTTATACAAGTATAAGTTATAAACATGAAGATTCAAGAATTGTATGACAACTTTGAGATGAATTTAAGGTTCAAGGTTTGATTAGTTATGGAGTTTTCCATGTTGTCTGAGGAACGGGATCACATCTCGGACATCATTAAGACCCGTAGCAAAAAGAACCATAACATCAAATGTAACACTAAACCCCGAATGCTTCACTGTTCCTTGCTTCCGAAGATCTAAATACCATTCGTATTGATCTTTCCTCAACCCTAGTTCCTTGATCCTACAACATATAATAGCATCAAACTTTAAGGTATTGTACTTTGAAAAAAAAATCTCATTAAGGTATCATACTTTGAAAAATCTACCCAATTATAGCAACATAATATTGCTATAATTGGGTAGATATTGCACGGGTATTACTATGAGTTGAGTTACCTTTTCGTTAAGTGGTTTAGACGTTCCTCCTTCTGGCTTCCCCTTATCAGAGCTCCAACCTGAAAAATAAGATCAAACATGAGTCAAATCGACAAACTTTCTAGGGGTATTTTCGTCTTTCGATGATGAGTATGCATGCCAAACACAAAAATAGGCCCTATAGAAATGTGAAAATGTACCTTTGGTACAATCACATCAAAGGATGCAACAGTCTTTCCATCATCATTTAATCGCACATTGAAAGGCTTTAGTTCTTTAGGGTGATCATGGATAATAACCGGCTTCTTATAAAACTCATCAACCAAATAACTGTGTCAACAAAATGCAAGAAACTTTATAATAATTACACAAAAAAAAAAAAAAATACAAAACGAGAAAATAATATTTTCTTGAAACTCAAACCTTTCGTGTTCTTCGGTTAGTGCCACACCCCATTGGATTTTGGTCTCAAAAGTCTTGTCAGTAACCTAAAGAAAACAATCGATCAATTATAACGACTGAGATTTTACTTCTTTTTAACATTAAAAGTAATTAAAAGTATCAGTAATAGTAAAATATAACAGTAAAAAGACCTTGTTTAAAACTTCTACTGCTGTATCATAAGTGATCTTTTCAAATGACGTTGATGTCATTGATTGAAGGCGATCAATAAGGGTTTTATCAACTCGTTTTGAAAGAAAGTAAAGATTTTCATAACAATTTTCCGAAACCGAATGTGACACAAACTTCAAAAAATCTTCAGCACAATTCATCACATCCTGAAAAAACAACACAAAGTCATTAAAATTATAGATCGAACATGAAAAACAAACAAAAATCTTAACCTCAAGTTCTGCGAATGCTATCTCAGTTTCAATCATCCATCTTTCTGGTAAATATTTCTTCGAATCTGATTTATCCGCATGAAATCTTGGCCCCAATGCATACACATTTCCTAGAGCAGATGCACAGCTCTCGAGATGAAGACTTCCCGAGGTTGTAAGAAAAGCTCGGTTTGTAAAAAACTCGTCATATGTTTTCAAACTTTCGGTTTTTTTGTGAGATTCTGATTTTGATTTTGACTTTGACTTTGACCTCGCTTCTAATTCTGCAGCCAAAGCGTTTGTTTTGTGAAGATCGTGAACAGCTGCATCGAGTGCTTCTTTATTGCTATCGGTTCTTTTAAGCTCTTCAATTTTCTTGCTTTTTTCAATAATCGAAAGCTTTACAGTTTCAAGACTAATATCCGCTGTATCATCCATTGAAACGGGTTCTTCCCGTTTCACTTCTTTACCAGAAACAGTAAAAATTTGGAATTTTTTTGAAAGTCCTTCAGTGTCTGTAGCAGTTAAAATTGGCACCTCCACATGAACGAAGCCTTGGTTTTGAAAGAATGTATGGCTTGCATGATTTAGAGCGTTACGTACCCTCATAACAGATGCCACCTATGAAACAATAAATTGATTATTTTATGTTTTAATTTGGAAATTGGAAGCAAAATGGAGGGAAATATGTTTTTTTTTTTGTTTGTTTCTTACAGTGGTTGTTCTTGGTCTAAAGTGAGCGCAATCTCTCAATCTAGCTAAAGGTAAGCTTTTCTTGGATAAAGGATAGTTGTCTTGATCAACTATTCCGATATGCAGCAATTTTTCAGCTTTGAGCTCGATGGTGTGTTTTCCTTGTAATGAAGGCTTCTGTAAAACGCCTTCTGCTAGAATACAAGTTCCGGTGGGCATGAGGAGGGTTGAAGGAGCTATGGAAGAATCGACCATGATCTGTAGTAAAGTATGAGTTTGATTAAAAGAAGATGAAAAGGGTAGGTGTGTTTTTTAATTACTTTTATACTGTTTTAGTTTTACCTGAAGGCTGATGACGGAAGAACCATCGCTAATTTGTAGAAATGAAATGGAAGGAGGTGGTTGTTTTGGGAAGATGGATTCGAGTTTCTCCTTGGTATGACCGGTGTTTCCGCCGAAAACTTTTATGATGGTTCGGAGGAAAGGAATTCGCGATTGAAAAACTTCAACACATTTCACGTCTTTACCTCCAGTATGCTCCTTGGTGTGATCACCACCCACTGCCGCCGGTGGCTGTGTGGTAGGAGGAGGAGGGTCTTTCCTCATTTCTCGTGAAGATTTAACCCATCCTCCAACCACAACTCTCTGATCAAGCAACCCCAAACCACCGTCTGTACGATCTAGTATAGTTTTCAACAGCACCCTTTTGGAGTACTTTGAAAGAGCCACTGGCATCGGGGATGGCATTTCATCAAGCGGTTGGTGATCAGATGACATTTTCAAGAGATTGATCTCAAGGGAGGTGAAATTACGAAAGGGTTTTGATGGGGTTTTGTGAAATGGAGCTGAAGACGAGAGAGAAAGATAGAGTTGTGGTTGTATGGAGGGAATTGATGGTGGGTTTTATGAACCGATGTAATACTGAAGGTTGATGCTTTTCTTTGGAACAAAATTGGGGAGAATGAGAAAGGAAGGAAGATGAAAGAATAGGGTTATGAGGAAGCTTAACGATGAAGAAAAATGATGGTCTTTGTCTTTGAAACTTGCCAATCGCCATTTTTAAGTGAAAGAAAGAAGAGAAACCGAGGTGTAGAGATAAGGGTTTGGAATTCTTCAGAGGTAGGCTTCTAATCAGTTTTCGCGGGAACACTCTTGAGAGTTGAGACTTGAGACCATGAATGATACTAGAGTAAACTACACGAACGGTCCCTGTCATTTGGGGTAATCTGCAAGCGTTGTCCTTAATTCTTTTTCTTAACTTGGATGGTCCTTAAAATGTATTTTTGTTACACGTTAGGTCCCTCTGCAACATAAAAAGACTTTTTTGCCTTTTTTGTTTTTTAACCTTTTGATTTGTTATTGATGTCATATTTTATATATTATAGAAAAAAAATTTGAGATGGGTCCACCCCCACCTCCTCTTTACGTTCTCTTCACTCCCCATTTTCGACTACCTTCCTCCCATCTCTGACTTCTCGATCTACACCTACTAGATTGGCCGTTAATATCATTCTCATGCTTCTTCTTTCTTCCTTATCGTTTGGCCCTAATTATTGGGATAGGCAAAAAAATCAAGATAACACTTTTTCTCTGTAACCTTTCTTACCGAAGAGTCAAATACAACAGACACATTGAAGACTGGATACGATTAGAACTGAAATAGCTTACTTTTTATCTTAAATTTCTTTTTTCCATCGAATTCTAGCATGGTCATACAATACAGAAACGTATCAGTGTCTTGAATTCATCAATTTCATGTCGTTTCCCACTAATTGAACTATACTACTCACTAAGTATTTAGGTTATCTAATTGGTGGGTATTTCTAATTTGTTCAATATAAGTTGTTACTACTCGATCACAGTAGAATTTCAGGTTTGATTCCTCAATTTAATCTTGTTGGGATTTTCTTAATTTGTTTTTACCGATTTTTGGGGTTTGGGGTTCAGTATGATAGAATGCCAAATCGATCTATGTCTAATTCATCAGTTTAATTTGATGTATGTCTGTTCACATGAGATGTATAGGGAAACCTAGTTGAAAAAAAAACCCTCAAATTGTTGTTTCTTCATGAGATCAGTATGTTTATTGTTGAAAGCGTAAGTCGTAAATTTGTCTTAATCTGCATACCTGAGGCATGATGTTCCAAAAACTCTAGTATTGTTAGTAAGGCCTCAGCGTTATTGAGCACATATTCTAACAAGTACATCGTCGGTGGAGAGGAGGGTCGCCGGCTGGGGGGAGGGTCGTCAGAGATGGGAAGGCGGAGTAAGGAGAACGTAAAGAGGAGGTGGGGTGAGCCCATCTCAATTTACTTTTTTTATAAAATATAAAATGTAAAATCAATAACAAAACAAAAGGTTAAAAAACCATAATGGGCAAAATAGTCGTTTTATGTTGCAAAGGGACCCAACGCATAACAAAAATACATTGTAAAGACCGTCTGAGTTAAAAAAAAAAAGAATGAGGGACCAAATGTACAGATTGCCCCACACCACAGGGATCATTCGTGTAACTTACTCATGATTCTATCTCTACCCTAAATTCGCAATATATACTTTTGAACTTAAACCACAAAATGGACGGGTGGGGACAGTTGATGACAGGTAAAATGAATTTTGATTAAGAAGATCTTTTATTTTTTCTTTCATATTAATTTTCTTACTCGTTAATTTTTTTTAGGAAAAAACATCATAAATGGTCCCTGTGGTTACCTAAAATCTGAAGTTTAGTCCCCGTGGTTTAAAAACCTCATAGATGGTCCCTGTGCTTTCAACTTTTGACGATCGGTCCTTATTGCTAATTCCGTTAAGTTTGTCCGTTAACTGAAGGGCATTTTTGTCATTTCACCATATAGGGACCATTTATGATGTTTTCTTTTATTTAAAATATATATATAAAAAAATAGTATGCAGAGGGTCCACCCTCTCTCTCGTTCATACGCCACACAACACAAACAAACACAGACGCCTCCATTCTTCTCGTGTTCGTCGGCTCCTCAACCAATTTCTCCCCTGCTCGCCGCCGATTACCATCCCCGCCACTGTGAAGCCATCGGCCGGAGACCTTCGCACCCACCAGTTCACCGAAGACCTACACACCCCACAAATAGAGGTTCGTTTTTCTTCAATAATTTTCCTGCTTTCGTCAATTCTTTTTTTTTCTACTGTTGGTTTTCCTTTTTCCCGTGTTTTCCGTTGAAATCCAAATCTGTATGATTTCTGCAACTTGTAGATATATGTGTGAAATTGAAATCTTTGTGATGTCTGCAACAGGGAACAAGATTAGTCAACGATTTCTTTTATCTAGTACTTACTAATATCCTTGTTTATCTCTATATTCAATTAGTTTGTACAAGTTTAGAGCTTTCTGCAACGGTGTCTTTGTTCAATTGCTACTGTTATGAACAGTAACTTATAGTCTTATACATTGTTTATTGAATATTTCAGTGTTAGGTTTAGGTTTTGATTTCATTTAATTGTTAGGGTTCCATATAAAGTTTGAATAACAAGACCTTAAATTTAAGAAATCGTTAAGAACCCTAGGTTAGTAGGTCCAACATAAAACTCGTATTCTATATTGAAAACGTGAAATAGTTTTGAATCGTATTCTATTTTGGATTCAGGGGAGATGTTTTTCCACATTATTCTGGAGCGAAACATGCATCTCCATCCACGCCACTTTGGTCACGACCTTCGTGAATAACTCGTTTCAAAGCTCATGAAAGACGTAGAGGGCACTTGCAGGTTAATGATTCGTACATTCTGTAACAACTTTCTTCTCCTTCCAAGTTCCAATTTCAACCATGATTATGTCTAATTTGTGTTTTTTGCTTACAGTGGGAGGCATGGTTTCATGAAATCAAAGCTCAGGACTGAACCTTATATGTTCCCTTCAAGTCACCTTCTTCAATATCAGACATTTCGAAAACAAAATCGACATGCTCGGAGAAAGACAAAGGAATGTCATTGTTGGTGCGTTTCGGTTAACAGGGAGGAAGAACAAGGGTGGAGGGATGGGAGAGAGAGACCACTTTTGTATATATATAATATTTTTCAAAGTAAGAAAAAACATCATAAATGGTCCCTGTGGTAGTGAAATGACGTAAATGACCTTCAATTAACGGACAAAACTTAACGGAGTTAGCAATAAGGACCAATCGTCAAAAGTTTTGAAAGCACAGGGACCATCTATGAGGTTTTTAAACCATGGGGACTAAACTTCAGATTTTGGGTAACCACAGGGACCATTTATGATGTTTTTTCTTTTTTTAGTCATTAAATTAAGACAAATATTAAAATCAAATAAGGTTCCTACTAAATTTTCTTGCTCACTAAATTAAAACAAATGTTAAAATCAATAAATAAAACTAAAAGAAAAAAATAATAAATTTCACATGTCATTATTTTATAGGAATAGAAAGATAAATAAAAACAAAAAGTATGCTGATATTTTTTTATTAATGTTATACCGTTTTTATTAATTTCATTGAAAAATATATTAATAAGAGCATATTCAAGATAAACTTTTTTATGGTCTTGTCAAATATTAAGCATGTGTCACATGTTATTATCAAATTAGTATACAAACTTCTAGCGTTTAGTTTAAACAAAACGCTTCAAATCCAAATGTTACCCGCTACAAGATACTCGTTATCAACTTGTTTTGCCTAACATGCCCTAAGATTATCTTTGTCTGACATAACTTATTTTATTTTTTGAGTTTATTGCTATTTGAATTTTTTGTTTGACCATAAAAATAATTTTGGGAGCATATAAACTAACTTTTGTATACTAATTTGAGACTTATTGATAAGCCATCCTATATGTTAAAACAAACTTTTTTCATCTAACAAAACACAACCAAAATTACAATAAAGTCAAAAAAATAATCTAATTTATACACCAAAACCACCCTAAAAGTTTTTTTTTTAAGTTTTACGTTTTACACAATTAACCCTCTTTATTCTATAATATTATTTTTTATTCTTTATATCTATTTAACCTATAAACTTTTATTACTTTTTAACATATTAGTCCCTATAGCGGGTTTCTCACGTTATGCTAAGTTTTCAAACTTAACAACTTTAGTCCCTCAAACTTAAATTTTATTTAATTATGATATAACCTTCTAGTAACCTAAAACCTTTTACATTCAATTGTGAGACTCGTATATTATACGGGTTGATTAAAACAAAATATTAAATAAGAAGGATTAAACGGGACATTTATTTGAAATTGAACTTTTAAATAAGTAAAAGTTATGAGAAAAAAACATACAAAAAAATTACATTAAAATTATGTGTTTAGTTGTCAGATCCGTGTACTAAAGGTGTTAATTATAACAAAATGTTAAATATAAAGGTTTAAATTGTAAATTTATTTAAAATTGAACTTGAAATTTAAAATTTAAAATTTAATTTGAAATTAATATAGTCATTATGGTATGTTTAATTTATGTAAACTAAATTAATGATATATTGAAAATAAAAAAATAAAGTAAATGAAAAGTGGAAAATAAATATTTCAAAATTATGACAAAATTATATGTGGCATAATGAATGAAAGAATGACATGTGGCAAAATTGTTTTCATTTATTACGAAGGATATATATATATATATATATATATATATATATATATATATATATATATAGAGAGAGAGAGAGAGAGAGAAAGAGAGAGAGACTTAGGTTATTTTATTCTAACTATTTATTGTGTGGATGTAAGATTGATTATGGACCAATCATTTTTGTTATTTTAAAAAAGTGATTAATATATAAAATTGAATTAAAGATAATTGAAAAATAACATCTAATTTCATGATAAGGGTATTTTAGTCAACTAACATAAATTTAAAAAAGGTAAATTGCAGATTTTATATATTAACTAATTCTTTTAACTTTAAAAATCTAATTTTGTTTTTATAATAATTCTATTAATTCGGACATTCTAATAGAATGTGATTATGGTTATCTTGAAAAAAAAACATTTTATTATGATGTTATCAATACTACTAAAATCATTTATTACATCATTCTTAAAGAATACAACTATGAATATATATTACATTTATTCTGAAAATATTTGATTATCACTATAACATTCTTCAAATTGTTGTAAGAATCATCATCTACTTCTTGTAACGACTTCATCTTCTACCGAAATCCATCTTCTACCGGAATCCATAATACACTTGATCTTCTTTCAGAATCCAAAATGCGTTTGATCTTCTTTTCGAATCCAAAATACACTTGAGAAAAAATATTTTTGCAAACTCATTTGATTCCAACCATAATAGGAAAAGTCCACATGACTTGATCTTCTTTAAGAATCCTGAACAAGTGAACCAATTTGTTTGTAAGTAGAATATTAGAACTAATTTTTGCATTCTTCAAGAATTTGAAGATCAAATTCTCTTTCAGGAATTTCTACAAACACCTGGTGTGAAACATAGACATCAAATTCTATTTCATGCATTTCCACAACCAAGCAGCCAATTGTCAAAAGTAAAGGTTGGAAATACAATGATCACTCATTCTACAAGAATTTAAAAAAGGTTATTTTATTCTAACTATTTATTGTGTGGATGTAGGATTGATTGTGGACCAATCATTTTTGTTATTTTAAAAAAGTGATTAATATATAAAATTGAATTAAAGATAATTGAAAAATAACATCTAATTTCATGATAAGGGTATTTTAGTCAACTAACATAAATTTAAAAAAGGAAAATTGCAGATTTTATGGAATAACTAATTATTTTAACTTTAAAAATCTGATTTTTTTTATAATGATTCTATTAATTCGGACTAACTAACAGAATGTGAATATGGTTATCTTGAAAAAAAACATTTTATTATGATGTTATCAATACTACTAAAATCATTTATTACATTCATTCTTAAAGAATACAACTATGAATATATATATTACATTTATTCTGAAAATGTTTGATTATCACTATAGCATTCTTGAAATTGTTGTAAGAATCATCATCTACTTCTTGTAACGACTTCATCTTTTACCGAAATCCATCTTCTACCGGAATTTAGAATACACTTGATCTTCTTTCAGAATCCAAAATGCGTTTGATCTTCTTTTCGAATCCAAAATACACTTTGAGAAAAATTATTTTTTGCAAGCTCATTTGATTCCAACCATAATAGGAAAAGTCCACATGACTTGATCTTCTTTAAGAATCCTGAACAAGTGAATCAATTTGTTTGTAAGTAGAATATTAGAACTAATTTTTGCATTCTTCAAGAATTTGAAGATCAAATTCTCTTTTAGGCATTTCTACAAACACCTGGTGTGAAACATAGACATCAAATTCTATTTCATGCATTTCTACAACCAAGCAGCCAATTGTCAAAAGTAAAGGTTGGAAATACAATGATCATTCATTCTACAAGATAAATTTAATTTTTTGTTCACGCTTGGTGCAACTTAATGTGGCAAAAAAAGAATCGATAACTATTAAGAACCACAAATCCTTTGTAAATTGCATTAATGTTGTAACCTTTATAAATTACATTAAGGCTGGAACATGTGTATTTCTTACATAAGAAATCTTACTCAGTAATGCATTAATGTTGTAACATGTGTAGTTCTTATTGGAAGGAATTGTAATGTACATCAATTTAATTAATATAGAAGATTACTATTATACCCTTGTCTATTAATAAAAAATCAAATTAATTAAATTTGAAATGATTGGTGCACAATGATTCCTACATCCATACAATACTTAGATAGAATACTTGAATCTATCTCTCTCTCTCTATCTATATATATATATATATATATATATATATATATATATATATATATAATTTTTTTATTTTTAATT